>NW_020290611.1:852142-1452142 GCF_003184585.1 Aspergillus saccharolyticus JOP 1030-1
AAAAAAAAAAAAGAAAAAAGGAAAAAAGACCACCTGCAATCCATGCCATATACTAGATAAAATTGAGGGTGGGTCGGCAAGATCAAAAACAATTACAACAACAATACAAACGTGATACAAAACCACCCATCCACATCCTCCCCGTGACTTGTCCTTCCCAGCTTCGCAGCTTCATAGGATGACACAGTAACTGGTAAAACCAGTATGCATCGTCACTCCAAGTCCAGGTTTTCCCCTATCGTGTCCCTCGGATGGGATACAGGGAAACCGTCGGACAGTACTGAATGTACCTACACAGTGGGCCAATCGAGTTCGAGTTCGAATTGAACAGGACAGGACAGAACAGGGACCACGTCGATTTGTTCCCCAGAACTTTCGTGCACCATCGCTCCTCCCCCTTACATTGCTTCGGGGATCTTGGGGGATTCTTACTGGTGGCTTCATGATGTTGTTGTTGTTGTTGTGGGGTTTTTGTGGTGATTGTCGGTGATTTGCGGTGATTGGCTGTGTTACTTCAATGGATTCGGTCTCTAAACAGACACAGGGCTACTGTACTAATCATCTGAACCATACTTCAGGAAATCCCAGCAGGACTATCGAACTCTCCCGCCCGGGCGTACTTCTTGCTTGTTTTTCGAACCTCTGGGGGTGCTGTCCTCAAACCCAAGACAAGATTCAACGAAGACAAGACCAGGCTAGTTGAATGAACAAACTCACGCGGAGGAATATCATCTGGGCAACCACGCCGATCGATCCAGCCATCTACTCACCGGTGGAAGAGAAGTCCGCAGAACACCGAACAAGGTTCAATATTCGACAAAAAAAAAGGTTAAAACCTAAGTGCAAGGACAACAGAAGCTCTCTACAGAAAGGATAAATTCCAAGAAAAAAAAAAGCAGGTTCCTTCTTGAGAATCTAGGTTTGTTCATCCACTCCCTCCCCCACTCGCTTGGACGCCGGACTCCTTGTTGTTTGGAAGTGTATACTAGCTGAAAATTTTCGTCCCCTCCACGGGCTTGGGCGTAAAGACCGCAAAATAAACATCTCAAGTAACAGCAATAGTATGGGGAATTGATGCAGCAAGGTTAACAAGGCGGAGATAATTCGGCTTTCGATGAGATGCAGTGGTTTTTCTGCGATATCCGGAGATCCGAACGGAAGGTTCCTCAATGACATCATGGAGGAATAGATAAAACACCGGCGGATCAGAGCGGATACCTAGATCGACAGGGTCCATCGGGTGAATAGACACCCGGCGATTGTTGAATCATCTTACCACGTGGTGACATTACCCAAATCATGTTCCTATTGTAAACCGTGGTCAGTCCGGTACATGGTACATCCACAGCACACCTGCAGTCGTCTCAATCCCGCCGGGACGGCTCCACAAACTTACCTTGAGGTATTCGCTGCCCTTCTCCAGGTACTCCTGTCGTGTAATGGACGACTTGCGGAGTTCCGAGCTTGAGGCCCACTGAGCGGCGCCCTTCCAGGCATCCAGAACCGGATCCGCCGCGCGGCGCACGTTCAAGACGCTGTTGGCGGGCAGACACGCTCGGAAATCTTGACGGAACCGCTCGTCAAAGTTCTGGAAGAGCGTGTTGCCACCGGTAAAGAAGACGTCGCGTAGCAGACGGGCCTGCTCCTCCGGGTTCGAAAAGCGCTGGTTGACGATATCGGCGGCAATCTCGACCAGTCCCGCCTGGTCAATGCCGGCAATGGACGGCTTGAAGACGACCTCGGGCACCCGGATGCGCTCCACGTTCAGGTGGATCTGATGCGCCTCACGCTGACTCTCAGGATCGAACGGCCAAGGGCCCCGCAGGAACACGTGCACCAGGCTCTTGGTCCAGTCGGACTGCGCCGCCAGCGTGTGGTTCTCCGTGAATTCCGGGTCGTGTTCCAGAAGCTCCTTCTCGGCAGCGTTCAGCATGCCGTCTAGATCCTCTTCCTCTTCCTCGTCACTCTGGTCGCCAGTGGCCACTGTACGGTAGACACCCCAGTCTTCGTCGTTGGCACCAAAGGTGTCGTCATCGCCGCCTCTCCGTCTCTTCTTCGGACCGTCCGCAGCCAGGTTGGCGAGGGTCTTCATGCGAATTTGGCTGGCGAGTGACTTGCGGTTGCCCAAGTCGGCCTTCATCCTGTCGCGTTCTTTGATGCGTTGTAGTATACTCTGTAAGACAGGGTTAGCGGCACTCTGCGGAGAGAGCTAGAGATATGGCTTACTTGAAGGTTAGCCCTACGCTCAGCCACCCATTTGTCGAAGTCATTCTCCCGCCTCTCGCGATCAAGCCTTTCTTCCTCCTCCTGACGGGCCTTCTCGCGTTCCTTCTCGGCCTTAGCGCGTTGGCGAGCCTCGATGTTGGACTTCATCAACCGTTGGTGGCGCTTCTCCTTGAGCCCAGCCTCATCCAATTCCTCGTCGGGTACATCCAGCAGCGGGAATGTCATTTCCTCCTGTGGTTCTTCCGTCTCCTCGATACCAAGATCGCGGTTCCTCGACCGCTTGATTGATCGTTCGAGGTCACGAATTAAGCGGTCCAAGTGCGCCTCATCTTTGAGATCTTCGGCTTCCAAGATGCGTCGTGCTTCCTTCTTCGACTCAGACGCGAGTCCGTTCTGTAGATCTTTGTAGTACTCCAGTTCCTGCTCCTTCTTCATCAGCTTCTCCAGTCGCATCTTGGCGGCCTGCTCTTGCAATCTCCGCCCGCTTTCCTTCTTCCTCTCCGCAATGCGTGCCAGTTCCTCCTCCGTCTTCTCGGGAATGACATGCTCCGTATAGGGGTATTGGACAATGTGGTCCCGGTCCTCCAATCCCGTCCAGTCCAGGTACCGGCTCAATTCCTGGTCGTAGTCCTTGGAGACATAGCAATGCTTGTGCACCAAATCCTCCATCTGGTGCTCCGTCATGCGGGCCGGAAACGTTGGGTACTTCAAGCGCATGAGCTTCAGAAGGTACTCCGACGCGTGGAGACCGCCCCAATTTAAGCGCGAGCAATTCGACAGCAGAGCCTTGTTGTTCAACACGGGAATGACATGCGTGGCCGTGTGTGAAGATGAGACAATGAGGCCGTCCGTGCCACGGTTGTATCGGTAGGAAAACAGGGAGTCAATGCCGTAGGCTACCGACGGTGCGGAGTAGCATTCGAAGAGGATCTCGTTCATCACTGCCACCCCATTAGCAAAGAACAAAGTCTCCCTGCGTCGGGCCCTATTCGCTAGAGGCGCAAGACGACTGGTATAGGACTTACTGCGTCGAGCATAGTTCAAGTTGGCGATCGGCTCAGTCATAACGATGGGTCGGTCCACGCCCCCGTCGGCGCCCCCGTCCACCCCAAGCTTGATGAACAGGTAGTCCAGCACGCCCTCCATCACGTCCCAGTTGCCCACCACGCTCGTGCCGGGATCGAACGCATATCGTAGCTGACCGCGCGTCGTGGCGTCGACATAGGCGTCGTTTCCGATGAATTGGCAGGCTTTATTCAGCTTCCGATCGCGATACCGACTCATAACGGGAGGGATGATGAAGCGGGGCTTCTTGTCGAAGGACCAGCCGGCTTTGACCAGATTTGAGCCTGAATATCACATTATACAGAGTTAGAATGGTACAATAGGCGGGAAGAAAGCGGTGGTATTTACTCACCATTGTCAATGACGATGGCGCTGGTGCCGGTGCTCTTCGCATAGCCCTCAGGCTGGGGTGCGTGGTACCCCTTGAACGGGTGGTCCTGGACATTGTAGCCCGGAGGAGGTGGGGGCTTTGCGGCGGTCCTTTCTGACGAGTTGATCGCAAAACGAGTGGGAAGGACGGTGGAAACTGAAGTGATAGCCATGGTGGTCTATTGGGGCCAACCGGGCCCGGTTCAGTGGGAGTAGCGATTCAAGAGCTTCCGGCGACAGAATAGTTCATTGCATTGCACTTCGTCGCAGATGGTAATTATGTATAGCCAAGAGGATGGTGGGGTTGGAGAATGGTGAACGTCAAATGCCTTCCTCCGCGAGTGTTTCTTGAAGGAGGGAGAAATTCTGGAGGCGGCGGCGGCGAACGGAGGTGGTGATCAACGGATACCTTAGTCAAGAGCTTTGAAAGTCCCGGGGTTGTGTTGGGTTCGCTGCAGGTTCCGGCCACCGGCGCCGGATGATGCCAAGATCTTTGGGATACACCCTCTGGACCTCTCTATACAAGACAAGCGAAGGAGTCTATCCAGATTACATGGTCTACTCAGGAACACAAGATTCATTCACCTGATAAATGGAAAGTACTAAAATAATGGTTGCTTGAAATGGACATCATCTCGTCGTAAGTACGGCAGTAATACACGGGCAGAAGATCAAGATGGCTCCTTCAAGTTCTCCGTCGCTAGTACATGTTAGCATTGTTGACCAGCGCCGGGACCATCTCGGTGATCTCAGTACCTTCCAAGTGGAAAAGGACGTTCGACTGGTAGTTCTTGAACATTTGCGCCACAAGCTCAACGTTCATGTTTTGAATGTTGATCTCCTGTATGTAAAGGTCAATGAGGCAACAGATACCAGCGATATTAAAAGGTACCTGAAGGTTCCGATTCATCACCATGATTGATTCATTTAGTTTCTCCTGCGCGCAGTTAGTTACATCTTCTAGCCTATTGATATTGATGAACATACGATGTTGCCAATGATGCGGGACAGCAGCAAGGCTTGCTGGTGCTCGTGTGGACTTTCCTGCATGACTTTTTAAACATTTCTGCTTCAATCAAACAAGGGATTTAATTTTGGGTGTTATTACCATAATGAAGTACTGCAAGGTAGGCTCTTTGCGGTGACTTGATTGTTTGATTGTGATGTTTATGTGTTGCTGTCCGTTTGTGAATGAAGCCAGGCAATGATCACGTGATGACAAAGGTCACCACTGTGTAGTTAGTGTAGAGGAGGCAGTGAGGATCATGATCAGATCTATTTCATGGTTTCAGCTTGAACTTTGGAAAGATTCTCTGCTCCTCACTTTCCTCCTACAGTTATTTTTGGTATTGGTTTAGTGGTGCAGTTCTATCAGTGCCATCATACAGGGGCCTTAGTCAATCCGCACATGCTTCCGGACCAAACTTCTACACTTTCCTTCAGAACCATCTCCAACCTTCGCAACCACGCAATCTGCTCCTGGCTTACGACAGCTTCTCGATACCATCAACAGACCGAGCGAACTGAATACAGCATTCATCATGGCTCCTCTGACGCCGGCAGACAGCGAGAAACACCAGCAGCTTCTGGACCGCCTCGACATCGCGCACGTCCAACGCCCATTCCGCAACCCACACTGGAAGCCCTCCCAACGCCGCAACAAGAACGTCAAGCAGCTTATTTCTGAAAGCTCACGAAAGGAGGCCTCAGTGATGGCCACGCAGACCAACTCCGGGGCCTCCACGCCGCTCCCCGCCAGCACCGATGGCAGCCAGACCCCTGCCGAGGGCGGTTCACGAACCAATATCGCGCAAGCCGCGCAGAACCTCTCCACGCTGGTGCTGGAAAAGAACGCTCGCGCAGCCTTTTCGGGTCCAACCGTGACCTACACCAACATCGAGTCGGCCCCTTCGCTGAACCCCTCCCAGCAGACCCGATACTGCGACATCACCGGGCTGCCGGCCCCATACACGGATCCCAAGACGAGATTACGCTACCATGACAAGGAAGTTTTCGGCGTGGTCCGCACGCTGGGCCAGGGGGTCCCAGAGAGTTATCTGGAACTGAGGGCCGCGCACGTCGTGCTCAAATGAGGTGACAACTTACGATGGTTACGAAATGTTCGATTGTAAGTCAAACATGGTCTACGCAAGACGAAAAGTGATTGGTAGTCAGGTCTAATGATTTGTGATTCTAGCTAGGCGCAATGGTTCTCTTCTAGTATGGGATATAATAATGTACGACCAACACAGTCAAGCGATTCCACCCACCTGCCCCTCTCGAGACAGGTTCAAGGAACTGCTCCGGCTTATTCGTGATCTTGTATTTCAATAATACGGGTTGATCTTCGCCTCTGTGCTGGGTAAACCAGCACTCGACTAGTACCGACGATCCACTGGAGGGAAACATCAGTTACAGCATCGCTGGGGATGCTGTCGCCGCGGCGTGAGCTCAGCTGTCAGCTGGCAATGAAGTGTAATACATATGGTTTCTCGAGAGGACCTCTTCGGTTCAGGCACGCGTTATACTTGCACTGTTGGTATCCACGTGTCGTTATCATTGTGAGGTCTAACCAATGTCATCAGTGTTGTATGATAGATCAATCAATAGTCCGGCCCCTCAATAGTAGGTAATAAACTGCTATTGTCATTGTTGCTACTCCGTAAGCATTGTAGGAGTAAGAGACATAAAACATCTCGGCGACACTCAGCACTGGTACTGTTGACGAGAAGAAAAGATTCAGAGAGCAGAAAAGCGGCTTTTGTGGGAGTGCGGAAGCCAGTCGACCGCCATCCCAATACGGACTAGCTCTCACCTCGCCAAGAAAGGAACGTGGCAGAATTGGGCAATTTTGCGCGACTATCATCAATGTTTATTCAACTCGTTGGGGGAAATTGTTTGATTGTGCTTAACTTAGAAGGTCAAGGCGAACAGCATCGAGCTCTTTTTTCCAGTCTCTGATTTGGATCCGTGTCTGCCTGCAAGCGCTCAGCTTCTACTGCTTGAGTGACCCACGCCTCCGTGCGCAAGCGATCTTTTCCGCCAAAACACGGCAATTCACTTCGCAGGCATTTGTCTATCGGCCTACTATCTCGAGACCCTCATCGCGCAACCAGCACCAATTCCTTCAACCTTGTGTCGACTTGAGATCAACCACCCCGAAAAATCTTCAAACACCACCTCACCGTGCCTGCGTGTAAGAAAAATCAAGATGCCAACCATGTGGCTGTCCGACAATCAGAGTAAGCGCAACCAACACAGCTCAGATCCACCACCTCGGGTATTGAGCTCCCTGAAGCATACTATACAATGAGCTAACACAGTCTCCCCCAACAACAGAGATAGGCGTCATCTTCTGCTCCGCCGGTACGTTCCCCAGCCTCACGCGACCAACCAGCTTCATCCGAATAAAGCAATTGACCCAATTCGCACAGGAGCTCTCTTCCTCTTCGGCGGAGTCCTCATGTTCTTCGACCGCTCATTGTGCGTCCTATCCCCCACAGCATAGCACCATCATCCACACAAGACCTATCAGCTAACCGTTTCCCCACGCAACAAACAGACTTGCTATGGGCAATGTACGTTCCCATTCCCACCCTGCCCCAGGCGCTCCATGCCCCAGGCCGCCCACCGCATACTAAACACCCGAACAAAACAGATCCTCTTCCTGATCGGCCTCACCCTCATCATCGGCGTTGAAAAGACCTTCGCCTTCTTCTCGCGTCGCCAGAAACTCAAGGGCACCGCCGCCTTCACCGCGGGCATCCTGCTCATTCTCTTCCGCTGGCCGCTGACAGGCTTCATCATCGAGCTCTACGGGCTGTTCATCCTCTTCGGCGACTTCTTGGTTACTATCGGCCAGTTCGCGGGGAATATTCCCGTGGTGGGGCCGTATATTAGGACGGCGTTGGAGGCGCTAGCTGGTGGAAGGCGGAATGCTGAGTTGCCGGTATAACGGGAAAAAAGCAAGGCTAAATATGAGAACTTTTCTTTATCACCCCCGGTCTTCCGCGCTTTGACGCTGTGGAAAGCACGGTTTGGGTTCTTGGGCGCCTTGGCTACTTACCTTGGGCTTTTGCTGGGTGTAGCAGCGATGGGGAGACCGACTCTACATGCGAGCGCGTGAATAATGTTAACGTGTGAAACGAATCGATTACACGACCTTACCGACTACTGTTTTACGACTATCTCTTACTGTATGATGCGCATGGGATTCCAAAGGGGAGGGGGTCCACGAGGGTTTATGTACTTTCTATTGTGAGTGGACGAGGATTGGCTTTGTGCTTAAGAGGGAAAAAGGGCTTATTTCATATGGGGTATATATGCTACTCTTATTGGATTGTATTAGATGTTATAATTGTTAATATTCTCTTTGGTCTTTCCCGAAATTCCTTGCAGATAGAATTGGATATATAGATAATCATTATTTCATGTAGTGCCACCATGATTAGATATACCGAGTAATGATGGCTCAGCACTGTCACGAGACTTCCGCCCGGGCGCATCACCCACCCTGCTGGACTGATCCACAAAATAAACTTGAAAGCCGAAATCCCAGAAGAATCAAAGGTTGGCACATATTGCACATATCTACGCGTTGTGGCTGATATCATATAACAACAGGAGAAAAAAAGAGACACAAGAATATGAACAGACAAATCAAGCAGGAGACCACCCGTGTTCCTACATGAGAGTATCACCGCTGCTCTCACTTTGATTCGTCAAGCCCCCTCCCTAACAACGGACTTTTTGATCAGGTGTGGAACCGGCCATCTACCGGGGGTTGTTGATGTAGTCAGCGAGGTTCTCGACGACGGTGGCGGCGTTGGTGGTCTGAACGGTCTCGCCGTGGTGGGCGACAAAGACGCAGGAGTTGGCCTTGACGATGACGATACCCTCCTTACCCTGTAGCAGATTTGGAGTATGATTAGTTGATCGACCCGCACAATGACTGACAACATGGAATATTGAAGATAGATTATAAGTGGTAGTAAAGGAGAGCCGAAAGTATACCTTCTTGCCGTACACACTGCGGTCGTCGGCCTTGATGGTAACGAACTTCTCGCCGCCGACGATGATACCGTTGGCGAAGGCGCTGCTGGGGTCCTTGAAGATGGCAGCCAGGCCGCTCAGCTCCTGAGGAGCGATCTGGGAGAGGAGTCAGCTCTAGGTTCAGGATGGACGAGAGGGGCGCGGGGTGCCTGATAAGCCACTGCGCCGACTAGACTGGCGGTGGGATCATACCGTGATGCCCGGGGAAGAAGCCTCGACGTCGGAGAAGTCATAGGCAAGAATGGCAGCCTTGTCGAATTGACCAGATCCCATCAAGCTAGAAGGCGATGGTTGTCAGGATACATGCTGAGCTGGAAAGGTATACTGCCGTATATGTGTGGGAAGCGGGGTAGGGGCGGGATGGCTTATATACCTGGAATCGACATAGCCTGTTCAAAACAGCAAGTCACATTAGTGATGATAAAACCAAGAGAATAAACACGATAGAAGAGAGGCTCCAGACGGTGGAGTGCACATACCTTGCCAGATAGCGGAGTGCTGACCCATGGTGACGGTGGTTAAGGGTGGTTGGTGGGTGGTGGTGGGATAAACAAACGACGGAGACTGTCGGGGAGAAGAACGGAAGAGGAGGAAAGGAGGTAAGTTTCCACAAGGCAGAAAATGTTAGGGGAAGAGAAGGCGGTCGTCAAAGAGGAAAAAAGTCGGACCAGAGGGGCAGGGATATTAACTACCTACTAAGGTATGTCGTAGTAGAAGGACAAGAAGGTGGTTGAGGGAAAGGAGGGGAAAGGAGATACTGGAGAGGGAGAGAGAGAGAAGAGGGGGGGGTGAGGTTTAGTCAGAGAGAAGATGATGAGGTGGGGGTTTCTGTTGGTCGTTGGTCGCTTTCTGTGTCTACTTTCTACGGACTTTCTTGCTCTGATTGTGCCCCGCCGAGCTCCATCAGACTAACTTGGACTGCCTGCCTGAGTATTGACGGCTTCTTCATTCTGGTTTTCTTTAGTTAGTTCTCTATAGAACCTTTGTTCGACGACCGACTGCTTCTTTCTCCCTCTCTCCAGTCACATCTGTGCCAATAGTGTGAATGTCGATCTCTCTCTCTCTTTCTTTCTCTCTCTCTACGTCATCCTTCCCTGCACCCGCAACTGACCCGTGGTTTGGGAGCTGTCTGCTTCCTCCAATCCGACTAACTAAGCTGTGGTTATGAGAATATCATAAGCAGCCAAAGTCGCAAGAAAGAGGTTTTGGGCAGTGGAGGGGCCAACAACTAGTCCCCATAATCGGAGTGTATTCGGAATAGCCTCCCTACCGTTGCGAATGCTAGACCCTGTTCAGTCCCACCAATGCTCTTACCGCCTCTTCTGTCTCTACTTCGGAGGTGAAAACCTGAGTCTTTTCCACTTAGCGCAGGCATATAGTTAGCTGTGCAGCGACCGAGTGCATGAGATCCAGTCATGTGTCAAAAACCAGCTGCACTCTTAAGTCTGCACTCTGCAGCCATCCGGCAACTCTACTCTTCGCGGGTTACTCCATACCACACAGTATTCGATCTCCTTTCCGTAACGGACCTTCATATTGGATCGCCTTAGTCATTAAATGGGGCCACGTCAGATGAAAAAACAGGGGAAATTAGCCTTGGGAGCAACCGTTCGTTGGTCAGTCGGCCAGTTATTTTGACAACTGCAGACTGTGCATCGGAAAATCCTGTCACGCTCACAGTGCTTAAGTTATAGGATTTCCGTGGGCATGACACATTCAAGATTGACATGTCATCCCCACCGTTGCGCAGGAAGCAAACAGCACGTGCGATCGAGCTCAAAAAGTGGTCTGAAACGGTCTCCCTTCGCTTGTCGCATCCACGCGCATCTGTGACACCCCCTCCCTTACTGCGGGTATCAGCTTCTCAGATCTGCTTGGTTTATAGTACTGTAATTGGGTCAAAGATTTCAGTTTCAGGATGCAATGTCCAGCGACGAACCTAACCCTGCGTCTGCCAAGCGCATTTCTTTGAGCGCTTTTGCCCATGATCTGAAGCTGTAATCAAACACGCAATCAATCAGATCCCGCGATAAGCAACCCAGAGGCCCTCCCACCTTTTCGCACATTTTCCGCCCGCGTAGCTCCTGTAACGCCTCCTGGATAATTTACTTCTAACCTTTTCGTTGGTTACTAGATTCTAGCGCTTCGTCATGCCTTACTCACTCGAGATATATCCTTGGGTCCAACACAACACAAGAAACAGTCTGACACTAACCAGCCCCTGCCGCGATTCTCATTTAGTTGTTGCGTACTCGGCCTCAGGCTCCACTCTAGTTAACAACGGCTATTGTCCGGTGCTTCTTTCCCTCGCCTCGAGTGCTTCTGCTCCATCTCTCCTCCCTCCTTTTCTCCTCGACCATGATTGATTCTTCAGCTTCGTGACTGTTTCGTGGTTCTGTTTCGGGCCCTCTGGAAGGCCGTCCATTCCTTTTCCTTGCTATACTTCATGACTGGTGCTTGAAGTTTTCCATTCCCGACGTTCTTTAAACTGTCACTCTTTTGCCGGTCGATATTACCACCTCCACTCATTTATCTTTGCTGCGTCCATCTGACGGACGCCCACGGACCATTCCAAGTACTCAGAACTATCACTAAGCGGCATTTCCTTGACTATTAGGAACAAGTATTACGACATAAGTGTTCACCATGGCTTTAGGCACGTTTCGCGGAAGGTCACGCACCTTGCGCCAGCCGGAGACCAGCACATCGCCTGCTCAGAAGCACCCAGACACGCGACCACGTAAGAATTCTGGACATCAGGAACCCAGTCTGGATCCTCCTCAGGGCCCAACACGCCCGAAAACAGCAGAGCAGCAGCATCAAAAGCGTTTACAGGATGGCGACCCTGAATTTGATTTCCAGATCGCAACACCTCCCCCGCACGCCGTGCCTTGTCCAACGAGTCCAATTACCTCGCCCACAGACGGCTGGATTGGTGTCGCATTAGGAAGCCCCCGGATGGTAGAGGTCCCTATCGCAATGTCACAGGAGCAACAGCCCGCTAAGCCTGCGGACGTCCCGTTGCGGCCATCGCTGCAGCGCAAGCCGAGCAAATGGAAGAAAATCGGAGGATTGTTCAAAGCGAAGAGTGCATTGAGTGCACCTGTTCCCATGGAGCCTTTCTATCGTGTCCAGCCGACCACTGATTGGCCAATGCCAGCCTCTGCAGTCTCCATCAACCGACGTCAGCCCGTACTTGAGGAAAGCCCTAAAATCGACGAAGGGTCGAGCATCGAAGAGCTCAAGCCCAGGGATAATCATGGGATCGAGGCCAATATCAAGCCCGATGATCAATCCAGTCCCGTTGAAGCTTGGCCGTCTCTAGAACTGAAACCAGCCCCGGAACCGGCAGCCCTGGAACCGGCATCTGCGGCCATTAATAAATCGCCCCAAACTGCTAATGCTTCGTCCAATTTCACGCCCTTGCTCCAGATTGACATTCCCGACATCCAATTGGAACGATACAGCGTCATGTTCGGGGGAGTCTTGCAAAAGAATAGACCTCCATCAATGAACAGACGGAGCATGACGTTGAATGACGCGGACGTGGGAGAGACGAAGGTACGCTATGCACCCTTGCTAATCGTGATTGTCTAACATCTTCGGTCCAGCAATCATCGCCACCGTCGCCAGAAGTGGTTCCTCCTCGACGAAGGGCGACCTCACCATCACGGTCACGGTCCAATTCGCCAAGCTTCACACTGTTCCCCGCCACGCAAGTCAGCAAGGCCTCGAAGGTTCTTGGATCGCAGAACATACCCCGCGGCCCCAGTCCCCTACACAAGACTCAGACATCAGTAACCGAGTCTCACCGGGACGTATCCAAAGACAAGAGCCATCTCGTTCTCATGGTGCACAGTGCACCGTCCGCGCACAAACCGCAAGACTCACTATCCTCGTTCCTTTCAGCCACGTCCATAGACTCCGAGGACGAAAGACTTCTCCTGCAGAAGCTCAAACCTGTGCGAAGCTACGTCGACGAGCGAGAGCCCGAATGGGAGATCATCAACAAGAAGTCCCCCACGAACAGCCAGCCTTTATTACCCCTTCCTCCCCCGACTCCTCCGGCTATTCCCAGACCAAAGGCTCCCGCAACCCTGACGATCAACACGCAAGTACCGCCGACCAGGGCTGCTGCAGCTGCTGACCCACGAAGCGGAACCTCTTCGCCCCTTTCTTTCGTCTCATCCGCGAAGTCACCCAACACGCCTCGCAACCGAACCAACCTCCCGGCGCGGTCTCCCACAGTCAGCCAAGCCAGTACCTCGAGGGCCAGCGCCACCACCACCCCCATCGCCGTTCGGCGATTTCCCCTCGGCGACGAAAGGAAAAACGCTAGTACGTCAGACCTTAACAAACCCCTCCCGACTGTTGAGATCTCCATTGCCCGATCCGTCTCCGTCTCCCGGGGTAAGAAACAAGTGATTGTCCCCATTCGACCCCGGCTGGATCGTGCCAACACCACTGCCACGGACCGCGTGGTGGAGACCAAGATCACCCGTCCGCGTCCTCGGCTCCAAGACGGCGGGGAGTTCAGCCCTCGGCCTGGAAGCACACGGACTGTGCGTGTGGGCAATTTCATTTGAAGCGTTACATGATTCATCCTCATGAGATCCTACGTCACATCTTTCTATTTACTTTTCCTTCGCACCTCTGGCTCAGTCGTGCTTTTGTTCCCTCTTCCTTTGTCTACTTCTCAGCCGGCCCTCCTTTACAAGCGCAGGTAGCATATACTTCTATGCTTCGATAGCTTATCTCTTCATGCATGTAAATTGTTCTTTTGCCCCTTCGGTATGGACAGTCACCACTACTACAGTCTTGATGACCTCATCAGTCCCTCTTCTGCATGTATCTATATTTGTCCTCATCTTGAAACAAAATACCCCCCATGGTTTCGAGCTAGAGGCACGGCTCTAAGCCCTGACCCTCTCCATTTAGACTTTTAATCTATAAACCAGGAATCACGTCTCATTCGGAAACAAATGAACTTTGAACATACGCACATGAAAATCTAGTTCGATCTATTTTCTTGGGAATCTACTGTATCAACAACGGAGCTTTCCCCTGACTCCGCGAGCAAAGCCATCCCACCCCGTAGATCGAATATGCATGTACGGTACCAAGAAAGTGTTCTTCTCCTGTTCAAGCCTTGTCAGGGATAGTAGATTCCGAAACAGTCTGCGTTTCAGCTCCCGCGGCAGCACCACCACTCGGGACCTCGACGCCGGTTACTGTCCATTCCATGCCTGGATACGAATCACTAATCACGCGCACATTGACCCGCGCGATGACTGGTGCCGAGGATGCCGCGTCGGGGAATTTGACCGAGGAGCGGACTGACAGTTGTTGTTGCTGCGGCCGCTCATTGGGTTTCTTGGCGGTGGTGGTGGTGGCACTGCCGCTACTGTGGGAAGAGGTGGGGCCACCACGGCCAGTGTAGTAGTGGTTCTTGTCTCCGTTCTTCTTTCCGCGCGGGCCGGTCTGCCATGAAACACGTTTCAGAGCCAGGAGATCGCCGTCCTGGCCGTCGGGCTTGGCGTTGTAGATGAGCAGGAAGTATCCCTCCGTCTGAGGTTTGGGGAAGCGCGGGGCGTAGATGCGGCATTCGCGGTCCAAGGGGGCGTTCTTCCGTACGATGGAGACTGTGATGCCGCGGGAGGTGATGGCGGAGATGGAGACTGCGAGATTGGGGAGGTAGCCTGTGGCCTTGACGAATTGAGCCTGCGATGAGGAGAGGGGGAGTTTCCTCGTGAGTGAGGAGATGGCGTCGTTGGGAAGCGCGGCAAGGGCGGCAAGAGAGGGTGGAAGGAGGCTGCTGTTCTTGCTGCCCTTCGGGGCGGTGGTGACGTCGATGCCGGGCAGTATCGACAGGGCCGAGTCCTCGGGCCAGCGAGCGGACTTAATGCTCTGGAGGAGGCTCATGAACATCTGGCAAGCGTGGGGGTAGCCCAGTTCGGCCATGACGTCGATGGAGGCCTGAATGATACGGATGCCTTGGTCCAGGACGGAGGTCTGATCACCGACGTAGTCAGAGATTGGAAGATCGATGCGCGACATGTACGCCTGCAATAGGAGGAAAGCTTTGACGTGGGGGTCCCACAGGGGAAGATCACCCATCGAGTCAACGGACAAGGGTAGGTGGTTCGCCAGTTCGGCGTTGATCAAGTCCTCATTGTGCCGCACGGGAAGCTCGTCGAATTCACTGGCGGAGCACATCCAACTCAGGACGTCGTGGAAGGTCGGGTTAGGTTTGGCATGCGACATCAGGAAACGGATAGTCTTGTGTGAGAGGTAGTAGTAACTCATGATCTTGCCGAAGGGGGTAGGGTCAACATCGCCGGTGGCCGAGTCGAAGGCTACACAAGATGATTCGGCGAGCTCACCGAGAGATCGGTCGACCAGGTCAATCATGAATTCCTGCGCTATAGATTGCGCGGCCATGGTGTTGTGCTCTTCGGCCGAAATCTCAAGGCCGTAGTAGGATGGGTTCTTGTGAAGGCGTCGGAAGAAGAACGTCCATGTCAGATAGTCGAGAGCATCCTGCTTCGTGGTGATGGTTCCTGCAGACACCTCGGCGCCCAAATGGTTGTCCAAGACCTTATGCAGAGTCGACTCGACAGGGAACCCAGTGTGCAGGAAGTGCTTGTAAAAGGCCTTCTTTGCGTCCTGCGTGAAGATGCGTGCAATGCCAGAGTTGTCGAACTGCGGACGTCCCGCACGGCCTAACATTTGCAGGACATCGGTCAAGTCCATGTCCCGATAGCCTTCTATCTTAGCATCGAAGAATTGGGTGCCTTTTACGACGACTAAATGGGCGGGAAGGTTGACACCCCATGCAAGTGTACTTGTCGCCACCAGTATCTGAATCTTGTTATTCGCGAAAAGCTCTTCGGCCAGTTGTCTGTCGGATTCCACCAAACCGGCATGGTGAAGACCAATTCCGAAGCTAAGGGCTTCTCGTAAGGCGTCATCCTTGACCCTAGTAAGGTTCAACTGCAGGTCTTCCTCCGACATACGGACAAACCGCCGAGGATTGTCTTCCATACCACAGTAATTGATCAAGTCTTTGGCGGTAAGACGGGTTTGTCGGCGCGAAGCAACGAACACGATAACCGGCTTGTCAGGGGAATGATTCTTAATGGCCAGGAATGTTGGTCTGTTCATCGACTGCATAAGGGGACAGAAGCCGCGCTGCTCGGGAAATCCATCGATATAGATCTCGAGCGGCACAGGACGCACTGAATGGCGGAAATTGTACAAACCTTCCTTGACACCTAGCCAGTTCGCCAGGTCGCTGGCGTTTGCGCAAGCAGTGGACATGCCCATCAAGCGCACAGAGCCTTTAGATTGAGAAGCGATGTAGTTCATGCGGGAGACGATGATCTCGAGAATCGGTCCTCGGTCACCACCAAGCAAGTGAATCTCATCGATGATCACCAAGCTCACTTTACGCACATAGTCTCGGGTTTGCCAACTACGCGAGATACCGTCCCATTTCTCAGGAGTAGTGATGATGATATCCGCGTCTCGAATCGTCCGAGTGTCAGGCGTGTTGTCTCCGGTCAGCTCGACCAATTTGAGACCCATTGGCGCTGTCAGACGCTTTTTCCAGTCTTGGACGCGCTCTCGCACAAGGGCTTTCATGGGCGCGATGTACACGACCTTGGAGCCGGGCTTTTCTCTAAAAGCCCACCACATAGCCAGCTCAGCGGCCACAGTCTTTCCACTACCTGTCGGAGAGCCCAAGAGTACATTGGCTGGTGTATGGTATAGAAGATGGAAAATTTGAGTCTGCATGGGATTGAAAAACTGGAAGCGTTGTCCGTATAGTTCCTCCAAGATCGGATTCTTCAAGGCAGAGATGGGCAACGGCTGGAGATTGAGCAGATCGGTATACACACTCTCCGTGTCTGGACGGATCAGATGCTGGAACGACACCGGGGTGACTGTCTCAGCACCCAGCCAACGGTCCGAGATTGCTCGAACGTAGATCTGACTGGGCAAAGGATCTGAGAGTGGGATGGTGAAGTTCAGCTCATGTTCGTCGTTCAACTTCTTCCGGCTCAGGATGAAGTACTCATGGTGATAAATCTCAGACGTTTCCGAGTTCTCAACCCAGATCCAATACGATTCTGACGCACCATGATGTCTGTCATTCCAGCTAAATTCTGGGTAGAGCAGAAGACGGATCCGCAAAACATCCCGGTTCAGAGGGGCAATCTCGGCTTCGACGGCCAAGGTAGGGAAATTGTCCAGTAACTTGGCCAGTGTCTTGCCCATCCGGTGATTGTGGACCAGCTGTCCAATCTCTGCCGTTTCCATGTCTCTCAACGACTCAATCGCCGACGTTGGAAGCTTTTCATCTAGATTTCTGAGAACTGGCTGAGGAAGATCAAACTGATGGAATGGATGGTCGAAGGGCCACATCTGCTTTTCAATCGATTTACACATCGACAAAAGGACCTGGCATTGGTAGCCCCAGCGTCGATTCAAGGCTATCATAAATAAAGCACGACAAATACGAGCGGCATTTTGCGCCACATAGCCGGTATCCGAGACCAATGCAAAGTCCTCAATCCTAGCACGGGAGATGTACGACTGAAGCAGAATGTTGGTTTTTGCATGTGGTGAGTCGTTGCCGCCCTCTACTTCTGTCTGGGTGGCCTCGTCTCGTAGTCTGTTGAGTTCTTTCGACTCGCTTTCGCGCGCTTGTATGTTATCAAACTCACCGCTCATGCTAATCATGCTCAGCACATCAGCTTCAGTTGCACGTGGTCGCATCATGTTGTTGAAGATTTCAATACTGGTTTGTAGAACATAGTATTGACTCGCGATACGGCCGACGTCCTTGGCCCTGAGGTCTTCCGTTTTCTCGTTGTATATGATCATCTGGCTCTTCTGAAGGACCAGCGCTGCTTGAATGATGAGTTGACGCCGTCTCTGGACCAACATCGGGTCATCACGAATCTCGGCCCAGTCAATGCCATAGTTCCGAGGCTCGCGCAGCATGCGTACAAATAGATACGAATATCCCAGCCATTGCACGGCTTCTGCGACCGAAGTGACCGTGCCCAGTGAGATTTCCGCATTCAGGTTGTCCACCAGTCGACTAGAGAACCTGGATTCAATCGGCTGCTGAGACGTTACTGCCGAGATATAGTGGTTCAACTTATCATGAGTGGTACAGATGAAACCAATACCAGTGTCCTGGAACTGAGGACGACCGGCACGACCAAAGATCTGCAGCACATCAAGGATGCCCAAGTCGACAAATTTACCCTCCTGCGGATTGTAGAGCTGAGTTCCCTTAATGACAACTGCGGCCGCGGGAAGGTTGACACCCCATGCCAGTGTCGCAGTACAACAGAGGACCTTGATTAGCCCCTCGGAAAACAGTCGCTCCATCAGGTTACGGTCGCTCCGACTCATTCCAGCATGATGGGTTCCGAGTCCACTGCCGAAAAGTTCTCGCAGCTCACGAGCACGACTGCGTTTCACATCTGCCAAACCATTGGAGTATCCTTCCTCGTCTTGACAGCTGAACAGACTCTCGCAACCATCTTCGGTGGCCATTTGCCGGAGCATCCGAGCAGTCATAACAGTATCCTTCCGTGAATGGACAAACACCATGACTTGGTGTCCTCTCTCGAGCATGTCGCGGACCTTTTCAAACGCCACAACATCGATGTTCTCGCGCGACTGCTTGGACCCAGGCTTTCCTTTGACGCCAATGAAGTGCTGCTCGAGTGGTACGGGACGGAACGATCCGTCGAAATAGAACAGACCCGCCATCTTATTAACTTTAAGGAAATCGGCGACATCGATATAGTTTGGCAGTGTGGCCGACAAGCCAACAATGCGAATAAGAGACTGCGTACTTTCGACCTGACGCTGGGTACGTGCCACCAAGGATTCGATGACGGCACCACGCTCATCATGGAGCATGTGCACCTCGTCAATAATGAGCAGGCGCACCTTCTGTACAAGCTCCGTATCTCCCGTGCTCTTTCGAGTGACTACATCCCATTTCTCAGGGGTAGTGACGATGATCTGGGTTTCCACAATCTCCCGCTTGGTCAACTGCATATCACCCGTCAACTCACGAACTTTGATATTGAGCCAAGCGAGTCTCTTCCCCAGCTTCTCAGTGACTTCCGCTGCCAGGGCCTTCATTGGAGCGACATAGATGATCTTGAAGTCCTCCAACTGCACTGCGAATTCCGTAGCGTCTGGCTGCTCAATGGGGTTGGGAATAGTGTTCTTGCCGATCGCATTCAGGATCGTTAGCATGGCGGCGTCTGTTTTACCAGCACCAGTGGGTGCACAAATGAGCATGTTCTCATTGGTCCTATAGGCTACCTCATACAGCAGGCTCTGCATGCGATTCAGGGTTTTGTACCCTCTGAATGTGCCTTGACATAGACCATCCATGGACGCGATGGGCACCAGCTTCTGACCGGGCATCATACCGCCGGTCTTGGACGCGGGGACTTCGATCTCGGTATACTTCTTCTCTTCGATCTGCTTACTCCCCATGGGTAGCCCATACCGTTTGCCTCCGAGGGAAAGAACGTTTCTGGACTCGTGCATCTTGAAGACATGAGGGTAGTGCGGTTCAGCCCTTGTCTGGGCCTCCAACAATGGCGCATTCTTGTGCTCGTAGTCCTGCTGCCGCAGAGCTTGCTCGCGCTCGGCCCTTGTCTGCAATCTCCCCGAGAACAGGCCATCCGTCTGGGCCTCGGTGCGTGTGTGAGCATGGACATTCGCGATGATTTCCGACCTATGCGCGATCAAGTCGATCACGAAATCCAGATCCTCAAAGCCGACTATCTCAGCCAGCGACATCTGCAGTTCATTATCTCCACTATCCGTGGCCAGAGCAGCGGTGATCTGCTGCGCGATGTCATGTGCCTCCATGCCAGACTTACCGGAGGCGAGGCTGGCGCACTTCTGCTCGAGCCATATCTGGTCATAAGCGAATGTTACTGGAGCGGAAGGGAGGTCGTCAAAGTCATCATCGGCCCCACTGGACTCATCATCCGAGCTGATAATATCCCAAATGTCGTCGTCTATAGTTCCGGGGGATGAGTAGTCCTCATCAAAATCCAACTCCAGGTCACTTCCGTAAACAGGTTCCTTGGCGGGGTCTGCTGGAAGCTTTAGATCGGCGATGGCCTGACGCATGGCTGCCAGCTGGGTCAGCCACTGTGACTCAACGGAGCCAGTACCATCCATTTTGATCGATTGTAGGTTAGTAATGAGCTTTGAGCACCTCGGAGACCAAACAGGTGGAGGAGAGAAAAGTAAGTGACTGATGAGATGAGGCTGGCCAGTGGGCGATGACGGCAGCACCCGGCAGAATCAACAGGCCGGGGCGGTAAGCGGATTCAATATACTATCAATACTATCCAAAGAAAACCGACAATTGCCCTTCAATTTTGTGTGTGTATGGATTCAGTTACTGTACATACGTACGTAGGCAGATATTGGATGAACTGTGTCTAGATGCTGCAAATTGACTGCCAGCATTAGTCAAGATCATGGTCAACCAGGATCCAGACCAGTTTTAGTCATTGTGGATTGATAAGCAGGTGAAATCACAGCTTAGATAATCGGGGCAATTGAAGAAGTTCTCCAGAAGGAAACGAATGCAGTGAGCCAGATGGCGTCAGAACAATTGTGAATGGTCCAATTATGCTCCTAGAAAAGCAGCAGCCCTTCGTATCACTAACGGTATAATTCCGGAGTACTTGTTATCCATCGCGATAACTCAGTTTGTCTTTTGCTGATTGGTGATCATCTACCGGCTCCTCTCCCCACTCAGTTCAGCCATTTCTGCCCCTCCACCTCGGCGTCTGACCTCCATCCTCCCCCCCTCCTCCCACTTCTTCCTTGTTCTTCTTTCCTTCTCCTTTTTGCTTTCCTTCCCTTCCTCCCAAATGCGCACCTGTTCTTCTCTCCGTTCCCTCCCAGCGCAGGTACTTAAGAACCGCCTTTCTCACGGCCGTTCCCCTCTTGTCCGTTCATCCCGAACCGCTACAGGCCACCGCACACTAGCTACAGCCTCCCACCCAAGCACCGTCACTCACAATCACCGGAACGTCCTGGCTACTACCTTTCCACGACCGACCTCGACCACCGTCGCACGAATCACCTCTTTTACACGGCAATTCTCCTCCACCGCCGCTACGGCCGACTCGAACAACATGGCTCCCGTTGAGGTCCAGCAGTACGACTACATCGTCCTCGGCGGCGGAAGTGGTGGCAGTGGCAGCGGCCGCCGCGCCGCGGGCTGGTATGGCGCGAAGACGCTGATCGTCGAGAGCGGTCGTTCGGGCGGTACTTGTGTCAACGTGGGGTAAGTCAAAATCACCCTCACACTCTGTATTGCAATCGAGCATACGAGAGCTAAAACCTTTTTTCTGTTTCATTCCAGCTGTGTCCCCAAGAAAATGACCTGGAACTTCGCCTCCATCAACGAGAACCTGCACGCAGCCCAGCACTACGGCTACACGGTGCCAGACGACGTCAAGATTGACTACAAGTACTTCAAGGAGCGACGGGACGCAACAATTCAGCGACTGAACGGGATCTACGAGCGCAACTGGGGCAAGGAGGGGATTGATCTGGTGCACGGACGGGCCGGGTTCGTGGAGCCGCGGGTGATCGAGGTGACGCTGGAGGACGGCAGTAAGGCGCGGTACACGGCGCCGCACATCCTGATCGCGACGGGCGGCCGGCCCAGCATCCCGGACATCAAGGGTGCGGAGCACGGGATCACGAGCGACGGGTTCTTTGAGATTGAGGAGCTGCCGCCCAAGATCGCCGTCGTGGGCGCGGGCTACATCGCCGTGGAGCTGGCGGGCGTGATGGGCGCCGTCGGCGTGGAGACTCACATGTACATCCGCGGCCAGGAGTTCCTGCGCAAGTTCGACCCGATGATCTCCAAGACCATGACCGAGCGCTACGAGGCCGTCGGCATCCACGTCCACAAGGGCCACCAGGGCTTCAAGGAGGTCCAGCTGCTCCGCGACGGAAAGGGCAAGGACAAGCTGCTCAAGCTGATCCACCACGACGGTTCCGAGACGGAGGTCAACGAGCTGCTGTGGGCGGTCGGCCGCGTGCCCGAGGTCGAGGATCTGAATTTGGATGTCCCCGGCGTCAAGCTCAACGAGAAGGGTCACGTCGTTGTCGACGAGTTCCAGAACTCCAGCGTCGAGGGGATTTATGCTATTGGTGATGTCACCGGCCAAGCTGAGTTGACTCCTGGTATGTCTTTTTTTTTTTTTTTTTTTTTTTTCCTATTCTTCTCCTTTCCCTGTCCTCAAGCAAAAACCCCCTCAAACTAACCCTTTGCAGTCGCCATCGCCGCCGGTCGCCAACTCGGCAACCGCCTCTTCGGTGGCCCCGAATTCAAGACCGCCAAGCTCTCCTACGACAACATCCCCACGGTGGTCTTCTCGCACCCGGAGGTCGGCACCGTGGGTCTCACCGAGCCCGAGGCCCGCCAGAAGTTCGGCGACGAGAACATCAAAGTCTACCACACCCGCTTCACCGCCATGTACTACGACCTGTACCCGGCCGAGGAGAAGAAGCAGAACCCCACCGAGTTCAAGCTCATCTGCGCCGGCCCCGAGGAGAAGGTCGTGGGTCTGCACATTTTGGGCCTGGGCTGCGGCGAGATGCTCCAGGGCTTTGGTGTGGCCGTCAAGATGGGCGCTACCAAGAAGGACTTTGATAGCTGTGTCGCGATTCACCCCACCAGTGCCGAGGAGTTGGTGACTTTGCGGTAAATCCGTCAAAAGAGGGTCATATGGTCGAGTTTGTGTATACTATAGAGCATGAGCTGGAATGGATGTGTGGGTGGGTTTAGAACTTTGATACACATGCCACATATGCAGGTTTTTTCACGATAGTGTATGCATGATATCCAAATAAATCTTCGGTTTCCAAGATGGCCAACGTGATATGGTGCAAAGCAGAGCCCATGAGCGGATACATGGGTTTCCATCTAGAAAACAGTCAAATCCAAACACAGCCTGCTGTGTCCCCCCATACCCCCCCCCCCACACCTCCTCCTGACCCTGTCCCGGAAATATCCTGTATACGTGTTGGTGTATGTACAAATAATATCAGAGATCCCGCCATGAGCTTTATAAACATCGTAAGCGACAGAGAATATAACTGTATGCATATCGACACCCCGACATGCTCTCGAAAAGGTATAGAGAACGAAAACGAACACGCTAAGAATGAGAGGCTTTGAGAGAAGGAAAAAAAAGGTCTGATGGGTCTCTCCCAACGCAGTGTAATAGATATAGGTACCACTGGAATTTCGCCAGAAATGGAAGCTCCCCAGCCACCTCCCCTTCCAAAAAAAATGCTATTAAACACGCTGAGATCGCTGAGAGCGCAGAGTTGAGTGACGACGGATGATTCCGTCTCCTTGCATCGAGTGCCGAGGGTAGTGGTCCCGAGGGTCATGGCCTGTGGTGGCACTCTGCTCCGGCGGGTTCTGGGGCTGGGTCTGGTCGCGGTCACGGTCGATGGACATCTGACTCAGACTCGATGCACGGCGGCGCATGCGGCGCTCCGCGTCGGCAATCTCGTTTTGATTGAGCGCCTCCGAGGGCAGCAGAATGGCACGGTCCAGAGCGTACGGCAGACCTCTGTGCCGGCCGCGGATCTGCATGGCCATGATGACCAGTTTGGAGAGTACGTGGAATTCGGCGGAGAACGAGGCGTTGATCCCGGGATAGCCCAGGGACATGCCCACGGTGCCGTAGGCCGAGACGACCTCGAACAGCACGGACCAGATCTGGAACGAGTAGTCGTCCTGGGCTTGGAGGCGCGCGCCTTCGACGATGGTGATGACGAAGAGCCCCAGGAACACGTACCACAGATCAAAACTCAGCTGTTTGCGCAAGTGAGCGCCGATGTAGCTGGGCGGGGTCTGGGTATCATCCCCATCCTCTTCCTCGCCGGCGTAGATTCCTAAGCTCTTCTCCTCGTAGACGTTGGTGCGTCGTAGGGAGATGGCGATAGGAAACACGGATATATACATCATAACCAAGTATGATACTTGGACCGCGGGATGAAGGTCTGAGATGGAGACAACTGTCAAGCCAGCAGTTCGTGTGCAGATAGCCTGGAACAAGCCATCCAGGACCCGAATACCGGGCGACAAGGATGTGACGGTTGAGTCATTCAGCTAGACCGTATGTCAACTCCGGTTCACAGTTTGGGATAGGCTGGGGAAGGGAGGTAAAGACTCACATCAAGAATGATGAAGAAAATCAGGTCAATTCCATTCAGCAACACCAGAATTGCAAAGAGCCACCAAGTAGCGTTTCGGGGAAAGAGAAGGGTAAAGCACCGACGAGGGTGATCGAGGAGAAACCGCAGTTCCTCCCACAGAGGGGTCTCTGCACGAACGAACTTGGAGGAAACCCAGATGATGAACCGCAACATACACGGGAAACCTGTATTCCCAATGACAACCAGGAATCCCAGGAGCAAAAGGGGGAAAATGGCATCTTGGAAGGACATCATCGAGTTTGGGGTGAGGGTGAATCCCACGTCATTGAAGGCCGACTGGGCGGTGAAAATGGCCCACCAAGGACGACCCTGTCCGGCCTGCTCGACGACCGACCCCCAATGGGTGGTCATAATCCACGGGACCATGCAGATGATTCCCAAGAGATGAAACAAAACATAGTAGGAAATCAAGACCACCGCCAGGGTTTTGAGCGCACGGTACTCGATTCCGCCTAGTTCGTCTCGCTGTTCCTCGGTCAAATCAACGAAGTTGGAGTTACGAGCAACGGTGGCATTCCAACTCAGGTAAGGCTGCGTGGGCCGTTCGCGCTCTTGTGTGAGGGATCGAAACACGCTGCTGAACGTGGGCCGCCGTGTTGTAGATCGGGCTAGCGGAGAATTATCCGTCTCGTCCTTCGTCTCTTTGAATGTGGGACGAGAGTCCATGCGGGGAAACGTCTCATTCCTCGTGCGCGAGCGAAACATCTCGGGTTCGTTGATAGTGATGTGGGGTCCATCCAGTCGGCGAGACTGAGCATCCTCCTCCTCGTCATCCTCCGCGTTGTTCCTATCCGCTTCATCCTCGTTACCGGATCCAGCCCTGGTGTCACCCGGACTGCGCTCTGCGTCGGACTCCATCTCTGCGGGTTTGGCGGGCGGTGCGGCATCCTCGTCTTCTTCCAACACCTGCGGTACACCGCCCCGATCATACTCCCGAGGACTGGGGATCCGCAAGGCTCCTTTGTTCCTTCGCTGGTTCTCCAAGAATGCGATGTGATGTTCCGGGCTGAGTTGCGCGGGAACGCGCAGACTCCCCACCCCATTCCCCAATCCGAACGCCAGCTTCCGAGCAAAGGCCGCCTCCGGATCCTCCGCATTGTTCTCATCGGTCCGTCGAGTTGTTGGTGATGCCGGTGGCGAACTGTTCTCCTGGGGTGACTTGACACTTTGACCGCGCGAGCGCACCTTCCCTAGCGTATTCCGCAGCACCACGATAGGACGGTTCCCGACGCCAGCCTCCTCCCGATCATAACTTGTGCCGTTCTTGTCTTCGGTAACAGTGCGTTGGCGAGAGCGAGTGTAGCGGAGAGCTCGAGCATCGCGGACGACGTGTTGGAAGCGTTTTTCGAACCAGTAAAGGCGCACAAAGACGAGAACGGTGTTGATAAAGATGGGGGTGGTCAGCATAGACGCCACGTACAAGAAGACCTGCTGATAGGTGTTCAAGGTGTTCAAGTCAACGGTGTTCAAGCCGCTCTGTGTAGTTGCACTGGTCGAGAGAAAGATAGCATTGATATAAGAGAGACTGGAACCGGGGAAGATGATGACGGAGGTCAGGATTGTCATCGTAATGATGTAAGTATAGTGGATAGTGATATAGTTCACCCGCAAACCCTTTGTCCAGGGGATGCGCGAGGTGACGGTATTCGCCCATCGCAAGATGGAGGAAAACATCCTGCGATGTTACGCGCACGGAGCTCGCTCCGTCACAAAGGCAGTAGATCGGAACAAAGGGGAAGGGGGATCGTCAGTCGAGATGTCCAAACTCTCGGGAGAAAGGGTATCCAGAGAATTCAAGGGACAACTAGACAAGGGGGAAGGATGACAGCCCCGGGGGGGTGTGGATGGGGGATGGAGGGGATGGAATTCACAGTCAGGGAATCTGCGGGTTGCCTGCCGATCGGTGACGACAAAAGAAGGAGGGGAGGAAGAAAAAGGCGCAAGGCCCAGAGCGGAACTGCTGTAGGTCAAAGACCCACGATAGCAGCTAGTCGGGGCAAATGGAGCAAGTTAAGCATTTTTTAGTCAAGCCGAGAAGTAAGTGGGAAGAATAGAAAATGGGGGGGGAGGTGGAGGGAGGGATGTTTGTAGTTAGTGTTGAAGAAGTCAGTTGAAACAACCTATGCTAAGTAAGTATCGATGACATGGAAGAAAAGAAGCCCGACGGAACAGCCGATACTAAACGAAAAAACTAAATTACATCAAATCAAAGATCCAAGTCAAATAAAATAAAGGTCGCCGCCGTCGTGGATCAATCCTCAACCGCCATTGACGAATCACTGCCTCGCGGTACAGTTGTCAACTTTTAGCGTAGCGCAGTATGTTTGCTTTTTTCTTTTCTCATCTCTCTAATGCATGCAGGCTTAAACAGAACTGGAGACGAGTAGTAGGAAAGACGGAAAGAAAAAGGAAATAATATGGTAGGGAAAATAGATAGATGAGATCGTCGACAGACACAGACAAGATCCGTTGCGAAAACAAAAAAAAAAAAGAAAAAAAGAAAAAAAAAAACAAAAAGACAGGGGCAAACGGAAAGGCCCTCCAGGCTGTACTCCGGAGAGAGAGAGAGAGAAAATGCCGCAAATGGCAGGCCAATTCCCTGGTTCTTCAACGCCCTCAACTTTTTTCACTGCCGTGCGTCCCTGAGTTTAGTTCGAGATTCCCTGAACGCCCTGACAGTTTCTTCGAATCTAGTTTCTAGAAAGTGGAGAGCTAGAATTTTCTTTGCGCCATTTTCTTTTGCTTGTTTTTTTTCTTTTCTTTCAATCTGCACCAATCGCCGGAAACAACCCCAATGCCTACGGAGTATTCCATGCAATGCGCCGCGTCCGAGAACAGCCAACAGCAAACCACTGCGCAAGAGCAACTGAAGAGAAAAAAACACGACGATCTCTTGGCCAGAGCATGCATCTTCGGAATCTAGGCCCTGTCACCGCAAGATGCTCCGAGCCTTTCGTGTTTATCGATTTATGATATGTAACCAAAATGACCCCTCCCTATCCATCACCTTTAATAACTCCGAGGCAGCTGCAGAACCTTCTCACTCACGTAGTTGAGAATCATCTCACGACTGACTGGTGCAATGCGGGGAACTAGACATTCGCGTAGATAGCGCTCCACGTCGTACTCCATCGCGTAACCCATCCCACCGTGGCTGAGCACCGCCCGCTCACACGCGGTAAAGGCCGCCTCGGCTGCGAGGTATTTCGCACTATTGCAGGCCACACCCACCGACTGCGCGGGGATGCTGTCGTCCTGGCACGAGGCATCGTAGAGCCGCGCCGCGTGGTAGGTGGCCAGCTTGGCCGCCTCGAGCTTCATGTACGCATCCGCCAGCGGATGCGCGATGCCCTGGTTCTGTCCGATCGGTCGGCCAAAGACGACTCGTTCCTGCGCGTACTGGGCTGCTCGCTCCAGCGCCGCGTAGCCCAAGCCGAGGGCCTCGCCGGCCAGCAGACACCGCTCCGCGTTCATCCCGTGCAGGATGATGCGGAACCCGTCGTTCTCCTGCCCGATCAGCGTCTTCGCCGGGATCTTGTACTGGTCGAAGAACACCTCGTTGGCGTCCACCGCCCGACCGCCCATCTTCTTGATCTTGCGCATGTCCAGACCGGACTGCTCGCGGTCCAGATCGATGCAGAATAGTGACAGACCCTGGGTGGGTTTGGTTACCTCCTCCAGCGGGGTGGTCCGCGCCAGAAGGATCATCTTCGAAGCCACCTGCGCGCAGGTAATCCAGATCTTCTGCCCGGTCACGGAATAGGCATCGCCGGAGGGCGTCTTGGTCGCCAGCGTCTTCAGCTTCAGCGTCTCCAGCCCGGCGTCAGGCTCAGTGACACCGAAACACGTCCGCCACGTGCCATTGATGATCTTAGGAATGGTCTCTTCGAGCTGCTCGCGCGTACCGAACCGAGCCAACGGTTGTGTAGCATACACGTTAGCGTGGATGGCCTGGGCTCCGGCCATCCCTGCGCCAGATTGAGTAATGGTCTGCATCATCATTGTGGCTTCCGAAATACCTGGCCAGTGTTTTGTTAGTAGATCCAATCACAACCTGAGGTAGGAAATTAAGCAATCTATACCGAGGCCGGCCCCCCCAAGTTCCTCCGGCAGCGCAATGCCTAGCCATCCATCCTGGGCGAGTGCGGCGTGGAACTCCTTCGGGTCGCGCTCATTTTGGTCACACTCTTGCCAGTATGTGTTGGGAAATTTGGCGCAGACAGCGGATACGGCCTCGCGGACGGTCAATTGATTCTCGGTAAAGCCGGTCAATTCCATCAACGGGCGTGGGGTGGTTGTGGAGAAACCGCAGCGGGCTGAACGTCGGAGCAGCGATGCGCGCAGGTGGCCTGAACGGCCATGGTAGAGTCGCCGGGCTAACCCGTACATAGTACGAGACATTGTGAGTTTGATTTGGAAAAATCACTGTATAAGATTGTTAGCACATTGAAGTAAGTCAAGGGACACAGATGGTGTGAATTGAGGGAGTCTTACCTGCTTTATGTCTGACATATGATACAAATACCCGCCACCTCCAAATAGCCTTCTTTCTTCCTTCCATATAGCCGAAATAGAGTCGCCCTCTCAACCACGTCGCATTCTGTCTGTTTGGTTTAAAGCCTCACCCAGCTGTGATCCGTCTCAGGAGAATCTCACTCGTTACACATGTCATAAGATTTGGGATGAGACATGCGTGGTGATATTTCCCGGCTGTCAGAAGTAATGTTCACCTGCCAGTGGCCGAAAATATATATAGTACTTTACTTTGCCGGCTGCCAACCCCTGTGGTGTCTTGGAGTCTACAAGTAGTTCGATCAATTGCAAATGATGGTCTCAATTCATCTACATATCACGAAAATAGTTCATACTTGACTAGTAAGAGCAATATCACATAATCCTTCATCAAGTCTAGAATGAATTGGTATCTTATATCAATAAACACGATAAATGCTGAGTCAATATCAGGTTGATGCTCTAATCGTCTCTATCAGTTAATCCAGATCTAATGATTGATCATGTCGTTCATGTCGTCGTATGCTTCTAAGATTTAAAGTCCCGTCTCGGGGTCAAATCATCTTGTAGAAGGTGTTCTTGGAGAGAATGGATATCGAGATCTCCTCATCAACGGCCCTGGTGTTCGAGAGCCAGTAAAAGTCGTGAGGGAGGCTGATACGGTAAGCACCGAAGTCGTGCATCACATCTGACGAGAGATAATAGCTTCTGACGGAGTCCCATAGTCACGACGTAGAATGTATCGATGAGCTCTGCTGACGATCCGAGTCTATGTTGAACGCCGATGTAGCGCGCGTTGTGATCGCTTCACGTAGCCACCAGCACGCTGGTATTGCGGAAGTAACACTCTTAGTTCATTGTCATTTACAATCACGATTCCTGCTTCTCACTAGCGGCAGCAGCAACGTGATCGGTCTTGACAAAGTGACCCTGAATCCAAGAACGATACATCTTGATCTTGCGTTGTCGATTGACAATCAGTCGGTTGTCGACAGCCAACTTCATAACCTCGAAAGCGCCCGACTGCTCGCTGACAGTCGCCTCTTCAGTGATAGCGGTTTCGTCCTTGGCAGTGGCCTCAGCCACCAGGCCTTCGGGCAGTCCCTTCTCCGGAGTCCATTGGCCCCACATTTTCTCCAGCTCGTCCCGGTCAAAAAAGTATACGCGCGTGCCGTCTCCGCGGATGTAAAAGTTTTCTCCCATGTACCGGCCCTTCTTGAATCGAACCTGAGCGAGGTCACCACGCCCGTAATCACGGAACAGAATCTTGCCACCTGGCTTCAGAACCCGATAGATGTTACGGATGGCCTGTTCCCACTGGTTAGGAGCCAAGGCAGAGAAGATGAAAATCAGAACAACGACATCAACGGATCCTTCCGCCACGTTGGGGGGCAGTGATTCTTCCCCGGTCGCGCTGACATCCCACACATCCGCCGTAATGTGCTTGGTGTTGTACTGGGGGCTGTCACGAATGACCTGAACCGCAGTCTTGGAGAAGTCGCAGGCATGCACCATCAACTCTTCATTTTCGTTGTTTTCCAGCAGCGGGAACGCGGTGTTACCGGCGCCTGCACCGACCTCCAACACGACCTGCTTGCCCGCTCCTGCCCGAGTCACTTCATCGAGGATCGGGAACTCCTGGCGCAGCCATTTGCGATTCTTGAAGAAGTTGGACGTGTTGTTTTTGTAAAAGAGGTTCCACCACTTGGCCGGGTCGGCGTTGAAGCGATTCCGATCGAACTCCGATACTGGGGCGTCGCGCTGCTTCGCATACTGCTCCTCAGCGAACGCCTTGAACTCGTCATCAGGCTCCACGTGGTCCCAAGCATTGAACTCGAAAACATCGTCGCCTTGTTCCAAATATCGAGAGCCGAATTGGAAGGGGTCACTGCGCTTCATATTGTTGGAGGGGTCGTGCGACCGGTGCGGGGGCATCGTCGGCGGCGTGACGGCCTGCAGAATGGTCGCGATGTCATCGGACGCGGCGGGGATGGGAACAGGAGACATGATGACGATACGTGGCCCCAGTAAAGAGCAGATTTGTGAAAGAAATGAGAGACTGATGGGTTGAGGCGTGTTCGACCGCAATCAACTCTCCCTTATCGAGAGGGAGAAAATCTTCCTTAGATCCTCTAAATCAGGAAGGCATTCCGTGGGGAATGCAAACCTTGCAAATGATAAGCGACTATCATGTGACGGCACGTGGTAAGCGCCTGCTTACTGCCTGAGGCCGAAAAGCTAAGACAGTCTTGCATACTTTCAACTAGTTAGCAAATGATTGTGTACAAAGCACGGAGTAGATTACAACCGCGGACTACCTGTACTGAGTAGCTGTTTCAAAAAGTCGCCATTGCCACCAAGCTCCTCATGGATGATGATCGTATCCTAAGCTGGGAGTTTCGAACAGTGAGGTGGGACTATACAAATTGGCCACCGCACGGAGTAGTCCAGAGAATTGCATCATATAGCGGGCAAAATTAATTCGAGGTTTTGGCGGATATTCTCATAGCTACGTGCATTACAAAGGTTTTTTAACGCCATGTTCTCTCCAATCAATGATCAAACATTGTTTCTGAAACTTCAGCATCAATGCTGGAACAACGAGAGAAGAAGAAGGGAAGATACGGGGGGCAGCTTTCCCCGCGGGAAACCTAGGCTTATCGGGACAGGATTAGCTTATCGCGGATTGCGGGGAGGGAGCAAAGGGCGATATCGGGTGCGATGCGAGTTTCCCGTCGCGGTCCCGAATCGTCCGCGGTATTCTGGAGAGAGACTGAGGTATTCATTAACTTTAGTTATCTTTGAACGCCGTGTATTTAATTTTTTACAATCTCAATCCTTCTTCTTTTTCTTCTCTTCCTTTCTCATACTCTCCTCTCTTGCCCATTTCTCGTACCGTCTCATGTGTTGAGTCTGATCAAAGTCGAAATCATTCTCTACTTCCCTCCCTCCCTTCCTCCTCCCTTTCCTCGCCCGCATACTTCTTCCATACTTCCCTCACACAATCACCATCGTAGCCATGGCTGCGTCCTGGTGCGCCCTGCGTGGCTCTCGCCAGCTTGCTCTGCGCACGCGAGTACGCTCAATTCCTTCCTCAATTGCTACTCGCCGAGTATCTACACCCCTCCTTCGTTCTCTCCACACCACCTCCGAACAGTCCTCGTCTCCGCGTCGTCATGTCTATACCAGCTCCATTGGCGACCACGGTGATCCTCATCCCCGCGATCTCTTCCAGCCCCTCGACACTTTCCCCAGACGTCACATTGGCCCTGCTCCAGATGCGGCTCAGGAGATGCTGGCCACGCTAGATCCTCCGGTAGCATCGCTCGACGAATTTGTGAAGCAGGTCCTCCCTGCCGACATTCTCTCCAAGAAGGATCTGACCGTATCACCTCCGAGCTCCAACGCGAAGTTGTACCGTGACAGTGTGCACGGTGGCTTGGGTGAGACAGACATGCTGAAGCTGCTCGACACCTACCGCAAACAAATCGATGTCTCGGGCAAAACATACATCGGCGCTGGCTACTACGGTACTATCGTGCCCCCAGTCATCTTGCGCAACGTCCTCGAGAACCCTGCTTGGTACACCAGCTACACCCCCTACCAGCCTGAAATCAGTCAAGGTCGCTTGGAGTCCCTCTTGAACTTCCAGACTTTGACTGCCGATTTCACTGGCCTGCCCTTCGCCAATGCCTCCGTGCTGGACGAAGCTACTGCCGCAGCTGAGGCAATGACCATGTCCCTGGCTACCGTGTCCATGGCCAAGCAGAAGAAGCCTGGAAAGTCCTACGTGGTTTCTAGCCTCTGTCACCCTCAGACTATTGCTGTGATGCGCTCCCGTGCTGAGGGCTTTGGCATCAACCTGGTTGTTGGAGACATTCTCGCGGATAACTTCAAGCTCGTGAAGGAGCAGGGTGACAACTTGATTGGTGTTTTGGCACAATATCCCGACACAGAGGGTGGAATCTATGACTTCCAGGCCCTCAGCGACACGATTCACGGCGCCGGGGGTACCTTCAGCGTGGCCACGGATCTCCTGGCCTTGACCATGCTCAAGGCGCCCGGTGAGTTCGGTGCTGATATTGCCTTCGGAAGCGCCCAGAGGCTGGGTGTCCCCATGGGTTTCGGTGGACCCCATGCTGCCTTCTTTGCTTGCATCGACAAGTTCAAGCGCAAGATCCCCGGTCGTGTCGTAGGTGTCTCTAAAGATCGTCTGGGCAACCGTGCCTTGAGACTGGCTCTTCAAACCAGAGAGCAGCACATTCGTCGTGAAAAGGCCACCAGCAATATCTGCACGGCCCAGGCTCTGCTGGCTAATATGAGCGCCATGTATGCGGTCTACCACGGTCCGACCGGCTTGAAGGCCATCGCTCAGCGCATCATGTCCATGACCGCTACACTACAGGCGCAGCTTTCCGCCCTGGGATACAACGTGCCGGTCCAGTCTAACTCCGCTGACGGTGGTGCTCTCTTTGACACGGTCGTTGTCGAGTTGGCCAACAGCCAGGAAGCCGACGCTCTCATGTCTGCCGCACGTCAGAAGCACTTCTTCCTCCGTCGGGTCAACGAGACCAAGATTGGAATTTCTCTGGACGAGACTGCTGGCCGCGAAGAAGTGAGATCTGTCCTTCAGATCTTCGCTGACCATGCTTCTAAGGGTGAGGTTGTCTTGGAGGACAGACTTGCCGTGGCCACCGTCCCTGCCAGCCTGGAGCGGAAGTCGGAATACCTGACGCACCCCGTATTCAACTCCCACCACTCAGAGACTGAGATGCTCCGTTACATTCACCACCTTGAGTCTAAGGATCTGTCTTTGGCTCATTCCATGATCCCTCTTGGTTCTTGCACCATGAAGCTTAATGCAACCACCGAGATGATCCCTGTCTCGTGGCCCGAGTTCTCTCAAATTCATCCTTTCATGCCAGCCGACACCGCCAAGGGATATACTCAAATGATTGACGACCTTGAGCAGCAGCTTGCCGACATTACTGGTATGGCCGAGGTCACCGTGCAGCCGAACTCCGGCGCTCAAGGCGAATTTGCTGGTCTGCGTGTGATCAAGAAGTACCAAGAAGCCCACGAGGGCTCTAAGCGCGACATCTGCCTGATCCCTGTTTCTGCCCATGGCACCAACCCTGCTAGTGCGGCCATGGCTGGTATGCGCGTCGTCACTGTGAAGTGTGACACTAAGACCGGCAACCTCGACCTCGAGGACCTCAAGGCTAAGTGTGAGAAGCACCAGGAGAACCTGGCTGCTTTCATGGTCACGTATCCTAGCACCTTCGGTGTCTACGAGCCTGGTGTCAAGGAAGCCTGCAACATCGTGCACCAGTACGGAGGCCAGGTCTACATGGACGGAGCCAACATGAACGCTCAGATTGGTCTGTGCTCCCCCGGAGAGATTGGTGCTGATGTGTGCCACCTGAACCTTCACAAGACTTTCTGTATTCCCCACGGTGGTGGTGGTCCAGGTGTCGGTCCTATCGGTGTTGCCGAGCACCTGCGCCCCTTCCTCCCCTCTCACCCCGTTAGCGAATACCTTCAGTCTAAGCGCGCTGAGACTGCGTCTCCCCCGATCAGCGCTGCTCCCTGGGGCAGCGCCAGCATCCTGCCCATCACTTTCAATTACATCAACATGATGGGGGCTAAGGGTCTCACGCACGCGACCAAGATCACGTTGCTTAACGCCAACTACATACTCGCGCGTCTCAAGGAGCACTATCCTATCCTGTACACCAACGAGAATGGACGCTGCGCGCACGAGTTCATTCTCGATGCCCGCAAGTTCAAGGACACCTGTGGCATCGAGGCTATCGACATCGCCAAGCGTCTTCAGGACTACGGCTTCCACGCTCCGACCATGTCGTGGCCCGTGTCCAACACCCTCATGATCGAGCCGACCGAGTCGGAGAGCAAGGCCGAGCTCGACCGGTTCTGCGATGCCCTCATCTCTATTCGCCAGGAGATCGCGGCGGTCGAGAGCGGCGCTCAGCCCCGTGACGGCAACGTCCTGAAGATGGCCCCGCACACGCAGCGCGACCTTCTCTCCACCGAATGGACCCGCCCCTACACTCGCGAGACTGCAGCCTACCCTCTCCCTTACTTGGTGGAGAAGAAGTTCTGGCCCTCGGTGACGCGCGTGGACGATGGTAAGCTCATCCCCCTATTCTTCTTCCAAGAACACCTCAATCTGAATCTTGACGTGCTAACTCGCTTCTTTCTGTTCTAGCCTACGGTGACCAGAACCTGTTCTGTACTTGCGGTCCTGTGGAGGATTCTGCTTAGATTTGATGATACCCATGCATGCTTTTTCTTATTCTTCTTAATGTTCCTTTGGTAGTGGGGTGACGCTGTCAACTTCAACACTTGATCCTACCTCGGATTACACCTTCCGCATTGTGGTTGTGCCATACGGTTACGATGCAATTCAACATGACGATAGATGATTTGGGCGGATTAGGCGTTATAGACTTAGAGCATTTTACCCTGGAATGATCCAGTCGCTGGCGAGGTGACGAGGCGCCGTTATGATCAAAGAGCAGACAAACAAAAATCAAGATGTGTTTAATTTAATCAAGCTCCTGTCCGATCTGGTAACAGACCACGGCCGAATGAACAGGCTGAAAGTGGTATAGCATAGAAGCCCACTTCAAGAATGGGTGCATATCCAAACTTATCATCTTTATATACAATGCTCATCATATTGAAGCTTTTTGTCTGACACCAAAACCATGGCCAGGACGGAAAGTACAGAGTGCGAAATAAGTTAAGTTTACAACAATCTATTACACATGACAAACCCGAAACCCCCCGATCTAGAAAGAAGAAAACATCGGATGACGCCGCGCATGTTTGCAATATGGTATGATATATATCCAATGATTATGAAAGTGGTTGAGATTCTTGGTCCTGGGAAAGGGGCTGCTCGGGCCCTTCCCTCGGAGGCCAATTTGGGGCCGGGTAGCTGAGAAGCTTGCAAACGTTCTAATCCAAGCAGACCGAAATTGTTAGCAAAAGAAGTCAGTAAGGAAATGTATATTTGAATAGCTGGGCAAGCACCCTGGAACTTACCCTCCGTCTGCGCCGGTAGTCATCATAGAGTTTCTTCCAAATCTCGCGGTCCTTGCAGCCACTCTCCTGAAGCGTACCAGGCTTGACCTTGCACTTGGGCAGCATGTCCGCCAGCAGCTCCTGCGGCCACATGATCCAGGGCTTGGGAAGCGGCCAGTCGGAGAAATGGACGAGCTTGGCCTCGCTGAGGACGCGCTCAGGGTCCCAGGCCTCCCACTCGTTGCCCAGGAACGCGCGGTGGTCGTCGCGGCGGAACTCGCCCGTGATCAGCCCGTACTGGCGGTGCGGCAGCACCAGCGCCGAGTCGCCGTACCGCTCGTTCATCAGCTCCATGTCGTAGCGGGCCCCGGTCGTCGCCCCCGTCGAGTTGACCTGGCCGTACGTCACCGCCTCGCCGGCCGCCGTCAGCGCGTAGTATTCCTTAAACGACGGTTCGAGCACGATCAGCAGCGACGACAGCTGCCGCGTGTCCGGGAGTTGCCAGTAGGCGCGCGGCATGGCCACCTGCGCCGGCGGTAGGAAGAATAGCTCGTCCATGTTCTGGAGGATGGTGGCGTCGGAGTCGATGTGGATAACCCGGTCGAATTCGGTTTCGCCGAAGGCGAGGAACTTGGAGGTGCTTTTGTCCCAGGACTCGCTCGGGCCTGGTCGATAGGTATTAGATTCACGGGGTTAGTATGTTACGGTGATTTGCTGGCGTGATGCAACGCAACGCAGCGCGGGGAGGATTTAGGCAAGGCGTTTGTATGTATGTACGCATGCATGCATTCGTGTGTGTGCTTGGTTGTCTTGGGGAAAGACGTACCGTCTCCAGCCTTGACCATCTGGACATCAATCGGCACCAGCAGCGCCCGGTACTTCTCATGCGCCAGCGCCAGCATCTGACTGTCCCGATCCCGATCACTTTCGACCACCACATCCCAGTTCTCAGGGTAGAAGAGCACGCGCTGAGCTTTGCTTCCGAGGCGCTCCAGGGCGTCGAACGTCAGGAGGGCGTTGCAGAGGTAGGGACTCGAGGTGGCATATTGGCTGTAGGCGTAACGGGTCCAGTCCACTTTGCTGTAGTCGATATGGGTCACCTTGGGCGGTGGGGGTTTCTCCCGACGGAGGAACAGAATAAATAGAACGAAGAAGATGAAGACCACCCAGGTCCGAAGGTGTCGCAGCTGGCGCTTGATGATGGCCCAGCAGGGTTCGTCGGGAATGTCGAAGAAGTCCGCCTCGGAGGCGTCCGAGCCTCGACGGTAGGGGAGAATTGGCACCTTTCTGATGGCCATGATGGCTTCTAAACTCTGCTGGAGATGTTAGGGTGGGTCTGATGGCATTGCTTCCGCTGCGCAAGTATAACACTTCTCGAGAGAAATGAATTCTAAGGGATTGCGTGGAAAGTGAGTGATGGTTGTTATGCAATGCATGGGGAAGACGGCGAGCGGGCATGTGATGGCTTTGTCAGCTGTGCCGGCATAAATCGTGCGGAGTGGCTCTCACCGCCGGAAGACTGCTTTATCTTTCTGCCATCAGCAGGCAGCCTTACCGCTTGCCATAGGTAGCACAAAGATACCTTGACTGCACCAAGGACAGATGCATCACCTGCCTTATTTCTCGCGAAAATCGTGTCATTATCTTATTACCATATTCTCTAGCTGTCTACGTTGACCAGTCTTCTCAGAATAATTGATTGCGTGTCAGCTCATTCTGTGCACCCCATCACAGCACTTCTCCTCCACCGTGGGATACCCCAGTCCCAGACAGCCGAGGCGGAAGGGACTGGATCACGTCTTATCCTTCCTCGCCGCGCCATCTAATCCGCGCCCGCTCTCTTCCCTTCTCTCCTCCCTCACCCGGCCATGGATTTCACTCGTATTATCATCCTCCTCACCGTCTGGGTTGGTAAGTACCACCGAGACCTTTTTTGCCAGACCCGCCCACCAAGAAAATTCCACTAACCCCAAACGCTTGCAGTTTTCCGCCTCATCAAAAGCCGCTTTCCCGCCGACAAAACCCCCATCATGGCCCACGGAAAAGTCATCGAGGTTGACAAGTATGCGCTGCTCCCTCACTCCATTCCTTCTTCCCCGAAGCAGGATACTTGAGATGGTTTAAAAGTCTACAATGAAGACACTAACTTTTCTCCCCCCACCAGCCCGGTCATCTACAAGGCCCTGACCTCGTCCGGACCCGTCGTCGTCGATTTCTTCGCAACCTGGTGCGGACCCTGCAAGGCTGTTGCCCCCCAGATTGGCAAGCTGAGCGAGACCTACACCAACGTTCGGTTTATCCAGGTCGACGTCGACAAGGTGCGCTCCGTGGCGCAGGAGCTGCAGGTCCGCGCGATGCCGACTTTTGTCCTGTACAAGGATGGGAAATTGCTGGATAAGCGCGTCGTCGGTGGGAATGTGCGGGAGTTGGAGGAGGCGATCAAGAGTATTGCTTAAAGAAGATCCTGGGGCGTTGGGATTGTCCTTAGTGATGCATGCAGTCCCACTGCATAGAGTATATGCCTGTTGGCTTCAATTTCCGGTCGGCAGGACGTCAATATAGGATGTGACATGTGTATTGGCTCTTTGGCGAGCATGGGTTTGAGCTTAAATAGAAACGTAAGCTACGCTCATAAGTACAACAAATTCATCAGAGATAGAACGCCCAAGTAAAGCAAGCCTAGGTAGCATGCGGACTACCGTGGAGATCATCCAGTGTAGGTAACACTGAACTTCGTGTCACTCTGCACATCCACCTCCGTCAACACCTGATCGTTCTGCTTCAGCTTAATGATTGTTCCGTCTTGAACACCCACAGTCTGGCCCCCAGCCTTAGCCCCCGCGCCGGTGAACGTGACCGTGCCAAAATCCGTGAGCGCAACTTGCTCATCGCCTGCCTGGAAGTCCTCCACAATCCAGTCGGCGTTCTCTCCCGCCAAGGTAGCAGTCGCTTCGGGGGCGGTGATTGTTTGCGACGCCTTCTGGCCGGTTGACTTGTTTTCGATGGTGGCTACGCCCTGACTGGGCGAGAGAGCCTGGACCTTGGCCACGATGGTGTCTCCAGGACTCACGGAGAGATCGAAGTCATATGCATAGTCTGGGTACCATTCGTACCAGGCGTCGCCCGTGACCTTGCCGTTCTGAACGTAAAAGTCCACACCGGTTTGAAGGATAGCGGCATTGTATGTGTCGCCGTCAATGCCGACCCAGGCAGAGCCGGCCTGCGTCCCACGACTATTGCCTGCAGCGGTGGGTTGTGGGACTTGGAAAGTCGCGCTCACAGCTGTGTAGGGCCCTGAGCTGAGCGGTTCCTCCCGAACGATGCCGGCCCAGTTGCTGCTGTATGTGATGTGGGATGTGTTGGGCGATGAAGCTACTGCTTCTCGGTGGTTGGAGTCTGTTTCTGAGGAGTGTGGCTGGAAAGGTCGCGAGCCACGAGCCGCAGACCGGGCCTGGATGCGTTCTGCCAGGCCGCCGCGGGGGGCAGCCAGGACACTGCCCGCCAGACATGTGGTGGTCAAAATCGAGGCCAGGAACTTCATGGTGAACTGGACTTATGTCGTTATGACAGAGAGGTATTTTCAAAGACTAGGTTGAGACAGACGCTAGGCGCACTTCCGACTGGAAGAGACATGCTGATAATCTTATATTCTGCTTAGAGACTGGTCGTGATCGCATGCGGACAGCCTCATCTCGTCCATACCTGAATTAGGATAATCATGTTCCCCGCGATCTTATCACCTGCGTTGAGCTCATGGTCGTGCGTATGTCACCCCAAAGGGGTTAAGTCAAGTCATGCCAGGAACTAGGCTTTCAAGGACGCTCGAAACAGGGTAAGCTCGCCTGAGCAGGCGTGGCAGAGGACCTCGCTGGAAGCATCAGGTGATGATCATTTCTGTCAGCATGCGGTATCATGTCAGTTTTAACCTTTCGTCCAGCAAGGTTTAGGCTGACAATGATGTCAGAACCTGAGGATGTGAGTCTGAGAATGTGGGTTGATTGCCCATATCAACGCCGGTAGAAGCCTAAGATAGTCCTCGCTTGGGTCTCCAGTGCAAGGGCATAAGAGCGCAAGCAAGTGGTTGCCGGAAAAGCAGCCTGATCAGTGAGCATGGTCACTTTTCGAATGGTCGAGGCCGAAGACAGCAAGTGATGAGGGCAGGCATCCCGATGTTTCACATTCCTCACCTGCCAAGCGACGCAACCAACATTCCAGCCCTAGCTTATGCGCTCAGCAGCTGCAAGCGACACTGCAGTGAATAAGGAGCTTTCTAGTCGCAACTGAGAGTCCATTCGAGCGTCTGTATCAACAGCGGGCGCACTAAGCGTCACACGCTTCTTGGTGCCAACCCGTACTTCGTCTCCTTGGAGCCTTGCCGCTAGTCCTGGACGACGCGCCAGGAATGTCTAAAGGCCAAAGTCATCGTGCTCAGCTGCTAAGGTAACCTGTACCATGTGTCTTTACGAATGAACTTGTCACACGCATATCAGCTTGAACGGTCATCGGCGTGTATGAAAATCAGCCATATGCGCTGGGAACCGATTATAGGCATTGCGAGGAAATGTTGCTTAAAATGGCAAGGCTCAGATGAGATAAGGATCAAGAACGTAGAGTAGATGAGAGTGCGCACCACTGAATGCATCTCAGGAGTGAGTGACTGATCTCTGTCATTATGCCGGGTGGTGCTGTCGGCTTCTGCGAGAGAGTAGGCTAAACGGTTGTGGATCCAAGAGACCCGTTCAGTAACAGGTTGGAATATAAACTCAAGAATGGAGGATGCGGGATCTTGTCACACCCAGACTGCCGGTAGCGACTTGCAGCCTAATTGTGCAAGAATCATCCGGGGAGTATCAGCTGGTTGTGTGAAGCTGGGGATGAGTACTGGTATACTCAAAGGGCACTTCAGTTCTGGTAGAAATGCTTATCGCCGTTATCGCGGTGGATGTACATTGATTACATACTCCATGTGATTCATTCAAGCTCTTCAGTTGAGCCAATCAAGAGCCTAGCAGATGACGCCATGAATGTATGGCTGACAATTACGGCCTCAGGCCGCCACCACCCGCATGTGACATTCGTTTAAACACCCGGCCGAGTCACCGATCATCCCGCGACATTCCCCTCGCTATCATTTTCCACTTTCGCCATTCAGTGGTATAGAGCTTCGGCTTGGGTCACAATGAATCCGTCAGGCATGGTCTACTCGGTTCCCCGAGTCTCGAGAGTGGTACAATCAGTGACCCAACGCAGAAGCCTCTCCAACCTGACTACGAAGCGTCCGGTTCGGCAAGTTAGCCCACTACTGCAATCCCGTGCTCTACACCAAGCTCCTCAACGCAGATCACAGCCGGTGGCCGCGCAATCGGCCGGCGCACGAGACTCGTCCAATCCTGCTCTCTCCTTCCCCTGCCTCGACGCACAAGATGCCAAATCCGCCCAGCTATCTGCCCGGTCGCTGGAATCCGGACCCGAGCCCTCGTATACTACCGGTCACCACGAACGATTTCACTGCGAAGACCCAATTCTCCTCGACTGGGGTGGTGTGCTTCGCGAGTTCGACATTGCATACGAAACGTGGGGCCAATTGAATGCCGACAGGAGTAATGCGATTCTTCTCCACACTGGTCTTTCAGCATCGAGTCACGCACACAGCACTGAAGCCAACCCTAAGCCAGGCTGGTGGGAGAAGTTCATCGGTCCCGGAAAACCCATCGACACAAACAAGCACTTTGTGATTTGCACAAATGTCATCGGGGGGTGCTATGGCAGTACTGGACCTTCGACAATCGATCCCTCCGACGGCAAGAGATATGCGACGCGATTTCCCATTCTCACAATCGAGGATATGGTACGGGCACAATTCCGCCTTCTTGACTCGTTGGGCATTCAAAAGCTGTACGCGTCTGTTGGATCGAGTATGGGCGGGATGCAGAGTCTCGCTGCCGGTGTTTTGTTCCCCGAGCGCATTGGCAGGGTCGTCAGTATCAGCGGATGCGCACGGAGCCACCCCTACAGTATCGCCATGAGACACACGCAGCGCCAGGTGCTGATGATGGATCCCAAGTGGGCCCGAGGCTTTTACTACGACTCGGTTCCACCACACTCGGGAATGAAGCTTGCTCGAGAGATCGCAACCGTGACCTACCGCAGTGGTCCCGAGTGGGAGATGCGATTTGGGCGCAAGCGTGCGGATCCCAGCAAGCAGCCCGCCCTGTGTCCGGACTTCTTGATCGAGACGTACCTTGATCATGCCGGAGAGAAATTCTGCCTGGAGTATGACCCGAACAGTCTTCTTTATGTATCCAAAGCCATGGATCTGTTCGATTTAGGTTATGCCCATCAGGTGGAGACCCAGGAGCGAAGAGCGGCCAACGAAGCCAAGCTTGCCGAGGGTGCTAGTGACGCCCAGCAGAACAACATGTCCTGCAGCTTGACCCTCCCCGCCAAGCCCTATGAAGAGCAGCCGTCTCAAACCGCGTCCACGCCTTCGATGGACCAGTCTGTTACTGAAGGCGGAAAGGGACCGGACGCACCCCCACAGGATTTGGTGCGTGGACTCGCACCACTCAAGGATCACCCGGTCCTCGTCATTGGTGTTGCCAGTGATATCCTTTTCCCGGCATGGCAACAGCGCGAGATTGCCGAGACGCTTCGCGCCACAGGGAACCAGACTGTGGAGCACATCGAGCTGGGAGAGGATGTGTCACACTTTGGACACGACACATTCCTACTTGACCTTAAGAATATCGGAGGTGCTGTGGAACGGTTCTTGCAGTAGCGGCGGAAGGCAGGTGAATCGGATTCATCATCCATACATGTACATTAATTCTCATGGGAGATCGAGGTCTCATTGCATATGTCGGCATTTCTTGCTTGCGCAGGACGAGTACATAAATCAGAGGAAACGAGCCAAAGAACACAGTTCTGATCGACCGTCGGTTCGGTAAATCCTAAGCAGTAAAAGTAATTTGTTTCCATGTCTTGATATTATATGCACATGTCTATGGTCGCGGCCCGGAAAGCGCCTGGCACACAGTTAACTATTTTTGATGCCCTCTGTTGTACTCATTGAAGACGGCCCACTAGTTTGCTCCGCACCGGGGAGTTTCAGCAGTAGACGAGCAGAAATGCAGGTTTGCAGGTATGTATCCTTTGCAAAGATTCATGATTTTTGGACTGTGGTGCAAGACCAACGAATCCTTGATTCCGATGTCTTCGTTTCCCTTTTGCTCGAACGGTAAGTAGAAGTATGACCGGTTTTCCATACTCACTGTACGGACGCTGAATGCTGTGAAAGGTAGAAGCCACGACCAGCTTGTAGTCTGTAGAGGTGGATCCAAGGGTAGCTGCAACCTCAGGCCCCCTGAAAGTCTAGGTCAGGGATGACTTGGAATGGAAGTGGAGGGCGATTCGGAGTGAACTGTACAGGTGGGGCCGACGACTGCATTAAGCTGGGTTCCACATTGGGTTCTGTGCTATATCCATCCTGGCTGGTCTTTTGATGCCAGCTGCTACTGGTCTGGCAAGCTTTGAAATTACACAGGAGGATGGATTTTTATCGCAAGACCCCAAGAAATGTGCTTTTACGATTCATTCGAGCGACTGTACTGATTATACTCCACATTCCAAGCTTTATTCACGGTGATGCCGTCCTTGTCAGAAGTGGTCTGTCCCTTGAGAGTGGGTAACGGGATCGCGACGGTTGTTTTCGTATGTGCTTGCGAATAGCGGTGCAGTCCTTCTTCCGCAGGGCTACTCACAGTCGTGAAAGGCTGCATGTCTTCGATATCGTCGGGGTCCGATTTGAGGATCCTTGTGGCCCATGATGAGGCCTGAGAGCGTTGCTGTGGCGTAGCCCAAGAGGGTTGGTCGGCTGGTTGGTTGGCTGGTTGAGAACCCAAGAGCTTGTGTCGCACTGCGACCCAGACAGGTCGCAAGGTGGGGAGGCAAGCTGTTGATGCAGTCAATAGTACACCCGAAGTCACCCCTGTCCAGCAAGAAGATCAGCACGTACCTGAGACAATTGCCAAGTCGGCTTCGACGGTGGCCCAAATGGCCTGATCGACCCATTCCCAGGTGATATCCGCATTGGTCCCCTGACGCATGACTGAGACGAGTCGCATGATTGATGCGATGCACACACTGGTCGGTCAGACTGCTGTCCCTGAGACTAAGAATGAGGGGCCGACTCACAAGCTGCCGAGCAGAAACATTGACATGATAGCTTTTTTGTGGCTGCTCGAGGTGTTGAGTTTCAAGATGTACGGGATAGGTAGCGTGAGAAGAGTAACGTCGATGATGATGTTGGGGATTGAGATTGCGAACAGGAACTTTTGGCTGTCGACATTGCAGGAGGCATCAATCGATTGATCCCATAAGCCTCGGGTTGGTACACATTGCAGCAAGGTGAGCAGGAACTGGGAGTGTGAGCGATGATGTTTTCTGCCTGAGGCGGGGGGGAGAACGACACTTACTACCGCGATACCCCACATACAGACCGCTGAGGCGATGATGCCGATAGGAATCTTGATGTTCGATCTGTTGAATAGACGCCAGTACAAGGCCAGAATCGAGAACTTGACCAGGACAATAACTCCGGTGTAGGTCAGTTCACAAGAGAATAGCCCGATATATGCATCCTCCGTCGCATTGGGTCCGAACGTCTGAATGTGCCTTCCAAGAGCGCGAGGTATCCCTAAATCTGTCAGCCCTCAATATTCGCCTCATAGGAGTTTGGATCTTTGCCTTACACCACAATAACGAAGCGGTCAGGCCAGCGCCGCACGCCTGATTGACGAGATTAGACAATATCCACAAGTAGCAGAAGCGACACGAGGAAGTACCAGTGAGGCTAGAATCAGCCAGTCATCAATCCAGACACCTGCTGTGTTTCTCCAGCGGCACCAAAATCGAAGAGCGACACAGATGAATGCGATGCAGAAAGGTAAAATTGAAGAGGCATACAAGTTGGGTTGACGTGTTGCGGCCAGGTCCACAGAGGACGTGGATTGAGACATAATGATTAACTACAGGGAGTTCTAAGTCTGTGAGGAGCAAATAGCCCTCCCCGTGGAGACGAGATTGTTGAGCGTGGTCACAGTGAGAAAGAAAGACTTATCCATCATGTGTAAGTGTTAAGTAAATACTGAGAACCCCAAGTAATATAAAGACCTATTGAGTGACTGGACCAACTTCGGGTGGGCCAGTGCTTCAGTTTCCTTCCGCCCCCCTCAGAGAGTGGGGTGGATGAATGATTGGCATAAGGGAAAAACAACAGGGGATTGAGAGTGAATCAGGCTATACTGGGTACGTAGTATAGCTGCTAGTTGACCAGGTACTCCTGTAACTTAGCAGCCTATAGCAGGCAAATCCTCTCATGTGACCTCGCTGGGTGCCTTCGCTGGTTGGCCCTTCATGATCCAGTAGCATACGGCAGTAGCATAATTTCTCTGGATGCCTCTTACTGGTGAGCTTCACCCAGGATTATCCCCTGAGCACCAGCATCGCCTCTGCCTGCCCTCCGACTGTGGTGTTATCCTCGACTGGTGCCTGCGTCCACTTTTGCCTGCCAGAATGGTTGAATATGTTAACACGGTCTTCCTCATGCATCTTCATCAATTTTCTGACGGCTTGACAGAGGAGAGCTGAATTAGTGACTAGTATCTAATACACCCTCTTATTCTGGAACCTGCGCGGTACAGCACGTGCCCCCGCTGCTCCCGCACCGGTCTGGGCTCCATGTTTCCAAATTATCACCACCTCATATCAGTGACCTTTTTTGATTCGCTCTGGATTTGGTCCGGCTCTTGGTGGATTCTTCATGTCGGCAAAAGATTGGATTGGCTGCACGTGCAGGGGGTGCTTGCCTGCTTTGGATTGCTCATATACTCCGTACAGGATGCACGTTTGATTCTGCCCTCTACGCAGCGGATCTGCGGTCCTGTCCATATCCCCGCCACCCTGATAGCAATGTGGTGGATCTTTCACTGAGACAGAACAGGGTAATGTAATAGGTAGTTTGAGCGCTGCCTCGGGGGTCAAAAGTTTGGTCGAATTAATTTATTTATCATGGATCCCCAAGGTTCCTTCCTACTCCGAAGTAGGTTTCGGCCCGCATTAGCGGCAAAGAAAACCCCACTATCGGACCCGACTTCATGCAGAGTTACGGCGAGTTGTGTATCGTTTCCGCCCCCACGAGAACAGAGCAACATCTGTCACTGGCGCCTGACGAAGTGACCCTCCACTGTTTGCTCCCGTAGTGACTGAGTCTTCAAGGATCGGCACCCGGGTACTAGGATTTCTAACTTCGCAGTTCTATAATGGCTGCCCTCATCCGCTCCCGTCTCGGTCCCGTCTCTACGTTGATCAAGACCATATACTGTTCTTGTTCTAAGGTTTGAAGGTTCCAAGCCTCTTGTCTTAGACCATTGATCGCCTAATGTCTTGGATTAATCTTTTGGATGTTTCCAATCGATGGGATGCCCATGATCAATCTGTAGACTGACTAAAATCCCCCTTCCCACGTTCTTCCATGCAAGCTGTAATAAATATTGAATGGTTGTGACATGACTAGTATAGTGTGTGCAAATTGTATTTGGCCCCCATCTGCAGGTACACAATGTGTTACATGTCTAAACACATGTTCCAGTACACGAATACCGACTTTACCAACCTGGACTGACTGGCGATTTATGTCTATGTCTCAGTACTATCCTGCTAGGTGACATATGGCTGATTTCCAAGGACCAGTCGTACGAGGAGCATGGGTCGCCGGGTGGCCGGGTGTAGTGGGTGGCTTGATCTTGGCCCGGTTCAGTTCAGACCGCAGATCTTCAGGGGCCGTTCGACTGTCCGACGTACATTTGAAACAGGCGACGTTGGTTAACCAAGCTTTGAAGTTTTTTAAGTAATAGCTGCAACCTACTACCACCTCTGCTACTCCACCCTCTATAGCTTACTGGCAGGTAAGCCGTTGCAACCAGGCATGCAACTGGTTGTATGTAGTTGCCTAATGGACTTATTGTATCTGACAGGCGGCTGATTCCAGAGGGACTGATTGTAAGACCTCAGGCCACCCACACCTTAAAGCTGCAGGGAGGCGATAGTTAATTATCCTGGCCAAATTAGTAATTCCAACTAGTTAACTAACTACTAAAGTTATAAGTTAGTGAATTAACTTACCTAGTTAGCAGATGCCTAGCTAAACATATCAGCGAATCCGCAATTCCGCCTTCTTTAGCTTAGTTACTCCTCCTAGTAGTTAAGTTACTCCTCCTAGTAGTTAAGTTACTCCTCCTAGTAGTTACTCCGTAGCAATCCGGACTTTTCCCAGCTTTTTCTTTTCTTCCCCCGCCATAGCATCCATCATACCAAGGTCGCAACCTATTCTCGAGTTACAATTCCCCTCCACGATGTCTTCAACCAACCGCCCCGTGATCGTGATTGTTCCCGGTGCCTTCGGCACCCCTCAAGGCTTCGAGAAGCTGTTCCCGGACCTGAGCCAAGCGGGATATACCACACACCCCGGGGCATATCCGAGCTGCAATCCCTCTGATCCGGCCACAGTGTCCGCTGCCCAGGATATCGCGTTCCTGCGCGACAACGTATTACTCCCACTTCTGGACCAAGAGGGGAAAGATATCGTCATCCTCGCGCATTCCTACGGAGGTGTGGTTGGCGGTGGCGCAGCCAGAGGCCTCGCGAAGGGGACCCGAAGCGCGGAGGGGAAATCTACCGGCGTCCTCGGCCTGATCTACGTGGCAGGCAATATCACACTCGAAGGAGAATCGCTCTTCATCGCTGTAGGCGGCGCGTATCCCCCTTTTATCAAAGTTGACACGGTACGTTTCTACTACCCCGGAACAAAAATCGGCGAACGAGAGAGGGGTATGTTAATGTTGGTTTGGTTGAACAGCCATCGCAGGGCCTTGCGGTCATCGAACCGGCGATGGAGGTCCTGTACAATGACTGCGACCGTGCTCTTGCGCCGGAATTGGATCCGATGATGCAGCCCCACGCACTCCGGGCGTTTGAGACTCCCGCCACGGCCCCCGCCTGGGCGGAGAGTGCGTTTGATGGGAGGAGAGCGTATGTGCGGACCTTGGACGACTGCTGTAACCCGGCCTCATTGCAGGATCTGTGGCTGGCGAAGTCGAAGGTCGAGTGGGAGGTGGTGGATTTCAAGACGGGCCACATGCCGTTTGTCAGTCAGCCGCAGGCTTTGGCGGAGCAGATTATCAAGTTTGTTGAGGGGTTCGTTGCGAAGTAGATAGTGTTGTATCCAGTGTCTGCAGAAGGGTGAGGAATACACCCCCGTCAATTTGACTTGATTTAGGAATTATGGTCAGCGGGTTTCTCTTTCGTTATGAGACGTATTGGTCAACCTCGAGTGTCTTTTCGTGGTGGTTACGTCGAGGGTAGATTCTCAGCTATCGACGACCTGTTGCGAGCTGAACGTATTTGCTGAAACGAGAAGAAAGGTTGAGATAAACTAAGCCAAAGAATTTTTGCCTGCATCTACTACGTACTCAGATCGTAACCTATACACATCAAGAAATTTCCCGCTTCTACACCACCAACCACTCAATTGCATCAAAGTTTTCTCGTCACCCATACCAATTTCGGGACCATGATCGAAGCACCATTCAAAGTCTCCATCATCGCATTCCGCTCCAACTGTTTGGAAGCCTCCGGAGTCTTGAGTGCGTTGTCTGCAAATTCTTTCCACGTGCTCACATATCTATACACAAGTTAGCCACTCCAGCTCGTGTTGGTCACGGGGAGGGAACCTTACACGTCACTCCAGAACCGGGCCGTGCCGAGTCCGTACTCGTAGGTATACAGCCTTGAGCCAGTATATCCGTTTGCATCCATGGTTTGCGTGAGCTCGTATTTCCACCTGTAAGTAGAACAATACCTCGTTAGCTTCCCCCCAAACCTTTCAACATTTTCCTCCCTTGCAATACTTACGTATCATGACCCTTCAGCTGCGAGAAGAGGGTATCAAGATTCTGCGCCGAAACCCCCGGTACAGTCTTGATCGAACATCCAATGGTATCCACCTCGTCCCATTGCAGGTAGCCCCCGGGTCCTTCATTGAACAATGAACGGTCAGCTGAATCATTCACCTCCTACCTTCCCCCCCCAAAAAAATCGTGGCTTACTCAGTAGCTTGTGCAGGTTTGCTAAAATTGGCCGGGGATCGTTGTTCTTGACCACAACCGTGATCAACCGCACGTGTACAATGTCGAAGTAGCCCACGAACTCGTCCGGCACATCTTCAAAGATATTCCAGATATGCATGTGGATGTTGGCGGGCAGCCAGGGCTTCGGGCCGACTTGGTCCAGACTGATATCGAAGCCGTGAAGATCCACGGATGGGGGTTTTCCGCGAGCGAAATCGTGAAGCCAGATGCTGAACCGAGGAGTTAGATGAACGGTGGTGCGGTTACAGAGGACTTCCGAAAGGAGGGATGATCACTCTACCCATTGCCAGTAGCGACATCAGCGACTCGCAAGTCTGCAGCCCGAGTGTCGATGTCGGGGTGAACCAAGAACCCGAGTAGTTCTTTCCAGAGATAATGCTGCGCCGTGAGTCTGGCGGTGATGTTAGGTGAGGTGTCCCCAGCAATGGTAATGTGGTTGTAGGCCTTGACTCACCGCGAGTTTGCGTTGCAGTCGCGCATCAGTGCATACGGGTCTTTGGCTTTCACAGTTGTCCCATTCCAGCTGTTCGCTGTGGGCTGCTGCTGTGGGACACCATTTTCTTTCGGACTCGTTTCATTCACTGAGTGTCCATTCTGACCCAGTGAAGGGGGGCTGCTGATGCTTTCAATACCGCGCATGATGTCAATCTTCTCTGTGTATGTGGGTTATGTATGCAGAATGATGAAAGTGATAGCGTTCGTTGGAGTGTCCGGCCGGTTTGACACTACCGTCCTTATAAGGACGCAACTGGACGATTCGCAGAGCCTCAACGCTCACATGTACACACTATGTACTCCGATTAGCCAGTGTCCAGCGATGGGTTCGCCTAATCACATCGCCACCTCCGGTACAGCGTGCGACCATGTGTGGATCTTCGTCTATCAAGAGGGCAGTGCGGGCGGTGCGGGCAGTACGCTTACGAGTACGTGTCTCAGTGAAAGGAACGATATAATAGCAGTAGATACGAATTGATCACCCCTCTCGGTTATAGAAGCAGACTGTTATATGGACCTTTGGCCCCCAATGTTGGCTCCCTTTTCACAAGTTATTTGGTCCTTCCCGAAAGGATATCGTTCCTTTGCCCTGGGGATTTCGTGACATACTCGTCCCCTGCACCGATAGCACGGGAGAGAGGAACGAACGGCATACGACTTCCATCACTAGACTCACTGTCTGGTGGAGTCACTGTGGTGCTTAGTGCAGGAGACACGGTTAGCGTTACGAGCCGTGATCATCACAGGTAATCTTCTACCAGTGATGGCCGACTCTCCAAGTGGGTCGAGCCAACAAAATGACGCTATAGTTGCTTTCCATATGGCCTCTCACTCCCGGCATCCCCAGCAGCGAGCCACTGAGACACTGCCCCATATTGAGTGAGGGGGGAAGACTGGGGGCTTGTAATGATAAGGCTAATATCAGACAAATATTGGGCCAGTCACGCATGGCAGCCCGGAGGGAGGGTGTCTTTAGTTCAACCACTCGGAGTCCCGGAACGCCGAGCGAGACTTACGATGCGCGGTCCCCAGACGCACTGCCGTGTCCTTAAGCAATCAGAAATTCATGGTTCATCCATAGGATGGAATTGACTTCAGGTGGGAAATACTGGGTGCGCTACCCAGTGGGGAGAAGAGTTGCTTAATTGCGAAAATGCATAATCCGTTTGGGTCGACTAGTACGCATCCATGTTAGATCAAATATACACTGTCTCTTAGATCAAGGAAATATGGGAAATACTGGTTTTTTATCGTGTGCTAAGCCTCTGAAGCACTGGATCATGAAATGCCAAAAAGAGAAAAAAAAAAAAAAAAAAAAAAAAAAAAAAAAAAAAAAAAAAAAAAAAAAAAAAAAAAAAGGCTCAATGAGCATCTACAGTGACGTGATTTGGGCCTTGTACGGGGATAAAATACGCTAACCTATTATGAGGCCACAGGGGGAGCAATCCCTGCAGCTGCAGAATAGATATTAATAAGTTAATACGAAGGTAACTTAACTACTGGGTTGTTTGTAGCTTGAAAAGAGACTAACCGTGGGGGCCATTTGCAACGGTCGTCCCATAATGGTTCCAGAACAAAGAGGCCGCCTGACCGTAAGTATCTTGTCTAAACGCTCTTGGCAGCCTTGCAGCCGGCCGAAAGTCCCGCTGCCGTTACGCCGATCAGGAAACCTTTCTCCGAGACTATTATCTCTAGTAGCCTGTCGTTGGGGTTGCATTCTGCATGCAGCATATCGCTCAGAGCACGTTACATTTGACCTGAAGTCATGTTCACACATCAATCTCTGGACGGTGGCCAGCACCGTCCTCTGTGAGAGTGGTAAGTACTGGCGCATGCCGATGGCTCCCTGCCTCCCCTTTTTTTGATCCGACACTAACGCAGAGCGATTGGGTATCTTAGGCTTGTGAGCAGTGCACAGCAGAAATTGATCATGAGGCATGCGGACGTCTAAGCATTCCTGCACTGTTATTCTCGCGATGAAGAATTATTCTCTCGATGAAGGAGAAGACTCGAGCTGAGTTAACCAATGTCGCGAGTCATACACAGTCAGGACGATGGGTTGACCGACATCCACCCCGAAAGCCACAATCGAACAGGATCCAGAGTGCCGGAAAGCCATTAGAATCGAGATGCGTTGAGCCGGAAGCTTAAGCATCGTCGGATCAGACGATTGCTTGGCTTTCCAAGCTGAAGATACAGGCCACGAATATGCGGAGTCAACTGCCGCACGGCCTCCGCCATGGCGTACGAGACCAGGTGGGGGATTAACCCAGACAAGAGCACCTTATTCCATAGCGAATATGTCCTACAGGCCAGCTGGTGATGTAGCGCACTGAGGGGCGGTGACAAAAAGAGGCCACCGAGCCGTGACTGTACGACGGGGCGACGACCAGAACGAACAACAATTCCTTGTCCGAATTGACGAACTCCCCGCGGGAGAGGGTTGTGCTGCATGCGCCTCCCCTGTCTTCTTCTGTGTCATATACAATTCCCACAACATGCATTGGCGGAGACAAGTGGAAGGACAGCGAAACCTCGTATCCTGATGCCAGATAAGATAGCAACAGTCACGTGGCAAGGATAGTGTGGGGTAATTGACATTTGCCTTCATCGGCGCATTAGCTGCAGATCATCGATCCTTACTCAACATCCTCAATTTTCATAGCACACCATGGCATCTGCATTTCCCCCTCCCCCCGTCAGTTCCATTGACTGGAACAATGTCGGTTTCAAAGTCCGCGATGGTATGTGACAATGCACCAATGCATCGCTCCCCTTTCCCACCACACATCGATCCCTCAGACTAATCTCCCCCACCCTGCCAAAGTGAACGGCCACATTGAATGCCACTACAACGCAAGCACGTCGAGCTGGTCAGCCCCGAAATTCGTCGCGACCCCTCACCTCAGCATCCACGGGATGGCCCCCGGCCTCAACTACGGGCAACAAGCCTACGAGGGCCTCAAGGCCTTCCGTCACCCGGCCGACAGCAACAAGATCACGGTGTTCCGGCCGGACCGCAACGCAATCCGCATGCGCCACTCCGCCGAGTTCATCTCCATCCCGCCCGTGCCGGAATCCCTGTTTGTCGAGGCGGTGCAGCTGGCCGTCGCCGCCAACGCCGAGTTCGTCCCGCCCCATGAAACCGGGGCGGCCATGTACATCCGGCCGCTGGTGTTCGGGTCGTCGCCGCAGCTGGCCCTGACCGCGCCGGAGGAGTACACGTTCGTCGTGTTCGTCATGCCCACGGGCGTCTACCACGGGGTCAGCGCCGTCGACGCCCTCATCCTGGAGGAGTACGACCGCAGCGCCCCCGCGGGCACCGGGTCCGCGAAAGTGGGCGGCAACTATGCGCCGGTGCTGCGGCACAGCGCCAAGGCGTACCGCGAGGGATTCGGGATCACCCTGCACCTGGACAGCCGCACGCGGTCTGAGGTTGATGAGTTCTCTACCTCCGCGTTCATCGGCGTCAAGAAGGATGCCGCCGACGGCTCCGTCACCCTCGTGCAGCCGGACAGCACGAACGCCATTGACTCCGTCACGGCGGCCTCCGTGCTGGAGATTGGGCAGCGCTTGCTTGGGTACAAGTCCGAGCGGCGCCGCGTGCCGTACGAGGAGATCAAGGAGTTTGACGAGGTCATCGCCTGCGGCACGGCGGCGGCGTTGGTGCCTATCCGCAGTATCACGATGCGGTCGAAGAACGACAAGTTCGTGTTTCAGAGTGGGGGCGAGGCGAACCATGGCGGTGACGTCTGCCGGCAGCTCTTGCAGACCCTCAAGGGGATCCAGAATGGCAAGGTCGAGGATACCTTCGGCTGGAACTTGACGGTCCAGAAACCGCCGCAGGAGTTGTTCGAGGGTGTGGGTGCCCCCGAGGAGGCAGAGTCGAACGGTGTCAATGTACCGTGAAGAAGTCTGGAGCGTAGTTTAGGTAGTTTGCACAGACATACGAGAAAGGAAATGCAGACAATAAAAGTTATTGGTTATTGTAGCATCGTGGGCTTTTTTACTCCATCAATCACATCAAGAAACATGGACTATTTGTTCCCGAGATTTTTACATTATCATACATGACATCATTTCCCCTGGTTCAATCACTGTCGCTCTCGCTTTCGCTTTCGCTTTCACTCTCGCTCTCGCTGTCATCGTCGCTCTCACTATCCTCCCCGGCGCCGGGTATCACAGCTGTCTTCGACTGAAGGGTCTTTATGGCCTCCCTCTCGCGGCTCTTCTTCTCTTCTTCTAGTTCCTGCTTGCGTCTCTCCTTGAGCTCTTTCAGCGAGCAACGGGTCGCTTGAGGCACCCCACGGGCGTGGGACCATGAGAGAGTTGTAGACGGGAACTTAATAGGCGATGGCATATTGGATATCTGCGAGACGGTTTGTTTTGAAGGTGGCGGAGTATCCTCCTCCTCTTCCTCTTCCTCTTCCGATTCCGAGCTTGAGCTTGAGTTCGAATCCGATTCTGACTCCGATTCCGAACTAGATGCGGTCAAGTCGAGCTTCGCTGTGGCTGGACTCGGTTTTCCAAGCAAAGCACGCGATAGAGCCGTTTGCGCAAGCTGCGAGACTCGTTGGGCGGAATCTCCTTGCGCTGGGGATATGATCGCTGCACTGTTCGGCTTTGTTGCGCTGTGAGAGCCGAGTGGTGTCGATCGTAGTTTGTCAGCTTGGTTGACTGGCTGAATTGGCTTGGCCTTGGAAGGTGTCGTGAGCAGACTTTTGAGCGGCCCCAAGTTATCGACTTGCTGGCGCAGATCCCGGAACCTGTTCTGTTGGGCTTTCTTAGCGGACGTGTTAGGCTTGCGTTTGCCGGACTTCTCAAGGGCGTCCCAGGTTTCTATAGCTGTCTTGAGCAGGCGAATGCCGTTGTGCTCACAGCGCTGCTTGGTGGCTTTTTCGAGCGTCTGGCGCGCCTCGGTCACCCAGCGTTTGGCGTCGGCTTCGTCGAATGTCACTGGGCCAGAAGATTGCTTGGGGTTCTCCTTTGAAGTAGACACCGCTATCGCAGGAGGTTTCTCGGAAGCTTTGATTCCACGGTCCGCATCCTTTTTCTTGACAATGCCATTGCTCGATTCTTTCTGGGCTGACGCTGGTGCTGGTCCAGACTTAGTCACAATCAGATCAGATTCATCGGCGAACGAGACTGAGCGACATTTGGGCAATTCGTGAGCGGATTCGTCTTTGCCCAAAGTCAGATGCTCCGGTTTGGCTGGTGTTGTAGGCTTAATTGGGGTTCTCTGAGTACGCGACGGCGATCCAGACGGGACAAAGCGCGTTGCTGATGGCTTGCCGGAAGGGCTACTTGAGATGCCGAGCCCAAGGCCAGCTTTAGGTGGCGCTCGGGGCGAGCACTCCGCGAAGCTTAGGCGCCGACCTGTACCAGAGGAACTCGGGAGGCGATCGCGGCGGCGTGGCGTCGACGGACTGAGTTCGGCTTGGGTCAACATTACTACATCGTCGTCCTCCTCCATCGCCGGTAGAATTTTGGGCTCCTCTCGTCGCGGCTCTTTGTTTGGCTTCGGGCTTTCGGGGCTCAGCTTGCGCTTGCGCAATCCACCGGATTGTTCAATGTCGCCATTTGTACTAACGACGCCGTTGGCATTCAATTCATTGATCTTGACAGGTGTCAAGACAGAGGGCTTCTCCATCGGCGCTACTTGAGTCTCAGCCTCGATCGCGATGGTTATTCCTTCTGGCTGAGTCACAACTTCATCGATATGCTCATGTTCACTCTCGTCAATGACTTCCACGACTTCTCTTGCCTTGTAGCCATTTTGCTCCGCCTTCATGCGTTGCGGTGAGTCATGCATGAGATTCAGTCCTTCCTCAGCGATAGGCTGCGGCGCATTCACTTGTCTCGAGCTGCTGCGTACGGCCGCGGGGCGTCCATTCGAAGCGCTCGAGCTACCGTGCAAATCACCGAGTTCCTGGCTTTCCGCTCTCTTGCGCGGAGTGGTTGGCACGACGGAATGTGTGTGATCTACTTGCGTGATTGCCTTCTTAGTCGAGTGCGGAGATGCCAGATGAATCTCATTAGTCTCCACGGAGGAGACAGGGATATCGCTCGCACGCGATAACAATCCATGATCACTCCAAGCTGAAGAGGTCGCGTGATTATTACTCGAGTCAGCCATGAAGACATCTCCCGGGTCTTCCTCAATCGTCGGAAACCGGCTCATCTCCTGCCGTATGTTCTCCTTCTTAATCCGAATGTTTTCCTTCCTGATGCGCTCAGCGTCTGCCGCAAGGGCATCCCAGTCATGAGTGACGGAGGGCAATCGCTCAGGCATGTGCTGGCTCGGTTTGGTTATAACACGCACTGTGGCGCGCTGATCCGAGGCATCCTGGCGAGCCTTGCCTTGATTGACAAAAACCTCAGCCACGGTCAACTCAGCATCGAGGTCGTAATTATCGTTCGCGTCGTCGAGCAGCTTTTTTATTTCAATAGGCCTAAGAAATCAGCATCTGTTAGCGCAACGAAAGCAAGGAAAAAATCAGCTATGCCCTCTTGTGATCCATCGGAGCACCTGATGGTAAGCTGGAGCCAAAGAACCCTTCCGGTGCTTGTGTTCCGTCCCCAAAATAGTACATGTACTCACTCAGCTTCTGGTCTTCGCTTCTTCCATTTATTGCGAATCCTTTGTGCCAATTCACCCAGATTGATTTCCTCCGGGTTTTCGAGTACCATCAAGTAACTGTCCAGCTCACGATCTCGGAATTCATGCTTTCCGCGAGCATAGCCGGACAGCGGCTCGCGGGCAAAGATTTTAACTCCGAGTCGCAGAAAGACCATCTCGCAGGCGGGACGTGTCGAGCGCGATACGCCAAGGGTATCGAAGATGATGGTTGTGAAAGGCTTTCTACTACACCAGTGACTGGCAGATGGCTTGTTCGTGCATGGAGGAGTTGTTGTTGATTCAAGACAAGAGGAAAGGTGAGGGGAAGGTTTCGAGGTCGACGGGAAGAGCGAGAGAATGAGGAGGGGAGCTGAGAAGAAAGCAGGTGACTAGAATCATAACACGGAGAGGTGTGTTACAAGGTGAATGAGATCAAGATTTGCAATGATTTTGGACAGTGAAGCCCCCCTCAGTGTTGTGCTCGGATTTAACGATCTGTAGCAAAATAATTTATGACAGGGACCCATCATTGGTTGGCGGGGCAGGAATCCACGCGTCTCACCGCCTTGACTCCGCGGAGGAGAATCGCGGAGTCACGTGCATAGCAAGTGCTACCAAAATAGGATATATGACTCTCATGCCATGTCCGCCTGTATCAAATTATCAACTCTGAATATTCGCTCTAACTGAGCTATCCTGCCAGCAATCCTTCTAGATTGGCTAAGACAGTACATCACTTTACAGGTGCAGCTCTGCATGACTTTTACTCTTGGTTTTCTTCATAGGAGACTGAATAAGCAATGAGAACAGTTGAAGCTCTGGGTCTGTAGATATCGTATCATTAGGATGGTTTAACCCTTTATAGCAAGTGCTTATATAAAGGGACCCTGTATCTTACCACGATTTTGATTGTTATTATTGTCCAGGGTAGAAAAGTTATCTGATACATAAAGGCTTCCTACTTGCTTGAAAGTTGTATATAGATTAATCGACTCGACATGTGCTTCTATAAAATATACACTAGAATATACTGAAGGGATTCATGACATAATGGCTCTTTTCGTCCTATTCAGTGCTGGTGCGACTCACGTACTAAATGCTTGAATGGCGGGTAGAAGCTGAGAGTAGAAGCTGAGTCGGTCATATTGGGCGTCGATTCTCAGTTTCTCACTTTCCAAGGGAAGGTGAGATTGAGAATTGAGCCATGATTTTGAAGGCTGCCGAGGGCGGTGAGTCTTCTTACCTCGAGTCGGTGTCAACGCATACGGGCTAGATTGGATTCAAAGTGGTTGATGGACGGTTGCGTAGTCGGAGTTGTACCTTCAGACTTTCGCTCGACTAGTAAGCAAATGTCCAGGAGTGTTGAGGTTCGTATTGGAGATTGGCGTGCGAGGGATCTATACTTCAATAGATACATCTCTCTCATCGTCACTTATACTAGCTAGCTACTAGTCGACTCCACCAGTTGTGGACTCAGACATCCTTCATTCTCAACCTACAGTATGTCACTGACTCTGTCAAGCCCTAACAAGGACCGCTCACTACACGTGACAAAGATAAGAGCCCTTGCCGCATTAGGTCTGGTGTCTCCTCCTCGGGCCGATATCGCTCCCGCAAGCCGGAAGCTAAGGCGATGAATCAGACTTGCCTATTTCAGCCGAAGGAGTCATACCTGCTTTCCCCACTTCCCCCGGCCGTCCTTTATTATCTTCTGTCCTCAGCTCTCAACTCAACTTCTTCTTCACAACACGTTCCATCTTCACATCTGTTTGCCAACATGAGCGCGCCTAAAGCTGTTGCAGAGAATATGCTCTGGGGTGGTCGATTCACCCGTTTGTCTCCCCTGCCTTGCTCAATGGCTTTGTCTGCAACTAACACGTACCTTTTTGCTCGTTACAGAGGGTCTCGACCCCCTAATGGTCCAGTACAACGAGTCCCTGCCTTATGATCGCATCTTCTGGAGACAGGATATTGCTGGCTCCATTGCCTTTGCCCGTGCCAACATCAAGACCGGCATCCTATCCCAACAGGAATTTGCCGAAATCGAACGCGGGTTCAAACAGATTGCCGAGGAATGGAGCACAAACAGCTTCGTTGTGAAGGAAAATGACGAGGATATCCACACTGCCAACGAGCGCCGCTTGTCGGAAATCATTGGCAAGGATATTGGAGGCAAATTGCACACCGGTCGGTCTCGTAATGAGCAGGTTGCCACGGACATGCGGCTTTGGCTCCGCGATGAACTGCGCAAGCTTGACCAATTCCTGTGCGATCTCATCAAGGTCTCCATTGCGCGTGCCGAGTCGGAAATCGACTACCTCATGCCTGGCTACACTCACTTGCAGAAAGCCCAGCCCGTCCGCTGGAGTCACTGGATCCTCTCGCATGCCACCGCATTTGCTAGCGAGTTGCAGCGTTTGCGGGAGGTGACCAAGCGGGTCAACCGAAGCCCTCTCGGTACCGGCGCCCTCGCTGGAAACCCCTTCCACATTGACCGTGAGGCTATGGCCAAGGAGCTGGGCTTCGAAGGCCTTTTGTACAACTCGATGAATGCTGTGGCCGACCGTGACTTTGCCATGGAGACCATGCAATGGGGCAGCTCGTTCATGCTGAAGATCTCTCGCTGGGCCGAGGATCTCATCATCTACAGCAGCTTGGAGTTCGGCTTTGTCCGCTTGTCGGACGCTTACTCGACTGGTTCGTCGTTGATGCCTCAGAAGAAGAACGCAGGTATGTTGGCATTTTAGCTATCGGTAGTTCCATGCGAAAGATGCTAATGCACTATTACAGACAGCCTGGAGCTTCTGCGTGGGAAGTCAGGCCGTGCTTTCGGCCAGATGGCTGGCTTGATGTGTACCATCAAGGGCCTTCCCACCACCTACAACAAGGATTTGCAGGAGAGTGTTGAGCCTCTCCTCGATCACATCAAGACCGTTGGCGACAGCATTCAGATTGCCACCGGCGTTCTCTCCACCCTCACGGTGATCCCCGAAAAGATGATTGCCGCTCTTGCTCCCGAGATGCTGGCCACGGAGATTGCCGACTACCTCGTCCGCAAGGGCGTGCCGTTCCGTGAGGGTCACCACATCTCTGGTCGGGTCGTTGCCCTGGCTGAGAAGTACCAAGTGCCCATGGATACGCTGTCCTTGGAACAGCTCAAGACCGTGGACGCTCGCTTCGACGACGACGTACAAGCTTGCCTGGATTATGAGCGTGCTGTTGAGCTCAAGGATGCAGTCGGCGGGACGAGTCGTCGGGCTGTGTTGGAGCAGACTGGCGTTCTTAAGGGGTTGTTGTAAGATATCATTGGGCTTGGCTATGGGATTTCTGTTTCGGGGCGAACAAAAGCATGGGGTTTCTATATCATTTAATATCTAGAGCGCAATCCTTCGGGTTAGAATTGGCCTCGTTTCTCACTATGACAACGAATATTTCCACCTATTAAGCATGGATGGGACGGATGTTCCAGCAATATGACGCACCTATAGTTATACTAGGATCATTACGTAGAGCCGACGCTCGATGGATGTAGGTTCTTGTTGAATGTGAGTGTGTGGTGGATAAGACATATCATAAAACGCAGTAGAGGCAAACGTACTATTGAAGCAGGATTTGCCCACTGCAATGGCTAGCGACGGCGATCGTTGCCCTCAAGCCTCGCGATAACCACCGGGTGCAGCATAGATCGGCGATTATCTGGACGAATTATGGCATAGATATCGGCGGGGAGTATAGATAGGGACGTGCTCGCTTATGCCCGGTCATTGGCCCACAATTGGGGTTTGAGTTACGTAAGGCCCCAGAGCTCCGACTCCGGGATGAGTCAATGACTGTTAGTCACCAGCTTTCCCTTCCCGACCGTCACTCCAGCCCATTGAATCTAGCATTCCTATATTAGTCGGCTTCACACTCCGTTGCTTCTCTTCTTCTTCCGAATCCAATCTACATCTCATCTCTCACCTCGCATCCTCTTCACACACTCACAAAATGGCCTCTGAAAAGCCCCGTGTCTGTCTGGCCTACTCCGGTATGTCTCCCCGTCTTTCAACCCCGCACTTTGCGCCCAGTGATCCAGGACGAAGGTGATCTCTGCTAACGATCGGTTTTCCATTCTAGGTGGTCTTGACACCAGCTGCATTCTGCGCTGGCTCATCGGTATATCTCACCATGACTTGCTTCACCTCAAGACCGACTAACAACTGTTTCAGAGGAGGGTTACGACGTCGTCTGCTTCCTCGCCAATGTCGGTCAGGAGGAGGACTGGGCCGCTGTCGAGGCCAAGGCGTTGAAGATTGGTGCCAAGAAGATGATTATTGAAGATCTCCAGCGCGAGTTCATCACTGAGCTCTGCTTCCCCGCCATTCGTACGATGCTCGGCTTCTTGTGTGGTGGACACGGCTAACTCTCAGCAGAGTGCAATGCCATCTACGAGGGTCGCTACCTTCTCGGTACCAGCTTGGCTCGCCCCGTGATCGCCCGCGCTCAGATGCGCGCTGCCCAGCGCGAAGGCTGCCAATACGTCAGCCACGGTGCTACCGGCAAGGGTAACGACCAGGTCCGCTTCGAGTTGGCCTTTTATGCCATCCAGCCCTCCATCAAGATCATTGCCCCTTGGCGTGATCCCAAGTTCTTCAAGCGTTTCGCTGGCCGTAACGATCTCCTTGACTACGCCGCTCAGACCGGCATTCCTGTCACCTCTACCAAGGTGAGCACCCGCCATCGTTGATAGTGGATCCGAGCATCATGCTAACATACTACAATAGGCCAAGCCCTGGTCCATGGGTTCGTGAAATTTTGTCTGGTTGTCCGGACATTGCTAACCGTGCAACTTAGACTCCAACTCTGCCCACTGCAGTTACGAGGCCGGTAGGTACACTGCGGACCAAGATGTGTGGGACTCGACTAACGACGTTTCTGCTATAGGCATTCTGGAAGACCCCAACATCACCCCTCCCTCTGACATGTGGACCATGACCGCCGATCCTCTCACTGCTCCCAACGAGCCTGTTGACCTCACCATCCACTTCGAGCAGGGTGTTCCCACTAAGCTCATTGCCCCCGGCAAGGAATACACCGACCCCGTCGAGCTTTTCTATGCTCTCAACAAGCTCGGCTACACCCACGGTGTTGGCCGTATCGATATTGTCGAGAACCGTTTCATCGGTCTCAAGAGCCGTGGCTGCTACGACTGTACGGCGTGCACTCGTTACCATAAATCAGGGACTATTGCTGACATGCCACTTAGCTCCTGCTATGACTATCCTGCGTGAAGCCCACCTGGACCTCGAGGGTATGTTTGATGTCGGTGCCTTATCTGAGATTTGCTAATTGTCACTAGGTCTTGTCTTGGACGGTCAGGTCCGTGCTCTTCGTGACCAATTCGTTACCCACAACTGGTCCATTCAGCTCTACAACGGCCTGTAAGTATCGCCGGATGGGTACTGTGGCGACTGACGATACTGACTCTTTTATAGGTACTTCAGTGCCGAGCGTGAGTTCATTGAGAACAGCATTAAGTTCAGCCAGAAGGTCAGTACTGGCAATCCGGGATGCCGCCCGAACTTACGAAATTCGGTGCTAACATTTTCCCAGCGCGTGAACGGCGAGGTCCGCGTCCGCCTGTACAAGGGCCACACTTACATCCTTGGTCGCTCCAGCAGCACCGAGAAGCTCTACTCTGCTGAGGAGGCCTCGATGGACTCTCTCGAGGACTTCGAGCCCACCGACACCACCGGCTTCATTGCCATCCAGTCCATCCGGTATGCTGCTGATTCCTCTGAACTTTCTAATGCTTGAGCTGACCTGTTACCCCAGCCTGAAGAAGTACGGTCTCCAGAAGGCCGAGGAGGGTGAGAGCCTGAGCCGTGCTTAGGCGTGATATGAATTTTGTACGATTTGAAAGGGATTCCATGGGGGTATTACAAAAAGGATATAAAAGTAGCATCTAATGAATGAATAAGCATAACTATTCTCGACCAACTGGCAGAGGCAGACTGAGGAAATTCCTAATGGGACTGGCTCAGACCCCGTGGGGAATGCACGTGACTGCCTGTCAGTCAGGCTTGCCCCAACAAGACGAATCACGTGGCTCAGGGACTGGCAGCAGATCCACTGGGTGATTGATGGATGATGGATGATTATTGGCAGTCTGGAACCACCGACCAACAGTAATTCAGCCCAGTAGGGGTACCCTTAGTCCTTAATTCAGAAGCATTGATGGGTTGAAAAGATCAGACCCGTGTCTATCCGTGTTCTGTTTCTGGGTCATTGTACCCCCTGTGTTCTTCCCACCGATGATGACGATATTATTAGCTGCAACATTACATTGGACCGGAACAAAGATCGGTCAGAAAGGGGATATTCCAATGTTACATGTGGTCTTGTCAGCGCCCCAGCATCAATATTAGGATAATGCGACCGACAGCCACTCGCTTTCGACTGCCGCTGGTGTCATCTGTCACCGACTATGGAGTACTGAGAAACTAATAAACTCATAAACCAGAGTCTAGCCCCCCCCTCCGTATCCTCAGTAGACTAGTAAATTCACAACGCTACTTACATGTCGCTATTCTTAGACATATAATACTAAAGACAGACGGGCGCTAAACCGCTTGATCATTGATTGCGAGATCATCAGGCGTCGAAGTCTCTCCCTCCCTCACTCTCGCTCACACGTCTCTCGTTTCTCACTCATTCGCTCTTTTATCCGATTCACTCATCCCCCACATCCCCCCTTCGCTTCTTTCATCACCAAATCCCTTACCGATGCGCCACTTCTTCGACAATGTGGTGGTCATCCCGTTTTCTCAGTCTTCTGATCGCCTGCACGACCGCAACGTTGGTGTCGGCCACCCGGCTGATCGAATCCAATGCGCTGAGCCTCTGCCAGAACAGCCCGAACTTCACAGCCACGTATTTCAACGTCCGCTTCACCCCCAACAACCAGTCTCTGACCCTCAGCTTCGATGGGGTCGCGGCCATTTCCGGCTATGTCACCGCCGATGTGGTCATCTATGTCTATGGCTATGAGATGACCATCGAGACCCTGAATCCGTGCACGATGAACCTGCCCGGTCTCTGCCCCATGAATGCGGGGGACATCAACGTTGCGAATGCCAACCTTGTGATTCCTGACGACGTCGTCAAAAGGATCCCAGGTGGGTGCCTCAATCCACAGTCATAACACATAGTGGTGCTGGGTTGAGCTGTGCCCGGGCTGACTGGGCAGTTAATTAGGAATCGCATATACCGTTCCCGATCTGGATGCCTCCGTCCGCGTGTACATCAACTCCACCGATGCCGGCGGAGAAAGCATCGCCTGCCTCGAAGCGACCTTGTCGAATGGGAAGACCGTCTATCAGAAAGGCGTGGGATGGGCCACGGCCGTCATCTCGGGAGTTGGCCTGATCGCGTCCGCCGTCACGGCCAGTCTGGGCAATTCCAACACCGCCGCCCACGTCGCCGCCAACGTGCTGGCCTTCTTCGGTTTCATGCAAGCGCAGGCGATGTTCGGCATGATTTCGGTTCACATGCCGCCCATCGTCACCGCCTGGACGCAGAATTTCCAGTGGAGCATGGGGATCATCCGAGTGACTTTTGTGGAGCGGATCTGTACCTGGTATCAACGGGCCACGGGCGGCACTCCCGGCACGGTGCTTTCGGAGCTGTCGACAGTGTCGGTGGAGGTCATGCGGCGCAAGAAGCGATCGATCGAGCGCGCGGCCCTCGGCCTCTTCAAGCGGGACAGCCAGGGCAACACGGCCAAGACCGGGACCGTCGTCGTCCGTGGGATCAAGCGGGTCGGGTTTACGGCGGGGATTGAGGGGACCAACATTTTCCTGACCGGGCTGATCTTCTTTGTGTTTGGCGTCGCGGTGGTGATGATCATCGTCGGGCTTTTGAAGGCTGTGTCCCAGCTGCTGGCGCGACACGGAAAGATCAAACGGGACCAGTTCGCCGACTTTCATGTGTCCAAGGGGATCTTGTATCGGATGATGCAGATTGGGTTCCCCCAGATGTGTGTTCTGTGCTTGTGGGAGTTCACCCAGCATGATTCCGCGGCGGAAGTGCTTCTGGCGGCGGTCATGTTGCTGTCCGTGGTGGGTGCCTTGGGCTGGGCGGCGGTCCAAGTGATCATCATCGCGCGCAACTCGGTGGGAATGCATCGGAACCCCGCGTTTATCCTGTACTCGGACGAGACGTGTCTGAACAAGCTGGGGTTTCTGTACGTCCAGTACCGCGCCACCGCCTATTACTTCCTCGTCCCCGCCATGCTGTATGTCCTGGTCAAAGCGCTGTTCATCGGCCTGAGCCAGCCGGCGCCGATTGTGCAGACGGTCGCCCTGGTGATCATCGAGACGTCGATGCTAATTGCGATTAGCATTTTGCGCCCGTGGATGGACCGAAAAACCAACGGATACAACGTGGCGATCGGCGCGATCAATTTTCTGAATGCGATCTTCCTGCTGTTCTTCTCGCAGGTGTTCGACCAGCCGGGACTGGTGACGGGCGTCATGGGGGTGATCTTCTTCGTGTACAACGCGGCCTTTGTGTTGGTTCTGTTGGTGCTGGTTCTGGTCACCTCGGGGTTCGCCATCTTCTCGAAGAACCCGGATCTGCGATACCAGCCGATGCGCGACGACCGCGGCTCGTTCATCAAGTCGCAGAGCCAGCTGGGGATGACGGAGCTGGATGCGCTGGGATCGACGGCCCGGGGGGAGAGTCCGCTGAAGCGGTTCTACATGGCGGGCGAGGGGAATGTGTCGAGTGGTACGGGGGTTGGGGGTCCGGGCAGTCGCGACAGCATTCCCAGCAGCGCAAGGGGGAGTCCGGTGGGCGATGTCTCGGAGCGGGTGCACGCTGCATGATTCTGAATGACTGATACGATGGCGTTGACTATTTGAATGATTTACTGGGATCTGGTGGGAAAAGGGCGTCTTCGATTTTACTGGATCTACGGTTGAACAGGAGGAGCTTTTCTGCCAATGGATGTCTTTGCTTGATTGTGATTGTTATTTGTAGCGTCGACCTGTCGTAGCCACCTCCACTTTCCTCCTCTTGATCAGACCACCCTTCATGTCAATGCACTGCAGGACATACTGACTGACAACCACATCCAGTCAAATAGCCGATAGCCGAATTCGCAATCGGCGGGGGTTATGTTGGACCAGTGATTGGCCGGATAGAGCCACTATGTCGCCATCCCCGCTGATCTGCTGCCATCATCCAGTGCTTCTCAGCCGATGCCCGATAGACGACGGAGGTATACTTCCTGTATACTGTGTACGGTGTACGGTGTGTTAGTAGACCTCCGCGTTGCGTGCGGGGTGCATAGCACTTAAATACGTATACTATGCCTCCTCACCAACACAACCAGAATCCACCTCTCATCCAGCTAACATAACGTTACCCTTCTTCTCCCCAAATATCATCCCCAGACAGCCATGGCATCTACAGCCAAACGCCCCAACTTCCTCGTCATCGTCGCCGACGACCTGGGCTACTCGGACATTGGCTGCTACGGGGGCGAGATCCGCACCCCGAACTTGGATCGTCTGGCGGCGGAGGGGGTGCGATTTACCGATTTTCATGCTGCGGCGGCTTGCTCGTAGGTCCTACCTTCACTCCGCCTGATACTATATATTCAATCTCTCCACAACGGGCTTCCCGGGGGAGAACCCCGGGACCCCCCTTTCTTTCAGCTTCCTGGAGCCCACTTCATCTTATATTCTCTCAATATAAGGCTTTCCGGGGGAGAACCCCCGGACCCCCCTTTTCTTTCAGCTTCCTGGCCACAAACTCAACCCCCATACTAACAATCGCAGACCCACGCGGGCCATGATAATGACAGGAACAGACCACCACATCGCCGGCCTGGGCAACCTCATCGAATGGACCAACATCACCGGCCAGAACAACGCAGGCCACTCCACCGCCCCGCAGCGCGGCATGCCCGGCTACGAGGGGTACCTCAACGAGCGGGTCGTCGCCCTCCCCGAACTCCTGCGGGATGCCGGCTACCACACCCTCATGGCCGGCAAGTGGCATCTCGGCCTGACCCCCGACCGCGCCCCCCACAACCGCGGCTTCGCGCGCAGTCTGGCCCACCTCCCGGCCTGTTCGAACCACTACGCTTTCGAGCCCCAGCTGCAGGGGGACGATGAGACGCCGGAGTTTCTGGAGGCGAGTTTCATTGCCCTCCACATGGAGGATGGGGAGTATGTGCGGCGGTTGCCGGAGGGGTGGTATAGTTCCAATGGGTATGGGGAGAAGATGTGTGAGTATCTGAGAGATTGGTTTGAGGGGACACCGGGGAAGACAGATAAAGAAGAAGATAAGGAGGGGCAGGGGCAAGGGCAACGGCCGCCCTTCTTCGCCTACCTCCCCTTCACGGCGCCGCACTGGCCCCTCCAAGCCCCGAGGGAATACATCGCCCACTACGAGGGGGTCTACGCCGCCGGCCCCGACGCCCTCCGCCAGCAGCGCCTGCAGAACCTCAAAACCCTGGGGCTGGTGCGCCCCGACGTCGAAGCCCACCCCGTCGTCGCCGACGAGACCAAACCCTGGGAGGAGCTCACCCCGCACGAACAGGCCCTCTCGGCCCGCGCCATGGAGGTCTTCGCCGGCATGGTGGAGTGCATCGACGCCAACGTCGGGCGGGTGGTCGACTACCTCCGCGCGATCGGGGAACTGGACAACACCTTTGTCTGCTTCATGTCGGACAACGGGGCCGAGGGCGCCGCCTACGAGGCCTACCCGATGGTGCAGAGCGGGGTGATGCCGCACCTGCAGAAGTACTACGACAACCGTCTGGAGAATCTGGGCAATGGGAACTCGTTCATCTGGTACGGGCCGCGCTGGGCGCAGGCGGCCACCGCCCCCTCCCGGCTGTACAAGGCGTACACCACCGAGGGCGGCGTGCATGTGCCCTTCCTGGCGCGGTTCCCCGCGGCGGACCCCGCGGTGCAGGCGCATGTGCGCGCCGGCGGGATCACCGACCAGTTCGCCACCGTCATGGATCTCGCCCCGACCATCCTCGAGATGGCGGGCGTCGCCCATCCGGCGCCGCGGTACCGGGGACGCGAGGTGGTGCCCCTGCGCGGCCGCTCGTTCTACCCCTGGGCGACCGGCACCCGCGACCGCATCCACGAGAAGGAGTTCATCCAGGGCTGGGAGACGTGCGGGCGCGCCGCCCTGCGCTTCGCCGACTGGAAGATCGTGTATATCCCCAAGCCGCAGGGGCCGGGCCGCTGGCAGTTGTATGATTTGGCCCAGGACCCCGGCGAGATCCACGACCTGGCCGAGACCTTCCCCGAGCGGCTGCAGCAGCTCCTCAAGCTCTGGGATCAGTATGTCCTCGAGACCGGGGTCATCCCGCTCAGTCCGGAGCTGGGCGAGTTCCTCGAGGCGACCGAGGCCCAGATGCCCGAGAATGCCTGGATGGAGTATGATTACTGGAAGAAGGGGGCGAGGGACGAGCCCGAGCGGTTCATGCGGAAGCCGCCGCGGTTCCAGCGCGTGGTGAAGCAGTTTTAGCGAGATGTTGAGTGGTAGGAGGTGTGTATATATCACGTTCAGACTTGATATACCCTGGTTACATATTTGCTCCTGGATTCCTAACTCACTGAGTCAATGCAGTGATCTTTCTGCAACTTTTACTTACTAGGGTTAATGATCTAACCTGAGTAGGCTCCCTAAACAGTGCGTAAACTACTCCTTTTCTGAAACACTAGTGCTATAACAGGTATTCTCTCAGAAAGTTCAGAGTATCATCAAATTCAGAGGTGTTGTTTTCTTACTTTCATTTCAATAACTATTACTTCAATACGGATACTGTACGCATAGAACTATAACCGCTAGGGGATCATCACCCCCCATTGTAGCCTACAACCTGTTTGATGGCCATTGACATCTAGGTAGGTAGAAGCGGAAACAGCCCGTATCGCTGGGCTTTCTCCATTCTCTACCGACCGGTAACTCTTCAAGGGTCGATCTAACCACCCCCGCAAGACTCCAAGTCTCCTTACTGTCGGACTGGCTCCATGTGCAAGTAACTGACGGGAAGAGAGACGATGGAGACTCCTCACTGGCGTTCCTGAGGGGAAAGCGCGCTAGGATACGGACAGTACCGACAACTATACCACACTGCCAGACAAATGAATGAATGGAAGGATACATCAATCATCGCACAACCGTACATCATCTCCCCGTGGCGACCAGTCTCACCCGGATATTCTCCGCCGCGTGGTCAAGCGCACTTGTTGTCCAGTTCGTCGGATGAACGGGGGCGGGAACGGCTGCGGAACGCACTCGGCTCCACCCCCATCCTCTGCTTGCCCTCCCGTGCTCTCCTCGCGGTACAAAATCAGTAATGGCAGCGGGTTCGTCCCCCCACGTATGCAGACGCGACCGCCGCGTCTGAACAGCCGTGTCCGATCCAGACGGTGCAGCTCAGGAGCCAAACCCAGAGCCGGAAGCGCGATCCACTCCCAGTGCACCTGGACGAAGGGGAACCTCAATCATGGTGTGCCCCGCTGTCTGGTTGCCGAGCACCGAACTCGAGCCCCGGCTGGTCGCGGTAAAGACCGCGTCACGGAGGGTCTTGGAGAACGCGGCGGCGACGTTGGTCAAGGCGCACGAAAGAGTAGCCGGCCTGGGTGACGATATCGCACGCAGTTCGAGCGGTCTCATGCTTGTATGACAGTCTGCCCGTCAGGGACTAAAGACTTGGTGATGACGGTGACCTGGTTCGAAGCCGAGCCTTCCTTTCCCCCTTCTCCCACAGCGCAGACGTACCCCGTGAATCTGCTTCCAGACACTAAGCTCCCAATCGTGATCTCGGTCATCGAGCTGGGAATGCTGGCAACAAGACGATCATCCATGTACACATAATATCCCTGAGCATTGGTGGCCGCGGTCCAGGACAGCGTTGCGGAAGTATCGTCGGAGCTTACCACCGTCAGGTCAGCGACCCCTCCTGCCGCACCACCCGACCCCCAATCGACGGCGTCGGCAATCAGCAGTGAGCCACCGCGAATTGCATTCAACATGCTCTGGACGTACGAGTCCTCCGGCAGCGTGTCGTAAGGATTAGGTAGGTCGTCATTGGTGAGTTGCAGGAAGCCCGCGCCGCGCTCGTTGGCCAACGTGAGCACGTCGCCGATCGCGGACTCGGTAACGTTGTAGACGATGTGCCACAGCTTCCGCGGGTCCTGGGGAGTCCAATTGTTGGGTACGTAGTGGTTGAGATACGCGTTGTAGCCCTGCTCGAATGTGAGCAGGGTATCCATGCTATCCTCGAAGCAAGCCGCCATCGGTGACCCGGGGTTGAGCACGGTATAGGCACCGGGATGCGCACGTTTGGTATAGGCGTTGATATACTTGTACAGGTTCACGTGCTCGTTCTCGTCACCGCAGTTGGGCCAGCCTTCGTCGAAGAAGATGCCGCCAATCCGGTCGCCATAGAGCGCGTACCACATATCGACATCCTCTTCGATCTGGGCGGCCCAATCCGCGAGTCCGCCCAATCCCAGCCGCGTCTGGAACTTTTGATCGCTGATGCCCAGATATCCCGTTCGCACATAGCCAAGCACGGTTTTGTTGGCATCCGCAGCGCGTTGAATCACATCCTGCCAGTGGACATCCACCGCTGAACCCGGACCGTCTACGACGTTGGCAACCAAGATAGGCATCTTGTGCGCATCGTACTGGATCAACCGATCCCATGCAGCCGGGTCACTGAGGGGATTGATGTATGATGCCACGGCAATTTGCTGCCCTTGTGCGGCTGGTGGATCCCTTGTCGGATTGGCACCGCGCCCCGTGATTGTTGCGGTGGTGATGTTTTGCGCGTCGCACGGTGTCACGGTCGAGCAAATGGTGTTGCATGCGGCCTGGGGTGCCCATGGGATGACACTTGCATTCGTGCTCTGTGATTGACATGCTGTGGCATTTGCACCCCCTTGTCGCGCGGCGGATGGGATCATGTTATCGGTCGTGATGGCCTCGTTGGCGAAGAACAGCCAGGAGACGGCGAAGGCTCCCACCGCCAGGCCATGCATATGAGATGCGTACTGGTTGAGATCCCCGACTGTAAAATAGTCGTCGCCAGCATGAGCAAGGACGGGGAGAATGAGAATGAGAGACAGTGATAAGAGCATCAAGGGCGTCATGGCGTCCAGTGAAAGGAGTGAATTCTGGATGTGGTGACAACCCACTGCTGAAGGTGTTGGAGCCAACTCACGATCATTTAAAACAGAATTCCAGGCTAGAATAGTTTGATCCTCATATGTTGACATTGAAGGTGGGAGCTCCGCAGCGAGATTCCGCACGTTCTTTGGCTTTGCATTTGTAACATTCCAAGTAAGTGGAAATGGAAGTGGGACATGCAGAGGTTCGGAAGAGCTGCATGTACTGACTGCATAAACACATCCATCTCCCAGAAATTCTTTTCTGACTCCATTCTCGTTGCGGTTTCCATGAGTTATGAGGTCTTGGGGGATTGTAGACGTGTACTGTATGTACTCCACTGTACATTATCCACTGTACATAGTCTCAGGTTGCCACAGCGTAGCGAGGGTTCCACACCAAGATCGATGTCTTGGCCAGTACAGTACAGTACAGTACAGTACACGTTTCAGGCCAGACAATCTATAACGTTAACTTTTAGTTATGAAGCAATCCGACCACACGATGCCTTGCAATCTCCGACTGCGACAAGCATAGGGTTTACTCTACGCATCTCGACTCGCTTACTGCCAGGGTATACACTGGTGGACAATCATCCAATCAAATTGCAAAGTGAACTCCCAAAGCCATAAATCAAGCAATAATCGCTCAGGTATAGCAGCATAGCAAAGCAAGCCCCATCACTCATCCTCGACCAACCACGCTCTTCTTCACATTCACCCCAGTCATGACCATCCTCCATCCATCTTTCCGCGGAATCTGCACCGTCAGTTTGAGACTCTCTCGCGGAAAAAGCGTCACGTAGTTATCCGACCAGATAACCGGAGCCATTTCTCCGTCCACCTCGTCTTCCTGTCGATTTGCCGCGTCAACGGCCGTCAAACGAATGAAGAAAGCTGGAATGTCGGCCTTATTCTCCAATGCCACTTCCAATGTTGACCCATCTTCCGTGGTCTGCTTTCGGTTCACATGCGCCAACACACTGGCCATTCGCAGAGTGCTCAGCCCGGTAAAGTCCGCGTACCGCGAGACCGGAGTGGTATACCAATTCGTCTTCTCCCAGTCCAAGATATCGTTCTTCTTGGTCACCCAGTACACATTGCGACTGAGCACGGACCCGTTGGCCGAGTCCTTGAGCAGCAACTTCAGAAAGCCCACTCCGGAAAGCTGATTCACGGCATCTGCCACGTTGGCTATAGGGATGGAAGCTCCCGGCTCCGTCTCATCCACTCCAACCACCACCTGCCTGTCCACTGTCTTTCCATCAGCGGCCGTGATCAACTCGACCTCTACCCTCCTCTTGTCTCTGTGTCTGCCACTTGTCGGCTGGTGGTGATTGTTCACCACACGAATGTCCTGGCTCACGTAGTCATAAGCCACATGTTCCCCCTGCGCTGCGGCCGCCTTGGTCCCGAAATACGCCCCAGCAGGACGAAGGTAGTAATCGAACAGCTGCCAATGCAGACTCGGCCACGCACTATTCAGCATCCAATAGATTACCCCCATGGCGGGGCGGCCCCCATTCCTACTGGAATTTTGGTTCATTGTGAACCCCTCAAACTCTGCCCGTGTGGCCTCGTAGTCCATCATCTGGCTTTTCTGGAGATAGTCCTCCAACGATGTGGGCGTCCCATATCGGCGGAAAAGCGCAGTGTTGTAGAGCTTGCGGGTATGAAATTCCCCAGCTCTTGGTGGTGACAGATGATATGATCCCGCCGATGGATGGCTCCAAAGATTATGCAGGTCGGCTGGACTCAGGAATCGTGTTAAGGACGGGAAAGTGGGCGTCCCGACGCCGGGACCTTGTTCGGATCCGAAGCCGTAGGCGGTACCCCATTCTGTGATGTCTTGGTCCTGCGGGTTCGCAGTCCAATAGTTCGGAGGCACCCAGTCGTAGGGCCCTAGCATCTTCATTCCCGAGGGTCCTAACGCCGGGGGGCTTCCACGGCCGGAGGCAGAGGCAATGATTGGATTGGTCCAATTGGTCTGTTCAAGGGCGCTGAGGAATTGGGCGGTAGCGTGCTCATTCGGCCAGTAGTCGGATCCCAAGATAAAGCCAAGGAGGGATGGGTGGGTTTGGAGGTAGGCTGATTCGTGGTACATTTGGTGATAGGCAGTGGTGTAGTCGGTTGAAGTCCACTGGCGGGCTTCACTGTCGGGGTTGTACTAGATACACGTGAAGGTCAGCAGGGGGCGTGAAACATCTACGCGCGTGAAGGTGAGACAAAGGGGGTTCATACCTCCCATGCCTCCCATTTGTCGCAACATTCCCAACCAGCCAAAACCATGATTCCCATTCGGTCTGCTAGATCATAAAACTCTGGATGCTCGAGCTTGCCTTCGAGTCGAATCGTGTTGAGACCCATATCAAGCACGTAGCGGAAGATGGCGCGAATGCGGTTGATGTCAAAGCGGAGAAAGAGGTCGGGTGCATAGCCCGCGCCGCGCACGTGGAATGACTGGCCGTTAATACTGAATGAGCGATCTTTGTTGGAGTTGAGCTGAGATTTGACGTGGCGAATTCCAAAGGTTGAGCGTCGGGACCGATCTGAGACTGTCCCCTGGAGAGTGGTTACGTTGAGCTGAACAGCGTAGAGCGACTGACGGCCCCAGGTGGCAGGCCACCAGATCTGTGGGTTGGGAATAACCACGGGAAGCGAGACGGTGGCATGTTCATTTGGCTTCAGTCGAACATTACCAGAGAAAGGAATCCGCTGTTGCATGCCAACATCCTGGTCCGTCTCGATGATACCTTGAAGAGCTCCCTGAAAAGGCACGTTGTTGTGGTTGGTGACATCCGTGATCACCCACACCGTGGCTCGCTCGTTGGGTGCGGTCTTGAAGTCGGTGACGATCCGAACTGGAGACAATGAGGTAGGCCCGGTCTGCTTCAGCTCAATATCTCGCCAAACACCCGTGCCGTTATCTGGTGGAGCAGGATTCCAGTCTGCAAATCCCTGGCTAAAATCAGCGTGGTAGTCTGTCGGGTAAGCCTGGACGACAAGGGCGTTCTTTCCAGAGCGAACGTGTGCCGTAACGTCATACTGGTGGCCGCCAAAGCTTCCTTGTTGATAGTCGCTGGAGGCAACTTGTGCGCCGTTGAGGTAGAGATCAGCCTTGGATGAGATACCATGTGTGACAAGAAAGATGTGATCGCCTCGGGGTGGAACCTGTAGGCCAAACTCTTCACGATAGAGCCATGGAGACAGGAAGTCGGATAGTACCACGCCATTCATATGGTCCGAGTAGAAAAGTTCCGACTCGTTGTAAACTCCAGCTTGAAGCAAGCCAGCCATCACAGTGCTGCGTGGACCGATGCGGTGCCATGAGTCGGTCTTGACATCAGGCTGCGAAAGCTTGCGTGCATCTTCTCTGGCTTGAACTGAAGACTGAAGGTACCAGCCTGGAATCGTCACCGAGTCACCAGGGTTTAACGCAAATCCAGATACCAGCGTGAGGAAGCCGAGGAGACAAAACGAGCATGAAGGGTACATTGTTTGGGTTGGTGTAGACAGAAGCAAATCGCGTTCACCTCTTAATGGTCAAGTTGGTGAGGAAGGTAGAGGAGCAGAGAAGGAGCGAAGGAGATGGCAACGGAGGTGGGATGGGCTGCAGTGCTGCTGCTGCTGCGATGACTCAAATGTTCCGTTGGCCCCAAACAGTCAAATGGTCATCAAGGCTTTTACGACTCACCATGACGTCGGTTGTACAGAGACTTCCTGAGCTGATGTCGCGAGACAAAATGAAGACATGCTCTGAGGCACATGGATTTGGCAAAGATGGGCGGATTACATTGTCAGACACCGTGTGACATGGAGTGACTTTTTCTTTCCATTCAGCAGTGAAATATCTGTAAGGGCGCACATGAGATACTGTCAAGGCAACCTGCATGACACTGATGTGACGCAGAATGCTGCTTTCTCACAAATAGACAGATATCACTCAAGCTTTCCACTCAAAGACAGTCGAGGCACTCTGCCTAGAGATTCTTCAGGGTCCAGGTACCCCCTTGCAGTCCCTTCGCCTTGCCATTGATCAATCTTATAACTTGTCCCTGGGTAGACACTAACTGTCCAGTGATACCCGCAATCTCCACCGACCCCGAGGTACCATTAGGCGTAGTCAACGTCAACTGCTGAAACGTGCCGGCTGCCGACTTCTGGAACTGTGTCGCGAATAGTCCCAACGGTGTTTCCAACCCTGCTTCGACTCGAGTAAGGTTACCAGGTTGTGGCTTGAATAACCAGGTCAAGCCAGCGGGGCCGGTCAGACGCAATCCCGCCGTGTAGTCTGTGAGGGCAGAGGTGGGACCCGTAGACCACCCGTGGGCATGAGACACTCGCGGCGCGTTCCGATAAGGTGCATAGACCAGGGATCCATCGGTGGAGTAGCCTTCAATGAAAGTAGAATTGGTCATGCGAGGATCATCCAGCATGAATCCCCATTGCAGACGCAGGAGGTCAAGGGCTCGGTTCGGCTGATTGGCCATATAATGCGCCTGTAGTTCGAATCCGCCGATGAAGGGAGATACCGTGGATCCTGCTTCAGGTGCGGGTGCCCCATAAGATCCCCAGCGTGCCGCTAGAGCAGAGGAAATCGCAGCAGATTGATTGGAAGAGAGAGTGAGATTCGCTTTGACGGCCCAAGCATTGCCATCTTGCGGATGAAGAGTCGTAGTCTCATTGTCACGGTACAGATTATTCTGTGCATCCCATAGGCGAGTATTGGCAGCCGCTTTGATTCTCGATGCGACGATGGTCCAGTTGCCCACACTGGTGCGATCGTTGAGAGAAATTGCCAAAGCGATGGCATCATTGAGGACGTAGTAGAGAATCGCATTGGCCTCAATGTTCTGCCCGAAGTTAGCACCGCCCCCTGGTCAACGGTGGGGTACATCCTGCTTTGACTATGAATACTTACATGTCCTCCCATACCAGATCGTAGCCAGTCGGCACTGGCAGTGATATTGGCCAGACCAGAATCATCAACGCTCGATAGAGCCCATTGCAGGCCTTTTCTGTATTGTCCCCAGTAACGGGTGATCCAGCTTCGGTCTCCAGTGTATAGATAATAGGACGAGGCGCCAATCAAACTGTGGAGGTGGTACGTGTAGCTTGTTATGTCCAAAAATGGCCTTCCCGCATATGGAAGTCGGCCATCAGCTTTTTGAAGCACAAACAAAGACTCCAGAGCCGTTCGAACACTTCCCAGATCTGCAGTGCTGACTGCTGCACTTCCGATAGCAATCGACATGTCACCCGGCCAGACCAAGCGATCACGCTTCGCTCCGTCAACCAAAGTACTACTGCCGTTTGTGATAGTATAATTGTTCCACCACAGATCAGTTTGCGGAAGGGTGATGTTGTCAGAGGAAGAGATGGCACTTAGCCAGACCAAAGAGTCTCCGGCGGTGGGATCAATGGTACAGAGCTGCAAGGTATAAGCGCCTGCATACCAGATCCGGTTGATAAGCTCATCATTGCTGTGAAAGTAACCTTTGTATCCGCGAAGATCCTGAGTCGGAGCAGCCGTGTAGTTGATGGTGAGAGCTTCGAAAGACACAGTAGCGGTAGAATTATTGACGAGGGTGAGATATCGGAATGCGCCCCGCTGGTGCTTCTTGTCCGCAGTATATATGCCCGGGCCTCCTACAGAGAACCAGAGTGGCGAGTCAAGGCCGGAATCAGCGGTAGCATCACACGCCTCACTGCTGATCCAGAGATTGGACTCTGTAAAAGTGACTCCAACTTGGGCTGCTTCTGCGGAGCTCGAAGCGACATGCAGAGAGACAAGACCGGCAATGTTGCGACCAAAATCATATGTCACGGATGACTTGCCATGCAGAGTGGTCTGATCCAACGTTGAATCAGTGAGAGCGTCCGGGTTGTCAACGGTTCCCTCCACTTGACACACCGTAGAGGGAATCAAAGTCCTGGAGTGAGGGGCAAGAATATATTCTTCGAAAGGGATGGCGCGCGCGACAATGGCCACCAGAGCCGGACTCAATATCCACGATGACCACAGCATCTTGAGGCTGTGATGTGTCTGGAATTATAGAGATTCGCTTGCCCTTTCCCGAGCCAGATCGGGGTCTATATAAGTGTCGCACGAGCGCCCCTGGCTTGACATCTGGACAGAGATGGCAGTCCATCGGGCAATCGACACCCGAATGCAAGCAGACTCGGGGAAAACTCCAACCGAGTTGAAGCTCACTACATCAAAACCCCTCAGAGTCAGATCTTGGCAGATAAGTGGAGACTATGCAGCTGATACTATAGAAATCCGTGTGGGGTTAATGCGGCAGTTGAAGCGGCAGCTCTCCCAGGATGTATACTGGACTTAGAACTAATATAACAAAGGAATATCATTCTGGTGATAGTCAAAGCTCAAGTAGAGGAGAATTGAATCTCTCCCGAACTGGAGATCCAAATACCGACTGAATTGAGGACTCGTGGGGATAGGAGAAAGGTGACGCCATGGGAGGTAGCCAAAGAAACCCCGGGAGGTTCGATTTCCCCGCATTTTGTGGGGAAAGTCCGGGTGAAGAAAAGGTTGACCGTTGGCCCCATGGTGTGATATGATGCATGGTCAATGTGAGCATGGTCAATGATGTGAAGCCCCTTGGCTCCCTTATATGACAGAATCCTACTTCCCGGATTGAGCCACATGGATGTTCGAGGTATATGTCAAATGATTGACAATTCTGGTTTTGCTCCACAAAAGCAATCGATAGTCAGCAGGCGGTGAAAAACCTCGGCGGAGCGGTCAGGGTCCTGCCGGCAGTGCCAAGTTGACTAATAGTGACCTTGGGATGGAGAAGATCGACATAAATGCCACTCACCATGCTGGCTTCTAAGAAAATGCAGACAAGATTTACTGTGAGACCTCACCCAACACCCTCTCAAATGATTCTGCTCTCAGACGGTGGACTTTTTGTCCGTCAACTATGGCTCAATTCTTTAACTCAACCTGAAGACGCGAGAGGGTATGCGCAGGGTGTTTGACGTCATCGGACCGAGGGCATTTCAGATCGCGCTCGATCCGATCGGCCTCGATCTCAATTCCTTCAAGCCCCTGTGTCTCCGCCCAGATCTTGCCGTGGGAAAAAAATGCTTTGTGTTTGCTGAGGACATGCTGCGGAAAAGCGCGTTACTCCCTCCCACGCAATTGTCCACTTTGCTTCACTGTCGCGCTACGCGAATCCGTTACCTTGTCAACTCTTCTCTATCGCCTTATCCTACAATGCCACGCCAAAAGCGCAAGACATTTAGCAGCTCAGATGCTCGATCCGAGTTCGCAAACGGCACCGCACCCGCGACCAAGCGTGGCAAACCCGACCTGTCGCGGCCGCATCCCCACGCGAAGGACACCGAGGATTTCGGCATCGTGTTACGAGAATACTACCCACCGGAGATGTGCAATGAGCGGGTGCACGCATACAATGATGGGACATTAGAGCGACCTATCGAGGAGCTGCAGCACTCCTACCAAGACACATTGAACGCGCGCGAAGCCGTCCAGCCTGGTTCGGCGGTTGTACACTGGTTCAAATCTGACCTGCGACTGCACGATAACCGCGGCTTGCAGATGGCGTATCAAGTGGCGCGCGAGCACAAACTCCCCCTGATATGCCTGTACATCTTGTCTCCTCAGGATTTGACTGCACATCTATCCAGTCCGGCGCGTGTTGACTTCACGTTACGTACGCTGGGCGTTCTGAAGCGAGATCTGAATGAGCTGGACATCCCCCTCTATATGGAAACGCAAGAGAAGCGCAAGGACATCCCCCAGCGTATTGTGGATCTGTGCAAGGATTGGGGCGCGAACCATCTCTTTGCGAACATGGAGTACGAGGTCGACGAGCTGCGCCGCGAGGCGAAGTTGGTCCGCATGTGCGCCGACAACGGTGTGCGATTCGAGGCCGCCCACGATGCTTGTGTTGTCACACCTGAAAAGCTTCACAGTCAGCAGGGCAAGCAGTATGCTGTCTATAGTCCATGGTTCCGCGCCTGGTGTGCGTTTCTCAGAGAGAATCCGGAATATCTCGAAGTGGCGGAGGAGCCGGGATCTAACCCGGGTGATGCTCGGAAGCATTTCAAGGAACTGTTTGGTAGCGAGGTCCCCAATGCGCCGAAGAATAAGCTTCTTTCCGAGGAAGAAAAAGAACGCTTCCGTCATTTATACCCGGAAGGCGAACATGAAGCCCTGCGTCGGCTCGAGGCTTTCCTGGAAGAAAAAGCGAAGGCTTATGGTGACCAGCGCAACAGTTTGAGCGGGGAAACCACGTCTGTTCTCAGTCCTTATCTTTCATCTGGCTGTCTCAGTGCACGAACGGCTATAGACCAGGCGCGCAAACTAAACAAAGGCTTCCTCGACCGTAATCAATCGGGCTACATGTCATGGATCAGTGAGGTAGCCTGGCGGGACTTTTACAAGCATGTCCTGGTCAATTGGCCTTTCATTTGGTTGGTCCGCTCATTTGATGTGTTGCGAGTGATTTAGCTGACAATAACTACGTACTAGTATGAACAAATGTTTCAAGCCGGAATTCACAAACCTGGAATGGGAATACAACGAAGAACAGTTCGGCGCTTGGAGTCAGGGCAAGACTGGATTCCCGATCGTCGATGCTGCGATGCGACAGCTGAATCATGCTGCATGGATGCACAATCGGGGCCGCATGGTGGTTTCATCCTTCCTCTCCAAGGACCTGCTGATCGATTGGCGGCGTGGAGAGCGCTATTTCATGGAACATCTAATAGATGGCGATTTTGCCTCTAACCACGGCGGCTGGGGCTTTGGATCGAGTACTGGTGTCGACCCTCAACCATACTTCCGGATATTCAACCCCATCCGACAGAGTGAACGGTTTGACCCGGAGGGAGAATATATTCGGAAATGGGTGCCGGAGCTTCGGGAGGTGGAGGGAATTGCGATTCATGATCCGTATGGACGCGGAGCGGGCGAGATCGCCAAGAAAAACGGATATCCGCGACCGATTGTGGATCACGCAAAGAGTCGAGATCGCGCGTTGGCGCGTTATAAAGCAGCTCAGGGTCATTGAAGCCAGAGCCAGACTATTACCTCCATAGGTATATTCCGGGCAGGACTATAGAATAATAATTTCCAACCAATCGATTGAAAAGACCCGGGCAAAGTAGCCGAGGCCTATGACCTAGCACTGGTACTGTACAGTGGAAACTCACCCTACCCAAACGGAGTGAGTACTGTGATGATGGGATTGCCAGTCTGAAAGAACTTCAATGGGCTGATAACTAGTCACTTGACACAGAAGCCTCACACGTGCCATCGAAAATTAAACTGTAGATGATCCTTGGTCGCGCGGGTGGGTGGTGCGTGCAGAAATGCAGAGTGCGGAGGAGCGTCTCCAATATTTCCGACTCCCGTTCCCACCGAACCGTACCTTGGCTTGTAGACTCGCTCGTTTCCCCACCATCCACTGGATATCCTCCGCGTTGACTGACTGACTGTTCTTCGGACCCTCGAACTAAATTCTCACCCATCAGTCCTTACCAAGAACCATATTGTGCAGTGTCCTTTTGACTCTAGCATATCCCTCTTTCAGTCTCCGCTTCAATCAAGAACTCGTCGTCAGCAGCATCGTATTTCAAGACCCGTGATCAGCCAAATGTGACTGTGCTTCCCCGCTCCGAACCGGCTGGTCTGGACAAGTCTGAGACTAGTGTCCTCGCTCTCGCTTCCTTTCGTCTTGGCTAAATTGCTAATTCCTTTCTTGCCTGTGCTTCTTAGTGATCTAGCCGACCTCATTTTCTTCAGGGACTTGCAGTCAACCACCCCATCTTGAATCCTCTCGCCTTCCCAACCCACCAATGTCGGATTGAAATGGATCAGTCGGGGGACGCCCAGGCATCCAACGCTCCAGCAACCGCCGTCGAAGAGTCGACGAACGGGATTATCACCAAACGTCGTTGGAGACGGAATCGCATCGCATGCGACTCCTGCCATTTGCGCCGCGTTCGTTGCGACCGCGCCTTCCCATGTTCACGCTGTTTGCGCAGCGATATTCGCTGCGAATTCACGCGCGAACGTAGGAAGAGAGGCCGCATCGCCCGATCCCGACTGACAGAGACCAAGCTGGTGGCGGAGCGACCGACTCGACCTGCCGATGAACAACCTGCGCTTCCGGTGGTATCGGAGACAGCTGCCTCTTCAGCCCGAAGAGACTCTCATGTCTCACTCTCACAACACAAATCCCCTTCCACAAACGCTGCCTCAGCTCCGAGTATCGACGAGCGACGCTCCCAGACAGATGCTCCGCTCCCGTCCCGCAGATCAAGACCTGGTGAAAATCCGATGGAAGAATGGCTGTCTGCGACACATGTTTCGCCTGGGTCGTACGAACCTTTGGGAGGGCTGGGGCTGGGTGAGGGGCCTTTCCCACGGATGTTTGACATTTGGCACGGGGTCGAGCTAGCCGGCTATAGCGACCCAACTTCGACGGCTTCCAAAGCCACCGGGATCGGGCAGCCGCCGGGGAACTCCGTCGCAGCGTTGAAATATCCAGTCCTTATGCCTCTCATACCCTTCCTCGAGGGAAATCTGCCTCGCAAACTCGTGTTCGATCTTCTTGAATTGTATTTCACCAGCGCTTTCTCCACCCATATGCATCCGGTCTGCCATCACATCCATTGCTATGTTCTACGCAAGGCCTCCTTTTTCAGTCGGGAGGCACCTCGCCCGAGCAGTCCTGCTCTGTTGGCCAGCATGCTCTGGGTTGCTGCGCTGGATGATCGTGCCTTTGCGTTGCCTATATCTCCGCCCCAGCGCAAGAAAATATGCCAGTTTCTGTGCGCTCTGACTATCAGACTACTCCGTCCCCTGATCCACGTTTCTTTCAAGGATGCAGACGGCGCAACCGCGAGTGAGTCCGCATATGCCGGTCTTGGACCGGAGGGTCCGCCAACGACCGTGCATCATCCGTTCGAAGTCGGAGGAGATGATAGGGGCCTTGTTGGTCCGGCAGGTTCACTAGACGATGTTATTACCTACATTCATGTGGCTTCAATAATTTCATCCAGTGAGCAGAAAGCAGCGAGCATGAGATGGTTGGTCTGCCCTTCATTATGTTCCGCTGATGCCCGTGCTAATCTCTTTTCAGGTGGCATGCCGCATTTACGTTAGCGCGAGAGCTCAAGCTGAATCAGGAGATCGAGATAGTCCCCAATGAGGATAGCCATCATACGGACGGTTCCAGTCCGTCGTTCGATTATTCATTAGCGGGTTGGAGTGGCGTCGACACGGGCCCCTTTTTCGATTACTCCAACCCTACTCGGCCAAGCCTGAATTGCGTATGCGATCGTAGCCATGATGTACGCACCGCAATTACCGAGGAGCATCGCGAAGAGCGGCGACGGACATGGTGGCTACTATACATCATGGACCGTCACCTTGCCCTCTGCTACAACCGTCCGCTAGCATTGCTTGACGCGGAGAGCGAGGATTTACTTTTGCCATTGGATGAAGGGTCGTGGCAAGCAGGCAATATTCACAGCAACAGCCCCAAGGCCGACGGACCACAGTGCCTTTCGTCGGGTGAGAAGAGCAAGCGTCGCGTATTCCCCAATTTTGTTTGCCACGATCACTCCATCTTCGGCTTTTTCCTTCCCCTAATGACTATCACTGGGGAATTAATAGATTTGAATCAAGCGCGGAATCATCCAATGCTTGGAACGCGGTTTAATGGGAAAGATGCCTGGGATAGCCATGTCAATGAGGTTCTACGGCAGCTTGATGTCTACAAAGCGAGCCTGACGACCTTTGCGGCTATCGCCTCCGATCCGGACGGTCCCTTGCCTGGAGCTTTTCCTCCCAAGCCCGACCCGCAACCAGCCGAAGCCTCGCTTGCGCAGGCCTATTCGTGGCATACGCAGACGGTGATTTCCTACGCCTCGTATCTGGTTCATGTGCTCCATATTTTGCTTGTAGGCAAATGGGACCCGGTGTCGCTTATTGAAGACAAGGACTTTTGGACTTCTTCCCCTGCATTTGCGTCCACCATCTCGCACGCATTAGAGGCTGCGGATTCGGTGGATCACATCCTACGTTATGACCCCGATATCAGTTTTATCCCGTATTTCTTCGGAATCCAGCTCCTCCAAGGGAGTTTTCTTCTCCTGCTGATTGTGGAGCGGTTGCAAAAGGAGGCGGGGGACGGGATTCTGAATGCGTGCGAGGTGATGATCCGTGCCACGGAATCCTGTGTTGTCACACTGAACACTGAGTACCAGCGAAATTTCCGCCAGGTCATGCGGAGTGCGGTGGCCCAGGCGCGTGGGCGGCCAGTTAATTACAGCGAGATTCGACACCGACGCAAAGCTGTGCTAGCGCTGTACCGATGGACGCGGAAGGGCACGGGGCTGGCTCTGTGAGGATTAGGCGACGACCCTCCTGGCTCTACATACATTACCAAGTGGCAAGGATCTGAAACGACTTGCCGGGGGTCGGATCTAGCCCCGTTTTCCCCTTCCCCTTACCCCGGAGTGATATGCAGGCACATGCTGCATGGTCGTGGCTCTCCGACTAGGAGGAGTGGGGAAACATCTATTCCGAATGCACTATCCAGACGGTGGTACCTGACGACTTTGACCGTGGCGACGATCGGTGCTCTGTATATAAGTTAGTTCTATCAATCATCAGGTATATATAAGATATTCTGATCGGAACACATATTGTCGGCTTCTGTGGGATGATTGTGTTTGACGGCGGCATCGTAGAGTGACCAAAGATTTCTATAACTAGTAGTAATTAAACTTTGAGTGAATATGACCAGGCGATAGAATCAGTGCGAGAGTAAATTAGCTGACGTTTAACCGATGCCATTTGGAACGTGCCAACAAAATGGCGGTCGGCAAATATGGAGGACTGGAGCAGATCAGTTGACCAGTTTTGTTTGTTGGCTCAGAGTGAATTTCTTCCCCGCAATCCCCAGACTCGATCCGAACGGCCCGCCTGTTCGCCTTCATCTCTCTCGGTCCGAGCTCTTCAAAGGTCTCGGTTAATTTCATGGAAAAAGGACCGAACCATCATGCAAGTGCACGGTGCCTGATGGTGCCAGACACTTTTCTCCGCTGCAAGCTCGGCAGGCTTGACTCAAAATCCGGGGGAGAAATGTGCTTGTTCGGTTAAAAAGGCTTCCCCGGGTTGATGCTTCCTTATGATCACTTTTACCCTTCACTCCTGGTCCATTTTACCGGTCGGATTTGCATCTGTACTTGTTTAAGCTGCATCTCCACCACCGCATTTGAATCATCTTTCACTCGACTAGTTCGTCCGGGTTTATCCTGCCTTGCGCAGGTTATAAGCTTGCTTGCCCGCGCCGTATTGTTCCCCAGACAATTTGGCAGAGACCCTCGAAGCATTTGACTGAAGCTTCTTAGTGACTGTGTCTATACTCGCCTGGCAATGATTGCGAGACCTTGAATACACTCTATACACCACGAGTCACCGTCTTCCCACCTCTTCCCGACGTCGCGGCCAACACCATGCTCGACACCCATTACACCCCAGACATGCCGATGTGGTACCCATTGGACCTATTGGACGACCCGGCGCTGGTCCTGGACTCGGAGCTTCTCAGCGAGGACGTGTACGGGAATCAGCTGGGCGTCAGCGATTCCGACCCTTGCGCTGCCCATCTGCTGAGCCCTGAACTCTGCGCCGAATATGAGTCGGCAATGGTCCAAGCCGCTTCGGACCAATTCCGGACACCCCAGCCATCAGGGATGCCAGAGACACCAGCGTCCTCAGGATTCGTGGATAAACTCACTTCAATGTAAGTCACTCTGCCGAAATCATTCTAGGGCGGGCTTGCAGCCAAGCTAGGAAATCTGCCATGCACATGCGCTGACGCTGGAAACCCCTCACTAGATTTGAGGAGTCCACTTTCAACACCACTCCCGATTCGAAAGTCTTCCCCGCCAACCTTTCCCTCAACGACCTTCTCCGGTCGACCTCCCAACTGGCCACTGAGCGCGCCCTGTACATGAACATCCGTGGCGCTATCTCGTCCCCGCGGTCGTCGTCGCACGATACCGTCAGCGTCCTGCCGCAGTTCGGCCAATCGCCCGTTGCGCAAGAATCCTGCAGCTCGCCCGGAATGAGCCATCAATCATACAGTGGAAGTGAGGGAGACTGGGACCGGGAGTACAACGTGAGGGAACCCGCACAATACTATCGGCTGCCAGATCTGGGGAGGTCGGACACGCTGCCGCTGCCTTCGTATCCCATCGACGGGATGATGATGGCCGAGCCCCCATTCAGCGACCCACACCTACCTGCTGCGTTTCCAGCAGCTTCGCCGCAGAAATGCAGCAGCGGAGCAGCCAGCCAAGGCAAGGGCAGAGCAGCAGCACCACCACACGCTGGCACGAATGGTCTCAAAACCATGACTGGCAACGCGATGGATGGGCTGACCCCGCTGGAGATGCCTGACGGCAGCACCCGATTCACCGCGAATTGGCTTCCCGTGGACCCTGAAGCGGGCTTCACGATCCGAGACCCTTCTGTCGGCCCCTTCAGTCATCTTCACGACGACCCTCTAGATATGGACTCAATGATGGGTTGCTATGCGCAGAATGCATTCATCTCGGTGCCCACCGATGTTGGCTTCCCTTGAAGTTCGGGCCGCCGCCGTCGAGAATAATTACAAGAAAATAACCCAGAAATCCCGACCCGAAGAAAACGATTGCAGATCGAGGGGACGAATGACGGTATGACCTCCGGAGCACTGGGGGGGCCACACACACCACACACGACGCTAGCTTGTGCTCACTAGCCTTGACTAGCCTAGTTCCTAGCAAAGTCTAGGCGACCCTGGACCGGTGCTGGGGACCGGACTCACGCAATCGGGGCCTCAGTGGGCTACGGCGTCCTTGTCATAGGCCAGGCTACGGTTCCAATCGAACCAGCGGACGAAGTGTCTCAACGGCCTCCCCGATCAAGTGAATTAGTCGACCGAGAGAAGCGACCGCACGCCGCTCGCTTGCTTGCTTGCTTGCTTGCTTCCTGCCCCTAACGAAGCCCCTCCCGGGATGTTCTCCACATCTGGCTTCGGGGGTCAAGGCGCATGTGACCGAACAAAACAAGAACAGTATGGTTGATGCCTTCTTCTCCCACGGATAATATCCAATTTCCCGCCCGCCGTCACCGCCGCCCCCGCGCTACCCCGACCAACAGCCCAACAACTTGCCGACGAGCTCCCTTTCCACCTCCTTGACTACACTAGATTTGCTCTTGCCTGGTCACCGCACCGCAACACACCACACCGGAGCACACTTCATTAATTAAAATGAAGAGTGCAGCAGAGCCAATCCAGCGTCTAGCCACTTGTCCGAGATGTGACTCGGCTATTCACTGGCTGGTCGTCAACTCAGACTTACGCACTACGAGGCTGTCGCGCTGCGTCTAGCACAGGTTGCTCTGCGCACCCTCAGTCTTCAACTAATTAATCCTCCCCCGCTTTTTCGATGACCTCCCACCACAATCAAAGCCAGAGGCGTCGAGCTCTACAATGTTGTGGTTTTTGCATCGAACTTCCTCTCTCTCCCTCCCTCCCTTGTATTTTGTCGAACAAGAGTGAAAGGAGCACGAGTGGGAAGAAAGGCGCCCCTGCTCATATCCACATTCCCTCGAATGACTACATAGTTACTGGGAAACTGCGATTGCGGGGAGGACGAAATCGGACTGGACTGCACCATCGTCTTAGCAAGCGAGGCTCATGTTGTTTGGTCTGAGCGGGGCGCTACAAGCTACACTGACCTCCATCCATCCCCTCGGAAAAAGTTGAATAGTATATATAGGTATATATCTACATGTATATAGCAGAGATCACGCTCGTACATCACGAAGAGAAAAAAAAAACCATCCTCATAGTTCAGTATTGTACATACTCAAAAAGCACACGAAACGAATCAAACCACAAAGATCCAACCTCGCATATACCAAACTGATGGAGCTCAAGAAATGCCACCAATCTTCCGAATCTTGGTATCTGGCATGAACCAGTCTTCGCAGACTGCCCCAAGGCTACGGAGAGAGTATTAAATTGACTAGTACATGCTGATCGCCATGTGCTAATGGCACATTCGACCATGCGATCGGCTTCTAAGCAGAGGGCAGACAGGACGGCTGTTGGTTTGGCGATTTGCAAACACAACATCTGTGGGTCAAGTGATAGATTTTCCCTCTGCTCTGACTTTCACAAAGTTCCATTCATCAAGTAGAGTACTCCGTATCTGGAGAATAGTATCGGACAAGACGCGCGCTCCGTCCGTCTGAACATCGCTCTGGTTTACAATAGTAGCATCTCACAGGTGTGTCCACCCACAAGTTTCGTGGAGTTCAATTCCTGCGCCTCCAGAGCTTTGGATTCGGCAAATACACATTAGACTAACATACGCTCCGGAGCGCCGCCCGCTTCCGACAATTAACCCGCTAAATGGAAAGAGCACGATAAGAGAAAAAGGAAACCTCGACAACAGAACGCCCGCATAGTTCCATGTTCGATCCGGAAATTGATCGGGAAGAATGTGGTATGGAACGCCCGCAAGAGAAAAAGGGGAATTGAATCAGGGTCCTTAAACCCAGCTTGCACATTCGTCAATTACTTCCCTTCCGCCCTCACCGACGATGAGGTGCACTGGTTTGAAAAGACGGGGAATGCGAATCGGCGGCCGATGTATGCAAACAGTTCCGACATCGACTCTTTCTCCACCATGCCGTCGGGGAAACTGTCAAACGCCGTGCGGAGCACGAACATGATCCGCGACACTAAGCATCCTGGGACCGTCTCCGCATAGTACTTCATGCTGCGGCAGATGTTGCAGGCGTACTGGTAGCGCTCCTGCAGGCCAAGCACGCCGACCAGTCCCGTGTCGGTCGCAGAGATCACGAGGTTCAAGGCCCAGTAGTAGCACATCAAGGTGGCAAGCAACAAGTCCGGGTAGACCAGGTTGGTGGCCGCGGTGATCTGCATCGTGCTGGGATCACGATATCGGAACACGGGGAAACTGTGCTCGCCGTTGAGTCTGTCACGACCGGACCCGAAGCTGGGCTCCTCGTGCGGCCCACCTCCTTCGTAGGTATCGGCATAGGTGTGCTTCCACTCCTGGAGCATGTCTTGCAATTGAAGAGCCCGCACCCGAATGGCGGACTGCATGCGGACTAGCTCAGATGTCGGGACAGCTGATTCCCTCAACGCCAGTTGAAAGTCGTCGATCTGCGCGAGATAGCCTGGTATATGAACCGCAACGTCTAGCAGTCTTTGAAGGATATCCTTCGATGGTCCGTCGCCCGACCAGGGCACGGTTAGCCATTCACTTGAGGATAAAAATGTTGGCTGCCGGTTGACCAACGCAGCAGTAACCTAGTAGTCTGAGGTTAATACAAAGACGGCAGAAGGCAGATCAATAACAGCTACGTACCCAGTATAGACGCAAGTCTACAAATAGGGATCTCTCGATCCCATGCCGGTGGCGATAAGGGGTTCGTGCCCTCATCAGCGCCAAGCCCCCCAGCTGGTGTCGAAATATAGAAGTGACAGAGGTTTGTTTGAAAGCCTTGCCATTCCATGAGCATGAGATACAGGTTGACTCGTGTGGGTAGGAGTTTACCTCAATGATAGTAGACAGTAAGACAACCAGTAAGACCTCGGTCGATTGATTGCCCTCAGGGTCATTCAATGCAGCCTGTAAAAGGTGTAGTACTTTTATATACCTGACATGACCCGCTACCTCAAGAGCCTTGTTAGAATATTGTTGCCCGGCGAATGTCAAGGATGCTGCTTCAAAAGCTTTAGAGAGAATGGGCGAGAGTATTCGCATTTCCTTGGCCTCACGTAGGGCGATTGTCCCGCTGACATTGATCGGACTGAAATTGTCGACCAAGCGTTCGATGAAGAACTCTAGAGTAACTCGAGCTTCCAGAGGGTCGCTCAAGACATGTTTTTCTCTCAGGATTGTTGAAGAATCTCGAACTAGACCGTCGTGAGCGGCCGAACAGGTGTAGAATGGAGGGAAGGAGGAAAGAGCATACTTCGTCGTCCTCCTTTGCCATCAAGATCTTCACCGAATACCTTAGCAGCAAGGCGAACCCAAGATGGTTGCTCACTATCACCCAAAGACACATCCACACCCTCAACAAGATCATCGTCATCAGAACTTGGCCAACCCCGTCCCCTATCAAGTGATATTTGGTGCAATTTAGACCCTTCCTCGGCCTTGGGGACAGAAACATTGGCTAGCTGGCGAGCCTCGGCTAATTGCTGTTTGAGAGTCTCACAGGAGCGTAGCAGATTATCAATGAGCGTAGCCTGTTGAATATATTGTCGATCTCGCTTGCTGGTGCCATAGTCACATTCTGAGGGCGTTCCCCGTAGACAGCAAGCACCGCACGGTTTGACTCGGTTGCACTAGCAAGATATGCATTAGCCCAGCATGTTGAAAGAGAAGGTTGTGCCTGGACTAAGGTATGGATGGCGGGTTTGCGGAGATGTTCGGTGCAATCGTGGGGTGCATACCTTGACTTTGCGTTTATGACAGTTTAAGCATGAATAAGTGGGTCGGATCTTCCTTCGCGCAGCCGCTTTGCCAGTGGCAGAAGGATCAACGTGATCATTTTTCGGATGATTTTCTAAGGAAACGTTGCTCATTCTTGTCGAAAAGATAAGATATTATTCGGTTCGCCACCTGTGGTTTCGGGGGAATCTTGTCGTCGACAAGTCGTGTCCGGCCAGCTAGGGGCTTGGTTTTAAGACGAAAGCGAAACAGGCTGGAGTCTGGACTGATGGCGAACAAAGTCTATGTTAAGATCATGGGGCGAGAAAAGGGGAACGTTCAATGTTCAACATGCAGAGACCAGCTAAGGATTAGTAGTAAGGATCATGAACACCGTCAGTGGTGGCTTACACCAGGAGAAATGACGACGACACCCCCGATTTTGCAAGGTGATCGTGGGGTTCACTGGTTCCGTGGACGGGCTCAAGCCGTGGTTCCAGAGGAGGAGATGCTTGTAAGCTTCCAAATCATATCGGCGCGATCGATCGACTATTAGAAATGTGCTGTGTAGGCCGGACCCGACCTTCCCCCACCTTGCTCGCAGCGATCTGGTGGCGCCGCAGTGATTCGACCAGTTGAATAAAGGGCGGCAGACAGGCGCCCTCCGGTCAAGCTTGCAGGATCAGCTACGACAACATGGACTATCCAGTGAGGGTGTCCCAAGGGCTCAATTGTCGATGCGAGTTGTAGTTCGCAACGCAAAAGACCTGGAATCTGTTTCCGTCGCTTGACTGCGGACGAACCGGCGATGGGGCTTTCCATAAGCGCGATCTATGGTTATTTGCCGTCGGACCGGAGTTGATTAGCCAAGGAGGTGATCGAAAATCCAGGGGGTGCCAAGGGAGGCGATTGACTGCTTTTGGACAGTCGAGCATGATGCAGAGATCATTGCTCTTGGTCCATTGCGATGGCTCTGTTAGATCCAAGGAAGCTACGCAGCGTGTTCGCTCATATGATTGTGACCTGTCTTGTCCCGACTCCAAAAGGCCATTAACTGAGCAGCATGATGGATATCGAGGATGAGCTCCAGTTATAGTTGTCTTTCCTCACCGAAAAAGGGGGGCCGAGGATCGTTGCGGCAGGCAAGGGAGACGAACGCCGCGGCGTTGAAGATCATCCCTATCAGTCAATTCCTGGAATTCACTCGACTTTGCTGCAGGGACTAGACCCAGTCAGTTATAGCGTGGCACTATATGCACAACAAGCATACCTACCGCCAATTGCAGTCAGGTTTCGCCATGCGGAACACTTGTGAAGTTTTAGCGGGAGGGAGGCAGTTGCTGCGGACAGAAGAAGTGCGCATTCGCTCGCTTTCCTCGTTTGATCGCCAGGCAAACATGCAAACATCTCTTACATCCAAGGATTCAAGCTATGGAACCTGCCCATTGTTCTTTTGCAGTACACGATGCCACGAGAGATCGGCATTGACTGAGGAAAAAGAAACACCTTATCCAGGATTGAATGGTTTGTCTACCTCTAATCGAGCAAGCTCTAATGTCTGGCAAAGCACTAGAATTAGCCGCTGCAGGGAGCGATCGAAGGTTTCAGTGAGATCTACTAGCCCAAGATCGTTTATCATGTCCTCCTCAGCTTGACACTAACAGTTATCCGGCCCAGTACCAGCTGGCAATCATAGAACACTTGAAGTCTGCGTATAACCGAAGGATAAAAGGACTGTTTGAACATTCAATCGTCACCCCCACTCATAGTCATACTCAATCCATCGTCGAGACGACCCTTCCATAGCCTGACGAACCCAAATCTTCTTAAGCACCTTCAAGGCATTTGTCACATTGTGACAGCGCCATAGTGTCCACAGATCTCCGGAGACATTACTGAGGAGTGCTCTTTGAGATGTTGTTTGTGCCTCAGCGCCAATGACAAATGCAGGCCATAGAATGCCTTTCAGATGGATATCAGCAGGTTCCATGGGTTTGAAATGGTGAAGGACCGAATCCAGCAAGGTGCCGATTCGCCCTCCGTTGGAGACACCGCGCTCGAAAGGAACTGGGAGAACTTGCAGCACGTATATTACAACCGCTGCTTGCCAGTTACAGACACGCTGATAACTTGGCTTTACAGAAATAGACTTACCGCACCCGCAACTGCCCACTGCATCGCAGAGAAGTGCCGTAGATGGGCGGAAATGTGGTCAATCAAATCCGGTAACATGGCCAGAGAGCTTGAAGCAGCCGCATTCGCCAGAGAAAGCACGTAGAGAAGAATTGAGGGGCGCCCGGTCCATGTTTGGGACTCGGAATGCTTGAAGATGTCGAGTCTGGGGGACGTCGAGAAGAGCGGCTGATAAGGCTGTTTGGGCTGTTCAAATGTCGACCCTATGATGTCAAAGCTGTAACAACATTTTAGTGACCCTTGCTGTATGAGACTCGGACGGGGACCTGCTTAGGCACGTAGCTCGTGTCAAGGTGTTCGCTCATTTGAGGCAATTCGGCTGCCAATTGGCCATTCCTGAAGAGCGCGAGGGCTAAGTCGCCTTTGCGCATCACTTCTCTCAGTCCACGGAGATGATATCTCCAAGTATCTCGTCCAGAGTCCGTCAGCTCGAACCATATGGACATTATCATGCATGCAATGACACCGTCCGGATTACTGAAGCATCCCGCATATGCTCATTTCTCAAGAATCTGAGAATTTGCTATTTATGGTGAAGAGCATCGTGATACACTGGCAGCTGGTGCCGTTGATGCAAGTGAGTCAGTCAGCTGACAGCTTTGGGTATCCTCCCCCAAATCACCAGAATCATTAAGCTGACACTAGCGACGCCGATACCAAACCCAAAAGTCGCCGTATAACTTGTCTCCAAACCCTATTCTTGATCATGGCCGCCCGAACAATGTCTGTTAGCCCGAGGACTAAGGCAATGCCAAGCTGCAGCGCGGGAACCAGCACCCCCCCTGCCAGCCCCTGCTGCGAAGACGGGACGACAGTCGTAATGAAAACTGGCATCAAGATTGTCGACAGGTCGATACCAATAGTACTGAGATTGGCTGACGGGAAGATGAATTCCCAGTAGCTCCCTCTATCCCGAGGAAGCATGTGCGGATTGAGTGGTGGCGAAGATCGTGAGAACGGGTCCACAAACGATGCAAACGGCACTAACATAGTCGATTTTCACTTTTTGGCGCGTGTCCTCAGCCAGACTCGAGTAGGGCATGGCAATTATGAGTAATCACAGGGTAATCACTCAGATCTTCAGCAGGCGGCTTCCTGAGAGCTTCCTGGGCATCCAGACAAGGTGGATGATTCCACATCAGAACGTCAAGTCGCGAGCCTGTTCTGATGAACGAGTATCTTTATGCTAAAGGGAGTGTCATTGTCCTGTGCTTGAAGGTATAATTGGCAGCGAGAGCGATGAAGCGAGTAGTATTCAATAATGTTAACCGGTGGGAAAACCGTCAAGCAAGTACTATATATAAAAAACTAACTAGTGAGAAGAGATTACGTAGTTCGATCGCGAGGTAAGCAGTTGGTCTCTAATTCACTGAAAGTTGGATCTGGATCGATCTATCTCCAAGTGTTTGGGACAAGGTGAGCAATTGCGACTGCCAGGAAGCGAAGACAATGAGACAGTTGAAAATGAATCCGTGCCGCCAGCCACAAGTTGAGGGCAAATGAATTTGCCGGCGCCTCCACCTGGTGCGGGGCAACCCAGCCTGCCGCCGCCGTATTTGCAATACACCGTTCATGTTTTTCGAGACCCATCAGCCCTACAAGTCTCAGCCCTGCTTCGATCTGCAGAATCACTGGTCCACATGGAGGCACTGGGTTCATTCTTGTTTTCCTTCGTTGCCTGGCCGTGACAGTATAAAATCTGCGGCCAGCTGCTCTGTTGTCCGAACCCTGAGCCTTTATCGTCAATTATCATCAACACTTGTCCCGCCATGGTGCTTGACTGCCTGACTATGGAGTCTTGCTCACAGTTTGCTTCGATCGTGACTTGATATACCTACACATACTCAACCAACATCGCCTTGGATCAGCCACGGTAGGCGGTTGTTTCTCCACGTGAGGGATCTCACGGAACGACAATTCTACACAATGGGTAAGCATCGGCGTGTTCGCGAGCCAGCCGATATCGCTGCATCCATCGAGCAGATCTACAAAGAGGCACGAGTGATTATCATTGTTTGCCTCGCCTCATGGATTGTGGGCCGCCTCCGATTCAGTTTCGCCTGGCTCCTATTCATCCTTGCGTTCAGCCGCACCTACACCAACCTGAGCATGACGCGTATGAAGAGAGTTATTCGCGATGAATGCCAGCGGTATCACGCTAGCAAAATCCTGGCTCACGGCGAGTCCATCGAATGGATGAACGGGATACTACGCCGGCTCTGGCACATGAACCAAGATCATTTTTGTGCACAAGTTATCCGCTACGTGAACGATGGCCTCGCCCGGCGCACCTTGACCGAGCCCGACACGCCGCCGCAGAAAGTGATCCTTCATTCGCTGGCCCTGATCGAGTTGCCTCTGCGCATGACCCGAGTCCGGGTGCATCACAAACCGTGCTCACCGAATCTGATCTTTGAAGGAAAGTTCTGGATAAATCTAGCCCCGCATGGCACCGAGCACCATGATCTGCTGGGGGTATTTGAGCATCCGCTCATCGATCTCGCTATCATTCGAGATGTGAACGACAACAACCGGACCCGTTACCATAGCCACCACCAGCACAATCTGGCAGTGCAGGTGCGGCAGTTCACCAGTCAAGGGTCGCTTCGAATCGAGGTGGACCTAGAGGGCGAGCAGCCCGCGCTGCTGCAGCCGCACATTGAGCTGCAAGAGCAGCCAAAGATGGACTGTACAATCAAGTCAATCAGCCGACTCCACTTTCCGGTCCATTTCGCTCACCAGGTCGATTGGCGACGAGTGGTGGAGATGCAGCTGCGGGAAGGGCTGGGCTGGGCATTCCGCCGACCGCTGCCTCTCGGAGAACGCTGGCTGATCAAGATGATGACATGGTGGTGGCATATTCTCAACTAGGCCGGGAAAGCCTGCTGATTCCGCTTTATTGTTTACCCTCTGTACCGATCTGTGGGGAGGGGGCGCCTTTGTTCGGGTTTCCTAGCCATGAAGGTGCTAGGGCCATAGGGCTGAACAGAAGTTGGATGATGGGATCGTTGCGAATCAGGACAGTGGAAATGATGTTGCCTGGAGCTGAAGACAAACACTAACTCCGGGTCTGGGAATTTTGAAAAATACCCCCGAGTCACACGGTCGGCAAGCATCCCCTGGACCCGAAATAGCCGAGGCAGATTTGGGTGTGACCCACCCAGCCACACTTTAAAATGGTGGGAGGCACTTAGTTGGATCCAACTTGGAATAGCTTCATGTTAGCGTCTGTCGGTCTGGAGTTGGGGAAAAGATCGGCATGGTCTTGTCTCTTCTCCTCTCCTTGCAATTCCTTGCAGCGTCCCCGAGGTTAGGTGAAGGTCTCTTCGAGTCAGGTGGGGAATTCATTTCCGAGGAGATTGAGGCATTGAGGCATCAAGGCCGCAAGGCAGGTGAAATATTGTCATCTGTGACGATGGACAGATGGACTGCAGGCAATGATTGTCGGTGGCGAGAACAATAGCCTGCAACAACAGGAGAGGAGTAGCAGCAACAGCAGCAGCAGCAGCAGCAGGACCAGACGGTAAACGAGTGTGGGTGGTGGTCAGAAGAAGGAGAGAGAAAAGAAATGGGAAGAAAAAAAGCGGCAACGGAAACTGATGTCATGGTGTAGTCAGTTCTGGCTCTCAGGCACCACCCACCACCCAAGTTCTCTTTCTCCCTTTCTCAATCATCAACTCCAAGACAGTCACACCATCAATTCAACCTTTCCCACTTACGATCCTATTCTCTATCTTATCCTGATCTCCTACTCGTTTAAACCCTGCATCATCCACCTTGACCGGATTATCCATGTGGCTTTCTATATTCGGGTTGATCTAACCCCCTTTGTCTATATGTGTGAAGGCCTGACGCTACTGCTGCTGCTGCTGCTGCTGCCGCTGCTGGACGGACATTGCGTTATTCTCTACTCATCCCCCCTACTTAGTCTTCTATGATTAGCCATCATCCATGTCGCCTAGTAACCCTGCACCAATTCAGCCAACCAACTCCCATCATCAGTCGGATGAGCCGATGGTAGGTGAATCCCTGATCTCCTCACTCAATCCCAACCTTGAAATCTGTAACACTGGGTTGTTGACCGATCACATCCTGCCCCGTAGAGAAACGGCCCTTTATCGCCGTCTGCCCAAGCACAATCCGGTCAGGACGCATTCGATGAGTCCGATGCTTGTCAATCAGTGGCCGAGTATCTGACGGATACGTCCAACTATCATCATGATCTGCTTTACGATCTCTTCGAGGTCGTGCGATCGACGGTCCCCAACCATGCAGACACCCTGCTCCAACTCATCCGCAGACACGCTTCCATAGAGGAAGTCCGTGCCTATCTGGACCAGACGCTGGCTGAGATGCATGCGGCCGGAAAAGATGACCATGCGCTACAACAGCTGTACGGCATTTGGCAGTTCATTGAGGTGGAAAGCGAAGCACCTAAATTTCGGCCCATGATGATGGATATCCGGTACTTGACGGGAAATGCCCCTTATCGGGTGCCGGCAAAACCCTGGACCAGTGTCACGGATGACGACGACCTTGTATCTCACTTAGTTTCACTCTATCTGACATGGGACTACCCATTCTTCGCGTTCCTGGACCGCAAATCATTTCTGAAGCATATGGCGATGGGGAATGTGGAGTCGGACTTCTGCAGCCCATTTCTCGTCAATGCCCTGCTTGCCAACGCATGCGTAAGTACTGAGAACTGTGTACTACCTTTGTTCTGTGGCTGAGGTGGTGCGATGGCACGGACGACAGTACTACTCACCCTATTCCGAGGCGTATTCAATTCCCGGGGACGTGCGGACGAAAGGCGCGGACTTCCTGGCGGAAGCGGAACGTCACATGAAAAGACATCAATTTGAACGGGGCAACGATATTCGACTGCCGACCCTGCAGGCGATTCTTCTGCTGTACGAGAGGTAAGCTCCTGGCATAGTCGGCTAACGGCGTTTACGAATTCTTCGGGTGCCTGATCGTCCAATTCTAGATATTCTGTTTCCGGAAATGGGGATCATGGTTATGCCATGTTGCATCGTGCCATTGAAATGGCAGAGTCCCTCGGAATTGTCAATCATAAAAAGCGAGAGCTGAAGACGTCGCAAATGTCAGAAGACATGATTCTCTCTATCAAGCGAACCGCTTGGGGACTCTATCAGATCGATACGTAAGTTTATCAGAGGTTAACAGGTCTCTTCGGACTAACTCATCTCGATCTGCTGCAGGGTTGTTCACACAAACTTTCTCAAGCCTAGCCGGGTGAATTCGGTGAGTATCGAACGGATCGCGCGGGATGACGCAGGCGCAGGGGATATGTGGACGCCCTACCCACTCCCTCGCCCAGCCCGACTGTCGTATCTGAGTCAGTACTTTGATGATGCTTGCCAACTTTCTGATATTGCTCGTGACATCTCCCGAAGCTTGAGTAAGTCCGGAAACTCCGATCCGGGGTATAAAAAACGCAAACAAGAGCTTTATATGCGCCTACGGAAATGGGAGCGGGGGCTCCCACCATGCTTCGATCCAGCTGAAAAGCCGGCCCCGCATATTCTCCTCCTCAGGTGGGTCTTCTCGACTCTTCAGTGTGCGGCATAAGCTGATTCGGGTGACAGGATGCGATATCACACGCTGGTGATCAATCTCTGCTTTGATGCTCTCGGTCCCAATGCACGGCTGTCGTCTCAGAACCAGACCCACGATGCGAATCAACAATTCAACCCGTTTGAGATTGCCATTGCATCTGCTCGATCCATAGCGTCTTTAGCTCGGCAACAGCGGACTGAGTATGGGATGGAACACGCCCACCAGTTCGCCATGTATGCAGTAAATCTTGCGCTGTTCGCTCTTCTCGAGCAGAAAAGCTTTGACATCCTTGATCAAGACTTTTTGACATTGACCAGTTCGTTTTCCATCATTGCGTGTCGGTCGCAGGTGGGACGCAATTTGTTTCATTTGTTCAAGCTGTCTGTGCGCTCTCGCAACCAGGGCTCGAGAGTGGCCCAGTCCACGGATGTGCCGCCGGGGATTAAGGAGTTGTTCCGGCAAGAGACTGGATCCCAGGAGCCGGACCGATGGGACCACTACGCGGAGGGATTGACTAAGACGGACGCAGACTCGAGTTATATTGACGGAATGGGCAGCAAGGTGCAGTCGTCGGCGGCAACGGGCATGCATGATATGCTCGAGCGATACGAGCGCTTGAGTGTGGGCAAAGAGGAGAGATGGCCGCCGTCTCGAACTTCCCGGAATGGGACGTCTTAGGAATCATGCTTCAAGACGAACTTGAGGAAGTGCTACTACTGAGCAAGTGTTATCGGGCAAGTGTCACTGGGCAAAGCGCAAGCAACTACCTAACTGGACCACTTGGGTCATTGTATATATGCTAGGAAGCACATAGCCAGCATGAGTGATGATAGCATCATGTTAAAATAGAAGCAAGCATGAGATTGTTCAGAGATTTGTATACATGAGCGGCGACAGTGCAACAAGATCAACGCACTAACGACGGCGTATTTCACAGCAAACTCCGCATCGGGAATCACTGTTTCTACCAATACCAATTTGCAAACGCCAGGAATTGACGAAAACGAGGCAAGATCTAGCTTCCGCACTTCCACGACATGCGCCTGAACTGGCGGCTACTACCCCTCTGTAGAGCTACTGTATCTACAGGCGCTGTGAGGGTAATTCCCACAGTACGGAGTCCGTTGGAGTATGGAGGTTTAGATTCTTTACCTGTCGGTCTTTCTTATCTCGAGTGTAAAGGCTGATCTTTGCCAGTGGCCTGCTCTTTTTCTCTGTTCCACCTGAAGTGCGAGAGTATCGCCGCCAGCCCCCGTTGTGATGTGTGATTCAAGATGTGCAAAACAAAATCATCTTTTCTTGTTACCTGCAGAAAGCCGCCTTCTGATTTATTAAGCCGTATTCGACCATCATGTCTGCCTATTCAACGAAAGCCGATTGCTGTTCCGTGTAAGATTTCGGAGTCCTCCCTACTGATCCAGCCAGACCCCATGCCGTATCCCTCATCCATACTACAACAACAAGCCTGCAACCACCCCGAATGCGCGATAAGACAGCAAAAGATTCTCTAATCTGATCTGTATACCAGTCTCGCACCTTGCATCGCATCCCAAGACTATTCTTGTCCGCAAGACCTTGACTGCAATTCTATGAATCCTTCTTTTCTTCTTATCTATCGTTACATCTACTATAAAGCCCGCTATTGTTTCTATATCTATACTGTATTCTTTACTTGGAAGATTGGAAGTTTCTCCAACTTCTTTCTTTGTCTATTGCATTAGCAAGTTCAATTACTAGGATATCAAAAAATCTATGTCCTATTAGAGCAAGAAATAGATATTTATCTTGCTGAGTAAAATAAGACTCTCTAATCTAGCCACTATATCTATCCAGATTTATCTCCAGTTCCTGATACAGACAGTCTAAAATATCTTCTAGAACAGAAATCTCCTTGAGCTCTACAACCTGAGATATCTTTAGAATATAAGACTTTCTATATTTAAGTTTGACTCCACATAGCTACTAACTAAAGATCCTAATATCTTCTTTGTATACTCTACCAGCTCAGTACCCTCTTTTATAGAAGAGACCATAGATAGCAGCAGAGAAAGACGACTTCCAGTCCATCTTTAATCATGGTATATCTCCTAGTGAATACATCTGCATCCACCGTGTGCGCGATAGACTCCAAGATCAGATTTAACGAGATACCTCTATTATTAGGGAGCAGACATTACATAGTAACTCTTACTACTCTAGCCAGCTCTTCTTCCACTTCTTCTCCAATGTCTTCCCACTGTATATCCACCATCTAATCCACGCTCTTCCCCGCCAGTAGCCACATCAAACACACGGAAAGATCCGGCGCGAGGACCACTTACTACCAAATAAAACAGAGTATGCGTACGTCTATCGCGAGGACCCCTCGTGCCCAGAGCACCCTCAGCAGCCGATTTTCGGGGTTCAGTTCAATCCGAATACACCCCTGAAACATAATGCTGAATACATTGCACGAGGACTGGCCGCAAGCGGCTTCTGCCTTCTTCTTCTTCTTCTCCTCCGGGTCGGCAATGAGACGAGACTGAAACTCCACCAGCATTCCCATTGCCTCAAAACCAGGGGCAAGACGAGCCTCGCTATCCAAGATGCGACGACGTATTGTTGTCATCAGCTCGTCAACGCCGGGCGAGTCCCGCTGTCTCCATGGTTCCTCATAGTAGTCGTAGGGAAGTGATCTTCACAGAGAACACCGGGCGATTGGAGACGGCGACTCACGGAAGGAGGCGTTTGCGCCATTTCTTGAATCGTTTCAGAGGGCACTCTCATAACCCCCGGGGGGTGAAGACTTGTCAGCGGGCCATCATTGCTGATCAGATATCATGGCCAATGAACTTCATTTCGTCTGGGAATGAGAATCAGATGCCGGATTTTGTGCTAATGGAGCCATGGGACGCGCTTCTCAGACCTCGTGACTTTGTAGGGTTTCTGGTAAACTTACAACTACATTCATTCACACTCGCTTGAGGAGGGCATTGCGCAAGAGCGAGGCGGGTTGGTCTTATACATCTATCGTACACGCAAACAAGCCCAATTCCCGAGCAATGATCAGAATCTAAGTTATAAGTATTAAGGAATACGTAGCTATAAGAATTCTCTAGATATATATATACTCTGTGAGTAACCTTTGAGTATCCCAGAGTATGTACGAAATAATTACTCGGCACATACAAAAAACAACTTCATTGAACTCCATTGACTCCATCCTATACAAAACCCTATGTCCACCCAATTATTCTTCCAGTATCAAGTAACATGGATATACAACATCTCGTACAACAAGTCACAGGTACAGTACACAAGTATTCAGGCATTCTGTAGCAACAAACCATCATTTAGCCCTACTACAACGCAGTAATCGACAACCGTTTCGCTCCTCCGTTGCCTGTCAGTAGTGCTGACCCACTGGATTGTCGGAGGTGGTTCTGATGAGTCTCCAGCTCCTCCACGTCCAGGCTGAACCGCCGCGGCCGCTGCCAGATGCCCATCGACTCGTCCGACTTGCCAGCTTCCAGCTTGGCGGGGGAGAGCCCGAACTTGGTGGCTATGTCCTGCACCCGTTCCTGGGCAGCCGTGGCGTCTATCGCGGCGCTCTGGCCTTCCTTGGCCAGTCGCCCCTGGGCGCGCTGCAACAGCTCCAGGTGCTGCGTGACCGCGTTCACAGCTGCATTGTGGTCGCTGGTCTCGCTATTCAACAGCTCAGCAAGCGCCGTCTCGTGCAAGGCGGCGGCAGCAAGATGGTTTCCCGAGGCTGTGTAGAGGCCAGACAGCAGCTTGTTCATCTCCAGCGTCACCGGGTCAGCGTTGCCCCAGACCTGGCGCAGATTGTAACAGATATCCTTGCCAAGTGTGGTCGCGGCGTTGACCTGGCCGCGGCAGAACCGAGTCTCGACCAGCCGACGGCCGATCCAAACCACAGCAGGCAGAGACCAGGTCTTCTGCACAATCCGGGATGTCCATAGGTCGGTGAGAATTGACTAGATGGGTCAGTGCGGTCCTCACCATAGACAAGACAAGACGATAACTTACCTCCAAGTCTTCAAACATCTCATGTTCTCCCAACACAGTCACTAGGTCGTTGAGCTCGGAGAAGGGGAGCTCTGCATACTCCATCGGGAGGTCCCGCGCGTTGGCCATGATTTCCTGCAACAGCATTTGCGACTCCAACGACATATTCTTCGCAGTGGTGGGTTCGGTACACTTGTTCACCTGGTAACCACTAAGGTACAGACAAAGCTTGATCGCGGTGAAAATGGTTTCCGACAGCCGAAGACCGTCGGTCAAGTGGACGAACGAGTGGAAAACACCCGTTACATCAGCCGCATCCTGGAAGCGCGAGCGGTTGCACAAGTCTCGCACCAATCCAGTCGTCTGAGTCACTATGTTGATGTTGTAATCTTCGTTGGGCGACTCGCGACGGCACATGACGTAAAACTGATGCACCACGTCCTTTTTTCGTAGCGGTGACGCCACGGAGAGCGTGTTGCAAAAGTATTCGTAGAGCTTGTCCTGGGTATCTTGGGCTGCGGCGCTGCGTTTCTGTTCCAGCTGCAGCCGATGCAGTTTGTCACCTGCTGCCAGGGTCGGCATAAGGTCATGGCTGGAAAGATGCTGCTGGAAGACACTGTATACTCGTCCTTCCCGAGACAGATCATCTAAGATCTGGCGCGCAGAGCGTGTTCGACCAAACACCTCCTCGAATGCTGCCACAAATGCGGCAGGCCGGTACTCGGCCAGGTTCTGACGGTGGGTGGCCGGTGTGTCATGGATAACCTGCTGATGCAACTCGTGGATGAGCTCCCACCCTTCATCGATATAGCCGCACTCGAGGTAGATCTGCGCCAGACCATGGGCACGTTCGATCAGTGCATCGTGGCTGGCAGTGACATGAACGACCTCATCCACATGCTCATGAAGTAGGTCGGCTCCTTGGCGGCGGGCCTCGGAATTGTTCTGCAGCGCATGCAATCGTGCTATCTCACGTAGCCACAAGTGCGTCGTCGGGGCAGATAGCCCTTGCTGCTGCTTTGACAACGCAAGTTCCTCTTTGTAGAATGCCCGAGCTGACGGAGATGTGTCCTTCTGGAGCATGTACAACTGGGCCATGCGATGCTTGATATCCATAGGTAGCGGCTGTGTCATGTCCGGAAGCGATCGTGAAGCCTCAGCTGAGGGGACCCAGTCACTGGTCTTGAGTGCTTGGGTGTAAAGCTCAAGTGCCTCGCTTCGATGCTGCTCATGACCGGCACAAATACCGGCAAGGGCCATGGTCGCGTCACGGGTGCGAGGGCTTGTGGGCCCGTATAGCTTTCTGCAAAGCTGGTAATGCTGAGATGCGACCTGGTACCGTTCGTTGTAGCCGACCTCCGAAGGCGTGTTTTCTAGTATGGACATATACCCACTGTAGGTCTTAGGCAGTAGACCTTCCAGAAGAGCCCTGTCATACCCGTCTTTTTCGTCAAAATGCACAAGGGTGGGCCACAAATGCCGGTACACATCAAGGGCGTCTTCCCACTTTTTGTCCTGTTCGTATAGAGTGACCAAAGCGACAGCAGCACGGACGCCAGATGAGGTCACCCTACCATTGGGAATGCAGGCTTTGTAAATCTTACTGTAGCTATCTTCCGCTTCGGATCGACGGTCAAGTCGGAGGGCTAGGTCGGCCTCATAATAGCGACTATCGAGCGTGTGCTTATCGTTGCTCCCCAGTCTCGAAGAGAAGAAGTCGCTAACCTGGTGCAACAGAACCATAGCTTTATCAAACTGGAAAGTGGTTTCATAGAACTCGACGACAGTTTTGACCACGTTTGTGACCGAAGGGACAGCCACTTGGTCTGCGGTGATGGATGCCTTGAAAGCATTACCATACACAATAGTGGCCATCGCGATGTCCAAACGACGGAACAGACAATATGCGTGGTCAAGGGCAAGACTAGCCATCAAAGGTGCCTGCTCCGAAGGGAACCTGGCCTTGGAATGCGGATCCTCGACAGTAGGCCAGATGTGCTTGAGCACTGCCCAAGCACATTCACTACCCTCGCGCCACTTTTCAGCTGCCATCCGTTGACTTGCCAGCTGGTGAGATAGAGCCAAGATTGACATCAAATCGCGCTCGCTGCCAGCTGAAGCGACAGTATCAATCCAGCCGGGTAGCAGTTCATTGTCTTCTGCAGAAAGCGTCGACAAGCGCGACCCAGCTGAGTCAGTGGCGCTCTTCGTGGGTAAAATACCTTCGGTCAATGACTCGGCCAGAGAAACGGCCTGAGGGGTGTACTGTTGGCCCGATGACTTGTAATACTTCCACATTTGGAGAGCAAGGGCGCGATCCATATCTTTCAGATTCATCTGTCGGGCTTCCCCACGAAGGTCCTCGGCACGTTTAACCATTTCAGGTGAATTGACGCCGCCTCCTTCCTCCAGATCAGTCTCAAGATCACGAAGTATGCCTGTGGCCTGGTCGGGACGACCCTGGCGACGTAGGAAGTGGGAATAGTAGAATGCAACCCTTGTTTTCTGGTCCCAGGAATCGGTATTGCTGGGGCCACGAGCAGATAGACCCGCCCAAAGTCGAGACAGCACTGCATCAGCTTTGCCGACCTGGTTGTTCTCCTCGTACAGCTTCGCAAGGTAGAGGGAATAAGACACTCGTCGTGGGTCGGTCGCATCCATAGTATGAAGCATTGTCTCATATTTAGTACGCGCAAGCTCTAACGCCATCTCGTCGGGGGGCGCAATGTCGAAGTGCTTGGTGAGGTATTCAGCTGCTGCCATAGTCTCTGGAGAATGAAGCCCGTATGCTTGCACTGTCTGGCGGTAGAACTGCTTAGCGGAAGAGTATGCGGCATCATTTTGGTTATTAGCCTTGTATGAGGTCACCAGCTTGTCGAGGTACTGAAGTCTCTGCGCAAAGCCAATATCAGACGAGCCCCATCCTGACAATGCCATGTCTTTGAGGGCATCAGTCTTCATTCCGGCAGTACGATCGGCTTGTCCGTTAGCTACAAGCATGTGTTCCAAGTCGCGCGTGATCTGGTTGGAAGGTCCGAGCTGCGAACGACTGCGCATCCATGCCTCATACAGATGGTCGTTGGCCCAGCTTGCATGCGTCTGCTCAGCCGCCCGGGCGCTGAGAAGCAAGCTCTGCAGAAAGGCAAGAGACTCATTACCAAGGACCACACGCCTGACACCGACCGACAAACGATATAGTTCGACAATGCTCGAACGGCTAAACTGAGACTCCCGGTTGGTCAGCTCCAGTTGAGCGAAGAGAACAGTATCTGGCAAGGCACGACGGAATGTGCTATCAAAAGAGAGCTCTCGATCCGATGACGCCATTGGCGATGCCAGCATGTGGGATAGCCAGTATCGTGCGGTGTACTCAAGCAGAACATAAGCGTCCAGGTAGCGATCGCGCACAAACACACTCATCTTGTCCCATGAGAGAGAGACCTCGTCGGTGACCGTGCGGCGAACCCAAGCCAGGCAGCGGATCAGAAGGTCGAAGTGAGCCTCTGCAAGTGAAAAAGGCAATTCCTGGCGCATCTGAGCCCGGGCTTGCAAATGCTCTCGAATCATCGGATGGCGGAACGAAACAAAGCCATCGCGAACCGCGATCAGACGCTTGAGGGGCTGGAAGAGGTCGCGCCCGATATTCACTGTACGGGACGCCACTTTGAGTGTCTTGATATCGACTGCTAAGAGCTGTTCCACCTCTGGAATGCGTAGGGGACGCTCACTGGCCGCCAGCCATCCTATGAGATTCTGCGCACCTTCACGTTTGATATTGGTAGTGCGCAGATGATGGTCAATCAAATCACCCAGCGTGTTGGGCATCTTTGCTACAGCTGAGGTCATATCGCTGACGGTTGTTCGCTGCTGGGCCGCTTCTACGGCTAGTTGTGCCCATATGAAGCAGCCTTGAGAGCGAGACACGATGGCCTGTCCCAGGGATTCCCGCTGAGAAGGTTCCAGACCTGAGAAGGAGGATTCGGCCGTCATCATATCGTTCACAGCCACTTGCATGTCATGCTGAGTGGTAGCAGCATTCATCGCAATTTGGTGTATTTTTGAGGTCTCACGAATGGGCAGTAGATCTTTAGACATAGGTCGGCTGAAGATGATCAACTTGGAAGGAGTGTCGGCCACTGTATCTTGTAGCAAGCCTAGAAACGCGCTTACAGTTGTCTCGGCGTGTTTCATTTGGTCAAACCCGTCGATCACCAACATAAAGTGCAAGTTGGACTGTACAGCGGCGCGGATGGCGGTCCAGAGCTGTCCTTCCACCTGAGGATCCGACGCACCATCTATGGCCATCTCAATGGCACCGGTCACGGCAGTCAAGATGGCATCCTGTGTCTTGCGGCTGGTCACAGAATGGTCGAGGATTTGTATCAAGATTCCTTTGAGAATGCTAAGCGTGAGCGTCGTGATAGGGACATCCGATCTGATGATAATTGGAATGACATTCCAGATATCATACTCCGAGGAGGCCTGAAGTCGCTCAACAGTCCATTGTGCGAGCGCGCTTTTTCCTGAACCGGGATTTCCGCGGATCATCATAAGGCTTCGCCGACTCATTGCGAAGGTGGTCAGGTGCGGCTCGAACCAGGAAAAAGATCCATCTGCCAAGGAATGGCTGTGGCCCTCAAGTAGCATCTGCAATGGCCTGTCTTGTAGCTCGAGAAATTGGTAAATCGCCGACAGGTTCACTGTTGTCTGGTGTTTTGCCATTCCGATTTCCAACACCAGCTCGGACACACGACGCCAGTGAGCGGAAAAGCGGTTGAAATAGCGGAAGAAGGCCATATCAATCGCAGCATTCATAGACGGCCAATTCTGGGTCTTCACGCCTTGGCGATACTCCCAAGCTACATGGACGACAAGTTGTAATATATGAGCGTAAATCTCGGCAACCTGCTGCTGCAGAGGTCGGGATGTTGGGAAGTATGTTTCCTGCTGAAGGAGGAGCGATATACCCATGGTGATACGACCATAGCGACCGAATAGGCTCTCAATCACGTCGAGTTGATCAATGCCCATCTGGAGTAAGGATTAGAAGCGACGTCTCGGAACAAAACGAGGCACACTCTTACCTCGAGCAGCAGCAGTGTGGTTCCCCAGACAAGCGCGGTGGCTTCATCCGCCCCGTCCATATAACTTGAAACTGCGTCGCGCAAAGAGCCCACGGCAACGGCGAGGCGCGAAGCCCGTCTAAGGACGCCATCTAATCGACTACCATCCGCAGGCATGCGTCGGAGACGTTCTGCGGCGATTGTGTCGAAAAAGACATCGAGACTTGGGGCTTTGTTCTCGATCTCCTCAGCCGTTAATCCCAGGCGAGTGGGACAATCTTCGGAGACAGTGTTGACCGTCTCCCGCAAGATTGGAAGGGATGTGACGCCCCCATTCACAGCGATAGGCTCCATCTTGTTGGAAGCCAGCTGCAATCAGATGAGCGAAAGGAGAAATCAAGGCAACATAACCTATCAAACGTTGTTGGAATTCTACTCGGATGTGGTTGCTAGGCAATATATGAACTTTGTTCCCACCATCAGGGTCAATGATGTTAAGGGAGTCCCGGAGTCCCGAGTTCTGAGCAATCCTGACATCACGAGTATGCTCCTTCTCATACCGCGCCCACCGAGATCTTTCATGGTGGTCACAGACAGTTATGGACTGTGCGTTAACCATGGGTCGGGAGGCCCGGCGCGAAGTCTGTTTCTATGGTCGATATAGCACTAGAGCGTATAAGCCACGTGAGACCAGCGTAGTCGTGGTGTCATAAGCGCTGCTTTTGCCAGTCAACGACGGTTGGGCTGCGTCATGGGCGAGCGAGAGTCGATGACATCACGAGAATCATAAGAAGGAATCTTCTGCACCCGGTATGTGAACGAGGAAATGAGAACCATTCGAGTCAGGTTATGATGCAGATAGCATTGAGAAGAACTAGCACTTGTTGAGGTATCTGAGTCGGGTGGGTGTGGGGGGGTATCTGGTGTGATCTGGGGAAGAGTGTAAGTGACGGCGTGGTGCAGCGGGATGGTTTTCTGGGGACGGAAGGGGGTGCCACCGGGCGACGGTTTGCACCACCCAACCTTCTTCCAGCTTGATTCCAGGTTAGGACAGACAATGGAACACTCTCAACTACTCTCCTATCGGTGCACCACAGGCTTTGTTCAATGCATCAATTTCTGAACTGCTGATGATCACGCATCTATTCAGAGCTACACATCCATTGATGTTCATGGTCTCCTGGGGTCGAGAGCTACAGTCAGCTGCACAATGTCCGACATGCGAGGGCCTGAGATCCTTTGTCCCTAAGCAAAAATAGCTGGGTTATCCATAACCGGTACTCGATCAAACAACCATCATGCCAGGGCTTCACTGTCAGCTTTTGTAGCCATTGTGCTGTGCAGGTTGCCATGAGTCAAAAGGGTCCTTTCACTATTAACGGAGCAGGTCGAGCGATGATCAGCAGGGGAAGGAGGATTCTTTTTCAATAATTGAAGATTGCATGAGTATCATGATCTTGCATGGCACTGTTAGTAAGATCTAGTCTTGGGTGAAAGCTGGAATTACCAAAGAGATGCGTCGACATCAATTCTGCATAAGTGGTGATTTGGTGAGGCCATACGTACGATGGCAGCCTATCTGCCACCAGTGCTAGTGATCGTTTCTACTTGTATCCTCAACAATCACCCCTCAGCTGTTCTCCACCGGCACCCCATATCAAAATTCTTCGGTAGGTGACTCCTGATTGTAGCCAACATACGTGGCCGCCAATTGACGACGCACCCACTTGCACGTAGGAAAAATTGGTCAGCTGTATTGTACCGAGTAGACTGGAAGTGCAATCGAATTTCTACTCACCTCACCTGCTTTGAAAGGCTTGTGACGCGGTGGATTGTCCTCCGAGGTGCAGGTAGGCAAGACTGATACATTTGTGTTGTAGTCCACCCCAAAAAAGAAAGGGATCGTATACCGTTCCTCCCCCGTGATATTGATGACACGATGTACAGTAGATTTGAACTTGGCGTTGGTCCTGTTCAAGTAAGCTTCTAAGTATCACCTTGGAGGTTTCGAGCTCGTATTCACCACATTGACAGACAATCTGCGATGTTAACTACCAGCGTGTTGGGAAGTGGTTCAACAGTGATCCACTCGTCGCTCGAGTTGCGCACTTGCAAAGCCGGCACCAGGTCCTGAGAAGGGATAGTTATACACTCATAATCCTATCCTCACAGTCAGTCTCCGGAGTCGCGGAGTGGTATTATGTTATGCTCGTCCATATGACCATAGACATACCGTATGAGCTCCTAGACCAATCTTAAACGTATCATTGACCGATTGCGGTGGGTAATGTAGCATCCTTGATGTCGCACCTGGATGTTCCATTATTGGGTCGAAGAATTCTTCTGGCAGGTCAAGTGCCAAAGCAAAGATCCGCATCAGAGACCGACAAAGAGTCAATGCTTCCGCAAAGTACTCCAGGTAGGTCTGTCGGAAGCCGGGCAAATCGTCCTCAGTGGGCCATTGATTGTCGCCGTAGAGGTCAAAGTGGTCTGGTGGTAGTGGATCGTGCGGCTCTCTACGAGGATCCGCCGCAATCTCATACCCCACATCAAATGACTCGGAATATGCGCCAGGTGTGCTAGTCGTTTGAGAGCCGGACTCGTCGAGCTCATGTCCGATCATTTGCTCAGCGTAGAGAGGCATGAAGCCGCGGAATTTCTGTTACATGGTTGAGCGACGTACCAGAAGAGAGGGGCTCTTATCATGCAGACCTGGGATTTGGCGATCGAATACTGCATCTTGCGATCTTCTGGTAGGGCGAAGAATTGGCGGGCTATATCGTGGATTGCAGCGACAGTTGCTTGAGGAATGCCATGGTTCTGTCGCGTAACTCAGTTGCTGTCTTACCTGTAGATGCTGGGAGATCTGACCGTGATGTAGAAGAATCCGACTTGCAAACATGCATCGTGGACCTCTCTGGCTAACGCTCGACGTGCGTCAAGACACGGACTGCGCAGGTCCGTCAAGTCGATGACAGGTACCTTGTCAAAGTCACACTTTGATGAAGACTATGAACCTGACATGGTGTTTGATTCCAGAATTGGAAGCTGGCAGAGTCGAGTAGAGATGGGATTCAAGTGAGGGGCCTAGCGATCATTTGAGGAGTACTACCAGTATGTCTGCATCATGTGTCCGATAAGCTTAGTGGGAAGTCAATCAACACTAAGATAACATTGTCAAACACCGCTACGTAGTAATATTTCATGCGAAATACTCGCAATCTCCTATTGTCACCAAGATATATCATTCATAAACACTCCGCATGTTCTGGGGCAAAACCTGTCGCGTGAATCATTATAACTATGTTTATAAGTATTGTCGGACAGGAGGAATTATAGAATTGGCGAAACAGACAAAAAGAACAATACAGCAGAAGTCATGTTGCAAGATCACCTAGATTCAAGCTTGAATTGCATATTGAGTACTCAGCCTAGTACTAGTTATGTACAGTATGAGTGAATAATCCGAGGGATGAGGGATAATGCAGTGTAATGACAGCATGACCGAAATAGGCGGCGGTGGGCAATAGAGCGATCCACTTTTGTTACCCGCACAGGGTTCTGAGAATGTTCCGAGCCGCTCCGGCCAATGAAGGCGGAATCAAAGGAAAGGAGGGGATGCCGAAAGCGCCGATTTCCCGACGTCACGGGGGTTGCGCATCCAGTCCTCCACTCGCTGGTTCTCCTTTACCCAATGCCTCAATTCTTTTCTTCCGCTGCGCCAATCTCCCTCGCGGAAGCTTTGGCACCTTGACCAGATCGACTATTCCCTCTACGAAACATGCTTGCGCCGTACTAAGATCCCCAATTACTTCGTCGAAGAGTCCAGCGACTGGGAGGAGCGCATCGCCAAAAAGAAAAAAAAAACACAAAAAAACAAATAACAGGAAACCAATCACCTCCTGTTTGTGTCAATGAGTTCCTGTGAGTTTTGCAATTCCTCCGAAGCACTCAATTTCCAAAATCCTGCCTCCATGTAGCTAATTCGCTTTTCGTTCTAGAAGCCATTGCCCTCCCGGTTCTAATGCTACAAACCCCGCTCTTTCGGCTCCACGTTTGTCACACATCCCAACATAGCTAAGCATCAGATACTATGATGCTGTCCTCAACCGATCCAGGCTCTGGCCATGAGAGCATTCGGAGGGAGAACGCAGCGGCTGCTTTCACAGGCTCTTCGGCGCAAGCCTCAGACCGCCCCGATCGCAAAACAACGGTGCCGAAAGTATCCAACAACAATGCGCAAATTTTTCTCAATGGCTTGGAAGCGGACTTCAAGCTCAAACACTTGGGTCTTCTTGGAGTGCTGGTGTGGTTTCTGTAAGCTCGCATTTTTCACACCCAGAATTCTGATGTATTACGAAAAACGCGCCGCTCATTCTCCTCCGCCCATAGGTTCCTGCACGTCGTGGGGATATTCTACTTCACCAAGGGATTCTTGCTGACTCGAATGGTTCTGGAAAACAAGTCTTCCTGCGATGTGCTTCCCTTCGCCGATACAAACACTAAGAAAGTCGACGGGTGTTGGCATAAGAAGTCGTTTGACAAAGCTGTGGTCCTCATCATCGACGCCTTGAGATATGATTTCACAGTTCCCTTCCCCTCGGATGTAGACTCCGGATCAGAGCCTCTGTTCTATAACAATTTACCCGTTCTATACGAGACAGCGGTGAATACGCCGGAAAATGCATTTCTGCTGCCCTTCATCGCCGACCCGCCGACAACCACGCTACAACGGCTGAAAGGCTTGACCACTGGAACACTACCTACCTTCGTGGATGCTGGCTCCAACTTTGCCGGTACGGCCATTGATGAAGATAATGTTGTCGCTCAGCTGCGCGCCGCCGGGAAGACTCTGGTGCATTTGGGTGACAATACATGGCAGTCACTTTTTCCTGACTACTTCGATGTGAATATGACACGTCCCTATGATTCGTTCAATGTGTGGGATCTGCACACTGTGGACAATGGGGTGACGGAGCATCTTCTACCTCTTCTGCATCCGGCAAATGCTACGAAATGGGACGTCGTATTCGGGCACTACCTTGGAGTCGACCATGCGGGCCACCGCTATGGACCCAATCACCCCGCAATGGCCGCGAAGCTTCAACAGATGGACAGGCTGATCCGCGATGTGATCGCAAAACTGGACGACAAGACGCTTCTGGTAGTCATGGGAGACCACGGCATGGATTCCAAGGGCGACCACGGCGGCGAGTCGGATGATGAGGTGAACGCTGCTTTGTGGATGTATTCTAAGAAGGGCGTCTTTGGCCGTACCAGCGAAGACAGTAGGAAGCCGCCTGCCACGGCCAGCGACCGGTCTATTCCACAAGTGGACCTTGTGCCTACACTGTCTCTTCTTCTCGGCATACCGATTCCTTTCAACAATCTCGGTTCCCCCATCGAGGAAGCATTTGTTGGCTCCACTGGCAAGGATTGGAAGAACCTAGTGACGGTCAACCGTCTGGCTTCGGCTCAGATCAAACGTTACCAGCAGGAGTACGCAACAGTACGCGGAGCGGAGGAAGGAAATGGCCTTCAGTCGATCGAGTTGTGGGAGGCAGCAGAAAATGACTGGCAGAATATCCCATGGGTCGGCAGTTCCAATCCTGCCACCCTGCGTCCGGTCTATGACTCGTATCGACAATACCAGCGGAATACCCTCCAGGTCTGTCGCAGCCTATGGGCTAAATTTGACGAGTGGAGCATGGCCCAGGGAATCGCCATTTTGTTTTCCGCCATCGTCTTGCTGGTGTTCTATGCACGTGGCATCAGGACCCAGCAGACAGAGCTAAACACCATTCTGCTTACTGCCATTGCAGCAGGCACCGGCTTGGGTGCTATTGCTGGCGCGTTGCCGGTGCTTCTCGGAGTGGTAGCCGGTCCGCTGGTCGAGAAATCCGTCTTGCTGGCGGCCACCGGAGGCATTCTGAGCGCCTCATGGTCATTATTCTCCCAGCCCAGGCAGCTGACCGTGCCTCTACCCAAGACATTATGGGGTTGGCTGGCTGTGCTCTTCACCGTCGCACAGTCTGTGGGCTTCGCCTCCAACTCCTACACCATCTGGGAAGATGAAATCCTGCTATTCTTCATCTCAACTTTCGGTGTTCTGGCTGGCATTTCTTCGATGCGTCAGAAACTGACCGCCGACCGGGTCTTGGGCGTTTACCACTCGATTCTGTTTGTCATCTTGGGTAGAGTGGCGTCTATGTCGCGCCTGTGTCGCGAAGAGCAGATGCCCTTTTGCCGGTCCACATACTATGCTTCGGCGACATCCTCGACTTCCGCCCCTTGGCAACTCATCATTCCCTTGATTCTGGCACTTGTTCTCCCTACCGTCGTGAAGTCTTTCTACGCAGGCTCGAAATCCTATGAGGGCGCTGCTCCTCTGTGGATAGGGTCCGCATTTCGACTGGGGCTATTTTTGGTCGCTGTCTTTTGGATGCTTGACAGTGCCGACGATGGCGAATGGCTGCCCTTGAGCAAGGAAACGTTGAAGTCGAGTCGGGTGTTCCTTGCCCAGCTCGTCCTCGCGCTGGCTTTCATTGCTGGCACGACGGCGTTTATCTACTCGAAGCCGTGCATCAGCATCGACGTGAGCCAGGGCGGCAATAACGAGCCCGATGCAAAGGGCAAGCCATCCCCTTCCTCGTCAGCGGGCCGAACGACAGTCACGATTCTGGGCTTCGGCAACGTCTACGGCACGCGGTACTTCCTCCTTGTCGTCAACTTCTGCCTGGGCATCATCCTCATGCAGAAGCCCATGGGCCAGGGCGCGATGGGACTCTTGCTCTGGCAGATTCTGTCTCTCCTCGAGATCCTCGACACCAATGCCCTGGTGAGCAGCAACTCGTCGATCGGGCCGATCGTGCTGGGCGTTCTGGGCTCCTTCTACTATTTCAAGACGGGCCACCAGGCCACGTTGAGCAGCATCCAATGGGAATCCGCCTTCATCCCGCTGTCTTCGGTGCAGTACCCCTGGTCCCCGATCTTCGTCGTCCTCAACACCTTCGGGCCTCAGATCCTGACGGCCATCGCGGTGCCCCTGACCGTCCTCTGGAAGCGGCCCTTGCAGCTCAGCGAGGAGGCCACCTCCACCAGCAAGGCCAGCAACCCGGCGATCCGTGTTCTGTCGGACGCGATTCAGGCCACGAGCACCTATATCCTGTACTTTGCGACGATCAATCTGGCCACCACGATGTGGGCCGGCCATCTGCGCCGGCACCTTATGCTGTACCGGATTTTCAGTCCCCGCTTCATGCTGGGAGCGGCTGTCCTGGGCGTGGTCGATCTCGTTCTCATCTTGTTCTCGGTGGCTGGTGTGCGGTGGAGCATCCTCAGCGTTGGCGATATCTTCGGGTGGTAGCGCTGTCTGGCTTTCCAATCAGCAGCTAGCCCGGCTTTGGGCGGATTCTTTCCCCCTCTGGTTCAGCTTGACTGTTCTTACTTCGGCGCCTTCATCTTGTCGGGATTGTGTAGACGGTGGTCTCAGGCTTGTAGAGTCAATTTGAACTTGCATACTATTCGGGTTTGGGGAACCCATTTGGGCAAACGAACAGATAGGTTTGCGGTATATACTTTAGTAATTCAAAATTCAGTTAATCCAAACAGTTCTAGCTAGCGAAGACAGTACTAGCACTGACTCACAAGAGTAGTAGCTTTATCTCTTGGAAGATACGATACTATACTGTCACCGATAATAGGCAGTGCAGTGATTAGTTTGAACTTCTCATTTTAATGAACTAAACGCCTGCGTTCTACGGTCAAATATCATCCTAGATCGGCCAACACTAAACTCCTCTCTCAGATGCTCAACCTCTAATTCTACTACCCTGTGAAATCCGTCCTTCTATGCGCATATTCCCGGTCTATGTCCCAAACCCCTCGCTAAGTAAGCACAAGTCAAGTTTGTCGTCAACGGGCCCTTACCCCACCACGTGAGGCGGGCGATCCCCGCGGGTAATTTCCTCCACAAACGCCCCATCGGGCCGAAACAGCATGACATGGAAATGCTCAACAGCATGAACCGACTTGAGCGACCTCCAATTTCGAAACCAGACCACCTGCTCGGAGCAAAGAAACCCCCCAAAAACCCAATCAGCAAACCTCAACTTATCCCACTAGCCTCCTCATAAAAAAAAAAAAAAAAAAAAAAAAAAAAAAAAAAAAAAAAAAAAAAAAAAAAAAAAAAAAAAAAAAAAAAAAAAAAAAAAAGAGGTGACATACCTGCTCCGCCGGCACCCTCCCGCAAAACGTCCTCCTCACAAACGCCTCCACCTCCCGGCGTGCACGCGGCGTCAAATCATCCACAACAGGGTCCTCCTCGAGCGGGAACTTGGTCCACACGACGAGGTGCACAATGTCTGGTTCGAGGCCGTAGGGCCAGTCATTGTAGAGGATGCGGATGTCGTCTGGTTTTTTTTTTTGTTTCCTTGATGAGTGATCCCTTTTCGTTTGATTGATTTACTGGGAGAAAGGAAGGGAAGGGGGGTAAATGAAGCTCAGACACACCATCAAACTCAAACGGCCTCCCCCTCGCCTGCAAATCACTCTGCACCCCTTCCCCCCATTGCAAGCGCTCCTTCACGACAAACCGCATGATCGAGCCATACTCCGCGATGATTCGCTCTTTGTACTCGAGATACCGACGGAGGTCGCTGGGAAGGCGTTGGAAGCGGTCGATGCGGTTCGTGTCTGCCGATGTACAGTGATGGGTGTGTGTTAGTGAACGGTTTGGGTTTGGCTGCGCAGGGGGGGGCGACGGGGGGAGGGACATACGGACGAGCTCTTGGACGAGGTCCCACCCTTGTCTCTGATATGTGTGGTCCGGGGTGGACAGGATGTCCTTGTTCTTTTGCGAGATGTCGCGGAGGTAACTGGGGCAGGAGGCGGGCCAGTGCGAGGGGGGCACGTTGACGAGCCAGTAGGGGAGTTTCCTGTCGGTCTGCTTGGTCGGGGGGATGGTTTCGGCGTCAGTCACGGTTGTGAGAGGTCCTTTGAACCCCAATCCCAGTCCCAGGAAGTGGTCGCTCTGTCTGGGAGGGAGGGTGGTGGTCGACCTTGCGACCGTGGGGGACATGGTTTCCATCTGCCAAGGTCTTGTTTATTGCTGGGGGGGGGGTTATTTCTGGGCGCAGGTCTAGGGACGAATATACGAGGAGAGTAACACAGCGAGAAAACAAAAACGAGAAACAGAAGCTACTGAGTACGGGTTGAACAGGTGAGTGGGAGGTGGAGGGAAGTCAGTGGTAGGAATCAGTCAACCCCCGTAGCTTTCCACTTGTCAACCTTAATCATCTGGCACTGTTGGTAAGTTATGGCCTTCATGGGGATTAGGGATTGCGGCGGGTCCGCATTGTGGCGACAATGGGCGATCATTGGAAGCATGAAGTATGAAAAAATGCTACTGTATGGGGAAAGGGGAGCGAAACCACACACTGCACGCAACGCAGGTGAGGCTTTGAACTAAGGCTTTGCCCCGCTGGCCATTCCTGGTGGAGGCGTCGGTATTATGGATGCGTACTGAGGATGCAGTAGGCAATTGTCGTCTTTTCTTTGTGGTTGGTGTGGTGGCGGTGGCTGACTCTCACAAGTCTACTATTCGGCGTAGGATGTGCCAATTCGACATGTCTGTCTCCACAGTATGTGGCTGAACCTGCGGTGAAGAGGTTATCTTTCTGGGTCCGACAACTCCCTGTGGAGATCGTCGCCCGCATCCGGAGTCCAGCTGTCACCAGCAGGCATTAGTTACTGTGATGCGCAGTGAGGATGATACAGTGCTGCACCGTGCTTCAACTACATCATCAGGATCAATCAGAGAACACACCACACACTCTTCTCTCGTAGTCTTTCATAAACACCTGTTGTATATACAGTAAGCAATCTTTGGAGTGATAGACATGATGCCAAGTGAGGATTCCCCACAAAAACAACCGGTAACGAGTACTTGGCAAGACAATCCCAAGCATTCCAGGCATATTCTAGCGCCAGCCCAGTCCCATCCACCACTGCCAGTGCCACCCATTTCTGCTCCTCCTCAAGCATATATACTTCAATGTCCCTTTCCCCCCTTCTAACCACCTAAACCCCCTCCATCAACCCTCTCACCTCCGGCCCATCCGACTTCACTATCCGAACCCCCGCCTGCCTCAACTCCCTCTTCGCCTCCTCCCACCCCTCGCCCGGATCAACACACCTCGTCGCATCCTCCACCAAAAAGCTTTCAAACCCCGCCCTCGCCGCATCCACCGCCGTGCACTTAACACAGTAATCCCCCGCCACACCCACGGCAAACACCTTGGTGACGCCCCGCGCCCGCAGCTCGCCCTCGAGATCGTAGTCCACCGAACGGGCGTGCAGCGCGGGGTCGGGGCGGTTGCCGAACGCGTCCGCAAACACCGAGTACATCTCGACGCGCTCATCCATGCCTTTCTTGACGAAGAGATCGATCCGCGACGCGTCGAGTTCCGGGATCAGCGCCGCCCCGGGCGTGTCGGCCACGCAGTGCACGGGCCAGAGGCGTTGGGGTTTGGTTTCGCCGTGTTTGCCCGGCGCGGGGTTGGTGAGCGTGATGGTGCTACTGAAGGGCTGATTGTTGGGGGCGGGGTGGTTGCTGGCGAAGGAGATGTGCGTGCGCGGGTGGTAGTCTTGCGAGGAGACGCGGAAGGTGAAGCCGGGGTGTGCGAGGAGGGCGTTGATAGTGGGGGCGAGGTCGCGGGCGCCGGTTACGGCGAGGGAGCCGTTCTGTTTGTAGGGATGGGTGGTTAGTAGATGCAACTGTAGGTTAGGTAGGTGTTGGTGTTGGTGTTGAGGGGGTGGTGGGGGGTGATCGTTCGTGGTGCTTGGGGGAAAGGGAAGGGGGAGGGGAACGTACGGGAGGACAAAAGTCCTCCTGCATGTCGACAACTACTAGGGCTGCCGTCATTGTAGAGGATGCTTGCTTGCTTGCTTGCCGGAGGTAAGTAGAGGGTAGTGTTTATCGCAGGTGAGTTGGTGTGGATCGTGGGTCGAGATGAATGGACTATACTGTATAGGATTAGGCACAGCAGTGGATAAGTAGTCCCCGTCCGATAGAGTCTGACAGTGCAACTTGTCCCCACTATGTGATCGTCAGCTCACTGAGTCCGATAATAAGCATTCACCGTCTCGAATCAAGACTGGCTCCGATCATCTGCACCTCAGGGGCTGAGGTGAGAGGTGTCACAAGAACAAGTTTAATTCGGCGCGAGAACATGGTGCTTTTCCCTAATACTCGGTACAGTACGGAGAGGAGTTGTCGGAATAGCCACTGTAGACGAGTACAATTACACCACAGCCAGTAGGCCATACATCGATCTACAATTCCTGTGTATATAGTGATGCTGCAGGTTGGCAATTTGCCGATAGCACTATGTGATCGTTGCAATGACTTGGATGTGTCTGCACAGCTTGTAGAGAGAGAATGACGTACAGCACAGACACCACCACGTGACCTGATCCAAGCTTCAACTCCCGCTCACAGCCTGAGATCTCAGGCATGTATGATCACCGCCTAGGTCATCGCCCAGTGAGTCTTGCTTTACAGCAACTCACCTCCTGTTCCACCAATATCCCAGCTCAGATGAATGGTCTGTGCTTCAAAGACTACTGCAAGGTGATAGACTCTGCTTCTCTCAGCATATCTCGTAAGCCCAGAGGAAAGCACCAAATACCAGGTCTCGAGGGATATGACCAAACGCCGCAACACCGCACCCAACCATGGATGACGACACAAGTATGAAACAAGAGACGGAAGAAGGTCATGAGGGCGGAGAATCCGTTAAACAAGAATTCACGGAATTGTCCGAACCAGATGCATTACCTGCACAAGTCTCCAAGCCTTCAGTGGCGACCAACGAGGCTAGCCGATTGAAGGACCTGCAGGCCGATATCCGTGACCAAGATGATCTAGAGAGAGATATCGCCCGCCAGGTATGCAGCCCGCCTCACCCTACATGCTCTTACCGCTCGAACTTTTGCTGATCACGCGCGCAGGCAGACAAGCTGCTCCTGGAACAGGCCGACGAGCGGGACACCAAGAGGCTGGAGCGGACTCAGCGCGAGAAACAGTACGTGACTCCTGGTATCTTCTCCGCGCTAGGCTCCTAGAACCGCACTCACACATGTTTTGCACAGGAAGGTGGAGTCGCAAATCTTGAAACTGCATCAGCGTCTGTCCCAGCCCGTTGGGACCGCCGCCAGGGTCCGCGCGCAGAATGAACTCCAAAACCTCGAGTCGCGTAACACCGCCTTGGCCAATGACCTCGTGGACATTCAGCAGCGGATGGTTGATAGAACCCGAGCGCAAGAGGGCGACGGCGAGACCTCCCGGATCGGACGCCTGCCGAACGAGTCGCGTCGGGACTACCTGATTCGCACGGGCAAGATCACCCCCTTCATGAACATGAGCCATGGTCCGGACCATGGCCCTCTTGCTAGCTTGCAGGATGCGCTCATCGACGCTGAAGATGAGCATAATGAAGCTGAGGCTTTGGAGCGCTTCAAAGTGCAATCGGCAGTCTCCCACCGGAACCTCGTGCGTCCGGGGTTTGATTTCGATGTGTCCAGTGGTCCGGACAGTACGGATCTGTCTGCTGATACTCGGAGTGCGAAGCGTCGAAAGGTGACGCATGCGCGGCCTCCGAAAAGTGATCGCCAAAAGCAGGAGGCGTGGGGCGACAGCTCAGAAGCGCCTGATGAAAGTCAGTCGGAGAAAGGCGATGATGACTCGAATTACGTGGCGTCAGAAGATGAAGAATCACAGCCCGAGCTCGAGGAGAGCTATTCATGTTCTGATGAGCTGTCAGAGCGAGCAGCGTCCCGGCAGGAGAAGAATAAAACTTCTGCGGACGAAATGGAAGATTTCACCGGCCTGGACGATGGTAAAGAGACGGTCTATCAAAGTAGACTGCAATCATGGGTCAGTCGCAGGAGCGCTGCAAGACAGCGTGCGCGTAAGGCTCAGCATACAGAAGAAGGTGGTGATTCTGTAATGAATGAGATTCCAGTTGAAGAAGATCATGAACAGGACGAGTGGTTCAATCCTCACCCGACCGTTCCCGATATGCATTATGACAATGGATATCGTCTTCCCGGCGATATCCATGCCTTGTTGTTCGACTACCAAAAGACTGGAGTTCAGTGGCTATGGGAGTTGCAGCAGCAACAAGTGGGTGGTATCATCGGTGACGAGATGGGCTTGGGCAAGACGATCCAAGTCATCGCATTCATCGCGGGTCTGCACTATAGCAAGAAGCTCACACAGCCCGTGGTTATTGTGTGCCCGGCAACGGTCATGAAACAATGGGTCAATGAATTTCACCGTTGGTGGCCGCCTCTTCGTGTTTCCATCTTGCACACCTCTGGCAGTGGCATGGTGAATCTCCGAAGTGAAAGCAGCAGAGAGGACGCATTGCTGTCCCAGGCCTGGAATGCAGCTACTTCTCGCCGTATGCCTAACGGGTTGAAAGCGGCGCGCAAGGTTGTCAAGCGCGTCGTTGAAGAAGGCCATGTGCTGGTGACGACTTACTCCGGCCTCCAAACTTACGCCTCCCTTGTGATCCCAATCGAGTGGGGTTGCGCTGTTCTGGACGAGGGCCACAAAATCCGCAATCCGAATACCTCAATCACAATTCACTGCAAAGAGCTTCGGACTCCTCACCGCATCATTCTCTCAGGAACCCCCATGCAGAATAATCTCACAGAACTGTGGTCATTATTCGACTTTGTCTTCCCCATGCGACTGGGGACTCTGGTCAACTTTCGAAATCAATTCGAGTTCCCCATCCGCCAAGGTGGCTACGCGAATGCCTCGAACCTCCAGGTTCAGACGGCCGTCAAGTGTGCCGAGACACTGAAAGACGCGATCAGCCCCTACCTTCTGCAGCGCTTCAAGATCGATGTGGCATCCGACCTCCCCAAAAAGAGTGAGCAGGTTCTCTTCTGCAAATTGACCAAGATCCAGCGAGAGGCGTACGAGGCATTCCTCGCATCATCCGAGATGCAAGCCATCCTCAACAAACGCCGACAAGTCCTGTACGGTGTCGACATCTTGCGTAAGATCTGCAACCATCCCGACCTCCCAAATCATAAAATCCAGTCCTCGGCGAAGGAATACGGTAGCGGTAGCAAATCCGGCAAGATGCAGGTGGTCAAATCACTATTAGAGCTATGGAAGGATACTGGGCATAAGACTCTGCTTTTCTGCCAACATCGCATTATGCTAGATATTTTGGAAAAGTTCGTGCGCTCGATGTCCGGGTTCAACTACCGCCGAATGGATGGCACCACTCCGATTCAGCATCGGCAGACGATGGTCGACGAATTCAACAACGACCCCGACCTCCACGTGTTCCTGCTTACGACCAAGGTTGGCGGATTGGGCGTGAATCTGACCGGAGCAGATCGTGTCATCATCTACGACCCAGACTGGAACCCTTCTACTGACATGCAAGCACGCGAGCGCGCGTGGCGTCTTGGACAAAAGAGGGACGTCACGATATATCGACTGATGACAGCGGGCACGATCGAGGAGAAGATCTATCACCGCCAGATCTTCAAACAATTCCTCACCAACAAGATCCTGAAGGACCCGAACCAGCGACAGACCTTCCAGATGAGCGACCTCCACGATCTCTTCTCCCTCGGCGAAGACAACCAAGGCGCCACCGAAACCAGCAAGATCTTCAAAGACACCGCCGCCACGACCTTCAAGAACGGAGAGAGCCAACCCACAGCCCCCGCCGACGTCGAAGACGAAAAGCGAGACATTCGCAAAGCGGCGGGTGTTGCCTCCATTGAAGAGTATCAAGGCGAACAGGAGCAACAACAACAACAACAACACCCAAACCCCCAATCCGAACCAACCCCCGGCAGCAACCCGGGCTCAGCCCACCAAGAAGCCCGCATCATGGAGAAGATCTTCGCGCGCTCCGGCGTGCACTCCGCGCTGGAACACGACCAGATTCTCAACGGCAAACGCGTCGTCCGGGCGGACCCCAAGATCATCGAGGCGGAAGCCAAGCGCGTCGCCGCCGAAGCCGCCGAGGAGCTCCGCCGCGCCGGCGAAGCCGCCCGCTCCGTTCCCATCGGCACGCCCACCTGGACCGGCCAGTTCGGTGTGGCCGGCCGACCGTCAGATGATCCGCCAGCCCCGTCAGCAGCCACAGCATCGGCCTCCCTCTTCGCGCGAGGCGGCAGCAGTGCCCGCCGCGCCGGCGCAGGCCCTTCCTCCGCCAGCATTCTCGCTAACCTGGCTGCTTCTTCCTCTGCTGCGCAGCGGCCCTCCCCCTCCTCGCGGAGCAACACGAATAGTCCTGCCCCCTCGCGTGCGCCCAGTGGCATCGACTTCATCACCCTCCTCCGGGATTTCATCACCGCGCATGGCGGCTCCGTATACACGCAGATGCTCATCGACCAGTTTAATCATCACTGCACGACGCCGCAGAAGACGGCGGAGTTCAAGGAGATGCTCAACACCATTGCGGTGTTGGAGAAGGGCGGCCGGAGCCGACGCGGCAAGTGGACGTTGAAGCCGGAGTATGCGAAGAGATGATAGTCACAATTGCTTAATGTTTGTTGACTCTGGGGGATGAAAACATGACGATGGTAATTTTACACATGTGGTTAATGAGTAAATGTATGAATAGACGCGTTAGGAGATGATTCGAAAAGTTTAGCTTCTTCAAGATTAGGAGAATAAAGATATTACTGATTAATGCTTGATGTTTTCCTTGCCTCCGTTTACTGGGATGCTTGTCTCAAAGACTGATTGTGTATATATAAGGGGCGTGAGCTGAGGCCCTTGTGGGTGCCCTTGTGGTGTCCTTGTAATGGGTACTCAGGTGTCGCACATGGTGGATACTTTTCATCCTGCGTGCTGAGCGGCCAGTGGTCCTGATATACACTACGGTATTTGTGATGGTCGGGTGCACTACGACACATTCACCGTTAGCCATGGGTGGAGTCTCACAGACTCATGGGCTACGCCTCTTTACGTGGTTCCTCTATTGAAACCCAGGATCAACCGTTTTTCCAAGGTCCAACCCACACTGACCAAACCCCATGCCGCTACTCTTGCCCGATACTTACTCTTGCTGATTTTGTTAGTTACTTACCTTGTTTATCTCAGCCCAACATCCCTGGATTAATATCCGCCAGCTTCGCCGCCCCATACTGCACGAGCTGCATGTAACTGTCGTGCGGGATCTGGCTGCTGCGCATGAGGCGTAAGAGCTCCAGGGGCACCTCGTTGGAGTGGATCCAGAGCGAGCTCTCACCGGGACCCAGAGTGCCGCTGAGCAACCGGCTCGCGCAGATGTAGGTTAAAGCGCAGACAGCCGCGAAGACGCTGACGTAGGTGTAGGTGAACGTACCGGAGCGACTGGGCGGCTTGAAGTCGAGGGCGCCGCCGAACTTCCGGAAGTCGCGCGGGGGCTCTGTGGGGTGGAGGGTGTACTCCTGGGGTTCCGTGAGCTTGGGGTTCTGGACGTCGAGCTCCGTCTTGAAGTCTATGTTCGCGGAGAGGTTGGTCCACTCCTTGGCGGTCGGGGGGAAGCTGTAGCGCAGCGGGGTGGGCTTGTGTTTGGGCGGGAGGTAGCTGGGGCCGACGTAGCGCGTCTTCTCGCGCGACAGGAACCGGGCCGGGGCCGCCGAGGCCTGCTCGGCGGGCGGCTGGATTGAGATAATGCGCGCCTTGGGGACCAGGGGTGGCGGGCGCGGTTGCGCTGACATGGCCTCGGCTTGCTGGGCTTGCTGGGAGGCCTGAGCCTCCTTGGAGGACTCCTGCAAGTACAAGACCACTTGCTGGAGGAGCTCCTCGATCGATGGCGTTCGATTCATCTTGGCCTTCATCGCGTCCTGGATGATGAGCAGGAAGTGCTCCAGCGCCGTCTCCGGAGTCACCTCCTCGAGATAGCGCCGCGAGACGTCCATGTCGTCCAGCATCTTCGCAAGTGTCATGAACCCGCTGTCCGGCTTTTCAGACGGCCAGGTGTGGGTGCTACCAATGTCGGCCAAACGCAGCCGTTTGAAGTTGTCCTTCACCTCGGCCACGGCGTCTGTTACCATGGCCACATCGTCCAGGCCCAGGGCAGCGAAGCCCCGTTTGCGAGATCTTAGCTGGCACTGGGGCTCAGTGGGAGTCGGCGGTGGGAGGCAAACCTCCTTGACCTTCAGTTCCCCGGCCCCATCAAGCCACTCGTTGACGTCCTCCTCCTCTGGCCTTTTCTCACGAAAATCAAGATGTCTGTTGTGCCAACCATGCGGCGGCGTTGCGTTCATTTTCTTGGTCCTGTGGTCAGGAATCCCCCCCTTCCACCATTTATTCGAGGGGCCAGTCTGGAAGACTGGGTCTTCGTGCATTCTTATGTCCGAGTCGAATTCTGGGATTGAATTCGCGTAGGCCGTGAAGGCCGCCAGCTTTTGGCTGAATCCCTGCAGAGCTTTACTCTGACTCTTCGGGTCTGAGATGTCAACCATTTCTTCGTCTCCTAGGTTATTGTTCTTCTTATTGTGTTTTTTGTGCGACTTCTTCGTGTCTTTAGCGAGTCCCTGCTCGGCCATGAACTTCATGGTTCGTTCTATCTGTTGGTCCTGATCAGTCGCCATCCGCACCGCTCGGCGGAGCTTTTCTTTCAGATACGAGTTTTCTTCCTTCAGGGACTCCTTTAATCCTTCCAAACTCTCGTCATCCGTGGAATAGCTGTCGGTATTGATGTCTCTGTGGATCTGGCGCTTGAAGTATTCTACGCTTTGGCTGGATTCAAGGGCCTGTGCTTGCAACTGTGCCATGGTCATTTCGCGGTGCTGTGGATCCTGGCTGAACTCGCGACATATCTCGCGGGCCTCGTGGACCAGCGCTTCCTGCTTGGCAGATCTCCCTCTCAGTTGTGAGACCTCCCTCTCCGCACTTTTGAGGTTGCGCTGGTGTCTTTTGCCTCTTTTCTTACTCTCACTGAGATCCTTCCTGGCCTGGTGCAGCTGCCGTTCATGGCTATGGAGGTTCCTTTCCGTGTCGGTTAGGGCCTTATTCAACTCGAGCAGCTGGGATTTAAGACTTGCGTTCTCCGCATCAAGTTCAAGCACCCTCAGCTCGTTTTCGCTCAGCTGCATCTTATCTTCGGGAGTATTGAAGAACATTTCGGGCGTGACTTCAGGCGACTGCTCCTTGTTGTTGAGTTGATCGAGGATCTTCTTGTCCTCCTTAAGGTCGTGTAACGACAGACGGTTCGACATTTTGAGATATGTTTTTATATTTGTCTGATCAATTGATTATAGGCCTTCGTGGGGAGGGTAGATTCTTTGATATATGCTTGTGTCACACGAGTCGCAGACTTCGGGGGGCTTTGAAATGAGTAAACTGAAATTTGTTCGTCTGAAGAAACTTGAACTGATCTGATCGTACTTGCTTTAAATAGAAAATCACCAAATATTGGGTTCGAGTCGTCTTGAAGGCGAGCGAGTGTAACTTATATGATGCTGCCCTTTGTCCATGGCTGTCGGAGTATGCGGGAGGATATATTATACTGCTTAAAACTGAGCTTCGTTCGTGAAGCGCACATGGAGGCAGATCTCCGCAGACGATCTTCCACCTGCCATGGTCTTGCGGGACCTTCCATGCCCAGAGAGAGAGTTGGTCGTTGGAGGTACATGGGCCTTGGGTGTAGGCCACAATAACATTATTGTGGCTGTTCTTTCACGGATACAACAAAAGGCATAGTCAGGCTTAGTCCAGTGAGCCTGACTCCTTTCATTTTTCGTCCTTTGTTTAAGCGGCATAATAACATACTAGCCTGTTAACAGAGACTAGAATGAGACTGGAGAGGAGATTGCCCTCGTCTTGCATTGGAATTGTGTAATGGAAAGGATATACATTGAAGCAGATATGCGGAAGGGAAGTTGATGCCTCAGGCAGTCAGAGCGGTTTACCTCCGCAATCACGTGGTCATCTCCCCCGCTATTCCCAAAATAGCAGCGCACCCTTTTCCCACCCCGTGATGCGCCATCCAGACGGTGGGCGAGCGCTCTCTTTCCACTGACCCTGAACCCCTCCCTCGTGCGTGCGTTCGTCTATCCTCGAAAAGGATCTTCGCGATCCACCTCACTCGCTCTGGATTCTTTGACACCAGTGTGGTATCACTTAATCGCTGCCCGGTAGCAGGAGCAGTAGAAGGTCATCATCTCTTTGTCGCCTGTTGTTGTGGAGACCGGGTCGGAGGTCCGCCCATCTTATTTACCTCACAAGGAACACCCGTCTGACCAGGCGATCGCCCAGTGACATTACTTTCGTTGCTTCTTGTTGAAGGGGAGAGTTTGCAGACAAAATGGGATTCGGGGACTTTGATTCAATCTGCGAAAAGGCACCATTGCCTCTGTGCTCCTTGGTGGGCCCTCCGTCATCGATCTCTGGCTTAACTGGTATCATCCCCACCTGCTATGCACGCAACATCGAATTGGCGAACACGATCATCTTCGAGGGCGCCGCTTCGTTCATCCATATCATTGCCCTCGGGATGACGGTGATTATGATCTTACATATTCGATCGAAGTTCACTGCTGTTGGTAAGTGATTGGGTGTTTCCCTCGGTTACACGGCGGACTCACTAATCCCAGGGCCATGATGGCATGACAGGCCGCAAGGAAATCCTGACATTTTTCTACATCTACTTGCTCCTGACCATGTGCTCGTTGATTCTCGATGCGGGCGTGACACCCCCGGGAAGTAGCTCGTTCCCCTACTTTACTGCTGTGCAAAACGGGTTGGCCTCGGCACTCTGCACCTCATTGCTCATCAACGGCTTCGTGGGCTTTCAGCTCTACGAGGATGGCACCACTCTTTCCATCTGGCTTGTGCGACTCAGCTCGGCAGCTATGTTTGTCGTCTCCTTCCTCGTGTCTCTCGCTACCTTTAAGTCGTGGGGGAGCCTCGGCCCTACTAACACCATCGGCATGTTTGTCGTGCTGTACCTTGTGAACGCCATTTTCATTGTGATTTATCTGGTTATGCAGTTGCTCCTCGTTCTCAACACCCTCGAAGATCGCTGGCCACTGGGCCACATCGCCTTTGGCCTGGTGATGTTCATTTGTGGTCAAGTACTTCTATATGCCTTCAGCGACACGATCTGTGACAATGTGCAACACTATATGGATGGACTCTTCTTTGCAACCCTTTGCAATCTGTTAGCGGTCATGATGGTGTACAAGGTAAGCACGTGCTGTTTGTCGATTGTCGGGTCACATTGCTTATGGACGGATGTATAGTTCTGGGATTATATCACCAAGGAGGATCTTGAATTCTCGGTTGGAATCAAGCCAAACACCTGGGAGGTCAAGGAACTCCTCCCCGAAGAGGATCGCCGGCAGACGATCTATGCCGATGCCGACTCGGAATATGCTGGGAGTATGTACCATCACCGGGCCTCCACCTATCACGGCCACAATTACTAGGCTAGCAAGCGTGTCCACGCCGTATCTAGTTGCGATTCAGAACAGCCTTTGGCATCCCTCGCCAATCCCACCATTAAAAGACCCCAATTACTCGTCAGCGCGGGCCGAATTATGGGGCGGCGCGGAGACGCTGCGACACCCATACCATTTTCAGCCCCAAGCGCTGTGTCCAATGTTTTTCTAGCCTTATTTGACTTCTAATACTGTTCTGGCCATTGTGAATAGTCGACGCTCGTCTTGTTTGGTCATTTTCAGGCGCGATCGGGATCTTCAATCGATTTGGATTGTTTGCATTGGGACTGCGGAGTATTCGCGTCGCGAGTCAAGAGTCACCATATTTGGTGCTCATTTAGCATGATTTTCCCCTTCTAAAACATGTATTGATTGTCTTGTAGGCTGCAATTGCCAAGTGCCAACCTCGGAAGATGTATCGTGTAGTGGCAGAATTCTGTCTAGCTTCGGCTTGCCGGTGACTAAAAATAGCGGGTCATTTGCTGCCGCTCAGCAAGGGCTGGGCCAGTCGAGACCAGTGACGACAAGACGTGGGCTCCAGCGTGAGTAAGACTGGCTAAGCCATAGTGATGTCCACGAGAATTAAACGTACAGTGGGAATCAGGCTCAATCCCAAATACGAGGTCGCATTCGCTGAACCCAGGGAAGCCGCCGTGAGCCGAAAGCGGACCCACCAATCCAATCCAAAATGGCCACAGCATTCAGATTCGGCGCAGACCCTTTTCCCTTTTAGCGCCACTAAAATGGCGTGGGAATCACAAATGGTCCGACCCCGTCATGCTCCATCCATCAATGCTTAGCATGTCAGAGATGAAACTGGGGACAGACAGACAGACGACCCCCCCCTCTCCCCCTTCTATTCTCCCCGCTGTGACTTGCATCGCGCCAGACCCTGATTATCTCGTCAATGCTCCTTTTTCACATCTGGCTTGACAAGATGCAAAAGGAAGGTTCACTGGAACGGGACGGAACCACAAGAGCCCATCGGATCGAAGCAATTTCTCCCAGACCCATGCGGATCCACTCGGGGTGAGAAATCCAGAAATCCCACCCTACCTATACGGTGCTTCAGCACCACCACAGGTAAGACAGGCCCATCTGCGCAAAGCATATCTTGCCGACTTGGAACGACTAGCCTGTCACTGCTCTTCCACTCATCGTTCACACAATCCGCCCCAGACTGCCTAACCAGCCCCGATCCGGAAATGCGCGAGGGAAATCCAAATTACACCGAAGAAGATGTAGATTAAAGGAGAAAGAATAATAGCCTGGCCCTTCGCCCCAGTCAGACCCTGGGGGGCACCCAGTAATCTTATTATCTTACTACATCTGCAGTCATGTCCGAATGAAAAGACAAGGATTCTCTCTCGCCCGCCGCTCTTCTCTCCCGCTTCACTTCTCTCTAGATGAATCCATCCATTTCATCCTACCCTATCCCCTAAATCCCTTCAGCTCATTTCTTTGTCTCTGTTTGACCATTCCACTCGTTTCCCTCTTTTGCCTACCGATCTATCAGCCGATGAATACTGAAGTCAGTCGTTACCATCTATTTTTATGACACCACTCTCTCGCTCTACCAAAGGAATAACTAGTCATCGAAATCCATTATATAATCACATCCTAGCACGACAGATATAATCGACCATAATGATTCTCTCGCTCAGTCGGCCGGTCACCCTGGTCTTCTCCACACTCATTCTCCTCAACTTCTATCTCTTCCACCGCGTCCTGCACCAGCCCGTGGTGACTAGTACTTTTTCAGTCAATACAACCCCGGTCCAACAGCAGCAACAGCAGCAGCAACAACAACAGGATCAACAGTATCAAGCCTTTCTTTCACCCTCTCCAACGCCGATTCCCGAGCCAACGACCGCCACTCAACCCGCCTGGACGACAGTCCCGATTTCCGCAGCCACCTCAACCTCGACCCCGACCCCAACCCCAACCGCTTTCCCGTTGAAACTCTGGCAAAAGTCCGGCCCCAAAGGCGTCTCCCCGGATATTCAGACCTACATCCAATCCTGGCATACTTTGAACCCATCTCTCCGCCATGAGATTCTGTCCGACGAGAGTGCCCTCGCCTATGTTGAAGAAATCTTCCGCGAGGACTGGCCGGAGGTCGCAGACCTCTATCAGAAGATCCAGGTCCCCATCATCCGCGCCGATCTCCTTCGCCTGCTGATTCTGTACGCCGACGGAGGCATCTGGAGCGACCTCGACGTCACCTGCGAGGTACCCATCGCGGAATGGATCCCCAAGGAGCTTGTCACACCAGACGGCAGGGTTGTCGGGAAGGAGCAGGTCAACGCGGTAGTCGGGCTGGAGTTTGACGGATGGCAGTTCGCCAGCTGGACGCTGATGGCCAAACCGGGGCTCAACCACTTCGAAAGGGCGATCGGGTATGTGATGCGCCAGATGGAGGGAATTGCGCATTCGAACAATGTGACGATCCCCGGTGTGACGATGGAGATGATCCCCGACGTCGTGGATGCGAGTGGCCCGCAGGCTATCACGGTGGCCCTGCTGCGGAGTCTCTCGTACAGCCTGGGCGAGACGGTGGACCGAGCCAACATCACCAACTTGCATGAGCCGCGGCTGCTCGGGGATGTGCTGGTTTTGCCGCAGGCGGCATATGCAGCACTGCAGGGCGGATATCCTGAGGATCAGGGTCCGTACCTCGTTTCGCATCATTATGCAGGATCCTGGAAGAATGTCCAGGGAGGCGAACAACGGCGGTAGCCTGCATTGGCCATGCCTTTCTTTTTTCTGCTAATACTCTTTTCTTGGTTGAAGTTTCTTGTATATAGATATTTTTTCATTTCTTCTTACATACTTTTGGGTCGCCTGAATGTGAAAGGTGAATCAGTCCTTGTTTTGCGTAACAGGCGATTATTAAGTGAAAGTAGCACAAACATATTGCGGCCTCAGGCAGCAAAACGAGCCAAGCCAGTTATCGCTCGTACGGTCACGTGCTACTGATAATCTCCGGCACCGCCGAAGCCGGCAGAGGGGCGCGCAGTGTGAGCGCGCATGCAGTATTGGATCGACTTTCCACCTTCATTCATTCTCACCTCGTTTCTGCGATCTGAGTCCCGTCATGCTCCGGCTGGCCTGCAGGGTTAGACCTCTCCGGTCAGTACCGGTCTCACCTCGCATCCGCTTAAAATCCACTGTCGCCCCACCGCTGATTCGCCTCGAGAGAGCGACCTGTTATGAGCAATATCCCACCCCCGGAGATACCAGCCAGCCTTTTTTCCGGACTCTCAGCTTCGTCCTGCCGTCCAAGCCGCTGGAGGAGGATGCCTTCCAGCCTCAGAAATGGGCGGTGATCGGGCTCTCGGACAAGACCAAGTTTCTCGAATTTCTGAACGGCCAGCATGTCAGCGTGCCCCCGGACGCCCGCTCGCACCCTTACCTGCTCACCGAAGAGCTCGCCGCGAAAAACCCCCGCGCGCGGTTTGTGAGACATGCTATTCGATACCTGGGGTTCAGTGGGGAAGGCTCCGGAGCCACCGGGGGTACCCGCGGTGCTTATCTGAGTGCCCGGTATGAGAGTCTGCGGGAGGAGACAGACTGGACGGTGCGCCAGTACCTGCGCGGCCAGACCTCGCTGAATCCGCTGGCCGAGGAGAAAGACGGCACCGTTCACGACGAAGAGCAGCTGGGGCAGGTCATTTCGGACCTGTCGCTGGAGGCGCTGCTGGACATGCCAGTAGCCAACCTGAGCAATGGCCAGATGCGCCGCACCCGGATCGCCAAAGCTTTGCTAAGCAAGCCTGAGGTGTTGCTTCTCGACGATCCTTTCAGTAAGTTCTCCTCTGCGCCTCTGTTCTGATGGCGCGTTACTGACATAACACCCGCTTCTAGTGGGCCTTGATCCCCGAGCCGCACAGAAAATGTCCGGACTGCTCAATAGCCTGGCCGACAAGTCGGAACCCCGGTTGATCCTCGCCCTTGGCCCCCAGGATCTGTTGCCCGATTGGATAACTCATACCGTTATCCTCGCCGACTGCCAGCAGATTTTATACAAAGGACGTCGATCGGGCGTAGACCGGTTGATCCCTTTCTTTGAAAAGGTCGCCAAGGGCCACCGCCCTGGCCCGACTCTCAATGAGGGAGACGAACCGTTTGAGGAGGGCGTGGAGGAATGTTATACGAAGCTAATGAGCACTGTTAAGACCGACTTTTCACACGGCAGAAAAAGGACCATTGCAAGCCGGGAATTCATTCAGGAGCTCGTCGCTTGCTGGAAAAGATCGTCCTCCGAAGGTGCAGCTCAAGTCAAGCACGATCCGCCCAGAGGCGGCGAGCCCTTGATTGAGATGGATGGTGTTCGAGTGCAGTATGGAGACAAGGCCGTCCTGGGCAATTGGTCCCAGTCTGTGGACGGTCAATCGAAGGAGGGTCTTCACTGGACGGTGCGCCGTGGCCAGCGCTGGGCTGTCTTAGGCGCCAACGGATCCGGCAAGACGACGCTGCTCTCGCTCATCACCTCCGACCACCCTCAGACCTATGCGCTCCCCATCCGGCTCTTCGGCCGCTCGCGACTACCCGAGGCTGGCAAGCCCGGGATCTCCATCTTCGAACTTCAGCGGCGCATCGGCCACTCCTCGCCCGAGGTCCACGCCTTCTTCCCTCGTCAACTCACCGTGCGCGAATCCCTTGAATCCGCCTTCGCTGACACTTTCCTGGCGCGTCCGAAGTTGAGCTACGAGCTCGATCTGGATGTGGAAGCTCTGTTGGACCACTTCCGGCCCGAGCTCTACCGCATCGCGGAACTCAAGGGGATCATCGAACCCCCCCGCTCGACGAGGGGTATCAAAGGGCCCATTACCAAGGAACTCATGAGCTTGTTTCCGCGGGATGGGTACTTCTTCCACAAACATTATGAACCCCTGGGGCAGGAATATGAGTGGGCCGACAAGATCACATTCGGCGAGCTCCCTCTAGATCTTCAGCGGCTGGTTCTATTCCTGCGCGCCCTGGTGCACCGGCCGGACATTGTCATCCTGGACGAGGCCTTCTCCGGGATGAGCCCCAGTCTGCGGCAGAAGTGTCATGAGTTCCTCGAACATGGCGCGGGCCGCTTCCGGGGTCTGACAGACCAGCAGGCCCTGGTCATGATTAGCCATTCCTACCCGGAGATCCCGCGCATTGTGCGCTACTACATGCGCCTGCCGTCTGCCGACGAGGAGGCCGGACAGGGTTTCCGGTTTGGCCCGCTCCGGTCGACGAGCGCGATGAATGATCGAAAGGTCTGGCAGACCATCTGGAGCTCGAGGGAGACCTTTGAGTCGGAGGCCGAGCGCGCTGACCCGGAACAGGCCCCAACCGGGGAGCCGGTGCGCGAGGACTTCAAGCGGTATGAGTGGCAGTCCGTCTGAGGTTCCGGTTGGGGGGTGCATACCAAAAGGATAGAATCACGAGGAGGTTGAGTTGGATTTAGCGCAATGTTTTGAGATGTACTGTATACTAGTTCTTGGCACATAGAATGCGATGCTGGACATAGAGTCATACACCATTACAGAATACACACTATACCCAACCTGGTGGGGGAGGAGTTCGTCGGAATAGCCGAGTGCGGGGAAAGATGTTTTGGCGGTCCGGGGTAATGGTCGACCGAGCGGGTTATCCGAACATCCCCCCGGCGTTTCCTTAACTAAATCCAAAGCCATCTCGACTTTTCTTTTACCGGACCAGCAACACCAAACCCAGCAATGACAGACACGAATAATTGGACTCTCTCAGCTCCTTGGGTCTGGGTACCACATTACCTGGAAGAAGACAACCAGCCCGGACGGTACTTTCTCTTCCGCAAAGCATTCCCATGGACTCCTCCGTCTTCCACTGCCGAGCATCAAGAATGCCTCGTGCACGTCTCCGCCGACAGTCGATACCGTCTCTTCGTGAACGGGCAGAGTGTCAGCTTCGGTCCCTGCAAGTCCTATCCCGGGAAGTGGTACTACGAGACTGTCGACATTCGCCCGTATCTGGTGGAGGGCGAGAACGTCGTCAGTGCGCGCGTGCTGCGCTATTCGAGTATCAAGGCGGGGTCATCGTCAATTGTTAGCTCGCCCTTGCCGGGGTTTATGGTCTATTCAACGGTCGAGGTAGGAACACAGTGTGAAGTGGACCCCCATATTGCGTTCGAAGGTCCCGTCCGGAGGGGATGGGTTGGCGATCACCGTGCGCTGACCAGCTCGCTCGACAGAACATTCCCGTCTTCACCGACGTGACGTGGCGCTGTCAGGAACAACAGTCCGTGAGGATCGTCCCTCATGCGGAGTGGAACTTCCTGCTCGGGCCGCCGTTCATGGCCAATAATGAGCGTGTCGAGGAGGATCCGGGGCTACGGGGCTGGCAGGAGGGAGGGTACGACGACTCGGCCTGGGACTCTGCGGTGGTACAGACCAACTCGGTGAAGATGATGCCCATCGTGAGCTACTGGCAGCTCAGCCCGCGGCCGATCCCGCCTCTCCCGGAGACGCCCTGCCGGTTCGACTCGGTGGCCAAATCTGATGGGGTCATTGCGGCGGACGAATGGCAATCTCTCCTCTCGGACGACCAACCGGTGGTCATCCCCGCCGGCGAGACCGTCCAGGTCGACCTCAGCGTGGACAGCCTCCTGACCGCGTTCATCAGCCTGGCCTTCAGCGGCGGCGCCGGCGCGCACATCACCCTCCTCTACGCCGAATGCTACGAGAAGGACCTCGGGGTGGAGACTGCCCCGTTCCCCATGCCCCGCGCAAAATCCAACCGCGCCGATACCAGCGGCCGGCTCTACGGGCCGAGGGACTACTACACCGTCACCAGCGGACAAGACAGCCACCTCTTCGAGCCCTTCTGGTTCCGCTGCTTCCGCTACGTGCAGCTCGCCATCACCACCGGTCCGAACCACCCCCTCACCCTCACGCACATCTCCCTGCGCGAGACCTCCTACCCGCTCGACACGCAGACGACCCTCCACACCGGCGACCCCGAGCTGACCCGCATGTGGGAGATCAGTCTGCGGACGCTGCGCAACTGCCGCCACGAGACCTTCGAAGACTGCCCCTTCTACGAGCAGAACCAGTTCGCCTCCGACTCGCGCCTGCAGATGCTGTTCGGGTATCAGCTCTCGCGCGACGACCGGCTCGCGCGCAAGACCCTGGAGGAATTCCACGCCAGCCGCACGGCCAACGGCTTGATCGTGGCGCAGTACCCGACGGGGCTCCCGCTCACGCAGATCCCGCAGTTCTCGCTCTACTTCGTCTTCATGGTCCACGACCACATGCGGTACTTCGCCGACGGCTCCGTCGTGCGCCGATATCTGGGCACGATCGATGGCATCCTGGAGTACTTCGCCCAGCACCTGACCGGGACGGGGCTGGTGGGACGCTTCGAGCCCACCACCTGGCCCTTTGTGGACTGGGTGCAGGAGTGGTTCGTGCCCGGGCAGATCTTTGCGAGCTGCATGCCCCCCGCCTACCACACAACCGGCGCTGCCACCATCAACAGTCTCCTGTATGCGCTGGCGCTGACGCACGCCGCGGAACTGTGTGAGTTTGCACGGCGGGGCGACACGGCCGCCGAGTACCGCGCCCGCACGGCTGGGTTGCGCGACGCGGTCAACCGCCACTGCAGAAGAGCCACCACCCCGGAGGAGGGAGGGGTGTTGTATACCGATGGCCCCGGCGTGGACCAGTTCAGCCAGCACACGCAGATCTTTGCGATCTTGACCGAGACCGTCACCGGGCAGGCCGCGCAGGACTTGCTGCGGAGGTGTCTTGCCCTTGCCCCCAACCCCAGTGCTACCGACACCACCACCACCACCTCCTCCTCCTCTTCTCTTGCGGATACGACATCCCCACGACTAGCACAAGCCTCCTACGCGATGAAATTCTACCTCTTCCGCGCAGCCGAAAAGACCGGCCTCTACGCAGAGGTCTTCCACACCCTGCTACAGCCGTGGCGGCAGATGATGGCGCTGAACCTGACCACCTGGGCCGAGGATGAGGTCAATGCGCGCAGTGATTGTCATGGGTGGAGTGCCTGTCCGGTGAATGAGATTGTGGAGGGGGTTTTTGGGGTCCGGGCGGTGGTGGTCAATTCCCTGTCTGCGGCGGGGGAGGGGGGGGTTCGGGAGGGGGTTAGTGTTCGCATCGAGCCCGATCCTTCGTTGGTGGGGAGGGCGGACGGAGTGTTTTGTACCCCGGCAGGCAGGATAGGGGTGCGGTGGGATCGTGAGGCTGGGGATGGGAAGGTGGAGGTTCGGGCTGTGGGAGACTTCCGAGGGGATGTGGAGGTTTTTGTACGCGGGAGGAGGGTGGGTGGGGAGTTGAGGGGCGGGCAGGTGGTGAAGATATAGGGATACTAGCACAGTGGAGACTTTCCATGGTAAGTATGGGGTGTCTGTCTGTCTGGCGTTGTGTTGTGGTTAGTAGGTATATTGTACATATATTTGATTGCTGGTTAGAAGTGGTTATACCTAGAACTAGAAGCGCCCGCTAGCATATTCTGCGTTTGAGCTATTTTTCGGATTTCTTCTCATTCCTTTGCTGATCTACGGTTGCAGGGACAGAAGATGAATCCTTCATCATAATTGGTCCTACAGTGAATGCTACCCCGTTTTAGCAATGTGTATGCGAGGACGGACCCTGGATAGATAGATTCCTGCTTCTGAGTATAAGCTCCCCTTTTCGACGCTAGAGTGCCCCGTTTGAACGAACCTCACTGCAAATCATAACTCAACCCATTCATTGGTATAACACCGGTTCATCTCTAAAAAACTAGCAAACCCAACACAAACACACTCTTCAGTCATGTACATCAATCAATCAAAGCAAGCCTAGCGCTTCTGACCAGCGGAAGCGGCCTTCACATCCTCCTCATCGCTCATAATCTGGACCTTGATAGCGCCCGTCTTCGGATTGGCGGCCGTCTCGAACGCCTTGAGCGCATCCTCGAGCGTGAAGCGATGCGTCACGAGCTTATCGAGACGGATCACCCCATTCTTCACCAGCCGAATGGCGCGAGGCCAGGTATTGCTGTAGCGGTACTGGTACTGCAGATCGATCTCCTGCGTACTCAGCCGCATGAAGGGGATGGTCATCTCATTCTTGCCGACGCCAATCACAAACACCTTGCCGCCGAACTTCACACTCCAGATGGCCGAGGCCACACTACTCTCGACGCCCGTGCACTCCAGCGCGATGCGCGGCCGCAGCGCCGTGGGACTGCTTGCCTGCGCCTCATCCCCGTCGTTGAACACCCGGACGATCCCCTGCGCCGTCTCCTCCGCCGACCGCCCGAGCTGCACCTGATAGGGCCGCACGCCGGGCACCAGCGACTGCGCGAACCGCAGCCGACTCTCATCGATATCCGTGATGACGATGGGGGTGGCCCCCGCCGCGTGCGCGCTCAGCAGGGTGATCAGCCCGATCGGCCCCGCGCCCGTGATCAAACACGGATCGCCCAGGCGCAGCCCGCTGCGCTCGATTGCCGCCAGCGACACACTGAGGGGCTCCAGCAGCGCCCCGTCCTCGTAGCTGATCTCCGGCCCGATCTTGTGGCACCAGATCGCCGGGTGGTTGACGTACCGCCGCAACAGTCCGTCGACCGGGGGGGTGGAGAGGAACTGCACCCGCTCGCACCCGTTGTAGCGTCCCGTCAGGCACGGCTCGCACGCGTTGCAGATGATGTTCGGCTCGATCGCCACCCGGTCGCCCGGTTGCAGTGAGGTCACGTCGGGGGCAACCGCTACTACCTGGCCGGCGGACTCGTGGCCAAGGATGTGGTCGCCGGTGACGATCATGGGGCCGATGCAGCCAGCGTGCCAGAAGTGGACGTCGGATCTGTGGACGCGGGGTGGTGGTTAGTTATGCGTGTCTAGATGGGAGGATGGCCCTCCAGATGGCACCAGTGTAGGCATGACGTACCCGCAAATGCCGGTGCTGCGGACTTGGATGGTGACCTCCCCAGGTCGCAGGCCCTCTCCGCTCTTCACCTCCTCCAACGTGGGCTTGGACTCGGCGACCCACAGGTCATGTTTGGTATTGGTGTAGACACCAATGTTGGGCTTGTCGAGGGCTGTAACGGTCGCGGTGGCCATGGTGAGAGAGACAAGGAATCAAGGTGTGAATGTGTAGCGGGGAGAATAAGAAAGAGGGACAGGGAGGATGACGGACGGCTATTGAAAGAACAGCGGCGGCGAGAAAGCTTTAATAGTCGTCGGACAGCCGAGGGGCTTGAGCCCCTCGGTCCACGATCAACAGCGTTGGCTGGAGATCCCTCTGGATTGCCACCACCAGTGAGTGGACTGTGAAGAGTGGAACTAAACTGTTGATACTGAGGGATGTTATTCACGGGCTGTATTTACCCGGCGGGGTTTGTTCCGTGCAGGAGACTGTCATACTCTTTTTGGACTAAATATCGATAGGTTGGGGTGGGGGATTCATCTCAAAAGTCAGTCAGTCACAAGACAACCCCAATAGTCTTAGGTCGATCAAGTCTTAACTGGATGCATGCCTGCTCGGTTAATTGAGAGTTGAACACTTGGGGATCTCGCCAATTGAGGAGATTTGGAGTACATTCATTCTAGAAATTGGCGGGGAAGAACAGGCTCCACCACCACAAAACGGTAATTCTCCGGCGGCACCCCGCCTTTTCCTCTCTTTCCTCCCTCCCGTAACTACTCTTTCTCTCTCTATCTTTGAGTATCTCATGTATCGTGTATCATGTATCATGTATAAAAACTATCGTACACAAAACCCTCTAGTTGACCTACAACCGCAAAATCCCACTCTCTCGATCCACCCCCCCACGGAAATGGTCAGCAATCACCCTCCCACCCAGCACCGTCTCCTTCACCACCCCCCGCACATGCTTGGGCTCAATGCGCCCATACCAGATCCCCTTCCCTGCCAGCGGATGCGGGATCGAGACTGAATCCTCCCCGACAGCCCGCATCCCCGGCGGGATATAGACGATGACATTCCCCGCATACTTGTGGCCGCCGATATGGCTGATCAGCCCGACATGCGCCCGGTCCGGGCGGTCGATCTGGGGAGCCCCGTTCTCGTCTTCCCGGTCGCCGACCTCGCCGCTACTCGGCACGGCGAACCCGTGCTCGCGCAGGACGGACTGGAACTCAGCCTCCAGGGCGCCCGCCATCACCCCGCAGCGCATGTCGCGCCCGCCATGGCCGCAGATCAGCACCACGGGCGAGTGCACCCAGTCGATGGCGTCGGCAGGCAGGGCGGCCGCCAGCTCGGGGCGGCGGGTAGGGCCGCCGAATCGCGAGGTCTCGGGGAGGAGATGCGCTTGCACGAAGGTGGATAGGTTGGCGTCCTCCGTGGTGGTGGTCGGGGTCGTGGGTGTGGATGGAGGGTGAGTCGGAATGGAGGGGAAGTATTTGAAGCTGGGGAAGAGGAAGGCGGACGCCATAGTTTTCTCCCTCCCCGAGGGATTGGTGGGCGGCGGTGGCGAGGGCGCGAAGGACGAGTTCGTGATGAGGATGTTGTTGTAGGGCTGTTTCCGAATCCCAGAAGCCAGTAAATGTCAGTGCCATAGTTACTGTATAGCTATCCTCGAAGGATGGGGGAGCGCCAGGGGTTTCTTTCTGCTGCCAGAAACACACTTACGTCGGCAAACTGGCCGCCGCGGCCGAGGAGACCCTTCAGGCCCCGGACCAGCGCGCCCCAGCTTTCGCCCTGCCCGTCATCTTCAATCCGGCTCGTCCAGTCCCTTTGCCCGGTGCACACCAGGAGCTGCTGCGCGTAGGCTGCCATGGTGCCATTGAGGGCTTGCTCGTGGTCGATGGGGGCGGGCAGTTCCGGCGTGGGAGGACACGAGCAGCCGGGCTCCGGGCATGACTTGGTCACAGGGAAGGGCGGAGGAATGTCCAGCGGGATTCGCGCGTGTCTGGTGCGTGAGGCAGTCGACGAGAATGAGCGGACACTTGCTGCCACGCTTGCGCTGTTCGTCGGGGCGACGCGGGGGAGTCGGCAGCTCAAGGCCGCGAGCTCGAATATGTGTCGTGACCGCGTCATATCCGCCGAATCCTCGGACAGGGACAGGGACAGGGTCTTCAAGCAAGGCTGAACGAAATATAGCGAGTCGCTGCAGCGTTGAAGGATTGAGAAAAAAGGAATTGGAATGGCATCTTTGGTCGCATGAGGGACAGAAATTCGCTCGGGGAATTCGGAGATAACGATCGATGATGAATAATCCGGTAATGATGGCAGGCGGCCTGCTTTATCTTATCGTATCGTAGTTTGAGCTCAACCATCGAACTGCGATCAGTAAGACAAGCAACTTACTCCCACTCCTACGTCATTACTTACTACAAAGTCAACTACTGAATAGAAATGATTAAAAATGCAAAGTCGATGGTACAAATTCAAAACCAATGCTAATACAGCATAACGCTGCCCGACCAATAATATATACAAGAAACTGCTACAACTCGACGCATCTGACAGTGCCAATTACCCTGCTGATAATTTCGATGCTGCAGACGCTCGTTATCCTGCGTGCTTGTCAAATGCTACTCATCATAAGACGCATGAACTAGCCCATGATGCTGTCCCACAGTCTTCGACCCCACCCATCCTTGGGGTCCGAGGTCTCCCAGTGGGTGAACTGCGGTCTACCCGTGTCCAGGTCCGCCTCGAGAGGGCGGACAAACGAGGTGCGATACCAGGCCTTGTGCGCAAGATACAACACAATGAAGAGGATCGGGCAGACGTAGGCAACCCAGAAGTCGGAGACATTGAAGTGAGGAATCCAGGCGGTGAAGCCCTGAGTGAAGATAATCAGGATGTTGAAGAACAGTCCATACCACGCCAAGTAGGGCTGGCCCCAGGACTTGTAGGGGAGGGTCTGGCGGGAAATATCACGGGCACTCATTGCCTTCATAAAGGCGATGTGGCTGGCGTTAATGGACGTCCAGCAAATGAAACCAGCCACACTGGAAATGTTGACCAGCCAGTTGAACACAGTGGTTCCGGAGCTGGACACGTTCATGAATCCCAGAAGACCAAAGAGGGCGGTGAAAGCCACGCTGACATACGGCACACCACGCTGCGTGACCCAGCCGAAGCATGGCGGCGCAAAGCCTTCTTGAGCCAAGCCCAGCAGGACTCGGCTACCACTGTAGACGTTGGAGTTGGCGGCAGACAAGACGACGGTCAACAGGACGGCATTGATCAGACTGGGAAGGACCTTGACACCGGCCAGGTTGGCGGCGATGACCATAGGAGAGGCGGAAGCGTTGCTGGCGCCGCTAGCCAGGTTGGGGTTGTCATAAGGAACCAACAGGCCAATGAAGAAAATGGTCAAGACGAAGAAAACAAGAATCCGAATGAATGTCTTGCGGATGGCAGACGGGACGGTCTTCTGAGGATTCTCAGTCTCACCAGCAGCGACACCAACAAGCTCGGTACCCTGGTAAGAGAAACCAGCCTGGATGAGCACCGCCCAGAAACCGACAAACTTGCCAACGGCCAGATCCGAGGTGATCAGGTAGGGTGCGAATGCACCTGGCTCGTGCCAATACTTGAACCCCAGGTAACCCTGTCTTCCGACTCCGGCATCAATGCAGATAGCAAAAATCATGAATCCTAACACCGTCAATACCTTGGTCAAGGAGAACCAGAATTCCAATTCGCCGTAAAATCCAACGGGAAGGAAGTTGACGGCCGAGATCACAACCCAGAAAACTCCAATGAAGATAGCGACGGATAGGTTCTCGTCCCAGTATTTGATGATCATGCCAGAGGCAGTGAGTTCGACGGCGTAGGTTGATGCCCAGTTGAACCAGTAAATCCAGCCCATGGCAAAACCCAAACTCGGATCGACGAGGCGCGCGGCGTAGGATGTAAAGGCACCGGGAACGGGGATATAGGTCGCCATCTCTCCCAAGGAGCACATGACGGAGTACACGATGGAACCGACGAAGGCGTATGCGATCAGTGAGCCCGCTGGACCCGCCTCTGCCAGTGCTGTTCCACTACCGATGAACAAACCAGTTCCGATAGTTCCTCCTACTCAATGGTCAGTTTCGCAACAGGCCCTAGCAGCGAACGGATAAACCCACCGATGGCAATCATCTGCAGATGGCGGTTCTTCAAGTTGCGCTTCAATTTTCCCTCGTCCTCATGATCACTCTCAATATCCTTTCCATTTTCCTGGGCCGATCCAAAAGGACGCCGCGACCGCAGCCCGCTGTTGCTGTCGGAGGAGTTGGGGTCATCGACAATGCTCTCGACGCCCAGCTTCGCGGGCGCGATGTTGTCCTGTTCGCCCATGTTGGCGGAGCGAGGAAATCGACGAACAGAGCCCGAGAGCAGGAGTGCTACCGTCGTGGGGAAGGTCGCGTGGCAGCGAGTTCAGTCGGGAAGCTTGGTTATAGGGAAGCGTGCGGTGTCACGCTGACAGTCAGAGGTAAACGTCAGAATGTCGGGGGAGAAGGTTGAGTTAAGGGACAAATTTGGCTCTAGGCAGAGTTTTCTCCATTTTTTTTTCATTATCAAACGAAATCTGGGATGGGGTGCTGCTGCCACCCGGAACGAGGGCGCATCTTGCGGCCATTGGATCGGCTTTTCGTCATGTTCCATCGGTGGGAAGAGCGGGAAAGGGAAAAATCCAGAGACTTTGCCCCACTCGCGCGGCGGACTGGCGGTGACTATTATGTAAAGCTCTGGGCGAGGGGCAAATGCTAGTTAGTGTCACCGATGGATTGTGGTTGTCGTCGGGATTGAAGGAGCACGCTGGAGAACACTGATCATTTCATTCATTCTTTGGAAAAGGAAGACACCAGAAGGGGTGGTTGAAAAGAAAAAAGCTCAAGTCAAGCATGGAGTTCGTGTTGAGTTCGTCCACCACATCTGGCCTGAATGCTTAGCGATTTGGAAGGTCACGTGTGCCAAGTTTTCGAACGCCCGTCACGTGTTTGACACTCGTCCCGGCGGAGCTCCGTGGATTTTCGGGCTGTCCGGCCGACGCTAGAACTATGGATGGAATCAGCAGAACCTTCCAACGTAGAATGTCAGTCACTGTAACAGCCCAGCTGCGGGTCCATCAGCTACCAGAAAAACTGGTACATTAAGGCCAGTTCCTCGCCCTGCATCCCGTAGGCTATGGCGTGGTATGCGTGCTTTCTCCATTCATAAGAACGGCAAATCTCCCACACCAGTAGCTGGCAACATGACCATTCTATAAGCCATTCGACGACACAGGCAATGCCTGGCTTTCACGGTACGGGCTTGAGGTTCCCACCTCCGCCAGCGTCAAGTGGGTGAAAAGTTCGGACGCAAATCCCCAGAGAGATCCTGTTAACCGAATGGTAACTATCACCAATCGATATGAGTCAAAGGGGGGCTTGTTATCGGTTTCCCTCCCCGGACTGCAAACCATGCAAACCAGACCAGTCATTTACCTCACGTGACTATGTACATCACTTGAGTCATACGGAGTACACCGCCATCGACGGTCGATTTATAGCCAGTCAGGTTACCAAGGGGAATCGTATCCCAGCTCAATTCCACCAACAAGAAACCCACACCCATCATGCCGGGCGCCTTCCGAATGACCGCTGCGCGGTGCAGCTCGGCGACCCGCCAGCTCCTGACGCAACAAGCCAGCCAGACGATTCCGCCGACCTCGCCCTTCGCCCCACGGCACCTCCTCTCGATCGCCGACCTGACGCCGACCGAGTTCGCGACGCTCGTGCGCAATGCCTCCTCCCACAAGCGCGCCATCAAGTCCGGGGCGATCCCGCAGAATCTCCTGGGCGCACTGACGGGCCAGACGGTGGCGATGATGTTCAGCAAGCGCAGCACACGGACACGCATCTCGACGGAGGGGGCGGTGGTGCAGATGGGCGGCCACCCGATGTTCCTGGGCAAGGACGACATCCAGCTGGGGGTGAACGAGTCGCTGTACGACACGGCGGTGGTGGTGTCGTCGATGGTGTCGGCGATTGTGGCGCGCGTGGGCCCGCACGCGGACGTCGCCAACCTGGCCAAGCACTCCTCGGTGCCCGTCATCAACGCGCTGTGCGACTCCTTCCACCCGCTGCAGGCGATCGCCGACTTCCAGACCCTGCACGAGACCTTCACGCCCAAGGCGCACCACCTCTCCAGCCTGGGGCTCGAGGGCCTCAAGATCGCCTGGGTTGGCGACGCCAACAACGTCCTCTTCGATATGGCCATCAGCGCCGCCAAGATGGGCATCGATCTCGCCGTCGCCACCCCCAAGGGCTATGAGATCCCCGCCGCCATGCTCGAGCTCATCCAGCAGGCCGGCCAGGGCGTCCAGCGGCCCGGAAAGCTCATCCAGACCAATGTCCCGGAGGAGGCCGTCAAGGATGCCGATGTGCTGGTCACCGATACCTGGGTGTCCATGGGCCAGGAGGCCGAGGCCCGCAAGCGCCTCAAGGACTTTGAGGGCTTCCAGATCACCCCCGAGCTGGCTAAGCGCGGCGGTGCCAATGAGGGCTGGAAGTTCATGCACTGCTTGCCCCGCCACCCGGAGGAGGTAAGCGATGAAGTCTTCTACAGCCACCGCTCCTTGGTCTTCCCCGAAGCGGAGAACCGGCTGTGGGCTGCTATCTCTGCCCTGGAGGGATTCGTTGTGAACAAGGGCAAAATCGAATGAATTTGATAGCGTGGGTGGTGCTTGGGCCTATGTACTCTATAAAAGCTCTCCGTGGTGTTTGTTTGATTTCGAGCGTGTATGAGCACTTATTATGAGGCGATATCAGCTTTGTGCGGGGGATCTCGTACGCAGTATCCCAATATAACGACTGATCCGATCTTGATGATGATCAGGATGGGATCATGAAATCATCTTGGTTCATTGTCAATTCTAGTAGAATTGAGCCTCTACAAGGTAAACAGTTGGCATCTTTGGTGCGTAGATGGATCATAGGAGCCAAGAATTGTTCCTCGAGTGCGGTGCAATGCAGGCTTGGAGCTGCCGCAAGTCTAGCTTCCGCTTACATGTGGCAACATTGTCTGATTATCTGTCCAACCTGGAGTACCTGCTGGCTGTGCAATGACCCAATGCACCTGGACGAGGGTCATTTGTAGATATGTTTGAGATGCATGATATTCCCTATCCCTTAGCAGTACATGACCTTGGCTCACCGACCTTGATTTTCCCTTTGCATCCGCGCCTGCCAACCATCCATATTACTTCGGCGCACCCCTAATGTCCTTCGCATCGTTGTGGGAGCCTGCTTCTGCACCATCGACATCGTGGTCGTATGGAACGTAGTCACTGGCCGAGAGATTCGGTTTGTGTCCGACACACATGGAGCCTTGTTGCTTGTTGGCATAGGCTCAACTGAGCTTCCGTTACCCTTCTGGACGGAGGGCATGGACAAACGTGCTGGGTCTGCATGGTCAGCCATCCATGAATATGCATTCGGCTTAGAAGGCTCGAGAACTGGTCGAGCTGGTTGCAGCTGCTGCACTTGCGGTCGATGCATGGTGAATGGCTTCGGGATTGATCCCTTCGCGGCGGCATTCGTCGGTCTAGCCTGAAATGAGACTGCAGGCACATTCCTTCGCTGGACTGTGGAAGTAACGTTATTGACCTCGATTTCCTTTGTAGTTGGTCTTGACGAAGACAGACCGAAGAAGCCGGAGAGTGTCTTCTGGGAATACGCATCGTTTTTACGAGCCGGGCCACCACTCATGGCCTTCCTCTTAACACCTGATCTTGCGCTCGTTGCGTCCTCTGCCATGCCATTGTTTGTTGTGATATAGTCTCGTGCTGACGAAAACCCTAGAGATGGTGCAGATAGCCATGCCCCATTCTCATCAGTTGGGGGCTTGTCATATCGCGGCCTCTTTACATTGAGCCCCACAACCGTCGATCCTCCGTCACCATACTGAAGTGAGGGGTCAACTTGCTCATAGCCCTCCTTCGTCCATCGGTCATCGAAAAGGGAACAAAGTGTGCTTTGGGCTTCTAGTATAGCTTCCGGATCTGGTTTGGCTCGATGCAGAATGTCGGCAATTCCATGAACGACATCGTCACTGAAGACAGGTCCGAGTAAGCGGAATCTATTCTCGACTACTTCATCCGGAAGGAAATTCGATCGCTTGGTCATCTCGCCTTGAGGAGACTGCTCAAGTGGCTGGCTGAGGTAAAGAAGCGCCTGTGCTCGGGTCATGGCTACGTATAGCAGCCTTCGTTCTTCGTCGGAGTCTTCGGCGCGTGAGTGAGGAATACTGCCATTATACACAGCCGGGACAAAGACAACCGGCCATTCAAGTCCCTTCGCCGCATGAATAGTGGAGATTGTGACTTTTTCGTTCGAGGTATTCTCGTCCAAGCCTTCTTCTTGTTGTGGTGTGACTTCGGAGGACAGTGCCACATTCGCAAGGAAACGAGACAACGCTTCTTCCCCTGGATGGGCCTTCTGCTGTTCCAGCCCCTCGATCTCAGGAAGACTCTCGACCTCGTTGTTCTTGCTGTCCAAGCCAGAGGTATCATCTGCTTGGGTAAGCAACTCCTCCACATTGGCCCAGCGGTTCTCCTCGTTAGACCCGTGCAGGGATTTAAGGTATTCTCGAAGATTGAGCTTTTTTATCACATGGTCAAGAAGAATTCGTGGTGACGAACTATCCGAGGTGTCACTGAGCTTTTTTCGTCCAGACTCGATGATCCCCACAAACGTGCAGAGGCCTTGGTTCGAGAGCTTCGATAGCGTGAAGTCTGCGGAGCGGTTGCCTTGTGCTACAGCCTTAACATAGTCCCAGAGAGGCAACTTCGCTTTCTCAGCCCCGGCGGTCAGTGCCCTGATGGTCTCTTCTCCGATCCTTCTCGAGGGCGTATTGATGACCCGTAGAAGTGCTTCACTATTTTGAGGATGGCTAATAACCCGAAGGTAGTCCAGAAGCAGCTTGATCTCAACTCGGTCGAAAAACCTCGAGCCTCCAACCATCCGGTAGGGAATCCCATTTTTGCCCATTGCCGACTCAATGCGTCGTGAAAGAGCAGCAGATCTGAGCAATATGGCGAAATCAGAGTACTTCAAAAGTTTGCCTGTTGTCCCAATGCACCGCTTGATTTCGAGTACAATCCACTTAGCCTCAGCTTCAGCATCCTGAAGCTTACGAAGCACAGGCATTGTTCCCACGCTGTGCGTCGGTTGCAGCTTCTTCGCCGGCCTGGATGTGTCTTGCTCAATGACATCCTGTGCAGAGTTCAAGATCGACCCGGACGAGCGGTAATTGTTCTCCAGCAAGACAATTGACGTATCTCTATATCGTTGCTGCATGCGTGCCAGGTTCTTGATCTCTGCAGAGCGAAATCCGTAAATACTCTGGTCGGGGTCGCCGACGATGGTGATGCGCTTGTTTTGGGATGCAAAGAGGTTCATGAGCTCATACTGGATGAGATTCGTATCCTGAAATTCGTCTACCAGGACGGCTTGGATATTCGAGACACATTTGGGGTGCTGCCTCAGCAAATCGACGCATCGCACGAGTAAATCATCGTAGTCTAACAGATTAGACTCCGCAAGGTGCCTTTCGTACTCGCGGTAGACCTGAACAAAATCCCATTGCTCCGTATGCTTCGTATTCGTCTTCAACCTGGCTTCTACCTCGTCTGGACCGATGCCTTGGGCTTTTTGGCGAGATATCCGTCCTCTAGCGGACCCCGGCTCGATGCTGACCCGCAGTCGTTTAATGATTTTCTACCATTTGTTTCAAGTCAATACCGCTTCACAATGAAGACCTTCGACCAGACAATCCATGAGGAAGCGGCATGACCCACTTTGATAATGGACGTACTATCACCGGAGTCGGCAATCCCGAAACCTTTCTTTAACCCAATTAGATGGCCATAGATGACGAGATATCGCCGACAGATCGAATGAAAGGTCCCTAGAAGCAGTCTTTTCTGTAAGTCCTCACCGATCAATCTGGCCAACCTCTCTCGCATTTCCCGACTGGCTTTGATGGTGAATGTGCAACAGATGACATCTTGAGGGCGATAGTGATGGTGGGCGAGCAGGTACGCGACGCGTGCTGTTAGGGTCTTTGTCTTGCCGGAACCCGGTGGCGCAAGGACTTGCAAGATGGAGGCCGGAGACGTCACGGCGGTGGACTGGGACGAATTGAGACCATCTAGGATACAGTCCATTGCTGCCGGCCTATGGGGTGCCGAAACATTGGGATTGATTGGGGTCTGATAAGAAGTTGAGAGGTTGTTTTCTGGTGACGCGAAGGTGGCGCGTTGTCATGTGACCTGCAGCCTGCCAATTAGTCATCACGTGAATTGTCTGGTTACTTGTGTCTAGATGTAGCTGCTATGCTGTTATCGTCACAACAAATGCTCTAAGCAGGTCCCATCGTATGTATCATGCTTCACTATTGAGTATCTTAGAGCAGTGTTCAACTACCACTAGGTCACGCTGATTGTTCTTGTCTTTTTGAGTCCCGGACGAACAGCTCAATAAAATGCATATGTATATTCAACAGTTTGCTTCACCATACTATCCATAAAGTGTGTCGAGATTCTGGATCGGCTTCCTGTAGTACTACGGAGTATTGAATAGAGACTCCAACCCTACTGTTGCAAATAGCCAGACAGAGAAGTTATTTCTTGAGAACAGGGAACTCCAATGAATTTCGAACCACTAGTTGCTGTACAGCCGGAATTATCTGATTAGATCATCTGATTAGATCTCGCGCGGAAGATTCAAATGTTTTCGCCAATTTCCGAGCTCCAATCTTTTCGGAAGCTGCGAGTTTGCTTCTCAACTTTGTTTCATTCTTGACTAGTTAAATCCATGCTTTGCCAGGTTCTCCAGCGTATGTGCTGCCGAAAGCCAATGCCTGACTGGTATTGGGCCACGGTGGGCCTTGCGCTATTGACAGGCATGAATCAAGGCAAGCTTGGGATTTCCGCCATTCAGCCTAGTCAGTGGACTTGCAGGCCGCCAGCCAACATCTCACTATATGCTGTTTTGGTCGATGTATTTCAGGCTCAAGATACATTGTGCCAATCTGTGATACTGACTGCCTCTTGTGGCTGTATTCGTATGGCTTTACAATCCTTTCTCTATCACAAGGAAAAGGGCCTCCATCCCTTCAGGGATGTCTTAATCAAATTGAATCAAACCTAACAAGGTGAGAAGACTTCAGAAAAGCCGTTATGACTGGATGATACAATACGAGAGAAGCATTAACTAGGAGCTATACTTATTTATATGACCCAAAGTGACCTGACGAAACAATCGCTTTCAGGCAAATTTACCCACTGCCGAGTGCAGCGCGAACACTTCCGACGGTTCCGACCGCAAGCCTGACTCGGGGGTCTGGGCTGATCTTTCAAGCTCAAACCCGGCGATATTCTTCAATTCCAAGGGTTTTGACTACCAGTCGGCAAGGTAACCAGGATAGGCAAAATCGGATACTGCCGTCAGTAATACTAGTCAGCATCCCTGTCTATGAGGTGGTCTTGCGACTCGGATGAGATGGGTTCCTCCTGGTCTACAATCGCATCTGTTTGCTCCACGTTTCGCCGCGCATACTGGTCTGTGCGGTTGCATTGCGTATACGTCGACTAGCATTACTGAGGGGTATAACTTGCGCTAGGGGGGCAGCGGTCCTGCTGACTCGCGGTGTTCCAGACGCGAAGACTTTTGCCGCAAAACATGAAAAATGCAGAAATGAGACACTCATAGCACTCATGATGTGTGGGTCTACATTAAATGTAGTCAAGAGAAGTAGTGATACTTCCTTACAACAGGACGAGTGCCGTAGATAAAAACCCCGTAAGCATGTACTGTGTAATTTACCGCTATGACGTTACGTTATCTCTGCCGTATCGATCGTTATCTGATCCGGTAAGTAACGTACCAGGAGTTTCCATACGGTCGTGACGAGGAGGGGATAAAATCCTGCTATCTCCGATATCATTCCGATCTTTCTTCTCGACACTTCGGGAGAGAATCTCACAGGTGGAGTCACAGCCTGAACGAAGCCTTGCACCGCTGCCATGTGCAGAATTCTGTTCTCAGACCGATGTGGGTATGCGAACTGGTGTGCAGTTAATATGATTTCGGTCCAAGAGTGGGCTGGCCACTGATTTTTGTGGCCAAGAATCCGTTCAGACCAGGTCTCCATCCCGACGACGCCATTCAGGGCACCCCATTGGAGTGATAATCCAGAGTGGATTCTGCGACCAACTTGAGACAGGATGATGAAATTGGCGCCCCTCCCACCCCCGGGCTTGACCGGGTAGGGTTTTTCTAATCTGATAAGATCCCAGAAACCCCCGGTGGCTCCCTCATGCTGCTCTGTCTGTCTGTCATCTGTCAGTTCTTCTCATCATCAAAACACCTCCCCTGTCAAGATGGCTACTGTACGGCGTCTTCAGCAGACTTTGTCTCACTTCCAGTCCCCGCGGACGACCCCACAGCTCTCAATTGTGCAGGGCCCGACTGAGCCGGCGTTGCTCGACATCACATTGGGCGAGCTGCTGACGCTACAGAGCCTTCACTATGGCGACTACGAATGCTTGGTCTTCCCCTGGACGGGAGCTCGCTGGACGTATACGAACTTGAATGATGAGGCTGACCGACTGGCTCGGGGCCTGTTAGCGATGGGGGTTCAGAAGGGCGACCGCATTGGCATCATGGCTGGTAATTGCGAGCAGTACGTTGCGGTCTTCTTTGCCGCGGCGCGCGTGGGTGCCATCCTAGTCGTCTTGAACAATACCTACACTCCTTCCGAGCTGTACTATGCTCTAGATCATACCGGTTTGTGATCCTCAATCTCTGTCTAGCGTAGCGGCAATGACTGATTGAAAATACTGTCCTCGCTCAGACGTCCGCGTGTTGTTCTTGACCCCTCGGATTGGGAAGCACTCTCTAGAAGAAGTGCTGGAGACGATGGGTCCCAAGCCCAAAAAGGCCGGCAACTCGGCCGCACTGGAGGAGATTGTCATTCTACGAGGCGAGTATCAAGGGTTCAGCACTTACAACGACGTGATTCACCGTGGGTCATCGCTACCCAGCTCTGCCTTGCCCAACCGGGAGATGGAGCTCAGCCCGGCGGACGTGTGCAACCTCCAATTCACCAGTGGCTCGACTGGAAACCCCAAGGCGGCCATGTTGACGCATCAGTAAGTACCCATTCTTCACTGGGATGATAGAAGACAAGCGCAAGTACCCTCTGATCCTTAGTGCCTTTAATAACCGGGTCTCGCATCTTATAGTAACCTGGTCAACAACTCGCGCTTCATTGGCGACCGCATGGACCTGACCTCCTTCGACATCCTCTGCTGCCCCCCGCCTCTCTTCCACTGCTTCGGTCTGGTGCTGGGCATGTTGGCTGTTGTCACCCATGGGTCCAAGATCGTCTTTCCCAGCGAAACATTCGACCCCAAGGCTGTCCTCCTCGCCATCTCCGACGAGAAGTGCACCGCCCTGCACGGCGTACCGACCATGTTCGAGGCGATCCTGAGCCTCCCCAAGCCCCCCAACTTTGACACTCGCAACCTCCGCACTGGCATTATCGCCGGCGCGCCCGTACCTCGCCCTCTGATGAAGCGACTCTTTGAGGAGCTGAACATGACGCAATACACCAGCAGTTACGGTGAGCAAGCATGCATTGGAGCACAGCCCCATTGAACAGACGTCTAATGCTCCCGTCTACTGGGCACAGGTCTCACCGAAGCATCCCCCACCTGCTTCAACGCGCTCACCACCGATACCATCGAGACCCGATTGAAGACAGTAGGCAAGGTCATGCCCCACGCCCGGGCCAAGATCATCGACGCCGAGGGCAACATCGTTCCCGTCGGGCAGCGCGGCGAACTCTGTATCGCCGGCTACCAACTGACCAAGGGCTACTGGAATAACCCGGAGAAGACGGCGGAGACCCTCACGACGGACGCGGAGGGCACGACCTGGCTGAAGACCGGCGATGAGGCCATCTTTACTCCGGAAGGTTATTGCACCATCACTGGTCGCTTCAAGGACATCATCATTCGTGGTATGTGGCAGGCCCTTCCCATTGCCTACGTGCTTCCCGCCATTCCTTTTAGGGACGCAAGCTTTGCCCATAGCTCGACTTGCTAACACATCTCACCAACCTCTGCAACAGGCGGCGAAAACATCTACCCCCTCGAAATCGAAGAACGCCTAGCTGCACACCCAGCCATCGAGGTTGCCTCTGTCATCGGCATCCCAGACCAGAAATACGGCGAAGTAGTGGGCGCATTCATCGCCCTCGCCGCCGGCCACGAGGACAAGCGCCCCTCGGTCGAGGACCTGCGGAGCTGGACCCGCGAGACGCTAGGCCGGCACAAGGCACCGCAGTACTTGTTCGTGTTCGGAGAGGAGGGCATTGACCGCACCGTCCCTGTAACGGGGAGCGGCAAGGTCCGCAAGGTCGACTTGCGCAAGGTTGCCGCGCAGGTGTTGGAAAAGCGGGGGGAGATGACTGCCTGAGTGGGAGGGGGGGGGGCGGTGGGAGGCGGGGAGAGAAAAGTTTGATGTTCTGTTTTGTTTGATAGATATGATGAGTGCTTGGTTAGTTGTTCTTCGGATCTGAAATACCCATTTTCTCTTTTCTTGTTTAATTACATCACAGTAAAGCCTTCAAGCTTCTTTCCTCTAATCACCTTTCACTGTCTAACTAGTTGTCCTCCTTTGAGAGAATTGGGATCATACACAGTCATACGAGACCCCAGACAGAACTCCCTATTTGAGCACTAGCACTCACTTCGTTCTCGAACACACTTATCCACCTCTGGTATAAATCCCTCGGAACCCAACCGGATAAACCGTGGTGTCACACACTCCATCAATCCTCACTGGTTTTCAAAACTTGAACCCAATTGATCTGATTAGATGATATGATCATCTAATCTGATTGGCCACTCCCGCCCCGTGGTCACAGCCCGGCTGTGGCTCCCCTCTCCCAGAAACCCGAAGAGAAAAGAAGGGAAAAAAACAACAAGTGGGGATCGATCCACTTATCGACAGCCTCACACGGCAAGATGTCAATTTCCTGGACTCCCAAGATTAAGATTCAAGAAATTGTTCACACCCGTAGACACTAGACAATACTGTATGTGTAGCCAGCCCGTTTGGTTTCTCACAATCAATGATCGTCACTGTCCAATTCCTCACTTCATGAATTAGATTATGAAGTTAAAAACGGCTGCCGCCGTCGCAGAAACGAGAGACGGCAACGGCGGTAAACGAATACCCCGCCGCGCCCGCGTCCAATTTGGATGAAGTGGGGGGAAGGAAGGGGGAAAGTAGCTGGGTGGCTGGCACACACGGTTTTTGGCTCCTCTTGCGTGGGAATTCACTGTGGGTTGTGTGTCTCATACTACTTGTGGCTTTTTTTTTTGGTTTTGTGCGCAGTTTAGGCGTGTGTGGGTGGGTGGGTGGATATTGTTGTTGGTTTGTTTACGGAGTACTTGGTGGAGAGGGAGCTTGTTCTGTATTACCCGTAATGTACTGTAGTGTTTGGTAAGGAGTGTATGACGGCATCGAGACACTGTATGTACTGTACTGTATTCAGTAGTTTTATACTCGAATAACTTTCATGATGTATTACTTACACACTACATTGAAGCCGCGAAGGCAATGTGCTAGTTATGTCCGTACCTGGAAAATGAATGCAGGATGGACGCATTGGCCTTCACTGAAACTTAGTCGTTGAGACTCATGGTGACTGCAAGTAAATGATCACTCTTGATCATAAGGATTGCTGTTAATAGTACTTTAATACCTACCATGTATATATTCCTGCTAGCTCCTGCATGCTCCTGCAGGCATGAAGAGGACTAACTAAAGCGTTGCTCTATGCAAACCGAGTGGATCTTGTTACTACTATTAGTAGCCAAACTTCTAGCGCAAAAGAAAGCTAATGAGCTCTTGCATGCTCAGTATTTGTATGAAAATTGTCACCAGACAACAGCTCATCAGCGTAGCAGTCGTGCAGGAGAAAACTCCGTCTATCTTAGCCTATTTACATATGTTATTCTCCTCTCTTGTTGCACATGATATGTTTGCTCTTAAATTTCGTCAAGGCGTAATAGCATTCATGCTTCATCACATATAATATCATGAACAATCGTCTCTCATCGAGCTAGGATATCACTTCCCCCGTACTCAACAGGATTCGACCTCTAATCCGACATAAGCCACTCCGGAATCGCGTCTTCATCATCAGGATCCTGTGATAACAACGATGTTACGCTGGCTCTGCGCGACTGAACATCAGAGGATTGCGTGCTGGGGGATCGTGGGGGCTTTTGTACGGATTCTGGGGCTGAGATATTCCCTTCGCCTATTGAGAGCTCGTGGTTGTCCGACGTTCCGGAGGAGACAGGCTCTCGCGAACGAATATAAAGATCAGGTTCCTCGGTTGCAGCAGGTTTGGTTGCTCGGGAGGCTTCATCGATGATGTGATCTTGTGCCGACGGGTCGGTAGGATTTTCCCTGTTCTTTGAAACTACCACAAGAGAGTAGCGTGACGGCTTGGCTGGAATAGGCTGCTTGATTGTGTCTTGAGCTAGAGTTGTGTTGCGTCCAGGAGCTCCTATATGTAACCGAAGCGTTGTATCGGATGGATTGGAAAAACTGACATCAAGGCTCTCAGACGATGTATGATCCACGCCCATGGAATCCTTGATTGGTGATTCAGGCATGAAGCCACCCCCTCCCACATTGTCATCTGGTGTCTCCGTACCTGACTCTGGTAAGAACCCACCGCCTCCCATCGAATCTTCCAATGTTTCCGTGTTCGAGTCCGGAATGAAGCCTCCCCCTCCAACCACAGGGTCTGGTACTGCTGTATCTGACTCAGGCACAAATCCGCCCCCATCATCGTCTACAGCTTCGTCGCCCACCTCACTCGGCTCGATCCCCGTATCCGCATCTTCGTCATCCCCCTCGATAGCGTAGCCTTTGACCCGCTCCGCGATACGAAGCTTCAAAAGTAAATGCTTCCATGCTCTGAGAACTTCCGCGGTTCGTGTTTCTAATGCCTCGTGCAGCCGTTCGCGCTCGAGACCATCGATGACCTCTTGAAGTGCTTCACGATGTTCCTCCGCGACAATCACGCCGGTATACACGGCAGTTCCGTGACGTCCTTGGAAGGTAAAGCCAGTGACAGCCGCTGCAAAGTCAATTCCAAGAAGTTTAGCTGCGTGCGCGGCGTCCGGGTGGCCGATGTGAATACCACCAGCCGGGATCATGCTCGGTACGTAGATGTCCAGGTTGCCGTAGACATTCTTCGGAACCCTCCCATTGACCACTGGTGGCGGAACGTAGACTTGAGTCTGGAAAAGCGCGTATAGAGGGGTCTCCGGGGCTGCTGCATCGCTCCCCTCGTCCTCGGGCAGCAGTCCACTAGACTGGGGTCTTCGGCCCTTGACACGCTTCAACGGCTGCTCGCCCGTCTTGATGTCTCGGCCCAGCCTGTACCACTTGTCGGCGCTGCGCACAACTTGGACATCTGAGCGGCGGTACACTGGCTCTAATATTTGGTTTTTGGAGCCCGACTTACCAAGACTGACCTGTCCGATTACTCGCTTTGGATGAATAACCTCGCTACGACGAAGGTGTCGTTCTAGCGCGTAAACTGGGTGGTCTTTGAAGTCTTGGATATTCCGGGGCATGGGCTCAGCGGCTGTCTTGGCGGTAAGCTCACTGACCTCCAGCTGGTCGCGATCCTCGAGGAACGGTTTCTCGTAGAATCGAAGGACACGGTCCCACCATGTTGTGTTGCGGGTAGTGGACTCGACGCGCAACTTGCGTGTTTTGGCGTTGAAGGCTTTGCTGTAACGACGGGTCACATCTCGCGCAGACGCATCATCCTCGAACGCGACTACGTAGCTCAGAAGATTATTCGGATCTGTGGCAGGTGGCTCAAACTTAGACGGTTTCGCTAGAGATCTGGTGACTAATGGATCGACAGGTATCCATTTATTGAATGCCTCATTGAAAGCTTCTACCCAGAATACCGGGTATGACGACTCTTGATTCCGGTTGTATGGGACTTTCTGTGTGTTAGCATGCTGTTTCTATATGAATTACAGAAGCGGTTTAACCAACTTTCTCTAGGACTAGCCGGCGGACGTGATGGTCTAAATCCAGGCCGGGTGAGTCGCTGCGCTGAGGCTCGTGATTTGGCACGTGTTGACTCGTCCGAAGATGTCTCTGGACTATCTGCCATGATCATTGTCTTTGCCGGAGTCGCCTCCAAAGTAATGTCTTTGGTGACGCCCGAAAATGGCAAAGGCTGCAGGGAGCAGACCAGCCTTGCCTCCACTGCCACAGAGCGTAGTAAAGCACAGAACAGCTGTGCGCCAAAATCTCGGGACCCTTGCATGGTTCGAGCTTGCTGCTTGAAGTCATCTATCGATGTGAAAACTTCGGCATTAGAGATGATAGTTTCCTAGTGTCAAGGTCAACTGCTGTACAGTGGTAGATGGCAATTAATGTCGTTACCACTCTTTTCTTCAGAGCATCTGGACCCTGAGCCCAATTTGCTCGCTTGAGACCCGGTTTTGTTATTTTAAATCGCTTACTGAATGCGTCGCTGACTTGATTCAGGCCATTCATGAATGTCGTGGACCTTTCATGCTCAGGTTTGCTCTCGGGTGGGTTGAGGAGAGATTTCACCTGCTTTGGTATCATTTTCTTGAGAGCGTCCTGGTATCACAGTCAGGTTTGGCTACGTTTGAAGCCGTTGCCGTGCGCTTTGATGGTAGATGCTGTTGATCATAGACCCTGACATACCTGAAGCTCATCATCATTGCACCATCTATTACGGATTTGGACATGGCGTAGAAGGCAAAGGAGATGGGTCTTGTGGACCTCGAGCCTCAACCGCTTCTCTGCGGCCGTTATCGGCTGCCGCTTAGAGATTCTTTTGTGTCTAGAACTTTCTTGCGGTTGATCTAAGGTGATTTGAATAGTAGAATCATCTGACAGCGCTTCCGACACTGCGGGCTGCAAGTCGACGTCCTCCCACTCCATGTCATCATCCTCGGATGATGAGGTGGGAGAATCATATACGGTCTGCACTTGTCGACCAGTAGGTTCATTGTTCTCAATTGGAGCTGAGGTTTTTTGATGATCTATTTGGGTGCTTGATACATGGTTTCGTCCCGCCAACTTGCGTCTCTTTGGTATGCGGTCATTATCGGGGGCCTGAGGATCTCGTGCCTCGGCTTCAGCCAGCATTTCCCGGTAGACCTGGGGGATTTGCTGATCTCCAGTCGGTGCAGTAGGCGGGATTCGACCATTCTGATTGCGCCGCGTTGAGCGACGAGTTGGAGTATTGACTGCCATTCCGGCATAAACCGTATCTATAAAAGAGGTTTTATGTACTCCGACGCGCCGGTTGTCAGGCGGATATAAGCCGTGGAATGGGAAGTAGAAGGGTTCCTATGACGCAGCTTCTCCGAGGGCACGTGATTGACATAAGGTGATGGGTTGCTGCCTTAGGCGATAGGTTTGCCGTGTTTGGAAGATAGCTGTCTCCCCGCCTGAGTGGGGATGCAGGCCCGGTATGCTAGACAGCTAGCTGTTACGCAGCATCGTATCGAGATAATCACTCTCATGCTAAAGCCTTTTTGAATATCATTTACAATCTGGATCACGAGTGAGAATGACAGTCAGCTGCACAAGAGGAATCCACTGAGTAAATAGTAAGACAGACGCGGAGGTGACTATGCCCTGGGTATACAAGTTTATGAAACAAGAAATCACTTCCCGCCAATCAGTCTCAGTCGCAAAACGCAATACCTTTTAGTTGATATCTTGTCATCTAGTCTGCAAGGATCGCTGCCCCTATAGGTAAACTCCTTCCTCTTCCTCCTCTTCTCCACCTTGTGTATCTCCGGAAGCATTTCCCCTCGTCGAGGCTGAATCTGTCTGACCTTGATGAGTGGCAGGTGCTGTGTCTCTGGATGCCTCCGTAGTGTCTCCATTCGTTTCCTTTCTCTCTTGATCTGTCTCGCCCAGCTCGATCCACTGCTGTCCGCGGTTCTCGACCTCCGTCTTCAGTAACTCAACCCTCTCCGTCATAGCTGTAACCACATCTTTGTTTTCCATAATATAACTCTCCAGCTCGCGCTTTTCTGATTCGCTGTCGCACGACTCCTTGATGAAGGTTTCGAGTTCTGCGTTCGAGCGGTGCAGATGAGCGATTGAGTTCCGAATCTCGGAGACTTTGGCGTAGAGGACGGGGAGGGGAAGCTCTTTGATAGCCTCAGCGAAGGCGGAGGGAGAGATCGGGAGAGATTCGTCCGACATGATAGGCGTTGCGATGATGTGATCGCCGTGATAGATGATGATCGTGTGGCAAGCCCTGGGATGATATAGGGATGGATGCCAAAGCACTTCTGTATTGTTTGAGTTGCTGTCAGATGTCTGTTCTTCCTGTGAGTTCTCTTGCGACAGATGATAATGGATGTTATCACCACGTGATGATATTGCGATAGTGAAATAAACTCACTGTATCGCCAGATAGTTGTGTTACTTGGTGCAGACCACGGCTTGTCGAGTCAATAAAATTGAATGAGACTCAAAGTAATGGGCAAGCATTCAGAAGAGAGATTCACCATTTGTCTGTGATATTCTCTGACTGAAGTCTGGGAATCTGCATACTTTCAGCCCCCGTTACCCACGAATCCCCATCGGAACAACTTCCGGCGACCGGAGAAAATCGACCCATCCCACCTCCCTTGGGAATCCCACTTGACGCCTGACAACCCTCATCACTATACTTCTATTGTTATAGCACGGTCTCAAACCCTGTCGCTTGCTATGAGCAATGTCTTGGGCATAGCATGGCGCGCTCCATGCCCGGGGCTCCGGGCCACGAGCCTGTTCCCCCCCGTCAGCTCCAAGGCGCTCCCCGTCTTCAGTCCTCTCCCCGCCTCTCTGCCTCTGATTCCCTGCCGAAGAAGCATCTTCTCGAGACGCGCATTCGGCTCTCTACATAATGCATACGCGCCCCGCGACCGTCTTATCCCTCCAGTCTTCTCACCGGTTTCCACTCGTTCGTTCCAGACCTCCGCATCGCTCCGCGGAGCCAGCAAGCCTCCTCCCGTGGATCATGGCGTGAAGCCCCGGCCGGAGTCCTTCTCGCTCGCCGATGTCAATGCCATCTTCGGTGCCCGCGCAAAGATCTCCCAGTCCATGGGAAACCGTATTCTCGCCGTGCTTCACGGCAGACGACTCAATGGCACTCTGGACCTGGATCTTCCCGACGACATTGCTCGCTCGGTTCGCCCGCAAAATCTCGACGCAGCCCTGAGTTATCTTCGCGAGCACTATCCGATGGATGAGGACGCAGCGATTCTTGCCCGCATCGAACGCGAGGAGCTGGAAGAGGAACAGAAGCTCATCAGCCGGGCCGAGGAGTTGGGTCTCTACAAGCCCCAGAGCGGTCACTACCAGGCTGAGTTAGGCGATAAGAATGATGTCTCCGGCAGGAGTATCCTCCAGGAAATGCGAAAGCACAATGAGGCTAGGATCCTGGCTGAAGAAGAACAGAAGCGCAAGGAATGGTTAGAGGGTGCGGCGGAGGACCAGGAGAAAATCAAGCGTCAGCTGGAACGAAACACTGCTCTGCAAAAGTTCGAGGACACCTCAGCTCTGGAAGGTAAGGTTGCCCATCGATGGACTATGAGGAAGGAATGAATGCTAACCTTCTTGACTGCGATATAGTCCGGGAGCGCGCGGACCCTAGAGAGCGCCCGCTTCTCGCCTGGGTCCAGAAACACCACCTTCGGGCCATGGATACTGACGTTGATGTGAGCAAAATGACAACGGTACGTTGACCCTGCTCATACGGGATTGATGCCCTCTGGCCCCAAAACTTGCAGCTGATCCGGTCTAACGATGTCTGCTTAGAGCGGTCGCATTGTCCCCTCCCTCCTGTTCGGTCTGGTCGCCCTAGGTCTTTGCTATACCTTCGCTCTGCTCTACGAACCCCCTGCAAGAAAGGATCGGCTATGGCCTGACACCCCTCGTGCTGCTGCAACAATAATCGGCATTGTCGGTATAAATGTCGGAATCTTTGCTCTATGGAGATTCCCGCCAGCCTGGAGAATGCTCAACCGCTATTTCATCAGCGTTGCCGCCTACCCGCGTCCCCTGAGCCTTGTGGGCAATGTCTTCAGCCATCAGAAGCCTTTGCACTTGGGTCTCAACATGACAATGCTTTGGTTTATTGGAACACGACGTGAGTATCTAGGTTTGATTTAATACCTTCTTCGTTGTACTGATGTTCGATGCCTTCTTAGTGCACGATGAAGTCGGTCGCGGCGAATTCCTGAGCTTGTACATGGCATCTGGTATCATTGGATCTCTTCTCTCTCTGTCTGCACATGTTCTTCTGGGCCAGTGGACTGTGACTGCGCTTGGAGCCAGCGGTGCGATCTCTGGTATTGTTGCAGGCTGGTGTATACTCCACGCCAAGTATGTTTTCATTTTTCGCCTGTGTGATGCGTCTCCATTCTAACCATGTCTCGTGCGAACAGCGATAATCTCACCTTCTACCTGATTCCCAAAGACTGGCAGGCGGTGGCATCTGCTCAGGGATGGGTTATACTATCAGCCATTGTCGGTTTTGAAGCTATTCGTCTAGCGATGACCTTCCGCGCTCCGACCCTCGACCACTGGGCCCATATCGGTGGCTATCTCACGGGAATCGTCTGGGCGGTTGTTCGAAATGCAAAGGAGAAGAAGCGGCGGGAAGAAATGAGCTGGTTTCAACGGTTGTTCTCCCAGTAGTCGAGTCGACCCGGGGCCTTGTAAATAACATTGGCTATCTTAGGCACTTGTAAAATATATAAGTTAGAATTCTTTTTGTGGGGTTATCTCTTCAAGACTTCGGATTGTCACTGGCGCCGACAGTTCACTCACAGTCAGACCTTACCTTTCCCGCCTTTTGGTCAGATCATGGACAGATCATGGATCACTAACTGTGATTACGAGTGTTATTCTCAAATGGCAAGATACTGAGCCAGGAGTCACTCAATTGAGGTGCAGACCAGCGTCTACTTTGGGGCGGGGCTGGACAAGCCTGCAGCCACGATCTGCAGTCTACGTCCATGAGGCCGCCCCGGTTTGTCTTTTCTTGCCGGAACGCTCGGCAAGCCAGGGTAACTACATTTGAACCGGCTTAAATCCAGCAAGTCAAGCTGGAGTTGGATCTGTTGGAGGCATATCTAGTCCAGCCCTAAGGGTGGAGCACCACGTCATTGGGATTACCGTGACCCAGTACTTCGTACCTCCAGCAACTCGGCACGAACAAGTCCAGGCATGTTCAAAAAGCCACCAGGGCCTGCCTCACCCCTGAATCCGACCCTACTGTCTATCTCTTAAGAGGGTATTGCATACATCCCAACCTGGTGAAACTAAGTACCTGCTGCCTGAGGAACACTGACCAACTTCAGGCCTCGGCTCCGCTCCCCGTGGTCCGTTACAAGTTACAGCACATCTATACCACCACCACTCACCACTACCACAACGACCACCATTAACTTGAAATGCCCGAAGCAAACATGCCATACCACCAATTCCCCTCCCACGAACGAGACCCTCTCCTCGGCGTCCGCAATGGCCACAACCCCAACAATCCCACCCCAACTCCAAGAACCCACCTCGCGAACCTTCACAATTACTTCACCCAACCCCTCGCGCGACGCTGGACCGACCTCCTCCTCCTCACCTGCTACATCATCACCGGACTCCTCGACTCCTCCGCGGTGTTTATCTGGGGCTCCTTCGTCTCCATGCAAACCGGCAACACAGTGTACGCGGGACTCGGACTAACCGGGCTGGACACCACCACACGCTGGCAGAAATCCCTCATCTCCATCGGCAGTTTCTGCACCGGCAGCTTTCTTTTTGCCCTGCTTCACCGCCGACTGTTTGCCGCGCCGCGGTGTCGCGGCGCGCTGGCGCTGTCGTTCGCCCTCCAGACGGGGTGTATTGCCGTTGCGGCGGTGATTACGAGTGTATATCACCCACACAAGGATGATGATAACGGGAGGTTGAGGTGGACGACGGTGGTGCCGTTGGCGTTGGTTGCGCTGCAGAGTAGCGGGCAGGCGGTCGCGAGTCGCGTGCTGCAGTTTAGTGCGTTGACGTCGGTCGTGTTGACGAGTGTCTACTGTGATTTATTTTCGGGGCCGCTGTTGAGTACTAGTTCTTCGGAGCAGCCTGCGGCGGCGGTGAGGAATCCGGATGAGTGGCGGAGGGTGGGCGCGGTGGTGGGCTTGTTGATTGGGGTCGCGGTTGGAGGGGGTTGGGCGAGGAGTGAGGTTGGGTTGGAGGGAGCGCTGTGGACGGCGGTGGTGTTGAAGGCGGGGATTACGGGGGCTTGGTTGTGCTGGAGGGAGGAGGAGAAGGCTGGTGCTGGGGAGGAGTAGATACTATCATAGTGTGTACGGTTGGGGGGGGGGGTGCATGTGTTGATGAAGAGAAAATTTTGCAGGTTGTGGATGAAGGTGGGAGTAGACAATTCAAATGGACTGACAGGGTCAATATGACCCTGACAAACGGTTGCAACTCTATTGACCTATAGTCTTCATGATGCATGCTTGGAATGGATTCATTCCAAAGGCATATAAGCAATCTATCGGTTCCCTAGCGTGAACCACACGCTACTGCACCCGTTGCGCTTGACTTAGCCTTATACAAGTACAGCCACTGCCGCGTAATGTGGCTTGGTGGTAAGTATTACCTAAAAACTAAAGATCTAGTTAAGTTAGGATCAGAAGGCGGATCGAAGCATCTGTCGAATACATTGCTGGACATTTGCATGCCGAGGATACTCACTTTGATAACAATTGATTTGTCGAGTGGAGAGATTTTAGCGCGTAGTCTAGTTAGCTGAGTCCACTGCTGAATGTGGAAGACCTTGCGATGGATTTCAGGTCAGTAACAGACGATGAACTAACTAACCCTAAGAGGTTAGCTGTATAAGCTACTAACTCATTCGTGAATAAGCGGAGATAGAGCACTTTTGGGTTGTGGCGTTCTGGAAAAGAATCATCCGAGCTACAGAACTTGGCATTATAATCCGACTAATTTTATAATATTTGTGCATTCGTTGTGGAATGCTTCGGCGTGCATAAAAAGTACACACATCTTCCGTTGGCCGTGGTGAGCCGACTACAGTCATGTCGAGGAATGAGATACGTCTATACTGTATCTAGCAAAGCAGCCTCTGAACCCGGGCAGTTTCGCCTCCACAGGGATAACCGAGCCCATGGAATAAGGTGCCTGTACTCTCAACGGCCGTGGGGAGAGCATACTGTCAGTCAAGCCGATGTTCTCAGGCCAGGATTTTCACAGTGGCTCAACCGGGCTGTTCGAGACAAAGTTCCAGTGACCAGAGTTGAGCAGCATGTCTACCATGATCGAGTTCTGCTCACTCCACTGTCCCAGACTACTCAACTTTTGCCTCAGTCGCATTCTCCACGATCCCCTGCCAAAGGACAATCGGTGCTGCAACGGTTGTTCCGTCCGAGACCAGGCTGCACGACTAGACGGGCACGCGACCAAGAGTCCGAGCCACTCGTATGTTGTCCAGCTGCCAGGACGAGATGCGTGCCTATCACGAATTCGAGTGAGCTTAGTTCTCGTTACCATGTAGGAATCCAGAGAGCAAGAGACCCTACGTATACGTATTCGTATTTAAAGTAGAATGAAGGGCTGTGTCGCTGGGAAAAGAGGCTGGAACTACTGGAACAAGTGGGAACTACTGGAACAGCCCAGGGGTTCCGTCTCCCAGACTCGCATCCTTGCAGGATCCCACTTGGCACACCCGCTAGTCCCAAGTAGTGCCACGCCTGCGTTTCCCTCTTGAATCTTGAATCGCAGCCAAATTCAGCCTTCTCTTTCTCTTTGGCACTTTGCTGCTGACGACGAACTAGTCAACCCCACCCTTTCCTCCCTCTCTCCCCCTTATTCCTTTTCTCTTCCTCCTTCGATCTTCCTGGAAGTCTTCGCTGTCTTCTCCTTCTTTTTGTCGTGTGTATCGATTGCTTACTGCTTCCGAGATTTCTGCGTCCGTGAACTCGAATCGTTTTGTACATACCGGTTCCTTCACAGCATTTGTCGGTCGGCATCGGCGTTTTGCACCTGCATCGAATTCCGACATCTGTATATACTTCTCTTTCGTTCCGATAGAACAACGGCGACTAGCCGCAACAAGGGTCATTTTTTGCGAATAGGGACCGGACCACGCGACACCTTTTTTGGTCCGACCACCTTACACCTTCTCGGGAAGAAACATCGCACAGGATCGGCACCACGCAGCTGGACGCCGATGCTAGGCGCTTGAGCCCGGTCCTCAAGAACGGTTTTTTCGTCCTTCGCACATTGTTCGTATCACACAGTCGTTGGAAGTCACCATGGTGTCGAACAACGACTCGACCTCGGTCGATCTAGGGAAGCCCCAGTTCGCTTCGCACTCATGGGTTGAGCCGATTGTAAGTGCTCTACAGTTTATTCTCCTACCTTCAGCATCTAATCCGATTCTCTTTCAGATCGTCCTCAGCATCATGTTTAGCTCCTTATACTTTAATCGTCGCAGGGGCTTCAACATCTTTGGGAAGAACAACAATCGGGATCTAGGGTCGTCACATCCCTTGTACGTGAAGGATGAAGAGGCGAACGATTCGACCGACTCTTTGTCGGATGGAGAAGCCAATGGACAATTGCTGAACCCTGGGGTGGACAATACCTACCCTCCCAAACGCCGCAACTGCTTGTGGTTCACGGTCAAGACGCCCAACTCGTCTCGTTTCGCTCGTCACTTCCACAGTCGAATCCTTCAGAAGTTTCCGTTCTTGGTGGAGATGTTCTACTGGGTCATGAACTATCTCTTCTACTCGTGCACCAAGGCAGTATCCCAGTCCTTGTCTCCCGCCGGTCGCGACGTCGTACAACTTGCCCAAGATCATGCTATTGGGGTGCTCAACCTGGAGCACAAATCATTTTTCAGCATTTTCTTTCCCATCGAGGAGGCCGACTTCCAGGCCTTCTTCATCAACGGCCACCCAGGTTGGATGACTTTCTTCAACCGCATCTATTCGTTGGTTCACATTCCCGGAACCGTCGCGTAGGTGTTCGCAATCCACGATTTACATCAGACTTGGCAGGCTAATGTGTGCTTCTAGTTATCTTTCGTGGTGGTACTACGCTGCCCCCGACTTCGAGCGCTACGCTATCGCTCGCCGCACGATGACCCTCGGCAACTTCATGGCCTTCATCATCTTCTGCTTCTGGCCCCTCATGCCGCCGCGCCTGCTGCCCGAGTCGTTCGGGTTCCACGACACTGTCCGCCAGGAGCACGCGGAGAGCGTCTGGGTCGGCGGTAAGATGGTCAACCAGCTGGCGGCCATGCCCAGCCTGCACTTCACCTACGCCTTCTGCATCGGCAATACCTTCTTCTACCACTCCGGCGTCTTCCACCGCCTGCTGGGCAAGCGATCCTCCCGCATCACTCTCCGCGACATTTTCCTCGTCATCCTGGGCTTCGTCTACCCCATGCTCGTCCTGTCGGTCATCGTCGCCACCGCCAACCACTACTGGCTGGACGCAGTGGTGGCCACCTTCTCCGTCGTCTTTTCCTTCTGCTGCAACCGCATCTGGCTCATCCTCCTCCCGCTGGAGGACATGCTGCTGTGGGTGCTGCGGCTGGAGAAGCCGGTGCCCACGACGGGCAGCCGCCGGCGAGGCGTGTCGACGGACGATGAGAATGACCGGGACGGTATCGAGTACCGTCCTTTATAAAGAAGGATTCACGACCCCTACTACAGTGGTCCGGTTTATTACGGCAGATTACTAGCCGAGCCGACATTTATAGTATCTGATGCTTTTTGAGAATAGAATTTTGACTGTTGATGATTTCATCGTCTTCTTCTTTCAGTGTATGAACTGTAGGTCGATAGGGAATGAACAGAGTAGTAGTCCCATTGAACTGGAAGTCCTCTCCAATTCCTCTCAACTCATCGTGTCACGCCACCCGCCACTCCAACAGACAGAGAGTACGTACCTTCAACGTAGAGGGGGATTACACAGTAGGAGCCTCAAGGAGACAATTTGAACAGACAACCCCACTATTTAATCCCCCCCTTCGTCGGCGTATTATACTATTACCTTCTTCGATAAACGCGTAATCACCAGGTACAGATACAGTACACATGAATCCCGAGTTTCCAGCCAGAAACTGACCTCAAGGCATGGGCGCAGTTGCAAAACGGTAAACACCCTTGAACAGGTAATCTAGTATGGAGCCGGCCTGTCTCCCATAACCTCCCTGGGTTGGGGAGGGGGAAAGTAGACAGTCACTTGGTAGTTAACTGTAATTGTCTTCAGTCAAGCTTAAATAAATACGATCAATCAGCTTTCGTCACGGTGGACAAGGGGAGGAAGAGATGTGCGGTTTGAAATCGTGGAACGGTTTGGATTGGCCCTTCTTTTTTGCACACTTTTCGAGGGGGTGAAGTGTTGTTGGTGTGGGGTGATCCTGGGGATGATCTGGGATGGTCTGTTAGAGGTTTGAAGTGTCGTGGGGATGATCCCGGGTCAATGGGGAAGAGAATCTACAAAGTTCGTCGTAGCTTGTGCTGATCTTTACTATACTACCGAAGGGTAGATCCACCATGTCACTCTCAGTACGGAGCAGTGGGGGTGGGCTGGCATTGGACTACTAATCTTCAAGTCATCCATGATTGTTTCGCTGCTAGGTGTGGAAGATCTCTACGATCGGAATCTCAATCTCAATTTGAAGATATGAAATGGGTTCATTTTTTGGTTCTTGGTTTGTTACTCCTAAAGGTATCGAGGATCGAGAAGACTCATGATAAGCGAGAAGAGATGACAGGGCTAGCGCTGGGGAAAGAGGGTCGTGTTTCAAAAGGAAGGTTAATCAGCGCCAGCGCTTAAGTTAAAGAATACCTCAAGAAAAAGAAAGTGATTCCAGATCCATGGGTAGCGTTGGCTACACCCAAAAAAATCATCAAAATGAAGAAACAGAATGTATGAATAACCAAATTTGAAGAATTGAATGACCAACCCGGTAGATCACAAATTTGTCCAAGAAAATGGATAATTAAACCATCTACTTGGAATAAGAGGAAGAAGGAGTGGGAGTTGGGGTTGCGCTAACACTGGGGATGAGACTGACACTCGCGGTGACACTGGCGACACCGACGCGGTTGGCCCCCAGAGTGTTTGTGGGACAGGCGGTGCGCAGCCCCTGCGACAGCGAGGCCAGGCCGACGGGGCCGAGCTTGTCGATGGTGGACGGGGCGGGCACAGTGCCGACGTAGGCGTTGAAATTGTACAGCCCGCAGATGCAGGTGTCGACAATGTCCTTGAGGCTGGTGTCGCTGAGGACGGTCTGGCCGTTGCGCACGAGGGTGAACTGCTGCTGGCCGACGCCCATGGGCACGGTGAAGGCGCTGGCGCCCGCGGGGGCCGTGAAGGTCTGCATCCCATTCTTGCCCGAGGTGACCTGCACCGTGGCCGGCGACTTGAGCAGCGAGACGACGTACACCGCGTCCTCCATCGTCTCCCAGCCGTTGGGTCGGCCGCGGAAGAAGTTGCCGCTGGCGTTGTTGGGGCTGCCCTCCATCGTCGTGTCGGTGTTGTCGCAGCTGACCCCCTTCGGCGTCGGTCGGTACCAATAAATCAGCTTCTCCTCGGTGATGTAGGGATCAACCGTCGTGGCCTCGGCCTTGTAGGCAGCGATAAAAGGCTTGGACATTTGCAGCCATCCGTCGTGTGGCCTATCGGGTTGGAATGCCGTTAGCCATCAGGGAAGATGTGAAACAGACTCGACTGGTCAGAAACTAAATAGTGGGAAAAGGGTCCAAACTCACATATCCATCACCCACTTAGAGGCGCCGTCGTCGGTGTGGGGGGACGATAAGGGACCAATGTAATGTGATTCGCCATAATCATTCCAGGTGATGATCTCGACAAAGCGAGGGCTCAAAGTCAGGATTTCCCGCCAGCGGTTATACCAGAGCAGATCCCCAGGGAAGACCCAGTTTTTACTGTACGGCACTTCTCCCCCAAAATGGGTGAAGAACCAACCGGAGGCAGCTGCGACAGGAATGAATGAATTAATTTCACACTTCCAGAGACAGACCGAAAACACTTACGAGCGATGTATCCTTTTCCTCCCAGCGCCTTGACGTATGATTGGTCTCCCTCGGTGACGGTGACATTGCGGCCGGCGCTTGGGGCCTTGTTATCTCCGTTGTTGTCCCACGCCATCCAGTTAAGCGCCCCGTCGATCTTGCTGAAGTCCCCTTGGCCTGGGTGGAAATTGGGCGCAAAATAGACATCCATGCCCGCGGAAGATTTCATCTGCTGCACATCCAAGCCATCACCCGCAAACGAGGAGACAAATACTTTGCCGTCCACCTTGAGCTGGGCCGGCCGGTTGCCGTACTGGGCGATCTTCTGCCCGACCGTCGTAGCCTGTCCAGTGTTGTACCAGTTGAAGTCGAAAGAGATGAAGACCTTCATATCGTTCCGGGCAGCGGACTCGTATGCAAAGTTCAGCTGCGTGTCGGTGTAAGGGTCCACGCCGATGTTCAGTGCAAAGGCGTCAATCCCCAGCGCCTTTGCGCGTTTCATGTCGTCGTCATAATCAGCAGCGCTGTTCCGATTACTGGTGATACCGATCTAGCGCTCATGGTTAGTCTGCTGTACCGACCCGGACGAGCTTCGAACAGGGTCCTCCACCCACCATGAAGTGACAGAAGACCAGTTTGTCGCCGCTCGCGGCGACGGTCGAGTTGGTGCTGACGGGGACGCTGCTTGCCAGGGAAGCCAGCCCGGCAAGAGCGTAAAATGATAGCTTCCAGAGCTTCATCTTATGGCGTCAGAAGCAGTCAGAAATTGAATAAGGAATGAATAGAAACAGAAACGCAATCAAGAATGAAACAGACACAGTCTGTAGTAGAATTGGTGTAAAGGAATGTGAGCAGAGGATCAACCCCTTGATACACGTCAGGAAAAGAGAGAATGGAAAGAGAAAAGAAGGTAGAGAAAGGAAGAACAAGAGGTGAGGTGAAGAAGGAAGAACAAGCGATGAGGCTGTAGGTATTTATTCAGGGCTATCGCTAAGATGCAATGGCTGCATAGTCCGACTGAACCCTGAGTTTCAGGAACCGGCGGGTGGAATCCTTCCAAGCCACTGGCAACAAAGAATGCTCCAATTATCAGACGAAAATCTCCCCTTCGGATGTCAGCTTGGATGCTTTGATGATCTGCGCTTGTCCTTATTGACTGTCAACGAAATTGAGCTCCCACTCAGCTCATTATATACTGTCATCGCCGATGATGTCCCGGCGAATAATATCAGAGGCCCCCAAAGAAGGCATCATGGGGCCAAAAGAGCTCTCCCAACAGCGTTGCTCCTGTGAGACGACGGGTAGCAGACAGAATTACACTGAATCGCATCAAACGGTCCTTGTCGTTTGCCTTCGAAGGGATTTCCGAAATGTCGCACTGGGAAGAGTATGGGCTTGGAACGAGGACGGAGCCTGATCGCGTCCGCAAAAGGCAATCCTGGGCTTCGCGATGCTACAGAAGCATTGCATCCACCGGTCTGTTGCCGTCAGTGTGATGAGTCGTAAGCATCTGATTCGAGCATCGAAGTTGATCTAGCGATCACTGTCGACTCGACGGATCGAACGGGGAGAGAAAGGCAATAGCCACAGACGAAGCCGAGACTGCCCTTGGACGTCTCAGATGGCTCAGAAGACGTTGAGAAGTGATCTGCTTCCCCGGATGAGATACCACAAGACTAGCGGTGATAGAACTTGAGTCTGTGCCACCTGGAATTACAGGCCAGTTTGGGTTTCTGATTGGTGCTGCCATTGTCCGAATGTGATACAGACGGATGATCTTAATGCTTCGAAACATCCAGCCTGCGGGCAGCCACTCCTAAGTTCTAACGCTTTCAAGCCGCATCCATGCACACGAAGAGTATTTCTCCCAGCTTCAGGGTTGTGCGCGTTTTCAGCCCAATGCAACCCAGTGAGCACTGCATATATGCATGAAGCCTGTGGGCTCCGACTTGCTTTTTCTTGCAGCCCCGGCATGACATATGCGAGAGCTGCGGGGTAACATGGCTGGCATATCAGCCACGCGATGCTATCACCAGACAATCGGAACATATGCAGTTGTTTTGCCACTGAATGTTGAGGTTGTGGAGGCCGCGATCTTTGCTAGAGATGCTACCAGGTTGAGGCTTTTGCGGTGTATCTTCCATCGCAGGCCGGGGTGTAGGCGGGCTGGCCTGCAGGGGGAGAGGGGAGGGGGGCTTAGAAGGGCCTTTACCCTAAGCTCAACTCGCGAAGAAGGTGTTACAGAGGCCCATGTGACTATATACTCGTTTGCTTCAGTTTCGAGACGGGATATGCTTTACAGTCTTGCCTTGATCACCAAGATAGCTGTTAAACATGAACTAATTGTGACCGGTGTTGGATATAATCCTCCGAGCTTTAACTCTTTGGCTGATCCACCCAGTGCAACCTTGACAAACGCTATGACACGAGACCGCAACTATCTGAACCATGTCCATGAAATCGCTCGAAAGGGGATGTGTGCAAGCTCAAAGAAGGGCATTGCCACGGAGTTTTGGAAGTGACCAAGTATAGCAAAAGAACCTGATGGGAGGCTATTTGCGGCGGGGACACCATTCCTCACTTCTTGCATCTTTCAATACACACCTCGTCAAGTAGACTCCCGTTCAGAGTCGACAAAGACGACAACAGAAGAAGTCATAGCTAGCTTCAATGATATCGATGAAACCATTAATGTTACATGTTATCGTCGTGAAAGCTAGCGACTTGAATCGAGATGATCACAGAATCGATGACAAAGAGCAAAGATATGAGCACAATGGCGTTCGATGATCTTTCATCTCACGAGACGGCAATAAGATGCAGGCTGAAAGCAATAAAGACAGAAGCCACTACATACTGGCGGAGGATAGTCTGCGGGATGGGAGTTGCAAACCAAGCAAACCATCCCAGTCCCGGAACAACAATAATTTCCGGGCCGAAGGGTGCGGGCGGGACGACAATTTCTCATTCTTGCGTTCACTTCATTCCGGCCTCTCGAAAGACTCTCGGCAGTCCTTGATGTGCTTTTCCCGGTTTTGTCGCCTGCTACCCAATTGTTCTTCCGAAACAAAAACCTTGAAAAGTCAGTGCTCTCTACTCTGCCTTGCTTTTTTTTTTTTTTCTAAGTTCTATATGGTTATGTGGTTCGAAAGTCTGGAACCCTCCCTCCCTTCCTCCCTCTTTCCCCCCTTATCCATGATGTGCCTCCCATCCCCCCTTTTGCCCCCTCCGTCTCTCCCCCGCTTTTTCGTCCCCACCATGGATCTCGATTTTGATCAGATAAGAATCTATAAGCACGCGACTCACCACCACAGCTCTCTAATCCATCCCTCCCCACTCTTTTTTACACACTATTCCCGTTTGTAGTCAACTAACCGTGTGCATCCAGTTTCTTGACCGGCTTGTTGCCCGTCTCAGGGCATCAACATGCCTGCTGTCCATGGCGATTTAGTTGGCACGGTGATTCCTACCGATAATGAACTGCCGCCGGAGATTGTTCCGCGCCAGGTAACCCTCAGGGATCGCGTCACCATTGCAACTCTCGTGCCTTTCACATCTGCTGCCTTGGTGCCACGATCACTGTTGGCGTATCTGTCCGAGCAACTGAACAAAGAGATCGAAGGCGGGGACACGTATGCCATGATCGATCCCATCCCCCTGGAACAATTCGGATCGTACTGGTTCTCCAACTTCGGAGCGATTATGCTCCTGGGGGACATAAAGAGCGTGCAGGAAGTCCAGTTGATGGGCCGTCAGCGAGCCAACTGGGCCAAGCTCTGCCTGGGTAGTTTCAACATCAGACCCAACTATCCAGGCCGTAGTAGCCACGTCTGTAACGGCATGTTCATTGTTACCGATGCGGCTCGCAACAAAGGTGTAGGTCGGCTGATGGGCGAAGGATACCTCGAATGGGCTCCTAAAATGGTCAGTATATGCAACGCAGATTGCACGGTCACCGAAACTGGTTCCAGAAGGTCACCCTTGCGACACTCCCCTCACCTTCCCGTGACGATGTGGCCTTGTGTCGCTTAGCGGCTATCCCGTTCGTAGAAGTCTAACTTTGACTAGGGATACACCTATGCTGTTTTCAACCTGGTCTACGAAAGTAATGTGGCCTCCTGCCGTCTGTGGGACGCGTTAGGCTTCAAGCGTATTGGGAGAGTGCCTGGCGGTGGGCGACTGATGTCCAACCCAGGCCAGTACGTCGATGCCATCATCTACGGGCGCGATCTCGGTCCGGATGGAGAAGACTCAGCGACACAAGATCGGTTCGACAAGATTCGGTATTATCTCAAGCATTCCAAATATCCTCGCGGGGCGGATCGTGCGGAAAAGAGTCGGTTGCGGAGCGCCGCCACTCACTACAAGCTGGTTGAGGACACGGACGGAACGGGTGAGAAGTTGATGCTCAAAGACAAGGAAGTAGTGTCGGACCCCCAGCAGCAGTACGATATTGCCCGAGAGATGCATCTTCAACAACACGCCGGCATCAACAAGACCACAGCCGCCATTGCTGTCAAATACCACTGGGTCCGCATCAAGGAAACGGTCAGTCGCGTAATCCGGGACTGCCCGGAGTGCAAAGAGACTTTGAAGCCGGCCATTGTGAACGGTTTCATGAACGATAGCACACCGGAAATGGAAGACATGGAAGACATGGAAGAAGAGAACGAGCTGGAGGAGAACGAGGAGCCCGAGACTGCAATGCATGTGAATCCCACCATTCCGACCAGCACCCTCATGGGGGCACATGCTCTCATGGACCACCCGGCCGACATGCATGCACATTCAGCCCAGAACCCCTTCGTAACGACCCATAACGGCGTAGTGTCAGGGACGGTGGAATCGATAACCGACTACACCGGCTTGCCACTCGACCCCCAGATCATGAACATTCACCAACAACTGCCCCGATTTCACCCCCACGACCCGATTACCGATCCCTACTCGCACGGTGCACATACATTACATGGTACGAGTTTTGAGGACGAAGTGCGGCATCACACGAGCCACGACTATCATATGATGGTCGATGATCCCACAGATCCCGATCCCTCGGCCTCCCTCCATGAAAGCGCGCTGGGGCTGGTACCTTCGCAAGCGCATGACGTGCACCACGACCAGATTCTCGCGAAGTATGATTACGTTGGTCAGCAAGATGACGAGTTGGATTTTGTATAGCATGGCGTAACTGCTAAGTCAGGGCGTGGTTGGTTGGGTTTCAGCATCATATAGACGGGGCTAATCATAGAAGCATTGAACCAGCGTAGTGTTTGACATTGACAATTTCATATCTTTGACCTGATTTTTAACCAAGATATCGAGTACAGGACGTCGATAACAGCAATCAAAGCAATCATTGCTCCTAGCTCGAAAACCGCGCGCCATCTTGTCGTAATCTTACTGCCAGCAAGCAGTGCTCTCTGCTCTGCAACTCCAAGTCAGATTAGACTTGAAAGAGTGAGGTCTTGGTGAATGAGGTCTTCCAATTCGCACATCCTACCTATCTTGAATAAATATAGCCTGCCTCTCCAGAAGGTTACCTTCATGGACTGCATTTAAGTGAGGCCCATTCACTAGTACCATATTGTCTATTCAAGGTATCGAGACCATTCACCCACGTGTTCCCGGTCCTCTTCAATCCCAACCACCAACACCTTAAGCACTTCCTTCCTCCCTCCTCTTCCCTCCTTCCTCATTCTTGCTCAATTTCCCCAACCCACCTCCAGCTGTGCAATTTGTCATTTTATACACCATACTTGATGGGGAGATGACCACAATTCTCTGTATCCTACTGCACTCTTAACGTCTGATACACCTTTCCTTCTATCCAGACAAACTGCAGACCCCATGCAGAACATCATTGTCAACACCCTTGTGGCTGATCCCTCTCAACTTGAGAGCTTCTTATGGGTGTCACTCCTTCCACCAACCATCTACGGTGGAGGGTGTTCAGGCTTGCTTACCCTTCGATAGAGCGTGCAGTACCGTGTTCATCCGTCCTTCAGGTATCCGTTTAGACGTGGGTCACTAGAGGCTTTGATAATGGTAAGACTGAAGCTATCGAGGCTGTCTAAGAGATCTAGTGATGAGGGCAGTCAGGACCCAGCCAAGGAGGCCTCCGGGCCTCCGTCAACAATCAGGAGCGAAGCAGTTCTGGTGGAAGAAGATGAAGAAGACAGTTGAGTCTACCAATCCATCTCTGGTGCGAGCCTACTGACATTTGCCACGGTCTGTAGTGAACTTTTCGGAGCTCGCCATATTCTGAGAAGAGTGCCAGTTTCAGCTCTCTCCATGTGAGCGTGCGAATGTATGCCTTGAAAGATTCGATGGCAAAGACGATCTTGCTTCGAGCACGGGTAGTTCGGAGCCAGTGGTCAGCAATGAATCGTTCAAGTGAGATTCGCGAGATAACGTCGAGAACGAAGCGCCCCATTGTGATGATTACATTCTTACATTTGATTAAGACAACTGCCCTGGTGATGAGCGCCGAGCGGTTCGGGCTTAGAGATGACTCGCGCAGATTATAGCAGCCTCACAAAGGGAGAAGGAGGTCTGTGGAGTCTATTGATGAGATGGCTGCCGCAGAGAACGAGAATGAATGTCTGCTGCAGCTTGGGGAACATTCCTTCAGCCATCTCCAAGGCTACAGTCGAGCATTGTAGAATGGGTTTGCAACACCGGAAAGGGAGAGGAGCCATGTTGCGACCCGAGAGGCTTGAGGCTATTCCCATCGTATCTGGGCATTGTCAGTGGTCTGACGTATATGGTCTCGAGAACAAGCATGTGCTGTCATGTTCCAAAGCACCCTGGCCGAGCGGCTGAATTTCATAGCCAGACTCTTGTTTAGGTCTTGCAATGACTATGCTACTATTCTAGGCTACGCCATTGCATACGCTGAAGAATATATTTGGCAGAGTCCTGAGATATTGTAGGCTGGTGCGACCATTCTCCGAATGCTATAAATCCCCGGCGCTGGCGATCGTCGCTACTTGGGCTTTCAGGAGTTTACAGAAACTGAATATAACCTTGACAAAAGCTGGGACGGGATCTGGGCTGCATCTGTGTATGATCCAGTGTCATCTTTCTCAACAATTCCCACGTAACACCAAGACCTCCGCTGCAGGAAAAGGCCTGTTGCGTTCCAAGTGCAGCATAGCGACCTGCTCCCCAACTCCCATACATGGGGACCGCCAGCAACCGCGCTCGAATGATATCTCAACCACCATGGCATGAGAAGCTTCCACCATACTCACCAACAAGGCACGGGCTTTCCTCGGTAAAACAGAGACCTGGTTCTTCGGCTGTAATGACGCAGCTAGCTTTAGTAACAAACTACTTAAAGAATAGTTCTTACCCGAATATCTATACTATCACCTGAACAAGATATTTTAATCTCTATTAAGATTAAGAACTCTTTCTTTCTAAATTAGTAATTCCCCGCGACTGCCTAAGTATATAGCTGACTTTCTATCCAATCTTCAACCTTTGCGGTATATGTATCCGGCGGTGTCGGACAGAAGTGCAATAACTGCTTGCAGGCCGGTTATAAGGTCTGCTCTGCTCTTTGCAGACTGGTTGACTGGTCTGTTCTGCTTCTGTTCGCGCGGGTATGTTCTACTGCTCGTTCGTGGTTCATGGGTCACGTTTGGTGTGGGTGGCCGCGAGTTTGGTACTTCGTGGTTTCGCATTGGCATTTCCTGTTGAAAAATCTCAGATTTTTTATGCCTCCCGCGACATGAACCCCCCTTATGCTGAACGAGTATGACATTCATCCCGATGCTCCCGTGGCTGAACTATTGTACGTCACAAGCCTAGAATGTTGCTCAGCGATGCTCTTCACGCTGTTCTGAACCACACCCGAGAACTTCCATTGGACGATTCGTCGTCCTCTAGCAATATATGGGACAGATCCTCCCCTTTCTTGTGATGCTATTCATTTTGCTTTCTTCATGGTTTCTTCTTCGGTAAATAAGGCACCATCAGTTTCAATACGAACCTAGTTCCCACCAGTACGGAGCGTTTTGAATACCATTCAACTCGAATGCAATGTATTGTCACTGTAAAAACGCATTCGTCAAGCTGTGGTAATACCGTTAGTGGAGCGTACAGTACGGTCCTTCATCCCCGCTTTTAGACCCACTTCTGTAAGGTACGATAATGCAGCGCCGTCCCGCACAATTCATCATCGCATGATGCCGGATCCAATTCACCAAATTAACCCGTTAGAGAAGAAGGTTATACACCACTGATAAAATATGTTTCATCACAATATATACCCAATCTGTGCTACTGATCTAAACCCAAGAACTACAACTTCGCATCCCAAGCCATGCGGTCGGAGCTCTCGAGCGGACGCTCGCGCCCATCCCACCAGAGCGGACACAGCTGGAACCACTTCTCGCGGCTGCAAAAGACGTGCACCGAGCGCTTGTGGCCGAGGTCGACATATTTCTGGACCGTAAGTCCCTGGGCGTTCTCATAGGAGAGCACTGTGCCGCCCGAGGCCTTGGGCTCGCCGACCACGCACTGGGTGCGCGGCTCGTCGAGGAAGATGTAGTGAATGACGCTGGACCACCATGCATTGACGCGGAAGGCGCCGCGCACGTTGTTGTCACCGACGAGGGAGTGCCGGCCACGATCGTAGTCGCCGGCATCGTAGTGAGCGCCGTAGTGGTCCTCCTATAAGCCAGACAAAACGCCAGTCAGTGGAATTGCGTCGAATGAGATGTCTATCTCGCACCGGGAGGGAGGTTAGGAACATACCTTCGCCCAATACACCTCGAAATAGGCAAACGGCTTATCATCAAACCGTCCGAACAGGCACAGCACATGCTTGTCCTCGTGCAATTTGCGCAGGTAGTTGCGGTGGTGCTCGATCGTGCCCGTCTCGTTCCACCCCTTGGCGACGCGCGGGTCATTCTGCCACTTGTGGAAGAGCTGCAGATGCTCCTCGTTCTGCCAGTCCACCGCCATCAGCGAGAAATGCTGGTCCAGGTGCGGGATGTATCGACTGTACACCAACGAACCAGGGGTGGGCTTGACGGGACGGATCGGGTGGCGCGCGTAGATGCGCTCCTCGGGGAACTTCATGGTAAACTCGTAGTTCTGAGCCATGGGCGGGTACTGGCCGGCCGAGCGACGGAGCTGGCCGTGCGTGCCTTGGTCGACTGCCCAGATGGGACGTGGGCCCAGCGGCGACCCGGCGCCTTGCCAGAAGGCGGACCGCAGGAGCACAATGGTAGGAAGGTTCGAGGGTTGGTTTTCATTGCCGAAGGGTTCGCGCGGCGAGGGGAAGGGGACAGCCAGTCCCGTGCGGATGCATTCCTCACGCACGACCTCGTGTCCGGGGCCGTGGAGATCGAGGCGCACGACCTCTTGCTCAGGGTGGGTGAGGAAGGTCGCGTGAATGACATTCCAGATCTGGGCCAGCGTTGGGGGTTCGCGGGCGCTGGACCAGTCGAAGGTGGTGCCGGGGGCGCGTTGGCTACGGGCCCATGGGCTGTTGTTGTTCAGGGGAATTTCTTTGGCGGAATCGTTGTAGCTGAGGTCGGTGTAGTGCAGGGAATCGTTGTGGAAGGGCTCGGGGAGCGATTGGCCCACATGGCTGTCATGTAGGCGGAGTTGCAATACTCGTGGAGTGGTGGATTCGGAGACAACATGGATTTTGTAGGATGTGAGATAAGGATGGGGGAGTTTGACCCAGGGTAACGACTTGGTGGATGTCATGATGAGATAGTATGAAGGACAAGGTAATGAAGAGCGCGAAGTGAAGAAGGAGGAGAGAGGAAAGAGAAGAGAGAGAGAGAGAGAGAGAGAGAGAGATGGAGGATGAAAGAAAGAGAGAAGATGGGGAGGCAGAGAGCAGCAACGCAACAAATAACCAATTGCTCCCGCGGAGAGCCAAGCAGCCGAGTGGAGCTTCAATTTTACCGCCGAAAAACATCTTTCGTAAGTGATTCCGTACAACATTCCGTACATTTCACCATTCCCTCTACTTACTCACCTTTCTCTACCTCTTTACTCCCCCGAAAGCTCCTACTATTAACTCACCTCTTTCTCGACTTCCACACATCCACCACCAACATGGACTCCCATCCAACAGTCCGAGGCTGCCTCATCTCCTTCCCCACTCCGCAAATCCTCCTCCTCACACTCAACCGCCCCGAGAAACGCAACTCCATCACACTAGCCACCAGCGCCGAAATCCAACAGCTTTGGCAATGGTTTGACGCCCATCCAGCTCTGCGTGTCGCCATTATCACCGGCGCAGGGGGTTCATTTTGCGCTGGCGCCGATCTCAAAGGTTAGATCCCAATATTCCTCACCTCCCCAATCCCATCCCGAAAACTAATCCTCTTCTGCGCAAATCTACAGAATGGAACGACCTCAATAGCCGCGGGATCGAAAACAAAATGACCGCCCCAGGCCTAGCAGGACTCCCCCGCCGCCGCGGCTCGAAACCCATCCTCGCGGCCGTCAACGGCTTCTGCCTCGGCGGCGGCTTCGAGATGATCACGAACTGCGACATCGTCATCGCCAGCCGCAACGCCACGTTTGGACTCCCCGAAGTGCAGCGCGGGATTGCGGCCGTGGCGGGCTCGCTACCGCGGCTGGTGCGCGTGCTGGGCCGGCAGCGCGCGGCGCAGGTCGCGCTGACGGGGCGGCCATTCTCGGCGGCGCAGATGGAGCGGTGGGGGTTGGTGAATGAGGTGGTGGACACTGCTGAGGGGGCAGTCGCGCGTGCGGTGGAAATCGCGGTGGAGATTGCGAGTAACAGTCCCGATAGTATTCGGGTGACCCTCGAAGGGTTGCATTTGGGATGGGAGGTGGCGAGTGTGGAGGAAGGGAGTGAGCGGTTGGTGGAGGAGTGGTATGGGCGGTTGATTGCTGGGGAGAATTTCCAGGAGGGGGTGAGGGCGTTTGCGGAGAAGAGGTCGCCGGTGTGGAAGGCTTCGAAGTTGTAGAAGTACTCTGTATACACAGTACTACTCGGTCTGGTTACTCGGAGTATTGTGTAAAGAGCTAGCTGTTTAACAATGATACCGCTGCGTTTGTATGTGATTGTTACTGTGAAGGTTTGTATGTTACGTCTACTTTCGGGGCACCTGTACGGAGGGAGTATTGATACAGCGTGAGGAAGAGAGCGGCAAATAAACCAATATCTTGACCCACAGAACGACCTCGGTCGGAGGTTGGGATGCACTCGAAGCTAAAGGCACTCAAAGACGAGTCGGACCACAATCCCACTATTATTAGTTACGCGAATGAAACTTGTAAAGCATTCAGCAAGAAAACTAAGAAGGTCGGAAGCAGAGTCTTAGAAACCCCCCGTTCCGACCCTTAGCAAATTGCACACACTCTTCAACCGAGGCACTGGGTAATTCTGGAGCTCTGCCGGCATTCTTCGGCGTGGGTCACTCCCTGAATAAGTCTAGTGGGAATGCGGTTTTTCTTCTTGATAATCTAATCAGATCCTTGATTGGAAGGGGACCCACCTCGCTAGGCCTGTATCTGATCCGCTTTGTCTAATCTGATCTTCTAGCGGTAATGTCGCAAGATAGTATTGTGACAGAATACACGGCTGAGTATATTACGGCTATGATACCGGTATGGTCTTGGAACGTGTTTTGCTCATTTTCGACACACTTTCCTCTTCAATTCACTACTGACCCTTGCGGTACTCAAATAGAAGTGGGGTGTCTTGTCGCTCGATCACCTGCCATTTATAGGATTACATACAACACAAATTCGCGTTATTAGACTTTTTATCATGTGTCTTAATCCGAACGCCTCGCTAGTCACATTAACCCGAGATGAGTCTTCAACACAGTCCAATCCCTGATCCAATCATACTTAACACCACACTAGATCACGCAGATACAGCACCCCAACCGCCACCACCGGCGGTCATAATAACAATCCGATCATGCGTCTTCATAGAAACTGTGTTCTTCCCTCCGATGTTGACCTTTCTCTCCACACCGGTATCCGGGTCCGTAGTGACCCACAGGTTCATTCCTGGCTGAGCGTCTTCACCTCCCTCGAGACCATAAGGACGATAGACACGTCTTTCCGAGAGAATGGAAACCTCCATGTTAGACAAGAATTCCACCTCTCGGACCACACCGTCGCCACCCGGGTGCTTGCCCTTGCCGCCAGAGCCGTTCCGAAGGGTGAACTGGCGTAGCAGCGTCGGGTAGCGCTTTTCCAGAATCTCCGGATCCGTGATTCGCGTGTTCGTCATATGCACGTGAATGCCAGACTCGCCGTTCCAGGTGGGACCCGCGCCGCTGCCACCGGCAATCGTCTCGTAGTAGCCAAACCCAGGGATGGTCTCGCCCGTGTCCGGGTCCTTCTTGGAGTTGGTGCCAAAGGTCAGATTGTTGCAGCATCCCTGAGAGGCTGCGCATGCACGGAACGCTTTGAGAACAACATCCGTCACGCGCTGGGAGGTGACCACGTTGCCGCCGACGACGGCCGCCGCCTTCGTGGGCGATAGGATACTGGGCGATGGCACCCGAATATCGATAGGGGTAAGACATCCTTGGTTCAGAGGCATGTCCGCATTGATCATGCAGCGAAGACAGTAGATGATGGCCGAGTGGGTGATGGCAATGGGCGCGTTCCAGCCTCCGTAGACCTCCGGGCCGGTCCCTTCGAAGTCAAATACCGCAGACCCATCTTCTCCGTTGATAGTGACTTTCAGTTTGATCGGTGTCCCATCATCCATGTAATCGACTGCCTCCAACGGCTGACCGCCAAACTTCTTGTGCAGCTCCTTCAGCAGATTCCGCACCGCGGTCTCAGCCGTGGCCTGAATGGCATACATGTACTTCTGAACAGTCTCAACCCCGTACTCTGCAAAGAGGGCTTGGATCAAAGAGATACCACGCGTGTTGGCAGCAATCTGTGCCTTGAGGTCCGACAAGTTATCTGTGATGCATCGAGCTCCAGAGCAGCCGGGGTATTGCGCTGGTTGGTGTACCAGAAGCTCAATCATCCGCTCCTCGTCGAACACACCGTTGCTGACAATCTTGTCACCTTCGATAGCAGCACCTTCCTGCCACAGCTCGGTCGATTTCGGTGGCATGGACCCAGGCAAGATACCACCAATATCGGCATGATGGCCTCGGGAAGCAACGTAAAACATAATTTCGCTCCCGCCCGGCTTGTCGAAAACAGGAGTAATCACCTATTTGATGGTTAGTGCAATCGTTAACCCATTATCAGATGGCCACATACAGTAATATCCGGTAGGTGAGTTCCACCGCAGCTAGGGTGGTTTGCCACCAGGACGTCGCCATCCTGAAGCTTGCCCAGCCACTTCTGATGTTGATAGCGCACAGCAAACTGCATTGAGCCAAGGTGAACCGGCACGTGAGGGGCATTAGCCACCAAGCCGCCATCGGGGGAGAACAAGGCACAAGAAAAGTCCAGACGTTCCTTGATGTTTGTCGAAACTGACGTCTTTTGCAATGTGCGGCCCATCTGCTCGGCGATGGACATGAAACGGTGACCAAAGATAGTGAGACGAATAGGGTCAATTCCAGAAGAAGATGCGGCTTCATCTTCAGAAGTCTTCGGCCGCTCCTCGAGGTCAATGACGATGCAAGTGTCTAGGATCTTGGCTTCAGCATTCGGTGCAACCACTACGGTCTGTGTCTCGTCAATGATGATAGCCGGACCGCGCACTCGCGTGTTCTTGTCCAGCTTGTTGAGCTGATACACGGGTGTATCAATGCGCTCCGATTTGCCATCGAAGTAGACTTTTGAGATGGTGTCTGGTTCACCACTAACATCCTTGATGGTGGCTTCACGGAGTTGTACCAGAGGGCTTGTTTCCTCGCGAACCTTGGAGCAAGCGATCGTACGGACACGAACATCGTCCACCAAGACTGGTCGGTCGGAATTGAATCCAAACTCTCTGCGATGTCTGGCACGGAACTCTTCGAGAAAGTCGGAGTCGTCTTCAGGCTTCAAGATCATGAGGCTAGTGTCTGAGCCCTCATAGCGCAGGTTGAGGTAAAGTTCATGTCGAACTTGATCAGCGGGGAATCCTTGACTCTCCATATCCTTGACAGCCGCCTGAGTCAAGTCATCAAAACGTTTGTCTAACGTTGATCGGGAGGATGAGTACTCAGTCGATAGAGGTTCTTGTGATTCCTTGACTACCTCTGCCAGAGCCAGACCGTAAGCCGACAAGACAGAAGAGAATTTGTGAATAATGATGCGAGAGATTCCCAACGAAGCGGCGACGGTGCACGCATGCTGTCCTCCTGCACCACCAAAGCATGCAAGGTGATGAGAAGCAGTCTCAAAGCCACGGGCTTCAGTGAGGTTGCGAATTGGACGAGCCATTGATTCATCTGCAACTTTCAAGAATCCCAACGCGACCTCTTCAGGAGTAAATTCTGACTGCCCCTTCTCCTTACGCTCGGAGTTAATCTTCTGAGTGAGCTCGTGGAATAGCTTTGTGGTGACCTCGAGATCAAGTGCTTCATCTTCGTTTTCTCCGAAGATGTGGGGGAAGTATTCAGGCAACAACCGGCCAAGGAAGAGATTCGCGTCGGTCACAGTCAACGGACCTCCTTTGCGATAGCAAGCCGGACCGGGGTGGGCCGAAGCTGACTCGGGTCCGACATAGAACAGACCATTCCGCCATGACAAGATAGAACCACCTCCAGCGGCTACAGTGTTGATATCAAGCTGCGGAGACTGAATGAGAACACCCGCCACTTTCGACCCGAAGACGTGCTCAAGATGTCCAGCATAGCGCGACACGTCCGTGGATGTACCACCCATATCGAACCCAATCACTGGTGTCTTCTCCTGCGGGTCCCAGCTGGTTGCTGCGAATCCGACCACGCCAGCAGCCGGACCGGATAGAATCGCTTTGAGCCCGCTGAATCTGCGGAAATCTACCAGGCCACCGTCTGACTGCATAAACTCAAAGCGACATTCGCTCTGCTTCTCAAGTCCTCCCTCAAAGCTGTCCGAAATGGAGTCGATGTAGGTCTTGATGACCGGAGTGAGGTAGGCGTCTGCCGCGGCAGACATACCTCGAGGGACGACCTTGATCATCGGCTGCAGCTTCGAAGACAATGTCACAGAGAAACCCATCTTCTCCGCTTCCTCACCAATCCGCTGCTCATGCTCAGGATATGCGAACGAATGGACCAGCGCGACTGATAATGACTGGTAGCCTTGATTTTTCAATTCTTGTAGAACTCGCCGCACTTCTTCCATGTCGAGTTCTTGTACCACCCGGAACTTGTCCCCAGTCGTGCCTTCAACAATTCGAGCCCCGGAGAAGCAATCTTTGTCCGCGAGAGGGTGACATGGGACCACGCGCTCGTTGATCTCCACAACGCTCTCGGGCAGGACGCCAGGCCTTGCCATTGACAGATCGAAGATATTGGGACGTGACTGGTCCCCAATTCTGAGCAGGTCGCGGAAACCTTTAGTTGTGAGAAGAGCTGAGCGAGCGCCCTTGCGCTCCAGCAGTGCATTGGTAGCCACGGTGGTTCCCATGCGCAGACTTTTGATGCGGTCGAGTTTTAGAGGTTCTCCCCGGGGATATGACTCCTTTGTGACGATCTCCAGGATCTGACGAATACCTTCGGTGGGTGCATCTTGATAGTGGCCGGGGTCGACGGATAGGAGCTTCAAGATGATGTCCGGGCGACCGGGCACGACAGCGTGGACGTCAGTGAAAGTGCCGCCACGGTCGATGGAAATGGTGATCTTGTCATCAGACCCGGTCATCTTGCCGGATTCTCAAGTGAGACAAGAAGGATGTGTGATATCAGGGTACTGTGTATTGGAAGTTGTAGATTGAGGGGAAGGCAGCGAGGGGCATTTCTGGGGTTCAAATAATATCCCACTTTGGAGAACTGTTGATAAGCTTCGGATGTCGTCAGTCGGCTGTATTTACTGCGGCCGGATTCTCATTGGTCAAGAATCACGTGTCGGGCCGATGACGGCGGGGCATGCGGAGAGTCCGGGCCGATAACGCCGATCTTGCTAATCCCATGATTACTCCATGATAAAAGCAGATGACTAGAGATAATCGTTGTCAAAGTATGCAGATAGCATCCATACATCGGCCCTGGCTTATAATCCTCACTCTAGCGACGGCCCGGTCTGTAAATGCGAAACAGGCATTTTTATCTCTGCCAGAATCATGAGGCTGTCTCGGTTCCAGCTCCCATTATGCTAAATTAGTGGGCGCCTCGTGTCAGACTTAGCGACATGGCAGCTCTAGCATTTGCATTTCCAGCCAAAGGGAAAGACATTACAGGAACTCACCTCAGCTCTTTTTGGGGTCATTCTTCTATTAGATTGGGGGCACCGTCGCGTTGTGTACACGAGAAAGCGACATGAACGAGTCAAGTCAATCCGTCTTGTCGATTCTCACCGGGCAATCCTGGTTCTGGGATCCTATGCAGAGCAATGAGATCAGGTTGAATCCGGATGGTACTGGCCACGTAAGATGATCTCTCCTTCTTTCCAACTGTGATGATTTAAGAAGCTAAGGTGGACCCAGAACAATGTTTTGAACGAATCCGAGATTGGAGTCACATTGTCCAAGAGCCTAATCCAGGTTCCTACATCCCGCCTGGCCGTCACATCAATGAAGCGCTGCTCACTGAGAAAGCTTTTGAGCCTAAGGCATTTACTCTGAGACTGGAACGGGGGTCGTTTCTCACCCAGCATGATAGAACTGGCGACATATACGGCGATGATCATCTAGAGATGGGGTTACGGCTGACCTTCGACAGATCTCCCTATCCCCAGCCTGATGAATGGAGAGAGATGACCAGCAGTCTTCAGGCACATAAGATGTGGGAATGGAATGAGTTTTGCTGCCTCCAACTACCCGACAAGGGCTTCCTATCAGCCGCATGGGCAACACTCACTTATCTTATGATGAAATGTCAAGAGAACAATATGGTTTCCAATCAGAAACAATCGCAATAATTGAACGAAGCACGCTGAAGATACATCAATCGCTCAATCTCCCTCAAACAGTTTGACTCCATGACGACTACCCCTCCATCCCCGCCGCAGTACTGGTGACCGTATTATCCACTTCATCCATCCTTTGGTTCACCCCCTTTCTCTTTTCCTTCCTCCTTGCCCGATTTCTCGTCATCGTCGTCATCGGAGCTTCGCGTCAACCAGAACCGAGAGAGCATACCACCCAGATACGTCTGATCGACCCACTTGATAACACTGTAGAAGAACCAACCCCAGCCCCAGAGCGTGACTCCCATCATGCTAGCCACCAGGAGGACAGGGCCGAGGATAAGCAGTGACAAAACACACCAGAGGAGGATTGCCACGGCAGCAAACAAGAAGACGCCGGCCAGAAAAACGAGCAATGGGACCCCGCAGCAGAGCAGTTGACAGACAAGGAAAGTGGTGCTAGCCGGTCGCTTAGCTGCAGCCTCATACAACCGTGCTTGTCGTGGTCCCGGTAAGAGCCAGGAGAGCCAGCTCATGAGGTATGACTCCATCTTGTCAAACATTGATGGTACCCAGCGACGCCACCATTCCCGAATAGGAGTGAGGATAGGCCCGTCATTGTTTTGGTCCCGCTGCGCAGATTTCACCCCGTCTTCTTCACCAGGGAACTGGCCTGGTAGCACGGAGTTGGTGGTATTCTGAGCGGTTTTGTTGACCGTCTTCTGGCCATTTTGGACAGTTGATCTCACGTCCCCGGCCAACTTCGGGGGTCGGCCTTGGAGACCGCTAGTCGCCGTGTTGGTCGCCGTGTTGGTCACTGCGTTGAGGGACATTGTTGGGTCGGCAAGGATGTAAGTGCACGTGGGTTAAGCGCGCGTTTTCGGATATGCAGTGATATTCGAGTATGAAAGATGGGCAATCCTAGCGGGAGTGCATTTCCATTTCGAAGAGGCGAGTGGCCGTAAATAAACAATATGATGGACAGAGGGGAAGTATGAAATCATCGTCATTAAACCTGGTTGCCATTGAATGACGTAGTGGGCGCCGTCACTCGTGATATGACAGCTGCTATGGCGTCCCACTCACAGCAGTGTGTTGCACCACCAACCATGGTCGATCCTGACTGTAATCCATAGTACTATTCCAGAAAACGACAAAGTACTGTCGATTAGTGTTTTGCGTTGATGGAAGTGGATAATAAGAGTTGATGGACTCGGAATGCAGACCGATCGGGAAATTCATCCACGCCAGGCTTGTCAGGCATACGATGACGGCCTGAGGCTAACTATCAAATTGCCTGGTTTGTTTGTTTGTGGTGTTTGACTGCTGCACAATCACCCACTCGTATCTCCGTATCTCCCCCTCATATATTTATCTTCTTGTCAATGTTCATCTTCTCCACTCCAATACTACCTCACCCTCTATCACTCTATCGTTCTATCGCTTACTGGTTGGAAGCGCGCAATACTAGCAGTACTACCCTGCCAGCTACTAGTCTGGCCCAAACTCACCCTCATTCACCTCGCATACTTCGCGCAGCGAATCTAAACTAAACAATGCAGCAGCAAACATCGTGGAATGTTGATCCGCCCCCTCTTCTGCACCCCCTGTCGTCTTGGTGGTGTCTTGGCCACCGATCACCTGCCCTTCTTTTCCTCTGATCTACCTTACCTTCTTTTCTTCTCTTGCTTCTGTGCATCCTCTCAAACCTGCCAGATCTCTTCTTTGTGGGAATTAGATATTCGCCTAGAATGTTGATTTATCGCCTTTGGCCAGTATGTCTTGTACTGGCTACGGCATCATCTGTCTCAGTCAACCCATTGCCTGCCCCGCGTAAAATCATTTGGGGATCGTCTGGACCCAAGCACCTGGCTGGCTTTGTAACATTGCGAGCAATCAGCGACACCGACGATTATATCCTCGCCAATGCCTGGAACCGCGCCTGGAACACTATAGTCGACCTCCAGTGGGTGCCCGCTGCCACTGAGGCCCCAATCTCAAGTTTTCAACCTTTCCCAACCGCGACGCCCAGCTCGACGGCCCACAAGACTAAGCGCGTCTCAGCGCCCTCAGTACAATATGTCGACGTGGAAGTGAAGGACATTGCCGCAGACCTTCAACATGGGGTGGACGAGTCCTACACTCTCGAACTAACCGAGGGAAGCAGCACGGTGGAAATCAAGGCTGCAACGGTCTGGGGAGCGCTTCACGCTTTCACCACCCTGCAGCAGCTGATAATCTCAGATGGCTCAGGTGGGCTGATCATCGAACAATGTGTCTCGATCCAAGACGAACCCCTCTATCCGTACCGCGGTATCATGATAGACACGGGACGAAACTTTATCTCCGTCGGCAAGATCTACGAGCAGTTGGACGCGATGGCGCTTTCCAAGCTGAATGTCCTGCACTGGCACCTGGATGACACTCAGTCCTGGCCCGTGCAGATTGATTCCCACCCGGAGATGGTCCTTGATGCCTACTCGCCTCGCGAGATCTTCACCCACGCGGATCTGCGCAGTGTTGTCGCGTATGCTCGGGCGCGAGCAATCCGGGTGATTCCTGAGGTCGACATGCCCAGTCACTCTTCCTCGGGCTGGAAGCAGGTAGATCCAGAAATGGTGACGTGTATTGACTCGTGGTGGTCGAACGATGACTGGGCTCTGCACACAGCCGTTGAGCCGAATCCAGGCCAACTGGACATCATTTACCCCGGAACGTACGATGTAGTCAAAGACGTCTATAACGAGCTGTCAGATATCTTCACCGACAATTGGTTTCACGTTGGCGCAGACGAAATCCAGCCCAATTGCTTCAACTTCAGTACTTACGTGACGGACTGGTTCCAGGAAGACCCCTCACGAACTTACAACGATCTAGCGCAACACTGGATCGATAATGCAGTTCCGATCTTCCGCAACTACAGCGACTCGCGTCGCCTAGTAATGTGGGAGGACATTGTTCTCTCAACTGAGCACGCGCACGACGTCCCCACTGACATCGTCATGCAGTCGTGGAATAACGGGCTGGACTACATCAGCAAGCTGACCGACAAGGGTTACGATGTCATTGTCTCATCCGCAGACTTCATGTACCTCGACTGCGGCTTCGGTGGTTTCGTCACGAACGACCCTCGCTACGACGTCATGAGTAACCCAGACCCTAACACCCCCAACTTCAACTACGGCGGCAACGGGGGCAGCTGGTGCGCCCCGTACAAAACCTGGCAGCGCATCTACGACTACGACTTCACTACGAACCTGACCGATGCCCAGGCCAAGCATATCGTCGGAGCGACTGCGCCGCTGTGGTCCGAGCAGGTCGACGACGTGACCGTCTCGAGCCGCTTCTGGCCTCGCGCTGCGGCATTGGCTGAACTCGTGTGGTCTGGCAACCGCGATGAGCAGGGGCGCAAGAGGACCACGCTGATGACGCAGCGCATCCTGAACTTCCGCGAGTACCTCGTTGCGAATGGCGTGCAGGCGAGCCCGCTGGTGCCCAAGTATTGTCTGCAGCACCCACATGCTTGTGACTTGTACCGCGATCAGAGTGCGGTGCACTAAATGATAATGGTGTCTGAGGATTCTGCACAGGTTGTTGATCTATGTTTGGGATTTGAAGCAGTCCTCTTTGGCCGGCGGAAATTTACTATCCTATCTATGACTGGCTTCTGTGAGAGCGCTCACATTTTCATGCAGATAGGTGGTCCAGGCGAGATACATAAATTCACATCTCGAGGTACTAAATCAAGACATACGCATAGTGCACCGGGCTAGCTTAGCTCTTACTAATTCAAAGACCATTTAACATTAGATCATGACGGCCCTCTAAGTTAGTACCAGTAGACAAATAGCCAACCCCAGAAAATTAATTACTTCTTAAAGCTTTTCACCTCCTATCGCGCTTGAGTGGTGAGAAAGCGGGGACACCACCGAATCCCCGGCCGCGCGCCGTCCCCGCGTGGCGAAAATCAAAGTCCATATCATCATCCTCCTCATCCATGATGATCTTCTTCTGCTGGCCGCCCAGCTTCCGCTTCCTGACCTGGGGCTTGGCCAGCGTCGTAAGACTCGAACCGCCAAAAATGTCGTCGTCGTCATCGTCGATAGGATCCAACCGCCTTGCGGTCTGCTGTCGTGGCCTCCTTGTATTGCCTGCTATACTCGTAGTCGCGGCACCGGTGGTCTTTTCCGGCCGCGACTTGCCGCCCAGGAGCTTCTGACGGGGCTCTTTAGCAGTCTCTGGATCCGGATCGCGGATCATGCTATCCTCCAGCGCGGAGGAGTCCTGGTCAGTGTCGTTGTTGTCGTCGTTGTCGTTGTCAGGATTGACATCGTTGTCCTTATTATTGCCCCCGGCCTCCACCGAGGGACCACCAGTCGTCCGATTCAAGAACGGAGTAATGGAGAAGGCGGACTTCTCGCCCGGTAGCGCCGCCGCCGCCGCCGCGGCGGTCCTCTTCTCCTTGTCCGCCGTCTTGGCGCGCACCGCACCGGGCGTCGCGATCGTTAGCTCGGGATTGATTCTCGCGGCGACCGCGAAACGATCAGCCGACGGCTCTCGGGACCATCTGACGGGGACGATACTCGTCCCAGCCGGAAGGGGCTGCGTGATGTTGCTGTTGTTGTTGTTGTTGATCTGCGCCTTGCGGAGCTGATCCTTAGTCGCGAGTAGCTTTTTCGTAAGCGTCTCGATCTTATCTTCCAGTGTCGCCTTCTCCGCATTCCACTTTGCGGCTTGCTGTTGCTGCTGTTTCTGGAGTTGTTGCTCTCTCTGCTGCTGTTGTTCTTTCTGCTGCTGTAGCTGTTGCTGCTGCAGCTCCGACTCCCCACTCGCCGCTCGCGTCCGCTCATGCGCGCGCCTCTCATTCTCCAGCTCAACCTCCAACGAACCCACCTGCCGCACCAGCGCTTGCTTCTCTGCCAGCAGAGCCTGCGAAGAGCTCTCCACCGCCTTTAACCGCTGCACCTCCGTCTGCAACGCAGCCAACTCCTTCGTCAGCCGCATCTTCTCCGTCATGAGGGATTTCATCTCAACAGACGTATCAGACATAGATTGCAGTTCCCGCTACCATCCCCCTTTAACTTAGCAAATGCACAACCCCATAGACTGCCAAACAAAAGAAGCCAATCCAAAGACAGACCCTCAAGGAAAATCGGAGGGGCCACTTACAGAAAGACTCTCCTTCTCATGCCCCAACACATAAACCGTCTGCTGGATGCGGTCCCGCTCCTGGACGAGCTGGTTCAACCGTCCCAAAATCTCCAGCTCCGAGGACCGCACCCGCCCGATTTCCTGGCGGGCCTGGTCGAGTTGCAGCTGCAGGTTCTCATTCTCGAATTGCAGAAGGAGCTGGTCCACGCGCTGCACGCGGCGCGCTTCCTGGGCGAGGAGATGGCTTGTCGTCGTGACCGTTTGGTCGTATTCTCTCTCGAGGGAGAGGGTGTGAAGGGTTAGATTGTACTTTGGTCGAGAAGGGAGGTTAGTGGGTTGGTGGGGAAAGGGAATTGACTTTTGTGGTTTTTCTTATTCAATGTATGTAAGGTAGTAAACTATTGCCTTTGGATGGGGTCGGCGGGTGAATTGTGAATGGGAAGGGATGGTTGATGGGGAGGGGGAGGCGGACAACTCACGTCTTCGGCGGTGGACTCATTGTCCATTCTTCGTCGGCTTGTCGCTAATAAAGAACTCATTTGCAACTTCACTGGTATTTTACTGATATTGCTCAAGAAATTAAGGATATGATCACTAAAGTAACGGGAGGGATAAGGCAAACACGGGCACGTGAAGGAGGTAAACAGAAGGGTATCTGCACGTGACGGTACTGCAAATGGCGCAAACATTGTTTCATGCTGCCTGGGATATAAGGCACAAAATGCGTTACTATACCTATTAGATAGGTTCACCCATCCTTATCAACGTTTGATACTGGGGTCATATGGGACTCCTCTATGTTTGTCATTTCTCATAAAGGAGAGGCAGTAGTTGGAATCACCGAGTGGTGAGAGCCTCCAGAACCCATCGTTGAAGCTAAACATAAGGCTAAACCAGAAACATTGTGTATGTACAGTATGATATGACCTGACGTCATCCCATCATCGCAAAACAGAAACTGGGGAATTTAGAACAGATGAAACATAACCAGACGCTGAAGACTCCTTAATCTCTAACCATGCATCGCGACCTTCTCAAAGAACCATAGTCAATCAACTTAGGCCTTGGGCCGGTAGAATTTGCTCTCAACCCACGGCATTCCCGTGACAGTGGCCTTTCTAACTTTGTTCCTGACAAGCACTCCGACCTCGGTTCCCTTCTTGTGTAGGCCATTCTTGATGTATCCCATTGCGATGTTGACGCCGCCCAGGGAGGGACTCGGCAGGCCGGAGGTGATCACTCCGATCTGCGCGCGAGACTCGTCATTCAGATCCACAATGACGGCACCTTCACGGGCAGGGGATCCCTTTTCGATTGTAAAGCCCACCCGGCGCTGGGAGAGGGTCTTAGCAGGAGAGGCGACTTGAGGAAGGATCGTCGCGGCGCCGTTGAAATTGGCAGTGGCGGGATCGCGACGCTCCTTGCCCACAAGCCAGGTAAGCGATGCAGAGGGAGGCGTCTGGGAAGTGGAGATGTCGCTGCCGTAGAGACACATGCCCGCCTCAAGGCGGAGCGAGTCACGAGCTGCTAAACCAGCAAGACGCACCTGCTCCGGGTTCGACAGAAGAAGTTCCGTGACCTTGCGGGGAAGAGATGAGTCCTTGGCAGTGGGAATAGAAATCTCAAAGCCATCTTCACCAGTGTAGCCAGTGCGAGAAACGAGAAGAGGTTCCGCACTAGTGGAACCATCGGGGAAGGTCAGAGTAAGCGACCGGCAGTTGCCGAAATAGAGGGTGCTGAGGTCGGAGTCTTTAACATAATTCTGGAGAACAGAGGCAGCCAGAGGACCCTGCAGGGCAACAAGAGCGCGGTCATCGAGGATCTCCCAAGTGATAGACTCAGTGCCGTTCTTGGTCCGGTAGATATCGATTTCGGCTTGAAGGAAGGCAAGGTCTTCGGCACGGCGGCCAGCGTTGGTGACAAAGTAGAAAGTATCAGAAGACAAGCGTGTGATCACAGTATCATCGAGGATACCGCCTGTGCCGTCCTCAAGAAGGCAAGAGAGGGTCGAGGTGTTCGGTTTCAGCTTGTCAAGAGAGGAGGGTGTGATCTTCATGAGAAATTCGAGGGCTCCAGGCCCGCTGAGGTGATGCTGAACCCTACGATGGTGTATAAGCTCGTGTCAATCCAAACAGAAGGTTGAGAAATGAGCTTACATGTGGCTAACGTCGAACAAGCTGGCCTTTTCGCGGGTCCAGTGGTGACTCTCAACATGGCTCAAGTCGGAGTATTGGAGGGGCATAGAGAACCCCGCGAAAGGGACCATCTTGGCGCCATTCGCGACGTGCACATCGTACAATTGCGTCTGCTTCAAAGAGCCCGCCGGAGTTGTAGCGGAGGCATGGCGCAAGCCTCCGCTCGCGGGCAACGACGCAATCGCAACAGAAGGACGAGCAATGCCAGTAGAAGGGACACCGGCGGAGCGGAGAACGCGCGGAGAAGCAGTGAGGGGTCGTGAAAGCAGAATTGAGCTGCGAGTGCCCAAATTGGCAGCCAAAAGACGCACACTACGGCTTGCAGAACGAACAGAGGACATTTTGGGCTATAACAATGAATTCTGAGGAGATTGAAAGAAGGAAAGGGGGAAAAAAAAGAGGGAAAGAAGGAGGGAAAAGAAGAATAGATCTCGGAGTAGATAGCGGGTGCGGAGAAGCTTGTCGATAACCAAGCGGGAAAGTCACATGCTGATAGGACACTCCAATTCCGCGGAAAGCACAGCGGCTAATTCCCTTACTTCGCAAAATGGCGATTACATTGATGCTATTGCCAAGAGCGTAGACGATACATTGGAAAGAAATAGGTTACTCGAGGTCTAGCTAGACCAGATATTCTTTTACGCACTTCAGCTCCATCACGGTCATAAGAACTATCTTGATATGATCTCAACACTCAATCGAAGTTGGCATTAGCTGCCACGAATGCATCTGCCTCATCGTTGCCAAAGGCTCCTCTTTCCATTCTCGCTCCATCGGTGAATGCATAGCGGTCGGGAACTGGATCACTGTATTGATCAACAGTCGATTCGAACATCTCCTCCGGGGTCCAGTTCGAAGTCGGGTCTGCTGCACGGCTTTCTGCGCTGCCCGAGTCAGAGGCGTCTTGCAGTCGGGAGGCGAGTCTCTTATCTTGGGTCGTGTCTCGAAGACGTTGGGTTTGGTCATCGTTCCGAGGGAGTCGTATTCCCGTGTCGGTCTTGGAGGAGGGCATGTTGTTATTGAAAAGTATAAGTTCTAGAGGAGAGGATGTTAAGAACATATTCCTGGTCTTCTTCAATGGTGATGTGGTCACTGACGGTAGAACTTGATATACTAAAGTTGTCGCTTCAGTTATCACAGTAAGATGGAGTAGTATCGATACGCAATATTCACACTCGCACCAAGTCTAGCAAGTCTAGCATTATTTATAGGTGTTCGATAACCCGCCACATGTTTCATTACGTGGATCGGACCTCATACAGCGAGACAGACAACTAGCATCACTACTGCGTCAGGCGTGAGTAAGTTCTATCGTGGAGAAGCATTGAAGTTAACTAAGCGGATGGGAGGCAGAGATGAGCCTGGTGACTTGGTTACAGTAAAGTATAAGTAGAAAACATGTTATGATAAGGTTAGAATCGAGACCATCACTTTGACTCGAGAATTGAATCACTGCTTGTTAGCGGCGAGGAAATTAAACCTGGGCGAGTTGATATCCTCCGTCGCATTTCTTGCGCCTACGAAGAGGTAGCAAGCCCTAAGTCAATCGAGGTGCGGCTTCAATACCGGGTGTCGGATATTGATGCTGGTGAAGTGAAGGCCTTCCCAGCCTAGATACTCTGAATATTGTTTCCTTTCTGAGACTTGGAAGGTAGGGAAACACCATCCATCAGAGAACGACAGCCTTGTCGTTTGTTTCACCCAAGCTGCGAGAGCAATTGCCACGGACTTCATCCACTTCCTCAACAACATCCCTTTGTTCAAACCTCTCGATTCCAACAAAGGACTTCTTATTCCCATGATACTCTCGTCATTCAGACCTTAGGTTTCATTCAGCAGCTTTCGATTGTAATCACTTTTATGCGTAACAAAGCCTTGGAAATAGATTGAGGCGCCAAACGCAATCAAAGCGACCCAGTTCTATCTTTCAAATTTACGACGTGCTCTGCCTCAATAATCTTTTGTATTCTCAACAACCTATAGAGAAGAATGCCCGCTCTTTTTAACCCATATGCAGCCGCTTTCCGTATGCTCCTAGCTTTCTGAAGACACTAGTCATCTATTATCGCAATTTGACCCTCTAAAAAGTGTCTGCGAATAACATGCCCACCCAACGCCGAAAGCCTCATTCCCACCAGGACGCAGCTACTACACGCCGCCACAAGTACCACCTCCGCTCGAAAGGCCCTGTGGGCCCCGGAACATTCCAGACTCGCGAGAAACTCACACCGAGGAGACTCTCCAAGCGAGAAAGCTACTCGTTCCGAGTAGGTATTCGACTCCGCTTGGCTCCCAGAAGACCTGCAAGACCGGACGATGTCACCAGTACTAATAGCGGTTCCTGGGAGTCGTCGTCCCAACGGTCAGACGCCGCGTGCAGACCATACGGCGCTGATGAGAATGAGAATGGAGACGGTACTTCGTTCTATGTCGAGCAAGTAGTCTATCAGAGCCTCCCGCACCGGGAAGGTCCCATCGTTGTCAATGCTGAAGTAGAAGTCCTCGACAGAGTGCCAATCGAGGCCATGATTGATGCGAAGTATATCCCGTCGGACGAGGATCCTGGTGAGTGAATCTCCAAAAGTAGTCGCTGTTTGTCGGTCTCGAAGTAGGACTACTAACCCGCAACATCTTTGTGCACAGAATTCCAGCGTCGTGCAGACGATTGGCAGGATCCAGCCATTGCGCATGCTATTGGAAATTGCTCTCCTCGTGCAGAAGAGGCAAGCTCCCAGCAGGCCGACCTGACCGATTTCTTTGAAGCGGTTCGCAGTGACCGATACCGCAACCACACCGACGCGCGGATGTTTCTGTTCATGTGGATTCTCCTACGGGGATTCCCTTCCCAACAAAATGGAGAGATGTGCGTTTGCTCCCCATCCCAGACCAGTGACCTCCTCAGAAGCCCGTTCGTAATTCAGAATCTGACTTGAAGGCCCTATGCGCACAGCTCATTCCTCGGAGACTGCTACATCCCCCTGTGGCGCGAACACGCTCACCGCAACGAAGGTGTCTATTTCGAGTACTACATCGCGCGATGGAAGTTCTTCAACGGTGAAGAGCTGATCAGTCCTCCTTTCGCCATCTGCACGGTAAGGTCCTCTAAATTCTGCCCCCGAAGAGTCCAGCACTGTGTAATCTCTGTGGCAGCAGCTGACCACGAACACACTAAAACAGTGTAACCATGGAGACGGTCGAGTAGGGATCGCCCGCTACGAGATCCCTGCCCTTCTCCTCCAAGCGAACATGAACGCCAAGCTCGGCACTGAGCACCTCAAACATCTCACCGCATATGTGCTCAGTCTGCAGGGTTGGAACCTCAGGTTCCTCAAGGCCACCATGCCCGTGCGAGACGCGCAACGGCTCAGTATCCCCGAGTATCTGTCCGGGAAGATCAAGGTGGAATGAACCAAGGAGTACAATCTCCACAGTTACGAGGAACGCAGAGAAGCCCTGCGTGTACTGATGGGGTTGTTGCTGTCTTTCTACGACCGCCCGGAGTTTGCGTATGCCAGGACCCCGAATGGCTACTCACGAGGTTCACATGTTAGCTGGCTCGATGCAGGGAAGGGTTCCAAGTGCGCGACGGGATGTGGCGCATTGTAGCTCTGCTTGTTTTTGGTTCAGGAATGTAATATATGGGAGTACGAGCATTTTTGCAACCTGGCAAAACTTCAAGAAAATTCATTTTAATAAATAGCATATTCATAAGTCATTACCCATATAAGACACAGCCAGCGCGATCAGTCAGCCTAATTCGAGCGCTGCACACCTGGGATAGCACCAGCGGCACTCTTGACGCCTCCGGCGAGCGAGGAGCCAGCCGACTGGGCTCCAGAGTACAGGCCCTGGCCCGCACTCTTGGAGCCCTCCACCACAGGATCGGTGACACCCCCCAACGGACCCCCGTAGGAGCCATTCTCATCCTTGCCTTGTCGTTCGGCACGATTGATCCCTTCCTTCGAGACCGCATTGCCCACTGGTGACAGCAGCCCGTTCTCACCAAGCTGGTTGCCCACCAGATTGTGCATGTCGTCCTGAATCTGGTCGACCTGCTTGACGCCCGTCACCTTGGTCTTGTTCAGGTTGTCTGGGAGAGGCGGAATCGAGTTAGACGCTGTGGATCAAGTATGATGTGGTGTTATGAGGGGGAAAAGACTGAGGAGAATCTACCTTTCGTGACATAGGAGGCTTTGTTGTCTCCCTTGCCAAACCACTTCAGGTACTGGTCTTCCAGCCAGGGCATCCACTTCTCGTACTGGTCGTTATAGACTTCCTGCACCCATTCTTTGTATGACTGCTTCTGACGGTCTTCAGCGGGGAGATTGTTGTAGATGTGACGCTGTTGTTCTTCGGTGTGTTGTCGCGGCGCGCTGGGGCGGTCGACGGCTTTGTTGACGGAGTCCATTTTGTGTGTGATTGCGTTCAATGTGGTTCTGGTTGTTTTGCTGTTGAGCTTGTACGGCTTATACTCCCCAGAGAGTGTGAAGTTATATACGTTGTCAACGATGGCTGACGCACGCCATGACGTCTGTGGAGCTGCGCGGTAAGTTCAACCTGTTGTAAACCATCCGTCCAACCATATGACAGGGATCAAGTTCTGGAACCTCGTGAGTGCCGATCGGTCTGATCCCAGTGTCCCTGACGATGGATGAGGGAGGGGCAAACGAGAGGCGCATTAAGGCCAGTGACGTCAAGTGGGTGTGTGGCTCGTGCGCCGCGCCACAGTGGTGTGGCATGTGACAGTGGCATCTGTTTGTTGATGTCAATCCAAGAAATGCATGCACCTTGATGCTTGATGCACAAGTCCTGTGTATCCAAGTGCTGCTGCTGCCTTGGGTTTCATACATGCTGTTGGACGCCAACAAAACTTTATGCACAAGATCTGTGGGTACTGGGTACACCTCAAAGGATCAGCAGCACATAGTGAACAGAGATGACTGGCACTAGCAGTTGGAGCGACCGTTGGACTACATTATGCAAACATGTCCATGTCAGACGGATATCTGAAAACCGAACGAGCTCCCCATAATAGTCCCTCACTTCTCACTGCATGTGCGCTGAGTCGGTTTCGGTGTGTACATCGAAAATAGAACGGAGTGAGACTGTCCAAACAATATAAGCTGCACCGGGAGTTGACACGACCGATGGGACCACCCATGCTGTTCCAATTGAGTTGCATACAGAACCTCTTAGCGTCGCCTCAATGTGGATCAGAGAGACCGGGGCTACGAACACGTAGTCAAGCTCGAAGAACACATCCAATAGCGACACGATATTCTTAGACCAGACAATAGTCCGCGATGAGGTGGCCAGTTGCGACCAGACCGCCCTTTGATCGGGTCTCGCGCACAACCCGGGTTCAAAGACCGGTCGCTCTTCCTTCTCGTTTATTGATTCTCCCTGTGGTTTCATTTTGTGTGCGATAGATGGGGAGAGGGGGATTTGGTAAGTCAAGTGTGGTTCAGAGTGTGATCTTCTTGAAATGCCGTTCTTCCCTTTGTTGTTTGTTCTGGCGGGTTTGACTCTGTTCCTTTCGCGACGCCGATATAAAGCAATCGAGGGCGCAGGGAGTCCTCGAAGCCCTCATGTCGTGGTCAAGGGTCACACGTACTCCGACAGTGTCGAGGGAATCGAGCTGCGACCGTTGCCAAGTACGAAGATAGAGAACGTGCGTAGTGCCTGTATCATCGGGGCTGGTCATGTGGGTAAGCAATGAACTTGAGAATCTATTCTTGTCGCACAGGGGATGGGCTTACAATGCTACTATAAAGGTGCACTGACGGCCGTAATTCTGGCGTCGCAGAACCCTCACGTTCAGTTCTGTGTTGTGGATAGAGATCCGAGTCTCATCGATGCGTGGAATTCGGATCGTCCCCCCGTCTTCGAGCCGGGGTTGGAGGAGCTACTCTTTGATGATCCCCCGGGTTTTGCGATGGATGCGACCAGCTGCCCGGCACAGCCAGAGACGGTTGACAGTCTCGACCGAAGCCGACGACCGAGGAAGTTGACCAATCTCACCTTTTCCACCAACATCCAGGCCGGCGTGGTTGCCGCAGATCTAGTCTTCCTTTGTGTAGAATGTGCTGCGAATGCATCGGTGAGACTCCCACTCGATGAGCTGGGATATGACCACTGACAGTGCATTGCAGTCTGAGAGCAAGGATGACATCGACCTGGAGCCTCTTGAAGCAGCGATCCAAGCGATAGCCCAAGTTTCGACGGGCCACAAGATCATTGTACAGAGAAGCACAGCGCCTTGTGGTATCGTTCAGCGAATAAAGAAAGCCGTGAGTCACATTCATCGCTTCGACCTTTAGCCAACCTCCTAAACGACCCACTAACTCAAACACAGTTGCGCAAAACGGCCTCCCCCACGGCATCCTTCGATGTGTTGTCGAACCCCGACTTTCTCATCCCCGGCACAGCCGTCCAGGACCTCCTCTACCCACCTCGAGTCCTCATCGGCCACATTTTCTCCGAGGATATGTCGGTCGAAGCCATCACCGCGCTCAAGCGCCTATACCTCCCCTGGATTCCCGAAGAGCGCCTGATCACCATGGACGCATGGTCCTCTGAACTAGGCAAGCTCGCCGCCAACGCCTGCCTAGCACAGCAGATCAGTAATGTGCAGTCCTTGAGCGCGATCTGCGAATCCACAAATGCCAATATCGCCCACATCACCCAGACGTTGGGGTTTCCACCGCGGGTAGGCCTTGGGTTCGGGGGCTCGAACTCCCACGCGGAGATATTCAGTTTGATCTATCTCGCGCGGGAGTTGGGGCTGCAGCCTGTCGCCGATTACTGGCGGGCTGTGCTCCAGATGAACGAGTTTTACACCGGTCGGACGGCGAAGCGGGTCACGGAGCGATTTCCAGGAGCTATGAAAGACCATCGCGTGGCGATCCTAGGCTATGCAGCCACAGCAAGATCGGCCCAGGATCGGTCGTCCACGGCGTTGGGGTTGGTGCATTACTTGAGGAGCATTGGCGTTCAAGTGACCATCTACGATCCTCGGATCCCTGGCGATCAGTTACAGAGCACGTTGCGGCTCACTGCCCCAGCCGCCCTTGAGGCCAGCATCGCGGTAGCTGAATCATTTGATGCTGCTTGTCAGGGCTGCAGTGGGCTGATTCTATACTCGGATTATGACGAATTCAGCCATGAGCAAGTGCGATGGCAGAGCGTCGCCGGTCGAATGCAGGGTCCGAAAGTGTTTCTGGATCTATGTGGACGGCTTGAACGGTTCAAAATGCAACAATGGGGATTCGACGTGCTGCAGCTGGGAGTGAGGCAAAAGGACGCTCAGTAAGGATAATAATGATGATGTGATATGATGGATTCTGGGGCACTGGATGGAGTACAATCGGTCAGGGACTCATGACTGGTGTTTTTGCGAGTATGGTCATTTTGCGGGAGTTTAGGGGGTATGCTGGTTCAATATTGTTGTAATATACATGATCCGGCCTTCAAGTCTTCCTACTGGGGCACTGATGTTCTGAAGCTATGCATATTTACAGTAATGACTCGGTTTATTATCATAAATTCAAGCACTTTTTTATTAGCATAATCACCTCCAACCACCTCTATCGAATTTTGTAGACGCACGGCTTGAGAACAGCAGCTTCCTCAGAAGCCGACATGCCTTTTTCATTGAGCGATGATCTGTCGATGAATCGCTTCTTGCCAGGGCCAGTACCAGCGCTCGGAGTGGAAGAGGCATGTTTACCCTTGGTGGGGGCGCCACCGGCCTTCACAAACTCCATCTTCACAAACATCTTGTTGGACTTATCCACAGACTCCTGCTTCAGGACAAAGCCTCGCGTCCGGAAGACTTCCACAAACGCGGAGATATCTGTCTCATCGTCGTTGGCGGCAGGACGAGCATCCTCGGCGTAAATCTCGTTGTCTTCGACATCCGAGTCCGCGTCGTCAGCCGCCTGCTTCTTCTTGAGCTTCTTCTGCTCTGCCTTGCTCAGCGGCTTCTTAGCGCCGATCTGCGCCTTCTTGCGGGTGACCTTGCCGAAGCGGCTCTTCACTTCACTGACCCACAGTTCGCCCTTGCCGTCGCTACGGAGCACACGCCATGCCTCTTCCACGAACGACACCCAGTTGGTACCCATTAAACTGAGACAGAAAACAGCTACATCGACTGACCCATCGGGCAGCGGCAAATTGGAGATATCGGCTTTGGTGATAGGCGAGCCCTCCGGGGCGTGCAGATCGTAGCTGAGTAATTTGAGGTTCAGTTTCTTGGAGGACGGCGAGAGCGCGCGGGCAAGTTGAGCATCACCACAGCCGAGATCGGCTACAGTACACAGACCGTTCGGTCGTCGGGGGAGAGGCGCAGCCGAGTTTCGACCCTTATTGTCCGGCTTGCCTCTCTTCGGTGCATGAGCACTGCCTCTGGCGCGGAGAGCCTTGATGTAGCCATCCACAGGGTTCGAGGGCCATGATTCCTTGACCTGACGCGCGAAACCAGCATGATATTCGTCGAATAACTCAGGATTTGAAGTGAAAAGCTCGAGAGCCTTGCTCGAGGGAGTGGTGTAGAGTGTCTCGTTCAAATGGCGAAATCGGGAAGAGATGAGCTTCTGTCGCATAGCTTGTTGGAGAGGAGTAAGGATGGCTTTCGTCTCCGGAGGTGCCACAGGCATGGATTCGGCGGTCGAGGGTTTGCTGGCAGCATCGTCTTGCGATTGTTCTTGCTTCTCCTCCTTGTTCTTGTTCTTGTTCTTCTTCTGCTTTTTGCTCTTGGGCTTTTCGCTTTCCTCGGCGGCGGCGTCGGTGCTTTGTCGCGGTGCGTCCGTTTCGACGTTCTCCTGCTTGGGCGCCTGATCTTGGCTCTGGTTCTTTTCGGCCTTCATGGCGTTCTTCTCAGCCTTCTTTCTAGCCCAAGGGGTCATCTTCTCCCCCTCAATGTGCCGGCGATACATGGCGTCCACATTTCCTTTGTGGACGTTATCATCCCGCTTGCGCTTTCGGTCCTTGCCATTTGGCTTGGAAGGCTTGTCGTTAGACTTTTCTTGAGCGACAGGCTCACTCTGCTGCTTGAGAGCAGAGTTCTCAAGCGACCAACCCGGAACAGCGAACATAGTTGCGATAGGGTACTGAAGAGGATGGTTGATTGTCGATGCGCCCGGCTGCGGATATCTAAAATTTTCGGGCAAAAAAAGGCGGAAAAGACTAGTCCTCGGGATGTTCTGCCGGACGGCTTTAAAGCGGTGATGGGAGTGTTTGTCCTGTTTGTTTAGTTCTCTGCTTCCATGGGGCTTTCGAGAAGTCCACAGTGTCTTAATCAATGTCTCATCAAGTCATTTCAAGTCGAAATCTTTGATTCATCCAGACTTTAGCGGAAGCATGTGTAGCATGAGTGTGTTAGACCAGAGAGACAAAGTGCAGGCTAGAGCAATATGAGGGACTCTGCTGTCAAGGACGGGCCTCGGCTCATCCCGATTGTGGATATGTCTAGATTTTTGACCGAGCAGGTCAATGATCAGGCAATAGGCTTGAAGATAGTATAAATAACGGGCAGTATACCTCGGTCATTTGTATCTGATTTTGTATCATGTTCAATTGCTATGAGTTATAAGTAGTTCGGCAGGTATAGTGCATGCAGCATCACACTGCATAGAATTACACCTGAGGCATCAATCCCGCCCCGTCACAGATTTCCAGGCCAATCAGAATTTCATCTTTCCAACGACTTTCACCTTCTCATTCAAACTTCAATGGCATAGCAAGCCGTGCACTTTTCATTACAGAAGCGCAAGTATCAATCGTCTGTGTCAAGTCCGGTCGGTCTTCTCTCTGCTGATGCTGAGTATGGAATTGAACTCGCTTTTTACACTGGACCGCTATGGAAAACGTCAACCGTGCCCGGCAGTCTCCGCCAGATCTGTCAATCAGTGGGCCAGGCACAGCGCCGGGTGTTGACGTCTCAAATGGCGCACAAGTGGACCCTGCAGAGACAGAACCGGGCAATGCGTCGGCGCAAAGAGTCCCCAAAAAGCGTACCAAAACAGGCTGCCTGAGTGAGTGCGACTGATTTTCAAGGACAGTCAATCACGTTGCACGTATTGACATTACTAAATAGCTTGCCGCAAGCGTCGCATCAAATGTGGAGAAGAGAAGCCGACGTGCAATAACTGTCTGAAATCAAAACGCGAATGCCAAGGCTATGGCCCTCGCCTGATCTTCAAGAACCCATTAGGCATCTCAGCTTCCGGGTTCGGCCAACAAGCGACCTTTAATGCTCAGGCACCGTCGACGCCACTTCCTAATGAGCCTTCAGTAGCCCAGCAAAGAAAGGACAGCCCGCATCAGCCTGTTCTAGCTCCGAAGCTGTCTACGGCATCCGATGTGGAGAACCAGATCCCAATAGATACCCCGGCGCTCAACGAGGATCGTGGAATCAGCAATGCCAGAGCCCCCCTTAAGTCAGCAGTATCAGGTCAGGTCCACCTTCCCGCGGGGCCGGACAATGCCGGAAAATACACGCCACCGGATACCCTCGCGTTTCTAGATCAACAGAGACAGCAGCTGTCGGCGAACGCAGGCGCTGGCTATTCATGGTCTGACACTGTTGCTTATCCCCAAAGGGGTCCTTGGCTGCCAAACGCTGCATCGTCTAATGCATATCTACTGCAAGAGCAGGCTAGGACCAATTCACAATTACCTAGCTCGCAATCATCATCATCGCCCTTTGGGGACTATATGGAAGAAGATCAAGAAGACGACTATTACAATGGCGAGTCAGAGGAGGAACGCGAAGACCAGATTTCTGTGCAGAATTACAACCAGCTTAGTCTTATAATGGCGTCTGCCAACCGCGACGAGCGACAGCTGCGGTCCTTCACCACCTATTTGAACGAACCGAATGTGCTTGGTTCTTACATCCCAACCTACGGCTCGTCACCTTTGAACAATCCAAAGACGGCGAGAATATTCTTACATTTCATCCACTCGACCGGACCATCACTATCCGTCTTCGAGCGGCACCCAATTGACCCATCCACCATGCTTGGCGCCCCTGTGCCAACAGCACAGCAGGGTCTGTGGACATACACCCTTCCCCTTAAAGCCCTGGAGAGCCAAGTCTTGTTGCAAGCGATTCTCGCCTTGAGCAGTTTGCATATCTCTCTCCTCCAACAAGCGCCACCGACAGTTTCCTTGAAACATTATCACTACGCCCTAAGAAGAGTTGGCGTCGCTGTCGGGCTTCCCATGCGACGCAAGCAGATCACGACCCTGGCGGCGACACTGCTCCTAGGATACTACGAGGTCATGGGCGCCGATCATTCGAAATGGAATAGTCATGTTGCTGGCTCAGCGCAATTGGTGCGGGAGATTGACTTCGCCGGCATGACCCGTGGACTTCGTGCTCAGCGACGAAGACAGTGGGCTCAAAGACAGCAAATGCAGGCGCCGATGATGGCACTCACGGACAGTTACCTTTATGGAGGCGCCGCCTCTGACGACGATCCCTTTGCAGAGAAGGAAAGCAGTATCAACGAGCAGTTCATCGGAACTTTACTCGGGCGAGCCGTGAACTACGATGAATTTGGACAGATCAATGATGAGAGTGGCAACCCTCGTCATTACAAGCATTTCACTCGGAAGGATATCGAGAACTACCGGATTCAATGTGATCTGTATTGGTGGTATTGCAAGCAAGATGTCATGCAGAGTATCATTAGCGGCTGCCCATTGTTGTAAGTCACCCACTTTTCATTCCCCTTTGACCCCAACTGATTGATCTCAACCAGCATGCCATATTCCCAATGGGGTCAATGCCCTCCTCGTGCAGGCATGGGCCGAATGGACGCCATCTACGGCTCCGCAGACCACCTGTGGCTGCTGCTGGGCCGTTTGGCGGAGTTCAGCCGACGCGACAGGAAGCGGAAGCTGAAAACAGCTAAGGCTACAGGGTCAGAATGGCGCCCTGATGCCAACCTGGGCAAGTTCATGGCCAGATTTGCAAGAGGCCGATCCGGACCTCCAGGAGGTGGAGGGCCGCCCGGAGGACCCCCGGGAGGGCCTCCCCGGCAGCCTCCCCCCGGTTTCAAACCCGGCGCACCTCCCATGTACGGCATGGCGCCCTCAAGCGGGCCTCGACGAGCGCCTGCCGTATTCCTCAACACCCCGGAATCTAACCAACCGCCCGAAGAGGAAGAGGAGGATTCGTCGTATCACGAAGCCGAGAAGGAATGGGAGAGCATGGTCGCAGCCTTCGACACCTTTCAGCAGGCCATGGGACCCTACTTCCTGCCCCTACCCGCCGACTCGGTCCCCCCGATCTCGACCCCCTTCGGTCCGGCTCTGCAGTACCGCACGCACACGATTGCCACCATTTGGTGCTTCTACTACACGGGCCGGATCCTCCTGCACCGACTGCATCCATGCATGCCGCCGGCCATGATGGTCGCCGCCGGCGTGGCTGCCGCGACCACGGCCGAGTACGCGCAGATCATCGGCCGCATCGCGGCGGGCGTCTACTACCCGCAGTCCTTCCACCTCGAAGCAGGCAGCCTGAGCCCGACACTGGGCTCGTGCTTGATTGAAATCACCGTCCCGCTTTTCTTCGCCGGGGTCCAGTACACCGATCCGATGCAGCGGGAATGGCTGGTTACGGAGTTGCTCGACCTCAACCGCCTGAGCGGCTGGCGTACCTCCGACGCGATCGCCCGCGGCTGCGAGAACGCTTGGGTGGTAGCCGCCGCCCAGGGCCGCGGCCCGCCCTACACGCGCCGCGACCGCACCATCAATAAGCCCGTCTCCATGTGGACTCCGCCGTCGGAGGAGGAAGAGAATGGCACCGTTCGTCCCTACAATAGCTCGGAACGACGGTTTGTCACGGTCAGCAAGCGGCCGAATGCGAATTGGGCCATGGGCATTCTGAGCCTGGAAGACGACATACTTAACTTGGACATTAATGACCAGACATGAAACCATGGGGCATACCTTCGATGTTTGCCTTACACACGAATGAAGCTGTGAATGGAGGGTGGCTATTGCATTTAGCTGGTCGGACCCCACTTCCAGAGCCATTTCTCAGATACAGGGGAAAATAAAAACCACTCTCTAATGTTTAAGTCCCTCGGATTGTCTGAAACCTAGAATCATTCGGCAGAGCTTGCTCGCTCTTCGCCTCTTATATCCCCTACGAATGCGGCCCACTGACCCCATAATGGAAAGTCCTTTATCTCCTCGTTCTATGCTCGCTGGGAGTGTACTCTTCGTCCTCGCTTCTCTTCTTAGCACTGAAGGGAAGAACGCATTTGAGAGTCCAAGCCCACGTGACATATTTGCTGTTGGGGGACCTTTTGACAGTTTCGTGTCATGCTGAGTCGGTAGTTGCAGAATTTGTGGGCTCGGCTCATCTACTCATGAATTCCTACCTACGCAGAGCATCTCCCAAGCTATTATTATAAGAATTCAGTAATTTAAATAGAGCCAATAGGATTGTACAAGACCATATAGTACAGTACTGCCATTTTCGATTGGTCTAGGCAATAAATGCGGAAGGGTATCAAGCTGCCATCTAGAATCTCTAGAACGACATAGACATCACTACAGAAGCTAAAGAACAAAGCCCCGGTGAGTTTCCACGAGAAAGAATGGAAAATCTATACATCACCATTACCATCACCACCAGCTCAATGTCAAACAGGAAACATTTATCTCTGAACATCAGCACCGGCAGATGACCCCTCGGGTTTGACGGCCTGACACTCTTCCACCGCACTCCCAGCCAGGGAGAGAACGAAAGCCAAGACGGCAAAACTCGCGGTCCCGTAGAAGGTCGTGGTGAGCGCATGGTTTCAAGCGTGCAAAACGCCATCGAGGTCCGCGTCCGGGACCACGCTGCGCACCTCTGCAGCGCTCGCATCCAGGATTTTCTGGATCTCGAAGTCCTTCGACTCTGACGCGTCCAGTGCGGCGACCAACTTGTTGTCGAAGATGGCCTCGGCAATAACGAGGTTGACGGCCGCGCCGAAAAACTGAAACACTGGAGCAGGGAGGTGCTGACGGGGATGTATACAGGCTGGAGGACGGTCTGTGTTGCCACGTAGGACATAGACAGGGTCATCCCTGCGCCGAGACCTTGAAGGACTTGCGAGGGAATCCAGCGCTCGTGGGGTGTGCTGGGCGTGAAGCTCGAGCAAAGTCCTGTGGCGATGCTTATCAGGGCCGTCTCGAGAAGAAGGTGGGGGTTCGGATAGCCCAGGAATTTGAGGGAGGCGCCCGTAAGGGTGGCGGAGAGGGCGTCCGATAGGGCTAAGGGAAGGTACATCAAGCCTGACTTGGTTGGCGAGGCACCCTTGATGACTTGGAACCACTCGGGGATGTAGTAGATGGGAAATCTTGCAAACAGTTTGCCCGCGATAGGCTGCAGAGCACACATGTCGAAAAAGTATGCACTCCCATACCAACCGATGTCGCCGGTGGTATTGAACTGGGATGTGATGCGGGGGATGGCAGTCGCAATGGTCAACGAGTTCGAAGACATTTAGAAAGATAGCAAGGGCAAGCCCAATGATGTCCAGGGTGAGTGGGAGGCCGGTCAACTCGAAGGCACTATGCTCCACTGGAGAGGCATCGACAACGGCAGCGGTGACCTTCCGCCCAGCGTGCGTCCTCGGGGGGCTGTTTCGCCGCCATTGTTGCTGAAGCCAATTTGCGAGGAGCCGCAAGGACAGTGTGAGAAGCAGAAATCATCCTGGACCTGGGTTTGGAAGAGCATCTTATCGAGAAGACAAGAGGGATGCCAAGGCGAACCAGGAATCAGCATGGCACATCATGGATAGTGATGTATAAGAAACCCTATGAGAGTCCGAGTCCGTGTCAAAGCATGAGATATTAATGTTATTTAAAAAGATATTCAGTCTGACCCACAGAACATACTGAAAATCAGTAATTGAGCAGTTACCCGGAGTATCTTAGTTGTTGATGAGAGAAGGAAGAAACAACAAGCGGGTAGAACCATCCGATCCGGTGGAGCGAGCAAAGCACGGTCCACCCGCCAATAGATTCCGGGCATCAAAGACTACAAGACAATTCCTCAAACTCCCCCTCTGACCAACAGCCCACAAGCAATGAAACCATGACCTTTACTCACCTCATATAATTTTGATTACCGATCTACAACCATGAGCTCTCCAATCTCCCCACACCTCCTCCCCACCCTCTTCGCCTCCCTCGCCCGCACTCCGCGCTGGACCCTCCGCCGAACCCTCCAAAGCGACAACCCGCTCGACCTCCACGGCGACCTCCACGGCGAAGCCTCCTTCAGACCTCTCCCCGCCACGGCCGGCACCACCGCAGCCAGCACCACCAGAACCACAACCACAGAAACAACAACAACAATAACAACCACAACCCAAACTCTCTACACCGAATCCGGCACCCTCCCCGCAACCCTCGGCGCCAATCTCCGCTGGACAAAATCCTACATCTGGCGGCTGAGTCCCGAAGGCCGGATCAGCGTGTGGTTTGTGAAAGTCACCAAGGACGCGGACGTCAACCCGGAAGCGGACTATCTCTTTCACGAGGTTGAGTTTGAGGTGGATGGTGTTGGTGGTGGGACCGCTTCGGATCCTGTCGCGGAGGGTGATCATGGCACAAACGATCAGACATATGTGACGCCTCCGGTGCCGCCAGAAGCACCACAGTCCCTATCACCATCAGAGGCGGCGACAGTGGTGTTGACGGCGAGGGGGAATCATCTCTGCATTAAGGATATGTATCGCACGGCGTATGCGTTTCGGGTGCGCGCGGAGACAGGGGAGGTGGTTAGTTGGGCTAGTAGGCATGTGGTCAAGGGGCCGAAGAAGGATCAGGATATTGTGAATCTGTATTCGGTGGGGTGAGGCTGGCTGTAGGGAGGCTTAGGTCGAGATAGTTGTCAGACCTAGAGGATCCATACAACTCGTCACTAACGCGTAGAAAAGATTGGTTTGGGCACTACATGAGGGGTAAAGAGGCGCCAAAAGGGCTTGACTTTAGTGTTTTCGATGCACTGTCTGATCCCGGACAATGATAAGCTTGACTCCGCCATAGAGAGAGAGTGTGTGTGAAGGGTTCTAGCCGCCGCTATCATATTCATAACGACCAGCAGCCTCAGCCCATTCACTCTCGTTGGCTAAGCCCCGGTTGTCTTCGTCTCTCCTTCGCACCATCACTGATGTGCAAGAAAAAAGAAAATCGTGAGCATGAAAATTGGTCGCCATCCATTTATCTCATCCTGTCAGCTCTCGCTGCATACCATGTCCACATTCTAACCTACAGGATGATCGAAGCTGCTTGTGATCGACTAAAGATGGTACGATGCCAAGGAAAACAAGTCCCATTTGCAACTACAACCTAGATACAGAGTCCCTCACCCCTCTATTGAGTCTCGGACTATTTTGCTCGATCTTCACCTTGATCTAGATACTATCAGCACCCGTCGCCAACTAGTCCCAAATCCCCACCTAAGCGTTGCTGGCCTGGACAGCCTTCACGAACTCCCACTGACATTCGTCGAACTTAGCCAGGCTACGCAGGAGAACATACGCCGCCGCAGCACCTTTGATGGAGCAGAAGTGCAAACGGCTTCTACCGACGCCCGGCTCATCGTGGATGCTCTCAATCTGGGACAGAAGATACGCATTCCCCAAGACCCGAAGAATCTCCGCCTTCAGTGGCTCGCGCAGGTTGGTGATGCGGATGCACCGGGTGTAACCCTTGTCGAAGATCAATCTCGCCATATCCGCGCTGATAGGATAGCTGGGGGTGGGGATCGGCGCCACTGTGGCCTGTCCGGATTTCAAGCGGAGACCGTCCTTGGAGGCCTGGAAGAAGCTCACAGCATCTACCTGATGCACAAAGGTGATCAGAGCGGTCTTGGTTCCAGTGATTGCAAGAGTGTCGAGCATGCGGGCAGAAAAAATCTCGCCCGGGGTCAGAGACAAGATCTCACTGAGTTTTGCGTCGGAAGGAAGCCCATCGACCTTGACGGCACGGTACACGTCGGTTTCAGTGTCCGTCGGGATGTAGCGCAGACCATACTGGAACACCCAGAGCTTGGTGCCATCCCGTCCGAAGAGATTGTAGGGGCTACGCGCGCGGCGCTCTTCGTCCGAGTCCTTGAAGACGGTGGCCCCATCCAGAGCCCAGCGAATCTTCCCGTCCCACGGAACAAGCTGGGTTTTGGCGGTCATGGTGACGGGAGTAGCAGTGGAATACGCCTGAAGAGACATCCAACATGTTAGCTTGCGGTACGCAGAAGGCGCAGCCTGCTGGGCTGCTCGAGAGCAAATCACGCACCGAGTGAGCTGGAGCTAGCTTGTACGTGAGCTCGCGGTCGACCTCAAAGTTGACGGGCGAGTTCGGATGGTCGATTCTCTTGGGCTGGGCCATCTTCACGGGTGTCAGTGGCACGAGGCTTGGGACGTGGATGTCGTCCAGCTGGCTGTCAAGGAGACAGTTCTCATCTCCGTGTTGTGGCCGCTCACACAAGGCCTCCAAACTCGGTTCTGGCGGGTCCATACTTTGAACGAGGGGGTGAATGACGCCCAGCTCACTCGGAGCTGAGAGTGACAGCGCATTCACTGTCGACCATGAATTTATCAGGGCCAAGAGGCGGTGCAGAAGTAAACATAGAAGTAAACACAGAAGTATAACTGCTGAGAGCAACAGCGCCAGCAGCAACTCGCTAATCCCGTTTGGGTCAGAACGATGGCAGAGCTGTGGTAGCTTATTGCAGCCTTGCATTTCTGCGCAGTGTTGTTAGGTAATCAATAAGGCAAGTGCGTGGTTACAGTGCACAGTGCAGTGAGTACTGCAATTTGCTAGTACAGGGGTTGGCGATAAAGTGATTTGGTGAACAACGACCAGCTCAATGGGAGGCAAGGGCTATATAGTGTAGATGCAGATGACAGATAGCCATGAAGTGCTGGTATTTTGAATTATCCGTGAGCTCCGAGTGACACTGAGGTCGCTTTGTTGTGAATAGAATGATTCTATATGTTGCCAAAGTTGCAGAAGAATATGGAGCAAGATATCGGCGAAAGTGCGCAATCATGTGACAACTTGAGATGGTAGTAAGCACAGTACAATCTGATTGTTTCCATGTATGTACAGTACTAAGAATATTTCGACTGGTGAAACGCAGGAATTGTGAAGCCCAAATCACCGCTACTGCCAAGAATACAGAAACACTGAGCAATAATACCATAAGTGGCATGTCCGAAGCATGAAAGCATGACATGCATTCGTCAGACTTCATTGAGATAAGAGAATACAAAGGACATGTAAGATCACCCAAGGAATTCCCCTTCTGCCAGGGCAATCCACGGAAGGTCCTCGTCCCAGCAACGCTGCATTAATTTACGTGCATTTTGAATCTGTGATGCAGAATTAGTGAGACGTATAAGGATCAGTATCTACCTAACTCACCTGTTTCATTCCAGTTCTTTCCAAGATCTCAAAACGCCCCTGGATCTCCGCTCTATGGTGAGTGTCCATGGTCTCACACCCAGCTGTGAACAAAGGGAACAGCGCGCCAACTTCAGCAGAAGCTCCGTTTCTGATCTCAACCATGGCCTTGATTAGCTCTTCGGAAGCAATTTTAACCCTTTCAGAGAAAGGTGACGTATCAAGCACACGACGATGGAGATGTAAAAGTCCGGCATAGCGAAACGCCCTGTCAATAGCGAGACTGTCCATATTACCCAGATGGAAATGTGTGCCGTTGGCATGAGCATGTGTTTCCAGCAGATCAATCTCCGACAAAAGGCCTTCACCGGCCATGATGGCAGCGGGAGAAGGCTTCCAATTCGGGTTAAAGACGCCCAGTTCGTCGAATCGTTCATTATCACATTGATGAGTCAACCGTCCCACTTGTGTGAGGAATTGTCCCGTCCTTGGTGTGAAACCGGTGAAGCAGTCGATGTGAAACTCGTCATACTCTCCGACACTACTACAAGCGCTCAAAATGGAGCCGTAATCGAAGGAAGGCGGTTCACTGTGGCGACAGGATAGTGTTCCAACAATGTCAAGATAGCTCAACCACCGAGTCAGGAATGCACCCACGAGATTGCCAGGATAGGCCAACTGTTCTTTCCGAGCGAGAAACAGGTCTCTTGCAAGCTTGAGGTGACTCTGCCATGGGATTGGAACTTCAAATGTACTAGGCGAGACTATCTTTAGGGACAGAAGCATGATAGCCGCAGCAAGGTGATTGTCGGTGACCTTCTCGTGGGGATTTTCCAGGGCTAACCGCAGAGTTGGAAAGACATTGCTCACCCAATGCGCAATTCGATTGGTGGGCTCTGGGTGCTCCAAATATCTAGCCCGATGACTAGCTGAATACGCCAAAGTCAGGTTGAGCAGATTGGAATCACTGATCGCCACTAATACATGGGTTAGTTGAGAGCAAAATGGCTTGATCAACTTGGGAACTTACTTGTGGGAAGTACGGAGATGAATGGATTATCGTCGCAATCATGCGGGACGAGCATCTTAGCCGTGTGGTTGAGGAAATGGTGAAAGTACATCAGGTTGATCGGTGTCTTTACCAACGAGGGTGGCAGCGGGGACAAATAGCGTGGAATGTTGATTGGGACAGGCGAAGCATAATACATGTATTTGCTGCAATCAAAGGTGTCTTTGTCTGCACCCAAGTTGGCGCTTGGAAAGCCGGGCACTGAGGGCGTACTTTTCTGGAAGTTGATCAGGTCAAGAGCATAATTGATGTCGATTGCGGAATGATCATCATTCTTATTTAAGTCCAAATCAGGACGACCACGATCCAAACCATAATTGTCTGTGACGCTCGTGAGATAGGCTTGCCATTTTCTCTCCGCGCTCACGCCGTCCCCTGCGAGCATACCACGGCTGAAATTGTCAGGGTAGTTATGCAAGTCTGTGCCTGTGCCGTGTAGTTGCGTGGTGTCGAAGTCATCGCCCGGTGCTATCTGACGATTCATAATCTTGGTGAGATAGCTTTCTGTATGATCAGACGGCCGTGGCTGTTGAGTTGAGGCTTGTTCGCTTCCTTCCAAGGACATAGCTCTTGGTTCTTCCATGTAAGGTGAGTTTTGGCTGCCGAGGTCCGCTGTCTCCTGGACGACATGATCGTCATGTGCTGTCCTCCGGGTGGTGAGGGGATAATAGTGGGTGAGCTCGCCGCCATGGTCAGGCCCGCGGTTATCCGTGGAAGCTGCATGATGCGATTCGGATGTGTGTCTGAGATATGAGATTGGGCGCGAGAAAGTGGTGACCGGAGTGAAGCTCAATGGACCCCAAGACCCGATGTTGATGCTGGAGTTGGTGTCGACCGGAGATGGATGAGAGGTAATAGCGCCGAAGGAAGTGGGAGCAGAGGCAGAAAAGGCGGCCGCGGTATTTCTGGGCAGGTCTGGCCATGGAGTGGTCCCCTCCTCTCGAGGTGACAAATCCCTCATGTCTACAGAAGTTTCGCCATTCGTACGGTTGGAACTATAAAGAGTCTGGCCAAACATTGGAGATTCATGGATATCATGTAGCCCTCTAGAATAAGCGGTCGGAGTCTCTATCGCCATCTCTCCTGCAAGCTCGACATCCCATTGCAGTTCCTCTGTGGCTGGACATTGTGCTGTGTTCTCGGACTCTGGAGATGTGGCTTTGACTGACTGTGAGGATGACAGATAGTCGGATTGATAGGTATTTGCCGGAGAGAGGGAATATGAGCCAAAGGTCCCCGAGGGACTGCTTGCATGCGATACCGGAGAATCTACCGACGACTTTCTTCTGGTTCTGCCTCCCCAGGTCAGTCGGATGCGATAGTCACACAGTTCATTTTGACGTTGGCAATTGACACACGACGGTTTCTCCTCTCCACTGCACAGATTGATTAGCTGGCTTGAGTACGGGCGAAGGAGTGAATTGTTGAGGCAACACAGACCATTTCACCTTGCGTGCTTTACAAGGCCTGTAAAATGCGCAATTAGTTAATCCAGCAATGAAGAGAGACGAATCACTTCGATGAGCCTCACCAGCAGCCCTTGCGCGATCTTCGTTTCGGCTCCGGGGCCCCGGGCCTTCTCGGACGAGGCATCGAAGTTCAAGTCCGATCTGGCTGAGGGAATATTTCCAGCAAAAGAAATCCACGGCCAGGGGAGCTAATGGCCGGAATCTTGAAATAGCTTCGAATCGATCTGCACAATAAGATCGCCATGCAGACAAAGTAGTAGAAGAATACTTTGTTGCTACAATCTGGAAAGGTGTCCCAATGCGGTTGCTTTTTGTCTGTTGGTGCAGGGCGTTTGACCCCGGATGCTAAGAAACGATAATCAAGGAGACACCCACACCCGCTCTTCGTCATCGAGGTGTGGGACGGACTAGCTGCAGATTTGTTCTAGAAGCTATGCCTGGAGATTGTGTCTATGGATCACGATCTATAGGGCTGTGATGCTTGTGACGAGATAGGGAGGTGTGGTTAGATTAGAAGACCAGGGAGGGTGGGAAGCCAAAGAGAGAAAATAGGAGGTGAATGAATGAGATGAATGGGTTCAAGTCTAACCCAGAGTCCGGAATAGACTAGGTGAGAATCATTAATTGTTAGCATCCATCACCAAATCATTCCAGTACTAAATTATATCCACCGGAGCACGTAGACCAGTTAACAAGCAAGATAACCTGCCGATAACCTCCAGTCATCGGCTCTTTCCGTCAATCAGAAAAAGGCAGATAAGGCTATACGATGATTCCTTCTGAGTACAAACCGTACTGTGTAAGTTACTTAGTATTATTGGGGGAGGAAGGCTTCTCCGATAAGCGGTAATGAATGGAAATTCCACTAGCCTGTTTGGGTGTGGTGGTGTTGTGTCTCGGGAAACCCGGGGAAAAGAAGCGGTGATATCATTGTCTCCAGGCTACCAGTCACAACTTTCTGGTTGTACTGGAAGTTCCAAACCACCGCCAGTCAACGATCTTAACCTAATTTTGCTTTCTCCATAATTTATTGTCAATCCCTTGGGGCAGTATGGGTTACTCTGCCGTCGCTCAATCGCTGCAGAGAAAGCACCCTCTACAACGGATGTCCAGTCCGTCTAGAGGTTTCTCTGCGCTGGTCCATGTATGTGTACCTTCCATCGTCCGTTGCAGGAAAGCTTGGTTCCATGGGCTCACATTCAACAGCTTCTGGGTTTCGCGAGTTTCTTATGGTCTTTCAAATAGTTAGTGATTACTACTGCTGTGCTGCCCACTGCAAGTACTTTTAACTAACCAATCAACCATTCCAGTATGCACGAGAATCCCAATCATGCGTGAGTTTAATCCCGGGACCTGTCCTCGGGAGCTGAGAATATGCCTATATTGAAGCTTATCTTTACTTTCAATAGGAATGAAGCTTATGGCTGGCATTTCCAGGTATGTGGTTGATCGCCTGATCGTCACCGATGTCTGACATCCGTCCTTATCAGTACCTTACGGTCTTGGGCCTCTCACTCTCCTTGATCACGATTACTTGCGGCCTGATCGCTGATCTGACACTATCTCCCCGCATTTTTCTCGTCAAAAATCTCCTGTCCATGTGCTGTACGCCGTTGGAAGTGCTCATCAGCATTTTATACTGGGGTCTCCGCTTGGTTAGTGCTCAGACCTCTGACCTGTCCTACTCAGCTCTCTGATATGATGCTATAAGATTGACGAGCATTTGGTTATCCCTGACTGGGCAGTCATCCCATTGAACGCTGGTGAGTCTCGATAACTATATTCATTCGTTCGGCAAGAGCTGCCTCCTCCTTAACATTCCTGCAATGACAGACATAAGCTTCCATGCTGTTCCTTCTATTATTCTCATGATCGATCTATTGTTTCTTTCACCACCTTGGACGATTACTATCCTTCCCGCACTTGGGCTATCCAGTACCATTGCGGTGGGGTATTGGTTTTGGATAGAACGGTGCTTCCAATACAATGGGTGGTATGTAACCTCTCGTTCCTGGGCCCTGGACCCTCGCCGCTCAGCTCACATCTCTCCAGGTATCCTTACCCAATCTTCGAGGTAGCCGGCTTCGAAGGTCGCGTTGGAATTTTCGCGCTCAGCGCGGTGGTAATGGCGCTGAGCACCGGCACCTTCAAGTGGGTGTACGGCCATGTCAATGGTTCCGGAACGAGCAAGGCCCAGTCCCGGCCGGGGGCCATCAAGCAAAACGGCCACTTCTAGAGTGCATCTAGGTGGTATAAAGACCGACTAGGATTGTACTGGATACATATATCTGGGAAAGTGCTCGAGATCACGTACTGAATACGGCCTTATTTGGGTCATATACTCCAGATGAGCTGTAGTTCAACATCCTAGGCATGGTACCATAGACGTCATTATAGATTTAGGAGACTCGACTGATTCTATAGTTTGAACAACATTTGTACGAGTACCGTACGAATATACCAGATAGTGCATCACATTTTTGGGCATAGCTAGATTGAAACAGTCACTGGATGTATAGCAGGACCTAGAAACACTCTTTCCAGCAGCTTTCACCTCTCTCCTCGACTAATCTTTCCGAAGCACTGCACACACTTTTTAAGCATATCAGTAAAACTTCCGAGGCTGTGACCTCATGCGGCCGCCGCTGCTTATCTAATCCGCGCATGCTTCTCCGCCGAACTTGATCCAACTTCGCCTACCGACCATTGGCAACCAACTGATTTCTTCTTCAACATCTTCCAACCCCTCATTGTCAACAATGCACGGAACCTCGATTTGTGGGATGCGCTCCGCCGTTCTAGGCGGAAACTTTTCCACCTCCTCCATGAGGCCATTCACACACGGCAACAGCAACTTCATAAGACAACTGTATCAGGCGATTCCATCAGCCCGCACGGCCAGCACAGCTACAGCCAGCAATGTCGCACGTACGCCAAAGACCACGGCACGTCGTCCGCAGAAGACCATCACTTCGCTCTCAATCTCGGCTCCTCGCCGGGCAAACTCCAACGCCGCCTCCTCTACTCCCTCGGGGCAGCAGCTTGTCCGCCTGGACTGGGACTCGTTCTTCAAGCTCCGTGCCAGCCGGCGCCGCTACACGCTGGCCTCGTCGATCGTCACCTCAGCGCTCACTACGGTGGCGGGTATGCAGGTTCTTTCGTCGCAGGATCTGGAGTCTCTTGGCGCCCAGGTGATGGGTCTTGATCCGTTTGTGGTGCTGGGGATGGCGACTGCCGCGTGCGGTGCCGCGGGATGGCTCCTTGGCCCTTTCGTTGGGAACTCGGTCTGGAGTCTAATCTACCGGAGATACAAGCCGTCTCTCCTAGTAGTGAGTCCTCCATCGTCTTTCTCCCTTTGACACTCTCCCTTTGTTGCAATCGGGTCAAGGCAGAGGCGACATTGACTACTGACACTGGCATTCCGAACCTGCAGAAAGAGAAACAATTCTACGATCGGATTCGCCGGTTCCGGGTCGATCCTTCGTCCAACTCCATCGCCAACCCCGTTCCTGACTACTATGGCGAGAAAATCGGTAGCGTCCAGGGCTACCGACAATGGCTGAAGGATCAGCGAGCGTACAACCGCAAGAGACGCCACTTCATCGCCTGATAATGTGCGCGCGCGGTTGCTCTACTTTGCATAACGGTATCTCTTCCACGAGTGGGTATTGCTTATTTGGCTTCAACCTTCGCATGGGACTCTTCATGGGCCTGTTGGATCGATTTGTATGAATATTGTGTATCGGCTGAGCGAATCAAATGGATTTCTTGATATTATTCTCCCTTCTAGCAAAGCTAGTCTGAGCTACCATCTTTCTCAATCGGGCTAGTTATGCCCTGCATCTGTCTTATCTTCTGTGACGACCTACAGTTTAGGACCCTCTGCGACGGCCGGCTTCCGGTCAACGTTGACCTCAGCCCACCATGGATAATTTTCCGGCCCATGCTCTTCCAAGGTGGCGCGGAAGAAAGCCTTTCGTCTTTCCTCAATGAAGGCTCGAACCCCCACAAGCAAACATATGCGCCAACACGCTCGAATCCAACAAATGCGCCTCCTCCGCCGAGTCCGGGCCCCGCCACATCAGCGCGCGATTCAGGACAGCAGCCATCGGACTGATATTCTGTGCGATCTCGTCCGCCAGCTCCAACCCCCGCACGAGGACCTGCTTCCGCTGCGGGAAAGCCCCGGCAAAGAGGCCGTTGAAGTACATCGAAGCAGGATTCAAAACCTGGCCCGTAGAGACGAGGTACATGGCTCGCGAGTATCCGATCAGGTGCGGGAGGAAATACGCCGAGCAGGACTCCATGGTGATGCCGCGGCGGGCAAAGACGAAGCCGTATTTGTTGCCTTGGTGTGCCAGTCTATTTATATCCACCAACACAAAAGCTTAGTAGTAGTATGGACGGAGCTTGTGATCTTCCACAACGAACCTGATCGTCGCCAGCAGAGTCATGGTCATGCCGACTCCAACAGCGGAGCCTTGCATGGCGACAATGGTGGTTTTGCGGCATCTGTGGATGGCTAGGGCGACTCTTCCGCAGCTGTTGGGTCGGATATGGAGGGCAGAGTGAGTACTAAGTATATCTCGCTAGGACGCTGGGCTCTTGCTATCTAGGGATTGGGATGTGGGTAGCATCGCTGGCATAGTGTGTGGTGTCACCTATCACGATGGTCAATGGGTCTTTCCTGCTTGTTCTCGAGGAACCCGATGTCCAAGTCGGCGCCCGCGCAGAAGGTGTCGCCTGCGCCGGTCACGATGATGACTTTGACGCGCTCGTCGCGGTCGAGGGTCGTGAAGGCCCATTCCAGCTCGGTGGCCATTGTGCCGGTGAACGCATTGCGCTTTTCGTGTCGGCTATCGGTGACGATGATGACGGGGGTTGCGGTGGGGGATCCTGGGGGATGATGAGATAACTTGATGGGTTGCATGGGATGCGTTTCGTAGGAGGTGAGGATGGTGATGGCGGTGATGGACATGTTGTAGTATTTGCTCGATAGAGCATACGAAATCATTACGGCAGTCTTTGGAGAATAGTCTTTGAGGTTAATGCTGCAGGTAAATGATGTCCTATTCAGCAGTGCTGCTGTTGCCGTTTGTCTGTTCTGGCTGTTTTTCCATACTAGTATAGTAATTTTTCCTCGGCAGGTCAGTTAACCCCGCAGCAGGGATGCTGCCGGGCAGTTCAATCTTGTTGTTCAATGAGATGCTAATCATCGAGGTTATGACTCTCATGGATGGCTATATGTAGGACTGTTGTGCGTGTTGTAGGTTCATAGTGAATGGTCCATCGACATATCCACGGATGCTAAAGCGAGAGCCGAGGCAGTGTACCTGCTTTGGATGGATGAGGCTAGAAAGAGAGCTGACATGTGGTTGCACCTCCCAGTTACCAAGGCGAGACACAATCTGAGGTTGATAACCTATTACATCATCGAAGACAAAGAACGAATTGCGATGTGAGACATCCTGAGTACACAAGACTACCCTGGGTCTGTACTCAGTAAGTGAACAATATATGTGTCGCGATAAAAATAAACGCTTCAATCACCTGGGATGATTCTGTGGTTATTCTTCGGAGCTAAGCTTTTCCTCCCGCCCTTTTTTTAGCGACCGGATCTCGCCCCAGCATTGGTCAGGTTTGAAATCACGGGGGCAAAAGGCCATCATGAATGCTCCAGAGACTCGTAAAAGTGCACACTGGAGCAGAGATCGGCAGAAGCCAGGAAATTCCTATTAAGGAAATTCCTGATCGTTTCTTGGAGGTGCTGGGTTTAGTTAAAAGAAAGAAAAGGGAGTGTGGGTCAGGAACCGCAAGACACTCGGACTTTTGGTCGAACAATAACTTGGTTGTCAATAACACAACTTACTCAGCCCTCCCTGAACGAAGTGGAACACGACAAGCACTAAACTAATCGCCTTATCTGGGACTAGTTAGAAGGGCGTCTTAAGCGACGCGACGGACGGGACCCTTGAAGCGTCAAGCACTAATGCCCACCGCGGTTTAGTCCAATTTGCTTCCAACTTCTTGTTGCTGCTTATCTGCAACTGGGCGGCGGCCATGGTTGACTGACTTAATTGAAACTGACTGACTCTTTTTCGTCTTTCTTCTTCATCCTCTTCCTTCGTCGCACTTCTCTCCGTTTCACCCGGATTGTTGTTGTCGCCCTCGTTTTTAGCCCTCTCCCCCCCCCCCCTCCTCCTTGCTGTTGATACACATCCTTCTTCACTCTACCACAGTACACAGTACATTATTCTCCTCGCTCCATTCTCCCAGCATGTGACCAATGGCCTTCTTTCATTTCAACAGGAAGCAGAGGCTGCTGCTGATCGCCTACGCCATTCTCTTCTTTTTCCTCCTCCTCCTTTGCCGCTTCTGGTCCCTCCGCGACCCGGGCTCCCTCTTCTTCGAAGCCACTGAAGGCTATCGGCCCAAGTACAGTCTTGCCCGTATCCAGGAGTCGCTAGACTACCTCACCGTCTACAATCAAAGTGGCGCCACCTATCCCTACCCACCGATCGAATACCAACCACCTAGAGACAAGGCTGCCTGCGTCGGGATCGTGACGGTGAAACGACCGCTGCAGCAGAATCTTGCCACAACCGTTGCTTCGATCCAGGACACACTCACGCCGGAGCAGCGGCGCGCGCTGAGCATTCAGGTGCTCTTCGCGCTTAGCGACCCCACCGAGCACCCGGACTACAATCAAACATGGCTCTCGACGATCGTGGACCACGTCAATACTTATGAAACGGTAGACGCGCCGCACGTGACGATCGCCAGCCTCGAGAAAAAGAAGGATATAAAGCGCAAGTCGCTGCTGGACTACCGACTGGGCCTACAGGCCTGCTACGATGGGAGCGACGCCCCTTGGATCGTCATGCTGGAGGACGACGTGGTGGCCCAGCGCAATTGGTACGAGCACACAATGCAGAGCGTGCGGCGCATTGAGGAGGCCCGTCAGCACGGCCAGCTGCAGGACTGGTTGTACGTGCGTCTGTTTTACACGGAGAAGTTTCTGGGCTGGAACTCGGAGAGCTGGCCCGTCTACCTCTTCTGGAGCGCCTTGACCGTCGCCATCGTCGCCTGGGTCGCCCTGGCAGCTCGCCGTCGGATCCGCGCCGCACAGCCCGTTCTCACCAACCCCTTCCTGCTGGTCCTCTGCTTCCTCTGTGTGCCGGCTTTGATCGGTCTCTTCTTCATGACCGGCCGAGTCACCTGGTTTCCCATGGAGCCCGGCGTGCACGTCATGAACTCGCACGGCTGCTGCTCACAGGCCCTGCTCTACAACCGCGCTCACGTGCCGGAACTCCTCCGCTTTCTGGCCGAGCGCGAAGACAAGACCCCTACCAAGGCCGTCGATACCGTCATCGAGATGTTGGCGGGCAAGGAAGGCCTGGAACGGCTGGCCATCTCTCCGTCGCAGATGCAGCACGTCGGAGCGGCCTCTTACAAGGAAAAGAAGAAGAAATGGGAGTGGGAGGGGCCGTATCGCATCAAGGGAGCCCATGGGGTGTGGAGTATGGGCTTCGAAACTGCATATACTCAACAAGGGTCGTACCGATGGTTTGACATGTGAAAAGATCAACCACGTCCTCCAAACAATTATGACATTTCTGCAGCTCTGTGGTGAGCAGGAGGTAGAATTTGAAGGTTTCTCCGGAGATGCATTCGCTCCATACTTAATGATACATGTGGGATGACTTTGTTTTCGCATTTCACTGCGAATGTTAATGTGGATTAGGACTTTGTGTATATGATATGGTATAGTTCTACGGGGTCTAATTATGTTAAAGAGTAGTTTTTCTAGATAGAGTACAAGATGGTTGTTTATGGATAAACTTGTTCTGTTTCTTGACCTGAAGAAAGTACCTGAGCTGTATGAATCTGGAATCGGTTGTGATTCTGCCTCATCTCGGCGTACACAAACATCCCAATCTCGTGACATAGTTGTAGGTGTGTCCATTTAAATCCTGTGCAGTCTTATCCCAGGCATACTTCTACTACTCGCAAAGCAGGCCAGACGTGCGAAGCTAATATCGAAGAAAGCCATGCTTCTCCCTCTTTCATGAGTCTTGCTCGGGGAAAGAATAAGTCATCTGACCTCTCTGAGCAATAGTCTAGATGAGGAGAAGGTCAGCTGAAAGTCCCAGACATGAACCGTGAGGTAAGAGAAACTCCATAATGCGAAAAATCTGATGTTTCCCTTGCAATGCTCTGCAATCAACCCAAAAAAAAAAATAAATAAATAAATAAAGGAAATGGCAAGAAGCGGTTGCGGGCGCAGTTTAGCAGCCAAAGAAAACGTCATTTGATCCCGACGGGCTGCTGTTTGCTCCTTCTTGGCTGTCATCGCATCATCCGATTTCTTTTTTTTTTTCTTTGTCTCACGCTCTCTCTTCCAAGTCCACCTCACCCCTCTTTCGTGTTGGGTGTCTCACATCAACTTGATTAACTGACTTATTGACTTGCTGACTTGGTGGGACTTTCATCCTTCGCTTTCTTGCTATCAGATTCTATCCCCTGCCAAATCTTTGCGAGGAAGTGCAAGCAACCCCCAGAGCCGAGCGCAACTTCGTTTTTCCCGCTTGGCAATTTCTTTTCGCGACGAGGGCAACTCGAAGCCTCGTCTCTTTCTCGTGTACATTCCCTCTCAAATCGACACCTTTCCACATTTTGTCGCCCCCGTCGCAGATTGAGAATTGCAGGTTGAGAGTGAGAAGGACAAGCAAGCCATGGGCAGGAATATCTCTCATGGTCGCGGTGGCGCGGGTATGCCTCTGAATTTCCCTCCCCTTCCCCAACCCCGACTCCGACCCCACTTACCACATCTCCTGCGTCCGTTTTATCTTTCAAGCACATTGAAGGATTTCCGTCAGCCTGGGTGGGAACCTTATCGTTGTCTCTTCTAGGGAACATCTTCTCCGGCACTGGCGAGTCGCGCACCACGCCCAAGGACCTCGTCACCCCGACCATCAAACAAGATGTCTTCACCACCGGCCGCGGCGGCTCCGGCAACATGATGCAGAACGACCCGCAACATCCCGAACTGGCGCGTGAACTGCAAGACGTCGAGACCCCACCGTTGCGCATAGAAGAGGCACCGCATCATACTGGACGAGGTGAGTTCGGATCACATATTTCTCTTCCGTCCCCTTCTCTTTTGGTTTCCAAGCCCATGGCGTTCTTCGCATACAAACCATAAAATCCGATACTAGACTTGCACACCTAACCACTCACTTATGGGCCCTTTTGCCAAACGCAGGCGGTGTCGCAAACGCATATTTTCCCACCCCCGAAGAAGAGAAGCGCATGCGCGAACAGGGCGAGGCGCAGTTGGCTCGCGTCAAGACCCAAGAGGCGCAAATGGCCCGCGTGAGAACCCAGTCCAAGGATCGCAGAAAGGATATAGAGCATACGGCCGGTACGACGAACCCCGCTGTTGGCTCGGGGGCCCTCGGCAGCGATAGTAGTCGCCCTGGCAGCGAAGAGCGACAACCGTCGTCCAGTTGACTAGCACACGTTTGGAGTTGAGTGGGTCGAAGTTCGATATACACCTCGTCCGGTTGGTACTTGGCACATACTGGCAGGTCTGGGGTTCGGACAGGGCTGTTTTCCTTCCAGCAGGTATCAGAGCGTTGGCATTCGGGGGCCTTCTCCCTCGCTCGCTTTACCTGTTTCTGTCCGGTCGGGTTTCGTGATTCTTCTCCAAACAAAAGTATCTATTTGGTACCCCTCGGTGGGTAATGCTGGGGGTGACATATTCGTGATTGAATTCGGTCAACAACGGGCTGCTTCTTTCGACTTCTTTGGCACCAAGGGAAGTTCGAAAAAGATGCTGCGGATGGTAGGCGACGGTTGTGGCATAGTGTCACTGCTAGTGTGGCGGTGTTGATGATGATCCTTGAAGCCTCTGAGGTTTCACTTATTCTTTCTCCTCATGGTCTGCTCCCTCTCAATCAGTGGGAGGTTCCATGCAAGGCGGCGGCGGCAGCAGCAGCAGCAGCCTCTTTCGTTCCTTGCTTCTCTTCTTCTCTCTTCACACCTATGTTTATTTAATCAATACCCATGTAGACTTACGTCAAACTAGGAAATAGGCGCTGGAGTATGGTTCGGTCAAGGGTTTTTTCATCATGGAGGGCGGTCTTTTGTCTTTAATGTCCTGCAATCCGCGGTTTCAGTTGTGTCGTTCAATCTTACTTCTTATTCTTTTTCCTCCTTCGTGCTTACGCTTTCCCAGAGTCAGTTGTCCTGCCTTTTGTATGCACGTCGCTTGTGGCGGCACTAAATAAGGGAAGAAGGAGGTCTCCAATGAAAATGCACGGGCTTATCGGGATGTCTTTTTGATTCGCTTCTTGCCCCTCTTTGCATACAATAAATGATATAGTCACTAGTAGGAGGGTACATATTACGCAGGCCCCCATGGTCTAGATGCTAAGGAAATACCACCGGTGCGATACCGTATCGGAAAGGAATACGTATGAAGAAAGAAAGAGAACAACAGTTTCTCGTCACATGCTTGTAATGCCCCTTGTATCCTTAAAAAAAGAAGAAGAGATGAAAGATGATGCAGTCGCTATGAGATCTGGAGGCTAAAAACAAAAAAAAAAAAAAGAAAACAGAAAAAAGAAAAAAGAAAAAAGGGACGAAACAAGGTGAGAAGACATGGTAGGTGAGACTAGCTAGTTCTTCCATACAGCCAGAATAAACGCCACCTAATCCTTATGGAAACCTGCGAGAAAGCGAAAAAAAAGAGGTCTTCGTGTGAGAGTATGCGTCGTTTGCAGTTCCGTCAATGATGTCCAGCACCCTTGTCTTCTAAACTTTTTGTCGGCGGAGGAGCCTATTGTCGGTGGAACTCGTGGGGACAGACTGGCTGTCACGGCGGGGAAACAGTTGGGGTTCAATTGTCTGAACAGGACGGCTTCAGTATCAGAGAGGGTATGTCCACGAGTGGGGATGGTGCTCCCTGGAGGGTAGTGTGTGGCCTTCCACTTCCCCAGACAGGACATTGGTGCTGGGTCCGGGAGGCATGTTGTGTATGATGTGTAGTGGAACGTGGCACAAGTAAGTCGCGGAGCTGCAGAGAGCGCAGTGTTCACATTTTGATTAGAGTGGGCTTTGCTGCTCGCTGAAGGTCTATGAGCCCGGTGGAGGTGCATAGAGTCGGCAGTGCGATGTGCGGCTTTTCCGAGCTGCGGGAAGCGCATCAGCTTGGGTGAACGCGACGTTGCCAGTCATGCCTGATACTGTGTCGAGACATGGCGTGCAGTAGCCACCGCTTTGCTGTACAGGCGCTCAATCGTGGTGGTTGTGGTGGAAGCCCAGAGCAGGCTTCTCAGACCGGAGGAATATAACAGCCCGTTGCGTCAATTACCCAGCTGATCGACTCCCTCCAGCTAGTATCTAGATGCAAACCAATATCTCGAATCAGCCGAGTGCCCCATTCGCCAATCCACCAATGCGCCCGCAAGGAATGGATAATGACAGCATAGTGCGCTAGAATCGCCAGCGCAAAGGGTTGTCGCTCTCGGACCAGCTCAACGTATCGTGGTGGAATTCGGAACATCCATTGGAAGGCGATGATCATGGTTTCCCCTCCTCGCGCAAGCTTGTCCAGGGAGAATCCGAGTTGCTGGATGGTCGCATCGTAGACGTCCTTTTCGTGCTTCGGGTCCTTATTCGCCAAATCCATATTCCGCCTCGATAGAGACATAATAGCCAGGCGTGAAGTGTCCGGCATCTTCGGTTGCGAGTTGTCGTAGTCTAGCAAAGGGCTGAACTCTCCGTCAGCAACCCAGTTGATGATATCACCCTGGACATCTATGGATCCCCTGGTGAACTGGAAAATGTCCATCAGCGCATCCAGGGCGTTGGATTGCCTGGTGGTGGTCGTGGAAGAAGGGTTTCCTTGAAAGGCGAAGGCAAAGACGACCATAATGCTGGAAAGGGCAAAGGCGGCGTTGCAATTGGACCGGTCTAGATGTTCCGCGACTTTGGCCAGGCCTGCCACGGCCTGTTGCTGATGGCTCTTGGCGGTACGCATATAGTCTTCCTTGGTCGTTCCAGAATTGGTCGTGGTGGAGGAAGGGGAGGAGGCCAAATGTAGGGCTGACAGGGCCAGGATACCATGCATCAAGAATGGGTGGCGCATTGCCTCGCGCGGAACCACACCCTGCCAAATGCCTTCCACGGTGCTATTGCGCGAGACAGAAAGATAGGTGGTGGTGCACCACTGCATCATTAATTCCAAGTCCTTAATGTTGAGCTCGCCTGGCGGCGAACATGGACTAATGGGATGGTCCATTACAAGGCGATATTGGGCGTAAATCCGGGTGCTGGGCTGTGATGAAGCGACCGCTGTCCGTGTTGGCGGAATCGTGGGCGTAGTGGAGCGGGACTTGACCCTAGGCCAGACCAGCGAGCTAGGCGATGAGATCTTATACTGGCATCTTATATTGTCACTGGTACAATGCGAGCACTGAGGATGTTCTCTGGGACACTGCATCTGCAATCAGTAACGGCATTGATAAGACAATGTGGTACGTCCAAAGTGCATAAAATGAAGTAAGTTTCCAAACGCCGATACAGTCTGGTAAGGTGCCTGAACCCTGAGGATCAGCGCATCACCAGGCATCAGGCATCCACAGAAAACATAAGGGGGAAAAGGGGAACAGTCAAGTGGGAGAAGATGGGAAAAGGTCACCACCACAACCGAGAATGATTAGGAAGACACGAACGGAAGAAATAGAGGAAGAACAAGAAATAAATGGAACAAAAAAAAATAGAAGAAAAGAAAAAAAGAAATAAAAAAACAAAAAAGAAAAAGAAGGATCAGAAGGATACAACAGAATCAGAAGAAGACAACCAATATTCAAAGGAAGACCGCAGGCAGGAACAACCACTTTACTTAATCTTTTAGCGAGGGCCTACCTTGATCTGTCGGTTCCTGCATCCATAACAGCCAGTCCGTGATAGGGCTCTGTAACTGCGCCGTGCAGGCATTGTCGACCCTCGACTCTGGATGTTGGTGTAACTTGGCGCAAGGGTATATGTTTCATAACATACCGACAGGCATTGCACCTTGTTTGTTCAGCCTAGTCCAGAAGACAAGAGAAAGGGAAGGAGGGAGGGTAAGAGACCAGAGGAGAGACAATTGGGTGGGGAGAACACGAGAGAGAGAGAGGGTCGATGTGTTTATAGGAGAAGTAATAAGTAGTCGTAGTAAGTCAGGGTTGTAGAGAAAAAAGGAATACAGAGTAAGGAGAAAGCGAGTGAGAGATGGCTGCAGTTCTGATAATAATGAGAACAGTCCAGAAGGAGGAGAAGAAGAATAATAATAAGAATAATGATAATCAAAGATGATCAAATATTGATGAAAACAAACACACACCAGACAGGAAACACAGAGACATACACACCCACATGCGCGCACACACATAACATGATCATCTTGCTGGCACGCCATGTTCGAGGTCTGGTCTTTTAATATTGGGATAATCTATTAGAATTTCCCTGCCTACCGCACACCTACACACTCTTTTTTTTTCCCCTTTGCCCCTTCCGGGCGCCTCCCCCCCTCAGTGGACACCACTTTTGGCAGACAGTTTCCAACCAACTAACCGATAGATCGTTGTTCGGAGTGGGTCTTGGGATAACAGAGTGGGCAAGATGGTTCATATTCATTCCATAGCTATCCCATATTGATAGTACACGCTACAAACTACACGGAACGGAGTAGCATTGCCGTTGTGAGCAAGACTTTAGGCTTACCGGCCACCAAGACTGTCTCGTCTTTGTTTAGATTCTATACTATGTAGAATAACAGGGTAATTTTCTTTCTTGAGTTTTGTTTCATTTCCAGTTTCTCCTTCCTTTTTCCTCCTCTTCTGTTCCAAAACTGCTTGCTCCACCCTTCATGCACAAATCTGAAATGTCTGACTGCCAGTGCCGCGGCCTGTGCAGCAGACACCAAACCAGTAAATGCGGAGTGGCCTCTTGCCTAAACCTGCAGGACTACCTCGACTTTAGCAAATACCATTATCTACTATGATCTCCATCATTGCAGTCCATCATTCCCTACCGATTGACATGGAGACTGCCGGTCTCAGGCCAAAAAAAATAAATAACAAAAAAAAAGGGACGCTCGTCAAGGATTGACGGAGCTTCGGGATCTCCGCACCTTTCCAAGTCAAGATTATCCATTCTTGTCCATCCAAGAACCACTACCGTTGAGATAGACGAAAAAATTGGACGATCCATCAGTGAATACCGAAAAGCACCAGTCCAAGTGCTGGAGTACATTCTCCTTCCAGTTAGTCTTGCCGGGAGAGGGAGGAAAGTCCGTGATTTGTGGATGCTTTTTGATCTTTGACTCTTTCACTATTGAATTACCCTACTATTAATACCGACTGCGTCCAGACGTTCGGTTCATCTATCAACCATCGATCGCAACCTTTCCCTAACCGGATTGCCCTTGACATGACCTCCACCTGATCTCGAACGAGCCACTCAATCAAGGGATCTACTTTCCTCTTGGGCTTCATCCTTTGTGATCCTTCTTCTTCCATCGCAACTTCGATGAATCTGCGGAGTACGGAGCATTCATGTACAAAGGACGATATTTGCCCCTTGTCAGGACTTATCAGACAGTCCATCCCCTGAACACATATGCAAGACCCATCGTCAGGTTCGTTTTGCCGCCAAATGCCCAGTGCAGCGTAGAAGCATGGATCGGTGGTGGAGATGCATCCTGTTGGGAAGACCACACAAACCGAAGTGGGAGAAAGGGAGGTTGCATTTGCTTCTGCTCAGGGACTCCGACTTGTAGTCCGTGTAGAGCCTGACTGACGTAAGTCACGCATACTTCAAGTGGTACCAACGACTTCTGTGACCACAATCCCTACTCGGGCTGGAGAACACTCTTGAGGTTCCAGTTCAAGCGGCATTTGGGGAAGAGAGAGCGCGCAAAAGAGGAAAAAAGGGAAAAAAAAAAAAAAACCGTGAAGCAACAAGACTTCAACCTCGGGAGGGATTTCGTATCATGAATCTGGCCAATGTAGCTATGCGCGGCCCTTTTCTTCTCTTCTCTTCCCCCCTCTCTCTCTCCATGATGGATTATGGACCTCTCCTCGTCATGCCGTCTTGGGACAAAACCATCCACGCCGCGCCCGCCCGCCCACCCCGGGGTGGACCCCCGGCCACTTGCAGGCCAAACCCAAAACAGTATTTCTCAAATCCCAAACCCATCCCCCCGTCGCCCTCCCCGCCCCTTTCCCTATCGCGGTCTAGTTCCACTGAGTGATGAACCCTGCTTTTGCCATTTCGGGTAATCAAGATTCTTGGTGTTTTCCCACCGTGTGATTGGCCATGCTGTTGCAGGACTTTTCTGTCCACTCCCGAATCAGGCATAAGGTTGAGTTCGGCCCGTGGTACGGCGCAGCCAACTTTGATACGGAGTAATCGATGGATCCCTAGCCTTATGGTTATGAAGGGTGGTAGATCGGGTTTCCCTTCAAACCTGATAGCTTACGTGGGATTCAGAGAAGAGGTTTCACATTGGTATGGAAAGGTCCGTCAATGATAGCCAAAAGGAGGGGAAGAGAAACCTTGTTGGTCGATCGTTCACAATAGTGGCTCGGTGCAGTGGAGCCCCGGACGGATTTCTCTTCCTGAACGAGCGTAACCGTCTTCGATAGCTTGACGATGCCACACGGATCCTATCTAGTAACATCCATCGTTGTGCTCGGCCATGACCGAAACAGAGATCAATTGAGCACGTAGAGAACTAACTACTAAAGTACACTAGGGAAAGTTATACCTTGTATTGCTCGAGGCTAACTTTAAATACGACTGGGTGACTTGTAAGACATGTGCTCCTCGCCCAGATATAGTAACCTAAACGCACATCCGATTGTTCTCTCTGAAGGTCATGGCTGGTCATTGACTCATAGCAGCTTACTAATGGGTCCGTGTATAATTTATGTGCAGGCAGACCTGAGCAAACATCACGAATGGTAATGAATATCAACCTACCCCTCCCCCCCCCTCCGGGGAAGCCTGAACGATTGTGATCGAAAACCACATCTTTTCACTTGACGGGCTCCAATTTGCTTGCGTCAATTGCTAAATCAAATGTCACGTAAGGTTGGAATAGACTCTTCCGTCGTTATAATCCTCCAATGAACAGGATACCCAATACTCTGTACCGGTAAACCCTGGGCTACCTCGATATGCTCTGGATATTCCATCAAGCGAGACATCATTAAAACCTCCACCTTTCTTTCTGATTTCTATACATAGTACGGAGCACTTCTCACTGAAACCACCATGAGCTTATGCTTGAAAAGTATACCACAAACAGGACACCGCAAAGTCTAAATTGCGAAACGGCTGATATGAAGCTGGCCAAGCAGCCAACCATCCGGTATGAATCCTGGTTCATGCCCATAGCGTGGTGCCTGCTTCTCCTCTCCCAAACACTTCGTGCGCTTATTCTATTCTCCTCAATTTAGAGGTGAGTAGGCTTTGTTTTATGGCTATATTTGCATAGACCTACTATAGAAGAGTGTCTCACCTCGTTCGTCCGGCACCCGGATGGCAGCTAGTACTACCACTACTTAGTGCATTGCTGCTATATTTAGAGATGATGCAGCGGGAGGGAGGAGATGTTCCAGAAAACTGAGCAGATCCCCCTCAGGCTGTGTTAGTAGTAGCTACTCTATGCTCTTGCCACTCCACTTGATGTACTAGGCTTGATCTCGGCGCAAGAGGGAGGGGATGCATCGAAATTGGATGAGATGATGAGATCCTCATTCCAGCGAGGAAGATAGAACTTACAGAGGGAGGATAGCTCAAGTAAAGGAATTCACCCACCCAACCATCTCGATTGAGTTGCATGCTGGCAACGCTGAAAGCAGCAGCGCCCTTCGTAACCAACTTTTCCTATTACTGGCGAATGTTCATTCCGCGTCGATAGGTATGGCTTTCCTCCTACAGTACCCATCTGTATCTACGTGTGTTCCCTCGCCGCCAACCAGTGATCGTGATCGAGACCCATCCACGGGACGTCATATACACCGAACCCCTCCCCCCCAGTAAATATTGAAGAACAAAAAGAAAAAACCAAAAAAAAGGAAGACTCGAGATTAAAGTCCCGACTCCCGACCGTCCCGATCCCCGGTCCCTCTAACTACCCTCTGCGGGCCGTGCTCGTGTACTTCCATGATCCCATCCAACCAGCAAGTCAGGTAAGCATGGTTGTCGGAGAAAAACGCAGCAAAGTGATGGAGGCTGGAGCGGGTGGCTAAAGGGGGTGGGGGGGCGTAAAAGCGAGTGGAGATCGGGGGAAGGAGGGGCGCACGTTTCGGCCGGAGCGGAGGAAAGAAGATCGAGCGAGAGCCGAGAGATTGGAATCATGTTATGTTTAGGTACTCCGTACTTTAAAGTGTTTATTGCTAAAGAGCCGTGGTGGGTCCAGGCCTTGAAAGTTGACGGAGAGGAAGATGGGAGAAGGATCATCGAGAGCGGTAGGCATAAGGATCTGACATCGTGCCCAGCGTCATCGTCATGATTGTCGCCGCGACCCCCAGGACATTGCACGAGATTCTTCTAGCGTTCCGTGAATGGTTGCAGTCCTTTTCTTTTCCTTTCTTTTTGCTTTCGGATTGATCGAGCCGGTGTGGTCCAATTCATTCAACATCTAGATATCTCCATAAACTTTTTGCTTTGGCTTTAGACCGTTGCGCTCGGGGCCTGCCTGTGTGGTCTGCATTCACTCTATCCGGGAAAGCGTAGCGAGAAAAACGCGCGTAGGGTTTGAACATTTTCCGCGCCATTTCGTTACTATGGAGTAGTACTTTGCAGTCGATTCGATGTGTTGAAACTTGGGAGGGGTTCAGCCTGCTAAACTGAGCATCCTCAAGGACACCTCATTCTTCGGCGCCTCTTTTTCACAACGTCATCTTCGGAGCGTTGAAGCCATTCCCGAACGGGTAAATGCATTGCTTATGCCTGGGCATCGCAAACCTCCCTAGGGCTGGCGTGGCATTGTCCCGACGAAAACGCTTGGATGCACAAACGAACTGACCATTCGGATGATCACGATTACTACGGACAACGCGGGCCGGGATCGAGTTAACGGTGTCAAGGCATGTGCGTATCTTGGGATCGGCGCGCGAGCTTTTGCCGTCTGCTGAGAGCGTGTTCTCGAAGTGTACGAGATAACCTCCGCCATGATTTGTCAAGCGATTGAACGCATGATGAGATCTGGTATATTGGCGCGAGGCAATGGGGGGTTATCCTTTCGCTTCGTTTTACCATGATTACCACCAATCCTGATTACCAACGTGAGTTCGGATGTTGATTAGGCTTGCTACGATATGGGGCCATTTTGCTTCCAGGCTTTACTGGTCTTGCTCAGTGCAGCTTCGTAACCCCGTCTGGTCACGGTGGCTACCTATCGGAGAACTTGTTTTAGACTCCACAGTCGAAAGGCCAAAGACTGATCGATATTCGCAGGTATTGTACATCTGATGAACCTGGTGAGGACCAACGAAATGACTCCCTTTTTCTCTAAGCAAGAAGTTGCCTGAGGCGCTGTAGCCGCACACACTCGCCGTGATACGATGATTCTCACGATTGTTGTTCGTCAAGCGAGTCCCCTTGTTTGCCATCCCCTCATTTCGTGCTTCTACATCATGGTGAAGAAGGCACGGCTCAGAATCGCCAAAGCCCAGAGTCAGAATACAAAGCTGATGGGAGAAAAGGAGCGCGGCTTGGTCATGCCACAAGAATTCGTACCTCTCGTGTGCTGCTCCTCATCTGTATCAGCTTGCCATATATAGCCAGCTATGCCTTCGAGCCATTGACGCAGAGTTCAGGACTGTGGACCAAGGATCACTTTATTTGCCGTGTGATCAGACTACCCATCTTTGCTGGAGAGCCAATCTCTTGAGTGCTTTGACGCGCAACTCTCGTTTTACGGGTGCGACTGACAAGGTTAGTCATCTAGGAAACTATTCTGCAAAGCAACTAGAAATATGAGTGCAACTTGCAACCCTGAATTGACCATCTCCAAACGCACCTCCGGCAGGGCCAACACAGCAGTATGGCCTGCTTAAGATGCAGCATGCGCTGAGCAACACTGACGTCAAGCCCTGGCTCTGTTCCAAGCGTGATGGTGAGAGTTAAGTAGGTCGGCGATGACAGGCGCTATCTCCAGCAGAAGCCCCAAAATAGGCTCTCCAGAGGTCTCCTTAGAGATGGGCTGAAACAATGAGGATTTGACGCAAGTGATGCGGATGGCCGAGTGTTCGAGGTTGCATCGCGGGGAAATGAGACTGGTAGTTACATGAGAACATTGGTCATAAACCCATCACAAGCAGTTTCGTGACTGTCAGTTACTGTTAACAACCATCGAAACCATGGACAACTGTTTGAAAACTATAACCCTTGTCTTAGAATCCACTTTGAAACTAGTCGTTTATAGGTATATATCGCTACTAGCATGATTGACAATATATATCAGTTGTTAACATTTGTCAACAAATCCCAAAGGGTTGGAGATAGTTTCTAGTAATGAGATTTCCTAGCAGTTAAGTTCTCGTCATGATATAATTCCATATATCTAAAAACTTATATATATGTAATTGTTTATGACTATCTACAATTCTCTAAAATCAGTTCATAGCTTTTTAGTGCTGGTTGGTGGACTACGGAAGATTACAAGATCGCAGTCTACTACCCTTCAACTGACCACCACCAGTGGATAGAGTAAGCAGGGAATCTGCTACTAAAGGAGGGCCTGGTCGCATATGCCGTCCACACCTTGCTTGTCATGGCAATACAGCCACTGCTTTGACTGAACCGCAGCTGAAGACGAAACATGCATATGCACACAGGGATAATATTTGTGCAGACAGAGAATCCTCGATTGTGACTCTGAAAGTTTAGTCGTCGACATCTTATGCTATGCTATTTCTTCATTCGTTTCATACGATCTGACAGCAAGAGGGGTCATAGAATCCCCTTTGATGTAGATTAGGAGTAGTCACGACGGGATAGAATCAATGATTGCATTTGAAGATCTCAGAAGGTTGCCAGAGACAAGGTGAAACAATGATGAACCTCGACTGATGCCAATGAAAGTTAAGGACTAAGGAACAGTGAAGAATGTATAAATTAGCAGGGTAAAAAACATGTACTTCACGGTGCAGACGGATGACTAGTACGATCTTATCCATACAGCCCAGTGATGCAAACCAAGTAACTTAATAGTACCAGCCACCAGCATAAGGAGGGCACCAATCAAGGCGCAGCAGTCCTTAGCTCTTGCGGATAAATCAGCCTTTCGGGGACGCTAAATGCATCCATCCCGGGTCCCGGTACTCCGTAAGGCTTGGGGATAAGGCTGTTTGCCATTTTTGTTTGTTTGTGACTACAGTACTCTGGATGCTAGCATAATATTTATAGGAAGTGATAGGTTGAGCCAAAGTTAGCCACGAGCTAGAGATCTGAGCACGTGTTGATGCTTGTAAAAGCGAGAAAAATAGAACATGAATCAGCTCGTTTCGTTTATTTTCTGTTGCGAGGTGGGTCAATGATAGACCCTCCCTTCGTAGGGAGGTATCAATTATAGTCGACATCGATCTACTCTCCAAAACTGAAAAGATTACTGGCAAAATAATAGATAGTCTGCATTTATGTGGCTTGAGGAGATCAATGCTGAAATCAAACAGGAAAGAACAGCGGTTCATGGTATACCTTCTCAGATGAAGATATACACAAAACGGCATCTTTCAGGCAGTAATCCCGAAGCGGCAGGGAACTCTTTCACCTCACCCCATTGATCCGTCTATCTGCATTAACAATTGTCCAGTCGCGGCTTAATACTCTGCGAACGGGAGTTCTGATGACATAAATTGATGGCAGCTGCTTCGAACGGGGAGGAGAGTTCGTTCGTGAGCGTCGAATGTCAGCTTAAATCGACCCAAGACGGAGGATCGATGGCGCCTGCAGGAGGGCAAACGGGAATGGGATTGGTTGAGAGAAAAGACTGACACCCCACTGCATCCTGATCAGGTCTAGCTGAATTCAAACCGCAGTCGGTCAATCAAGAATCTCATTTGTCGAATTCTTCCCCCTCTTCTTCCGGTGTTACATTGTGACTTCCATCAGTTGACTGCTGCTGTCCTACGAACAGGGCCCGGGCGCACACGGGGATGTTTCGCAGGAGGTTGAAGATGAAACATCAATGCAGACTGCTCAAGGGATGGTCGGAGAAAAGTGTCTAAATGATGCAGAAATAGTTGGGAAGGAATTGAGGAAATCAGGAATTAGAAATGAAAGGATCGTTCGTATACTGGAGGAGGGGGAATGAGGATGACGATGATGACCTCCGGAGTACTAGTATGCTCCGTGAAGCTCCCAGTAGGATGCACCCGGCAAAAGGCAAAGCTCCGGACTGGGCAAGTGACCGAACCCGACTGTCTGGTTCGAGGTTCCTGCGCCGGCTTGAGTGCTGATCAGCTCCTGATCCGTGACGCGACTAAAACCCCTCGAATATGCGCTAATATCACGCCGGGTCCGGGCGTGTTGCAGCCAAGCGGTAATTGTTGGGTGGAGATTAGCGAGGCGGAGGGGTCATCTCTCCGTATTCTGGTCTCCTGGCAGTCCTCTAAACCGCCTACCGCACGGGGCTTCCTCTGGTGTCTGCTGGTTGTTCTACTGGTATTCTTGGTATTCTGCTGGTATTGTTCCCTCCCCTCCCAAGCCGTTAGCGGGCAGTCCGTGGGTTGTACTAGACATTAATTACAGCCAGCAACAGACAGCTCCGTAATCCGGGAACCCCCTAACCCCCCCCCAAACATATGGATCACAAGCAAATACCTTAATTCTTCTACCCTGGACGATGCAGTAATTGTCAATTAATTCGGTCTTCATCAGAGCTGATATCTGCCTTCGCATCTCAATCCCACCCCCAGAATCCCCAATTGCCTGTCCTAGCACGGTTCTTGTCGAGACGGAAATGACGAGCATGAAATTGAAGGCGGACTGAAAGAGCGCAAGAGAGAGATGAGCTCATGCAGCGCAATTCTGGAACTTCTCCAAAAAAAATTGCCCGTGACTCCGCCCACTTACTGAACTGAACTGCCCACTGCTACTTACTTTCTTGTACCCCATTTCTCTCTCAACTCTCCCCGCGACTACCAAATTAAACAATCCCTCCTTTTCTTTCCTCTTCCCTCTGCCTTTGCGGTTCTACTGCCTCTTGGACATTCGCTTTTGTTCTCTTTCGACGTTTGGCCCTTCGTCAGCCAGCCTCACCACGCGCGCCGCGCTCGTATGCAACCCCGCCATTTTCAGCTTCACCTCCCTCCGCTTGGCTGAGTCCGCGCTATCGCTAAGACAAGCCACGAGCCTCAGCTCCCCTTTCCACTCACATCCTTCCGCCCGTCCCGTTTCACTTCATGGATCGTATTCCTCCACCGCCACTCGCCATGGATCGAATTCCGCCCTCTTCATCTTACCCCACGCCTGGGTCCGCTGGCCCTGTGCCCTCCGCCATGGCCTCCGCAAGTCATCTTGCTCCGCTCTCCACCGTGCACGAGGGTCGCATTTGGTCCTTACAAGTAGTACAGCAGCCGGTTCGCGCCCGCATGTGTGGCTTTGGTGACAAGGTCGGTCTTGTCTATACCCTCCCGCCCCAACGGGGGTCAGCGCATGGATCTGAAAATTTCGTTTGTCGCATGTGCTCGAATGGTTCGGCAAGCTCGAGATGTTGGATCCATGTGTCTCGGGTATTGGTCCGGATGCAGTTCCGTTGGCGAAGGACTGCCAGGCAGAAGCACGGTGTCCGATTGGGCTGCTGCCTACCCTGCATGGATCGGACTGTTCGTCGTGCTCGATGGTGCTGAGTCGCGAACGCAATGATCCCAGGTCTTCTCGCAATTGGCTGCTTCTGGTCGCTAGTGCTGTTTTGCTGATACTGCGAGTCGCATGGATCTGAATCTCAAGGTTGGCCGGCTGTCAGATGAAGAGATTTCTACACATGATGTTATTTTCCGAGCCAGGCGCTGTTCTGCTTTCAGCAGGTCGTTTTCATAATCGCTAACCATACGTAGGACCGACGTCCTATTACGCCTCCTCCATGCATCCGTTTGATTGTGCGCGATGCCCAAACAGAAAAGGAAATTGATATCAAGTAAGCCGCCGCCCCGGGAATCATGCGTGGCTACAGCGACCACAAAACTGACAATCTGGGATCAGTGAAATTGATACGTCCTTTTATGTGCTCATGGTCGACTTATGGAATGCGGAGGGAACGAGCGAAGTCAACCTGGTGAAGCATTCGGCCACATCTCCGTCGATATCTACTGCCATGTCCTCCTCATACCCGCCTCCGCTCCAAAACGTCTCCCCCTCGTATCCTCCGTACGCACAAAATGCCTATGGCCAACCTGTTCCATATCCGCATATGAACAACTACTACCCAGGCAACCCGCAACTCCAATACCAAAACCCTTATGCTGCCAATCCGCAAGCCCAAGGATATTATCCTTACTACCAGGGAGGTCACATGCCGCCCGCCGCCATGTCTCCGTCGCAGCCTGTTGCCGCCGGTACAGGGGGCATGTTCACGCGAAATCTCATCGGCAGTCTGAGCGCCAGCGCCTTCCGACTTACCGATCCGGAGAACAAGATTGGAGTCTGGTTCATTCTCCAGGACTTGAGCGTACGGACAGAAGGATCCTTCCGGTATGTGCTCCCACTGAGAAGTTTGATCATGCAGTTTTAGCTAACGGGCGTAGACTCAAAATGAGTTTTGTGAACGTGGGCACCCAATCCGGTGAATCCCCTAATGGTGTGTCGGTGATCAACCACGGGTCAGCGCCTGTGTTGGCATCTGTATTTTCTGAGCCCTTCCATGTATTCTCCGCCAAGAAGTTCCCTGGCGTCATCGAGAGCACGCCGCTCAGCAAATGCTTTGCGCTCCAAGGTATCAAGATTCCTATCCGAAAGGACGGCGTCAAGGGGTCGCGTGGGCGGCACAGTGACAACGATGATGGTGGGGACGACTACGACTAAAGCTGATGCTTTGGTGTCGATCGAGATCTGTCTCTTTCTCTTTGGCTGCTTGCTTTCCGTTGCTGTTTGCCTAATACCTCTTCTGGCGCAATGTTTTATGGCTCTGGTAATACGACCTGGGTTCCTGGGATGCGGTGTTTTCTAAAGGAAGGCTGGTCTGGGAACGGATTGGGTGTACTGGTATCGGGACCGGTGTCGCGGGTGTTTTTCTTCTTGATTCTGTTCTGTCTTCATTATGTTCTCTCTTGACTTCCTGTTCTATATCTCTTCCAGTCTTTACTAACTCATTTTGCCTATTCCTATTCTCCGTCTTGTCTGTGGCTACTATTTTACCACCATTGCTTCCGAGTCTGTATCACAAACCCCTCTGTGCGAATATTGCTTGCTTGATCGCTTGCTTGCGCTGATGCGTGTGTGTCCTCTGCTGCTGGAATCCTCAATCGCCCTCTGGTACTATCTATTGTCACCACGGGCGCAAGAACGTGTCGGAGACATACATTTACTGTAAATATCGGTATGAGACTGTCGGCACGTCATAACCCCCCAGTGTAGGTGTGAGTGACTCAATACTATACATGACAAGTATATAGGACTAGTAACCTAAGGTAATGGTCATTCACAGGGCCTCAAGTACCATCACTTTTCGACTGCTCGACTGTTGGATTTGCACTTGCGGTTTCGGAGAAGAAAAGTGCTCTTTACGCCGCATGGGAACTGACGCATTGCCGTCCGGCTGGGATTGATGGTCCAAGACCAAGTTGGATCGATGGACATCATCGCGTTGCCAGAATCGAGTATCCGTATGCTCGGTGTAAGTCGTCTATGTGTTTCACAACCTTTGCGACTCAACAACAAGCTGAAGTACGTAGCATACTTTGTCCAGGGTAATAGCAGGGTATCTGGTTCTATATACTTATTCATCCAAGAAAAGGAAAGACAGACAGGGAAAAACAGAAAAGCTTTCGCACATTAGTTACGCCATATCCGCACAGCCTTGTCTTTACCACCGCTGCCCACCTTCTGTCCGTCAGGGCTCCAGTCTACTGCGAAGACTTCATCCTTGTGTCCCGGCAGATCCTCGGATAGCTTGCCCGTCCGGACGTTCCAGACCTTCAGTGTGGTGTCTTTCGACGAGGAAACCAGCATGCGGGAGTCGGCGGAGAAACAGCATTGGTAGACGGCGCCGACGTGACCGCGCAGAGTCGTAATGAATCTGCGGAGGTGGATGGTTAGAGATTGTGGCGATCGACCCCTGACTGGGTATAAGAATAGGGCTTAACTCACTTTCCGTCCCGGGCATTCCATAGCTTGACGTGGTTGTCGAATCCCGCCGAGGCGATGTAGGCCATGTCCGGCGAGAACGTGACGTAATTGACCTCCTTCTGGTGACCGAGGAGACGCGCGACGGGCTTGCTGGAGTTCTCCGGTTCCCAGAGGTACATGGTGAAGTCGTCGCTGGCGGAGACGAGCTTCTCGACAATTTTGTTGTTGATGGTGGCGGCTTGCTCGTACCGCTGCTTCGCGGCGGCGACCTTCTCGGTGTCGGCTTGCGGGACCTTGCCCGTGTGATCGTGGTAAGCGGTGCGGAGGACAAAGTCCGTAGACAGAGCCAGGTGGTTCACCCGATGGGCGTGGGCGGACAAGGTTTGGATCAGGGTTCCGTTCTCCGCATTCCACACCTTGACCGTCTTGTCATGCGAGGCTGTGTAGATTTTGCCAGTTCCGCCCCACTTGACGCAGGTGACGGAACCCTTGTGGCCGGTAAGAACCATGTCGATGCGCTTGCTGACCACGTCCCAGACGCGGACTGTCGAATCCTTGGAGGCAGAAGCCAGGCGCGGGCGCCCCGGCTGCTGCAAATGATACGGCTCCCATGCCAGACTGGTAATCCACTTCGCATGGCCCTTCAACGGGGCCCCCAGGGCTGTGCCTTTCTTCGCGTCCCAGACCCGTACCGTATTGTCCATGCTTCCTGTCGCAACCATCGCGCCGTTAGGAGAGTAGCTGACCGCCAGCACCCAGCTAGTGTGACCCTTCAAAGTATGCAGTGGAGTTCCCGTGTCGCAGTCCCAGATACGAGCCGTCGAATCACCACTCCCGGTGACCATGGTGGACGAATTAACGGGGGAGAAGGATGTAGCCAGGATTGCCTCGCCGTGTCCGGCGATGGAAGCCGAGCATCGCGAGACCGCCTTGACTCGGAAAACCGCCTGCGGCGCGTAGTACAGGTGGACAGTATCTTCGGTGGTTTTGAGACCTGGCTTGAGAAGGGAATGGTACAGGTGTGTCAGGATGTCGAGGGTTTGGTTGTCCTTATCGTCTGACTGGTAGGTAAACCGGTACGGCACCCGCTCATCATCTTCCTATGTATCGGATGGCGCAGGATTAGCAATTCTGATACAAGGTCACCGACTTGCGGCTGTTGCGTACCTACATTGCCTTGTAGGGTATTGAGAAGAGTCTCCAAGTTCTTCACATTAGCATCGGCCACTGGAACGGACACTGCTGGCCCGGTTGGCGCTCCTGTCGCTTGGTCGAAAAACTGCACCCGAACGCTGCCCAGGCCTTCCGGGATGCTCTCAATCTCTTGCTGGAGACGGGCCCTCTCAGCAATCTCCGTCTTCTGACGTTTACTCGGAGGAGGCAAAAGAGTCGCCATTGTGAAAGTGATTTGGGTTTGCTGTGTACTTAAGAGTTTGGCAGCAAATGCAGAAAAAAAATCGATAAAGAATCTGGGCGGACTTATCGTCGCGGGGGAGATCGGCACTAAGCCGCTTTCGGACAACCGGAGTATACGCCTGGAAGTTGCTCTTCCGACTGGCTCAACAATCACACTTCATACTCACGGGCTCATGAGCAGACAAGAGGATGGCCTCAGTGACCTCCAGAGCTTCTCCGGTGGGGACTTCGGATTCGTTCGTTACTCTGACTAGAGCGAGTAGTCTACGACCTCGAACCGCAACACGGCCAACAACATCGGCGACAAGCGTTGCATCGCAGGATATCGTCTGCGCCGTCAGCGAGTCTCGTGGTGTCTCAGCCACTGTCGGCTTGGCCTTTATTAATCTCTCTACTGCAGAAGCAGTGGTATGTCAGATATATGACAACCAGACATACGTCAAGACCGTCACGAAAATCGGAGTCTACGAGCCAACCGAGATCCTCCTGATGAACAGTGCACAGAAATCCAAGCTCGTATACATCCTCAAGGAAAACATACCAGGCGCCGCCTTCACTTTGGTTGAACGAAGATTCTGGTCAGAAACTACTGGTCTTGAATATGTGGAGCGACTAGCATTCCCAGAGGATGTCGAGCCCATCAAAATGGTCTTGGAGAGCAAATATTTTGCTTCTTGCTGCTTTGGTGCTGTAAGCGCTCGCATGAGTATTTGAAGTCAGTGTGGAAACTTGCTTAACTTTGCTAGGTTCTGAAATACGTGGAGGTTGAACTTAACATGGCCTTTACCTGCCATTCTTTGCGGATCCAATACGAGCCATCTCAGGGATCCATGTCGATTGACCTCTCCACAATAGTATCTCTGGAGCTCGCCCAGAATTTACAGATTGCCAAGTCAAAGGATTGTCTTTTCGGCTTGCTCAACGAGACCTACACCCCGATGGGTACTCGACTGCTAAGAGCCAATATCCTGCAGCCTTCCACGGATGAGTCGCAGCTATCGGCACGCTATGAAGCCGTCGAAGACCTGACGACAAAAGAGGATATGTTTGTCTCAATTAGGCAGAGTCAGTGAGCTGTGGCACAAACGCTTCCATACACTGATAGTTATGCGGAGACAGCTCTGAAAGGTTATATTGATGTCGATAAGGCTCTGACATCAGTGAGTGGAAACCTGACCGGAGTCGCGTACAAGAAATGACCGCCTAGCTTATCCTCGTTCCTACAAAACGCGCCATCGGAGACGTTGAGCAATCGGTTAACAATGTGATCATGGTGAAAACATATCTTTCGTCGATCAAGTCGATATACAAGGCACTTGCACCAGCTCAGAGCAGTTTGCTCCAGGACATCAGAGAGGTAGGTTCCGCCGACAAGTTAGATAATGGCACTGACAACGGATCCCAGTTATGCGCTCCGCAAGGTCACCAAGCATTAGAACAACTGATCGAAGAAATTTTGAACGAACAAGTTACCTATCAGACGAAGCCGCTCGACCTCAGAAACCAAAGGATATACTGCGTCAGGGTAATGGTCATCTCCCATCGGGCACTACTTGATCTGACCTCCTTATCTTCCGACCTGAATCTTAGGCTGAAGTCAACAGTTTGCTTGACGTCGCAAGACAAGCGTACAAGGAGGCCAACACAGATGCCACAGAACTAATCACAGCTTTGGCAGGCAAGTGTTCTCCCAGACCCACTAGCGCCCAAACTTGCTCTGACGTCTGTAGAATGCCACGGTCTTGCGCTCGATCTGAAGTATGACAGAGCCCGCCAATACTACATCAGCATACCCACTACAGAGACACACACACTACCTGAAGTCTTCATTAATGTTTACCGCAAGAACAATCGCATCGAATGTCAGACGCTCGATCTGGTCAAATTGAACCACAAGATCCGAGACGCGCACAATGAGGTAATCAACATGAGCGACGAGACGATCCAGAACCTGATCACGAGCATTTGCTCTGAGATATCGGTGCTCTTCAGGATTAGTGAGGCCATCGCCATGTTGGACATGTTGACCTCGTTCGCACAGCTAGCCACCAGCCACGAGTATATCCGCCCGGAGATAACCAACGTGCTGGCCATCAAAGCCGGCCGGCATCCCATTCGCGAGAAGATCCACAAGAAAAAGTTCATCCCGAACGACGTCTACGCCACACAGCAGACTCGATTCAACGTTGTCACGGGCTGCAACATGAGCGGCAAATCGACCTACATCCGGTCGATTGCCCTCATGACCGTGATGGCTCAGATCGGCTGCTTCGTCCCCGCGGAGTATGCATCGTTCCCGATCATCCACCAACTGTTCGCGCGGGTTTCCACTGCAGACGATGTTGAAGCCAACATTTCCACCTTCGCCGCAGAGATGCGCGAGATGGCATTCATCCTACGGAACGTCCAGCCCCAGCAAACGAGCATGGTGATCGTGGACGAGCTCGGCCGCGGCACCAGCACAGCCGACGGCCTGGCCATCGCCATCGCCATCGCCGAGGCGCTGATCGAGAGCCACGCCTTGGTTTGGTTCGTGACGCACTTCCGCGACCTAGCGGTGATAATGGGCGAGCGCAGCGGCGTCACTAGCCTCCACCTGACCGCCGAGATATCTCCCGATACGTCCAAGATGACCATGTTCTACAAGATCGCCGAGGGACCCGATACCACGCGCTTCTACGGTCTGGCTCTTGCCAAGCTGGTCGACTTTCCGCCGGGAGTCCTAGAGACGGCGCAGGAGGTCTCGAAGCGCTTGGACCATATTGCGCGGCGGCGCCACGCGAAAACGAGGGCGTTGGCCGTCACGCGCAAGCGTAATCTGATCCTCTCGCTCAGGGAACAGTTGCTCTTGGCTCGGGCTGGGACGATGAGCGGCAAGGCTCTATGGCGGTGGCTGAAGAGTCTGCAGGATGAGTTTCTGCTGCGCATCGCGGCGATCGATGAGGATGCGGCGGAGACTAGTGATGATGCTGACGGTACAGATGACGCTCACGCAGATGCCGATACTGACGATGATACTGGTGAAGGCGAAAGTTACCAGGATCCGGTCGATTCGGAAGCGCCTGCGGACAGCCCGGGCTTGTCAGAGTGATGCTGCCTCACCCTATTGCCAACAAAGCCACCACACATGGTGACACAATTTCGGCTTGTAAATGTTAGCATTGTATGTCTACCGTACTGGCCTTACAGCACATGACATAGGAGCCGTGTTTGAAGGAAAGGAATGGTGCGCTTACTGGACGTTGATCAAGCTTCTTGTGGTCACCTGCATACCGTAGCCTGATACGGCGACCTTACAGAGTAGCTTTCATTGCTGAGAACCGGTCATGTACAACGATTTTGCTCAATCTCCCTCTCTCCCTATTTTACCTTATCGATGTCCAGGATTACTACAGAGCGCAATTACTGAAGCGCGAGGAGAAGCCTCACAGATTGTCTGTTCTATTTTTCACAGGACCACGAGCCAGATCTAAAAGAAATAACACGCTCAAATACATGCTCAAACATAGCAAAGACCTTTTCAGAAGAAATACAGAACTCGTATATGCGTAGATAGCCCCGGGAGGAAGATTCAAACGAGATCAAACCCGGAAAGGACGAGGACGTCAATCTATCCGAAATGGAACAAAGTCTGTTTGCCCTTTTTGCCCTTGCCCTTTTTACCACCGATCGCAGGGAATTCCTCTTCCTCCGCCGTGGAATTGGCGCCGGAGTCGTTCCGTGACGAGGAGGACCAGGCGTTGACCTGAGGGCCACGGCTGTCCCAGCGGACGGTGCCGCGGGTGAGGCCTGCCATGAGAACATTGGGCTTGGGAGCGGCCGGGAGAGCAGGGAAGGCATCGGGGTTGCTTGCCTGAACCGAGCGGGAGGTGGCGGGGGCTGCCGAGCGAGTCGAGTAGGTGGTGCGAGGGGTAATGGAAGGCGATGGAGCGGCGGAAGTTGTTGCTGAGCTGGCCCAGGGGGTGGATGCAGCTGGGTTGGAAAGCGGGGTAGAGCGAGCAGTGACGGAGGAAAGAGGAGGGAAAGCACTGGTCGAGGAAGACGAGGAGGGCATAGCACCGCTCCTGCCCACAGCGGATCGAGAGGACTGAGCGGTGGAGGATTTGAGACGTAACACACGCTTGCCACCCACGCCGCTACCGTTGACGGTTCCTGGAGACATGCCGGGAATTGTGCCGCCGGGGCCGGGAAGAGCGGGATAATCTTCGTTGATTGCCCGCCAGTCGTTCCAGGACTTCAGCAAGGAAGTGCGCTTGTTGTCATCCTCGTAGATTTCTGCGAGCTCCTTGATCAGTTTACCAAGCTCGGTGCTGGAGGTGTCGAAAAGGGAGAAGAACGCGTCGATTAGCTCGGTCGCTGAGATGGAAGAAGTCTTATAGCTAGAGACTCTGCTGCGGAACTCGTTGAGCTTGTTCTTATCATTAGCGAGCAGGTTGGAGGCGCGTTCAACTACGGCAGCATGGCGCAGACGGCGTGCTTGTTCTTGAGGAGAGACGGGGCCAGAGTCCGCGCTCAAAGTGAGACTCTCCATTTCAGCGACGGGAGTAGATGCGGCCGGAGGCGTCTGCGCAGGCGTGCCAGCCGCGGAGCGAGCAGGAGCGCGCACAGGTTGGGTGTCGTTGCGGGTGAGCTGGCCGCCGAAGCTCCGGGTCGATACAGACTGTGCACTTTGAATGGCCATCTGTCGTTGATAGGCGAGTTCGTCTCGTCTCAGTGGCTGTGCGCTAGAGACAGGCAGAGGCTCCGAGTTGGGATCGCGTCCACGGCCTGCCCCACGGCGTTGTCGTTGAGGCTGGTATGGAGCTCTCAAGTCGTCAAAGGTGGAAAGATCAACCGTGCGTGCGTCGCGTCTCGCATCTTTGGAGAGCCCGTTAGGGTGATTTTCCAGCTGATGCGCCTTCAGGTCCATTTGGGATTCAAAGACCACGAATTTCTTCTCCAAACACTCCTTATCCAAGCAGAGAAAGTGGTCCTTTTGGAAATGGTCCTCGAGCGCGTTGTAGTCAATGTAATACTGTTGTTGGCGATTTCCAGAGCGTCGATCGCAGATGTGGCACCGCTCGTGACGGTCACGACAGTGAGCATAAAGTTCGTCATCACCATAGAAACGTTGCCTACAGAACCCACACTCTGGGTGTCCCTTGAATCCACTTTGATCAATTGCACCAGGAACATCGTCTCCGTGTTTCTCGTGTCGACGCAATTCTTGATTAGTGAACAGCTCATGCTCGTGAGTAAAGACCTTCTTGTTGCGCGTGCACAGATCACTATAGAACATTGAGAATAAGTATATGCACAAATGCTTATTGGGAATGTGAAAATACTCACCACATCACCCTCCCGTGCTTGCTCTTGACATGGCGGTGCAGGTCAGGCCAGCCCAGGCAAGCAACATCACAGCTTCTTTCAGGACAATTGTACCGCAGTAGTAATACAGTATCCTCAAAGATCTCACCACTCTCATACTTGATTCCAAGGTTGTCATCCTTCTGGGAGAAATCTGCTTCCGTGAAGTCCTCAAAGCGCTTAGCATGGTCATCTGTGAAGATTACATAGCTAGATTCCGTCTGTACAGACACACAAATGTTAGCGCATGGCGAGATCAAACTGTGATGATAAGGCAGAGACACATACCCGACAATGTGCGCAAGCTTTGTTCTTATACAATGCTCGTAACCGCAGCGCGCAAATATGACAGGTCCGGTGATTGCAAGGTGAAACTGAGGTATGCTCAACCTTCGAAGCACAGATGAAGCAGATCTCCCCATCATCCGCATCGTCGGAGTCCTCTGTAACTGCCTGCTTTCCCTTACTCTCGCTTGTGGCTGTGGCATCGGCCGGAGTCGGTCTTCCAGCGACAGTGTTCGCAAGAGATTTCTGTTTGTCGCGACCTCCGCCGCCGCCCCGGCGGAGTCCTTGACCTCTGGATCTTGACCCTTTCCCAGGGCCTTCATTGCTTTGTTGCAAGGTTTCAGATTGTCCAGGTTGACGAGCAGCTCCGAAACCTCCCCCTCGTCCGCGCCGGCGACCGCCTCGGTTGGAGCCTTGCGATCCGGAAGGGCCCTGAGATTGTTGAGTCTCAGACATCGGGAAGTGTGGGGGAGGGGATAAGGATGAGAACGATATTGGCGGGAGGGCGATCAGGCAATGATGTTCAGCCGGAGAAATTGCGTTACAAAAAGAGCTTCAAGCTCTTGGAGCCTTTGCGACCAAGCGTTCACTGCGACGACGAGGGGTAAAAAGAGTTAGTTGAGGTTGCTATGACCAGATTTCCAGAGTGTCAGCGGCGGCGGGCAAAAAAGTCGAGCTGCGGCATGCTTAGTGAGCAAACATCAGCATCATCGATGACATCCCCCATTTCCCCCCATCGCATCTCCCCTCGTTTACCCCCCGCCGCAACTTTCTACTTGAGTAGGATCATTTTTACGGATGCGGCTATTGATTGCTGTAGAATATGACTCATGCAGACTCATAATAGCTCATTGGCAGTAATTTCACAGAGCTAGCGACCTGAGTGAGCCCCTGCCGATTAAGTTACCCCACAACCTACGATAATTGAGAGTAAGGGGGGCAAGATATAATCACCGGTGCTTGTGGACATGAAAATTTATCTTTGCCATAATTAGCCAATGTTTACACAGTGAGAAGACAGACTATACGAGTCCATCATAAAAATAGAATATAATCTCTAACTAGCATTATCCATCGCGCCTATTTCAAAGGCAGCACCAACTCCCGCTGGAGAGAAACTTTCAGATCGACAAAAGAAAACATAGGGTAAGCATTTCGCCAATGACAATATCAGTGTGTAAAACCAAGTGACGGAAACAAAGGCCAAGGATGAGACACTATGAGAGGGTAATGAGAGAATAAAGAAAACGATGTAGCGCCGGGTCTCCATATGCGGTGCAATGAGTGGAAACAAGTTAGTCATAAGTGCAGCGAGACATCCATTACAGTCCGCCCTGTCCTGAAGGCAGCAATTAATGTGGTCTCTTGGTAGCAGGTAACAGGTTATTCGTCAGGACTGTAAAGGTTTTGACTCAGGATCTTGGTCATTGTGAACATGTGTATACGGTCCTGCTTGAAGACTGCGCGCATTGCGTCGTCGCAGCAAATCTGTCGCCTGTCGCTAGGGTCCTGAAGGTCATGCTCGTGAATGTATTGCCAGAGTCGCTTGACTGTCTGTGGCCGAGAGAGCTGTAATATAGTCAGCAACAGAGCTGCAGGTTTGAAAACATGCAACAGTCAAGGGGTGAACAGACAGTAACCTCGCCACCCAACAAAGCAGAAAGCGCGGGTGATAGTGTGAGTGGTTTCTAAGATATGCTGTTAACGATGCTGGCAAACCAGGAAGAGAATCTAGGCTCACATGAAATCCCCCTGATCGGTTGACTTTCTTTCCTGATTCCGACCCCGAATCAAGATCAGAATCATCTTCCGCCTTGACCTTTTTAGATGTCTTCGCCTTGTTCTTCTTCACAGGAGGGGCCCTGCGCGTACTACCACCGCGAGTCTGGCGGACGCGCATGTTCTCCTCTGCCTGTAGCTTCGCAGCGAACAGGGCATCAGCGTCAATGTCATTGTCGGGCTTCTTCTTCTTCGCAGGGGGGGTCTTGCTCGAAATATCCGAGCCATCCTCGCTATCTGCTTGACGTTTGTGAGAGACCGAAGACTGCGTGGGAGATGAAGGTTCCGCAGGGGGTGTTTCGGAGCCATGATCGCGGCTGTGACCATTTGTGGTGGTAGCAGCAGTCACGGCCGGCTCAGGCGCAGCTACACTGTTCCCTTTGGCCGCAAAGATGTCAAACCGCTCCATGATAAGCTGCTTAACGGCAGCCTGAGTACAAATATCGGGTTAGCACCAAGTTAGACCGAAACTGGCAGTATAGATTACGGGGCGTTGCGAGAGTAGTCCAGGTCCAGGGTGCAGACCTTTTGCGGGGTAAGGTCATATCCGATCTCTTCCTGAAGGCCTTTGCGAATGCGCTTCTCGGAGATGGTATTCAAATCACTTCTGGCTAGAATCGAATCAATGATCGGAGTGAACCGAAGGCGGTCCTCTGGTGAGACTGGTGTACAAGCAAAGTGAGGTCAGTTAAAGGCGATCTCGGCACTGATGCATGACTCGGGAACATCAGATTCCGAACTTACGCGACATTTTGGCCCAGAAGCTTCGCTATCCGCGTTAAATTCACAGCTGGGGTAAAAGAAGACTCAGAAAGATGTCAATTGCTAGCCCGGAGTTGATCGTATGCTAATCGAATGCAACTGGCAGGGCCTAGGGCGCGGGTGGTGGTGCTCTAGAAAGAGGAAGCGTCTAGATCTGGGCGTAGCGCTGGCGCTTAGGACCGGCGGGGCATAAGAGGAAGAAGGATAGAGAAATGCCCGAGCAATGCAACGCAAGACGAAGAATTATGATAATGCACAAGAAGAAAGAGAAAATACAAGGAAGAGGACCGGTCCAGGTACCAGCAGCTATACACCCACACGAGCAGCGAAGATGAGGCGGGGAGGGGGGCGGAAGAAGATCGCGATTGTTATGATGTTCAGCCAAGCCGATGTACAGGTCGGGTCGGTTCGAATGACAATCATTCACCAGCCAGACGAGAAGCTGGGGGAGACGGCTTAGCTAAGCTATATCACGTGAGTGATCCCAGTCCCCAACTTCCCCCACTCCCCAGCCACGTATGGTCAGGTGATCTATAATCATGTGACTATGTCTTGAAGCTGACTCAGCTGCTTCGCACACAGAAGCGCTTGCGGTTTGGGATTTGCTCTTTTTGCCCTAAAATCAGCCAAAACGGGGTCGACCAGCAGAAAATCCAGAACAGGATCTTTCATCCTCCGTATCAACGCTCTCCACCCTTACCCCCCTCCCCCCTCTTTATCACCGTCCGCTGCGAGTGCAAATATGGCGCCCAGTTTTGACACCCTCTCCGAGCAGGACCTCCACGAAGAGGAGGAGGAGGAGATTGACTTCTCCGGTGAGTGCGACCACTCGCGTTCTTTGTCCTGTTCACCCCCCGTGCCCCTCGTCACTGACCGCGATCGGTTTGGGTCTCGCAGACCTCAAGGAGCAGTTCGAAGTGAAACTTGATGAGGGTTTGGATACATTTGTCGTTATTGATGGGCTTCCGATCGTGCCCGAGGAGAGCAGACAAAAGCTCATTAAGTTCCTGTTGAGGAAGCTCACCACCGCCGGCAACACCTCCGAAGATGCTGTTTTCATGCCCATCAACGACAAGAACATGTCCGAAGGGTATGTCCTGGAAACCCGGACCGAAGACGCGTGGAAAATTAACTCTGGCTCGCAGTTTCGCCTTCGTTGAATATGAAACCCCCGAACAAGCCGTCGCTGCCGTGAAGGCCCTGCACGGTGTCCCCCTCGACAAGAAGCACACCCTCGCTGTCAACAAGCTCATGGATATTGATCGCTACGGTCGGGAAGGACGTGTTGACGAGGAATACAAGCCCCCCGCTATCGAACCTTTCAAGGAGAAGGAGCACCTCCGCTCGTGGCTCGCCGACCCCAACGCCCGTGATCAGTTCGCCCTCTACCGCGGTGACAAGGTCGGCGTCTTCTGGAACAACAAGAATCACCCGCCCGAGAATGTCGTCGACCGCGCCCACTGGACGCAGCTGTTCGTCCAGTGGTCCCCTAAGGGTACCTACCTCGCCTCTGTCCATCCCCAGGGTATTCAGCTCTGGGGTGGCCCGGCTTTCTCGAAGCAGAAGCAGTTCCCTCACCCATTTGTGCAGCTGGTTGAATTCTCGCCCGGCGAGAACTACCTTACCACATGGTCCGCGCGCCCCATTCAGGTCGAGGAGGGTCACCCGCTTTTGACCTACGAAGAGGAAGGAAAGAACATCATCATCTGGGATATCGTTTCCGGAAAGCCCCTGCGTTCGTTCGTTTCCAACGACCTCGCTGCCGGCCCCGGTGCTGAGGGTGACGCCCAGCCCAAGAAGAAGGTTCAGTGGCCCGCTTTCAAGTGGTCTGCCGATGAGAAGTACGTTGCGAGAATGCAGCAATCCCAGTCGATCTCTATCTACGAACTTCCCCGGATGAACTTGCTGGGCAAGACCTCCGTCAAGATCGATGGTGTGATGGACTTCGAATGGTCCCCTGCCACGGTTAACCGCGAAGGTGTGAAGCAATACGAACAGCTGCTTTGCTTCTGGACTCCCGAAATCGGCAGCAACCCTGCTCGTGTCGCCCTCATGAGCGTTCCTTCGAAGGAGATCGTTCGTACTCGTAACTTGTTCAACGTGTCCGATGTCAAGCTGCACTGGCAATCACAGGGTACCTACGTTTGTGTTAAGGTCGATCGTCACTCTAAGTCCAAGAAGTCGATGGCCACCAACCTGGAGATTTTCCGCGTGCGTGAGAAGGGTGTTCCGGTGGAGGTTGTTGACAGTCTCAAAGATACTGTGATCAATTTCGCTTGGGAGCCGAATGGAGGACGTTTTGTCCTCATCACGAACGGTGAGGCTGCCAGCGGTGCCGCCGCTCCCCCGAAGACGGCGGTTTCTTTCTTCGCCCCTGAGAAGAAGGGTGTTTCGGCCGGTAACTTCAAGCTTGTTCGCACCATTGAGAAAAAGACGAGCAATGCTATCTACTGGTCGCCCAAGGGTCGCTTCGTTGTTGTTGCCACAGTTCACTCCCAGTCTAGCTTCGACATCGACTTCTGGGACATGGACTTTGAGGGTGAGAAGCCTGAAGCCGAGAAGGATCTGGCCGCCAACCTCCAGCTGATGAAGACGGTCGAACACTACGGTGTCACGGATATCGATTGGGATCCCACTGGTCGTTACGTTGTCACCAGTGCCAGTGTCTGGACTCACTCGGTACGTTCATCTAGGCAAACTGATTTTGCTATCCCAGTAATTTGAAGACACAATTAATGACATTCTTTTTTTAGATGGAAAACGGCTGGAACCTCCACACCTTCGCCGGTCAGACCCTCTCCGAAAACCCTACCGAAAAGTTCAAGCAGTTCGTCTGGCGCCCTCGTCCCCCGACTCTTCTCAGCAAGGAGGAGCAGAAGCAGGTGCGCAAGAACCTGCGCGAATACTCCAAGGAATTCGACGAGGAGGACAAATACGCCGTCGACATTGCCAACACCGCTGTGGTCGAGACGCGCAAGCGCGTTCTCAACGAGTGGGTTGCTTGGATGCGTCGGGAGAAGGAGCTCTTGGCGGAGGAGAAAGAGGCATATGGTCTCCCCGAGGAGGCCGACACTCCCAAGCTGGCCAAGGATGCTTCTGCGGTCTCCGACGAACAGGGCGATACCGTCGTCGAGGAGATTGTCGAGGAAATCATCGAGGAGAGCGAGGAGATCATTGGTTGATTGGGGTTCTCTTTTTCCCGTATTTAATGTGTTCCATTTCCATCCCATTTCCTTTTTTTTTTCTCTTTGCTCTCTTCTTGCATCTTGTCTGTCGATATCCTCCTCTTTTTTCCCCCTCTCTCGCCCCCCTCCCTTCTGAAGTATTCACACTTCTTCCTGTGAGCTTCCTTCCATGATCCGCCTTTGGCTTGGTTCCAACTGCAAAACAGCGGGCGCAGACTTGTTTGCCTGGAACCAGCAAAAGGAAAACGAAAAAGTGAATAGATCTGTATTGCATATTTTACTTACCCTCCAAGCGTGTGGGAGTTTAAATGATATGCGTGACATTCGGTAGCATGAGAGATGACAGACAATGATGAAACCATAGCAGTTATTGCCAGATGATTAAGATTAATGCTTTCCAAACATGCAAAGATCATACAGAGGAACCAGTGACAGTCGACAATACAGAACAAATCAACAATATTCAACAATCATCGACAGCCACCACCCCCCGAACAACAACAGCAACATCAGAGACCAACCACAATCCCACGACATCCAGAAGCCCCCACCAGCAGCCCCCGAGGTACTCGACGCCACCGAAGTCTTACTACCCCCATTCCCATTCCCATTCCCGTCGCCTGTCTGCCACGGCCCCGCATACGTACTCGTCGCCTGCACATTAATGCGGAAGAACGCCTTATCGCCCAGCTTGTCATTGCCGCCGACCACATTCCCCGGCGGCGCATACTCACACACCACGTACCAGCCCTGCGGCCGCTGCACACTGTTGCCATTCCCATTGCCATTCGCACTTTCCCCATCCTGTTTATTGTTAGTGCCAGAGCCCGCAGCACTCCCCTTCCCTTCATTCACATTATCGTTGTTATTCTCATGATACCCACAATCCACCGCCGCGCACCCCACCTCCATCGTAGCCCGCCACACCAACTGCGTAAAGTGGCCCGTCTCCTCGGTGAACCCCGTCGGCTCGCGGAAGTTGTATTTCAGGCCTTCGTCGCCCCAGGCGGCGACGGCGGCGGTGACGTTAGGGTAGCCGAAGGCGAGGTTTTCGCCGTAGGGGCCGTGCTTTTTTTTTTTTAGTAGGGTTTGTGTTTTGGTTGCCGGGGAGGAGGGGGGCAGCAGGAAGGGTGTGTTGTTTGGGAGGGGGGACAGTGAGGGGTAGTGTGTGTATTGTTTGAGATGAGTCAAGGATTATGTGTATTGCTTGGGGGGGACAGGAACTGTGAGGCTTAAGGGGACAGGAAGTGTGACGCTTGAGGGACGGGAATTGTGACGCTTGAGGAACAGTAAATGCAGCGCTTTTGCTCTTCTTTGAATGTGCAAAGTAACTCACCGAATGCATCCATCTACACCCAGCAGCCCATTTCTTCGCATATTCGCTAAGCGTCTTGTTCCAGACCAAATTGCTGGCGTTGTGGGCTTGACGGTAGGTGTTTGTCACGTTGAGGATGGTGTTTTCAAAGACGTCGGGAGAGGTATAGGAGGGCGGGTGCGGAATGGTCGGTGTCGGGGCGGTGGTGGCTGTAACGGTTACGATGATGATGGTGGTTTGTTGTTGTTGCTTTTGCTGTTGCTGCTGGGAGGTAGAGGCGGCGCTTAGGATTGTAAGATGGAGGAGGACGAGGAGCAGATGGTAGAGATATGGCCATCGGAATGTGGTCTGGCGGTTGTTGTTCATCTTGGAGGACAATTATTGTTGTTGTTCTTATTGCTCTGCGGCCCAAACGGTCATGGTGCTCGCTTTCTCTAGGTCATCTATTTTGCTGCGAGAATAGATGATGGCAGCATCGGAGCAAACGCCCTGGTGAGGAGGGAGAGACAGGCTGACCAGAAGGATGCAGGTCGAGATGTCAATCCGACAATTGATTGGTTTCTCCAATCTTCTCAAACAGAGACGTCCATCCCCCAGACGCGAGAGACACCCCGAAACACTCCCTGAAGGGTTATCTGCCAGGGTATTTCCGATCCATTATGCGTGGATGATGCAACGGCGTCTCCCAAAGAAAAGGGTCTATGACTTAAGTGTAGGATCTAGAAAGATGATCGACCCTTCGGTCCGGCCCGGATGCTACCCCAGGGCCCCCCAAAATACGTATCGACAATAGTTTCATAACGCTCTCTATATACATGGTCTATTCATGGTTCACATAACACTGCATCCAATGCCGTACATGGCACGTTCCACATCCCGTTTGACCTGCAACCAATCTGCTCGTCGCTCGGCGAATTCGTACACTTCCTCCACCCGCCAGATCCCGTAGAACCGATCCGCATCAGCGATGATGGTCGCGAGCTCCTTGGCATCCGACGAGTCAATCAGGTATATCTGCGACAGCTCTCGGAGGGCCTTGAAGTAGATCATGAGATCGTTGTTCTTGAAAGTTTGAATGAATTTAGCATAGTGGGTCATGTCGCTAGAGGCTGTCAGCGGGGACTCAATCATGTAATGTGAAATAGGGGAGAACGCTTACCTGATAAGCTTCAACGACCCCTCGATGCTGATCCGCTGTCGCTTGAGATGCTTGCATAAGGCGGCAAAGAGGCGCAGTCCGACTTCTTGGTTAAAGACATCCAGCATGCTCTTGTCCGTACTGCCGACGAGCATTTGGGTGTGTGAAGAAACCACATCAACCACGGCAGCCGCCGCCTCAGTGACGCTCACATCCATCGTCTTTCGATACGGGTCCGTGGAAATACTGGGATTGAAATCCGTCGCTAGCTGTCGCGTCGCGAGAATATAATCCACTTCTTCCATCAGAACATCAATACCCTTGTTCAGTCCGGCAGCAACTCGCTCGTCAAGATTCTGCTCGAACTTCTTCTTCTCCTTCACGGCCGGATCAAGAAAGTCGTTCCGGTCGGTCAATTTGGCACCAACCAGTTCTTGCTCGTAGAAAACGTCAATCATTTGCAAGATAAGATCACCGACATTGACCAACTCGAGAAATGTCACCAACGGCTCGACCCCAGATTGGTCCCGCTCTCCTTGTTCGCGGGGTCGATAATTTGATAGATGACTGACAGCCTTATCGAACCCTCCGATTAAATGGCGGTGGCCCAGAATGCGCACGAGAGCTACAAAGATGGCCTCGCACTGTTGTTTGGCTGCGCTCCCATATTCACCGCCTACACTGGCAAATTGCGCAGCTCGTTCTAAGCTGGATTTCGCGGCATGCACAAGACTCAGGGCAATTTCAATACTGAAGAGAGACCGGATACCTTCTAACTTGGACTTCATCACTGCAGCCTTCGCTGCAAGTTCTGTGGTTGGTGCTTCCATTACCGGAGGCGTGCCGGGTGAGCCGATTGTGGAGAATCGATTGGGGCTCTTCAAAGATGAGGCATCATCAGGCGAGGGTTCCGGCGTTGGTTTTGATTCGGTTGCCTTGCTTCCTGAGAAGCTGGGGAGGATGTTGACAGGGGCCATGATGACTTTCTTGAACGAAGTCAGAAAATCCCTCTTGTCCGCCTGTCTGTTGACGTTGGACATGAGAAACAGCTCGGTCGACGCAGCCTGCTCGGAAAGCTGCCGGTCCCATTCCTCTACCACTGCTTCGGACTTTTTCCGAAAATGGTCTAATTCCTCCGCATAGTACAGATCCAAATGAGGTTCAAATGTTTTTGTGATGACGTGCTGCAATAACACTTCAAATGTATCAGGTGAGTTTTGAATAGGTAGCAGTGTATCCGACAGATTGAGACATTGCGCAAAAGTTCCTGATACTGCGGTGAGGTAGGATTCGATGTTCGTGCGATGCAGTTCGTCAAATATGGCTGTTAGGTATGGAAATAGCACATCTTGTCCAACCTTTTCGATGAATGGTGTGCCGACGTCAAGCTGCTGGGGAAAGGCACGGTTTATGATTGACACTTCTTCATTGTAAGCGACACTCATCCGGGTGAAAAAAGCTTGTGTATGCTCCAGCTTCACACTTCCTGTAAGAGTATCGATGCAGTCGGCTACATTTCCAAAATCCGCTCTTCGCGTCACCAGATGGTTGTGATGGATGAAGAGCTCGACCGCTGCGCTACCGCCGTTCAGCGTGTATAGCACTTGAGCGTACTGTCGCATCCTACCATCTATGTCCTCGGTCTCGTAGCCGTGTCGAAACTCTTTAACCGCATTTGTCTCGAAGACCGACACAGCCGACTGCAATTGTTGGGTTCGTTCGTGCCAGCCGTCTGTCGTGTCACTGTTGGCGAACGCTTGTAATTGGGAAAGTATTTGTGCCTGTTGTCGCGGATCGCTATAGTCTCGGAAGAGCAGACAGTCAGAGGAGGCCCCCGAGGTAATAATACTGTTGTAGTATGGTGCCAGCGCCGCATGTATCTTTCCATACTCTTGGCGCGCTTCTCCGCGCATCGACTTGACCTGTTTCAACACGCCCAAGACCGGGTCATCCTCAGAATCATCCCTAATATTGGTGACGGCAGGGGTAGACAGTTCTATCTGGTCGAAGCCATCCGCGAGCGAGTTCAACGTGGGGTCAGGTTTCCGAGTCGCATCAATTGCTTCCTGCAAGTCCGCCGCCTCTTTGTGCTCAACACTTTTCATGTCGGCGATAGTACCAAAGGTGTCTTCCACATGTTTGCGAGCCTCCAATTCATCCCAGCACCCAATCTGTTTCAGCTTCTGCACCCATCTGGTATCATCGTATGCCATTTCGCGCAGGAGTTTCGACGATCGAGCGACTCGGATCAGATCCACTGGGGAGAGATAGTCGAGGATGGACGACATGATCTCTGGATTCCCATCAGTCAGTATACAAATATCAAGTAAGGATATCCAAATCTTCTAGCTAAGGCTGCAGCTTGTGGGACATACCTGCTGGAAGGGCCGCTCTAGAAACCACATCCTCCATGGAGGCCATTCTGAGTGAAGCCAGCACGTCTCTGCGCGGCTTCTGTTTAATTGCTGCTCCATTTCTGGCGTTCTGCATTTTGCTTGAGTGTGTAGTAGCATCTAGAAGAATATAGATTGGGTTCGGCGAGCTCTTGCGCAGTTGGAGTCCAGCCGGGCAAGTCGGTCAGGGTCTCGGTGGGCACTGCGGCGCTGCGCCCACCTGAGAAGCTACTAGTTCGCGGGGCGGCCCCAATTTCAGGTCAAGGTTGGGCTGGGCTCGGATTCACGGTAGCCTGGGATCATAATGTTGGTAGATCATCTGTATATATGCATTCATCTGGGAGGATATCCAAAAAGCATCAGAAGATGAGTCCGTGAGCGCCTGTTGTCACTCTCCACAGTAGGTGTCAAGCGACGAACCGCAATGGATGGATCACCCGGAAGATTTTCCTTTCCGGACCAGGCCGCTGGGTTCAATCATGGTTTCATCAACCAACAACAAAAGAGATGTCTGAGAAAATGCAAGGCAGTTCATGAAATATGTTGGTTCTGTAATATAGAGACGTCAAGACAGTATGATGGACGGTCGAAGACATTCGAACGATTAAGTTGTGGATTTTGGTGGTTCCACACTGCACGGAAGGACGCAGGATACTAGTAATATTTATGCATCGGCAGTATGTAGATAGTACAATGGTGGCCGTTTGAACTTTCCTGTGTTATGATGGTAGTCTCGCAGGCTCATTACGCGCCTGTGGCTCGAAGTACTTTAGGAGGTACCGGAGACAAGTAGTAACACAAATTGAGTAGTATGATAGCAATAGATGCCCCAGGCCCCCGGCATCGTGAGCAACCTGCTCTTTCCGTCATTTGTCCTTCCTTTCACTAAGCGACATGCTCATTCTTCAATGGAGACTGCTACACGCTTCGCCAACTGCACACGAGGTTGAGCTAGATTGGCTCTACTACTGCGTCTCACGTCCGATGGAACTCCAACCGATTCTCCATATCAAGCTCGCGTTAAGACCAACAATGACGGCATCATCATCCGCACCGACTTAGTAGGTAACCAAGAGATCTGAAGACCAACTGATCTAACCATAGGGTAGATCCGAGACGAGCTTACGAAATGGCTTACGGATAACTTTGTGATCCTATCGCTCGGACAGGAGATTGTCTCATTCGGCAAGTCACCCGCAGCGAACGGCTCCGTACGAATATATTAACGGCTGGTTAGATGGGTTGAATAATCCGCATGCCCAGGCTCTAGATTCCGTGCTCGTCTGCGAGTGCACGGGGGGCACCGTGGAATCTGGAGCGTACCAGTTGCACCAGGTGAAAATAGATGTCCAGGCTTACCAACTCCATACGCAGTCTGGACCTGAAGATCCGCAGCTCGCTCAGACAGGTGACGGCCTCACCGAACATGGCACGGACATAGCGAGGGCAAGGGTCATGGCACTGCCAAGCTCAGATCTAAACGGGCTTTGGGAATCGTACGGGAACTTCATCCACATACTCCCGTGCTGATCTGACCTGTGAATGGCAGGTTGCATTTCGACGAGCCTATCCAGTCGACAATTCTTACTGCTATAAGCAGAATGCGTACGTATTCTACATCAGAGGCATTTGCGCAGGCGAGGTGCTAATGACAGATGCCTAGTCTCATTCTCTGCTTGCAAGCTCGACAAGTGGACCATCGACTGGAACAAGCTGGTTCTTTTATGGGGGCCGCCTGGGACAGGGAAAACGAGCCTCTGGTGCGTACAAGCACAAGATCGTTACGCTGAACACTAATTGTCCCAGTCGCGGCCTGGCTCAGAAACTTGCTATACGTTTGGGGAAAGACTACCCCCAGAGCAAGCTAATTGAAATCAATGCACATGCGCTGGGAAGTAAGTTCTTCAGCGAGGGAGCCAAGTTGGTGGATCAAATGTTCGAGCGCATAGATCTGCTGCTCGAAGCGGAGGATGAAACCCTCGTCTGCGTCTTCATCGATGAAATCGAGACACTAGCTGCCCGCAGAGACCGAGCGTTGAACAGCAATGAACCATTCGATGCTATTCGAGCGGTGAACGCCCTGTTGACAGGTCTCGACAAAGTCAAAGCCCATCCGAATGTAGTTGTGCTCTGCACGAGCAACTTGTTTTCCGCATTGGTAAGAAATCAAGTATATGCGAAGCTGAAGCGGCAGTTAAGACTTCGTCTGTCTGAGTAGGACCCGGCATTCCTCGATCGAATCGATCTCAAGCAATATGTACCGAATTTATCCAGCCGGTCAATTTATCGCATCTACAAGGATTGTCTGGAGGAGATGAGCCGTAGTCACATCATTGAAGGCGGCACGTTTGACGTCAAAATGATCAACCCAGATGACCTACAAGCAGCACTGTCATATGTGGAAGAGCCCGCCGAGCGACTCATGATACCAACATATGATGAGATGATTGTCAATTACCCGATGTTTCCAGAAGCCGTCCCGACGCAGCTGGCGGAGGCAGTGTCGGAGAGCCTGGTCAGTGAGTTTTCGAGCTTTGTGGACCATATGCTAATCCGGGACCTTTGGTATGAATGCGTATAGGGCTTGAGTGGCCGAACAATCCGTCGATTACCGATATTGTCGCTGGTGATGTATGGCGAGGGAGGGAGAAGCGATATCCGGAGGGCGATTCATGCGCTGCGGAAGGGGATTGCGGCGGAAAGGCTGACTAACCAATTAGAGGCCGCGGATTGCAAGCCATTCTGTGAGGGAAGAGAGAAACCAGAGCCATTGAGGGTGCTGGATCAAGCAATGGAGGGGTGAGAGGAGATGGACATGAAGTCGAACCTCTGTTGTCACTGTAGAAGTCCAACAAGGAGCAATGTCAGAGAGTACAGTAACCTATACCGTGCATTGCCCAAGCAGTCGAAGCCCGGCCTCCGTCGAAAATTGGTTGTTCCGAAAAGTCGCGGTTTTCACCGAAGCCAGTTAGCAGCCCGGCCACCGGCCAATCAGCGGGAGGGTTTAGGCAATTCCAAGCCCAAGAGAAACTTGACCCGTTCGACCAACCTCGACTTCAATTGAACCTCCAAAAGCACATTCTCCCACTGCGACTCCAGCCTTGTCCCCCTCCCCCCCCTCCCCTCTCCTCCCTCCCCACCTCTTCTTGTGGCTATTGTGCCGTCCTAATTACCCATCGCTTCGGAGGGTATTACATATTGTCAGTATGCTGGGCCGTACTGTTTTGCGCAGCGTGCCCTTCCGGGGTGTCGCACGTCAGACCTTGAGCAAGACCTCCTCGGTACGCTACTCCCCCGACTTGCACGCCAATTGACCCCATACTATGGAGTCAATCGATGTGCAATCGACCATCAAGGCTTCAGCAAGACCGTTTTACTAACTTGCTGACCAGCGTGCGTCTTCCTCTGCCGCCGGTTCCGAATCCGCCAGCTCCCCCTTCAACCTCACACTCACGGCCTCCGCCGCCACCGCCGTCGCTATCGGTTCGGCTGCCTATCTCTATGGCCAAGAGGCTCACGCCATGACGCCTGCTGAGGAGGGGTGAGTGCCATCTAACGTAAATCAGAATTGGCCATCAAACGACCAGCTCCGTAACCCCGGATCGATGGGTCGTTCCATTCCGGCCATCACACCACCACAAAGCTAACAGTATCGAAATGCAGTCTGCACGCTACCGCATACCCTTGGGAGCACGCCAAGTGGAACAAGACATTTGATCACGCCGCGTGAGTAACCTTTTCTCGTTTGCCGGATATTAGAGGCCACTTCCATACCTCATCGGCGCCCACCAAACCTCGGCATTATACTCATATGTTATTTTCTGTCTACTTCCAGTCTCCGCCGTGGTTTCCAGGTCTACCGTGAAGTCTGCGCCAGCTGCCACTCCCTGACCCGCGTGCCCTGGCGCTCTTTCGTCGGTGTCCTCCACACCGTCGATGAGATGAAGGCCATGGCCGAAGAGTACGAGTACGACACCGAGCCCAACGACCAGGGTGAGATTGAGAAGCGCCCCGGAAAGCTGTCCGACTACATTCCCGCCCCTTACCCCAACGAGGAGGCCGCCCGTGCTGCCAATGGTGGTGCTCTGCCCCCGGATCTCAGCTTGATCGTCAAGGGCCGTCACGGTGGCTGCAACTACATCTTCAGTTTGTTGACCGGTTACCCCGATGAGCCCCCAGCTGGTGTCCAGCTCGCCGAGGGCATGAACTTCAACCCCTACTTCCCCGGTACCGGTATGTGTGCAGCCTGCAGTCCACGTCAATCTCATCTTTCAGGAAGGCTCTGAATCTGACCGCTATTCTTAGGTATTGCCATGGGTCGTGTTCTCTTCGACGGTGTCGTTGAGTACGAGGACGGTACCCCTGCCACCACCTCCCAGATGGCCAAGGATGTTGTTGAGTTCCTCAACTGGGCCGCCGAGCCCGAGATGGACGACCGCAAGAAGATGGGTGTCAAGGCTATCACCCTTCTCACCGGTCTCTTCGCCCTGAGCGTCTGGGTCAAGCGTTACAAGTGGTCTCCGATCAAGACGAGAAAGATCGTGTACAGCCCCCCCGTCTCCCGGCGCTGAAAAGAGCCTGGGTTGGCAGCGGACGACTTCCATGAATGAATGTTTCTCATAAACACCAAGTCGCAGAGGGAAATCAACAAAAGGAGAGAGAAAGGGAAAAAAAACATATTCAAATAAGCGACTGATGGAAATCTTTTTGACATACACTGCTGTATACAAGTAGAGTCGCTCATGTTTTTTCCTTCTGTTTCTTGTTTTTTCCTCCTGCGAACAGTGTTTGCTGCACGCATTCGGTGGTCTCTGCACGTTTTCGTTAGAAGTTTTTTTCCTACTACCAGGACACCTGTATCTGTATCCTAGATATTTATTCTCCTTTGAAAATGTTGTTCTTTTGAAGGTTTCCCCTGCGCAATGTCACAAGTTTTCTTTTGTTTGGATTCGAGATTCTGAGAGTTATTATGGATGATTATGTGGTTGAATTGTGGCTGTGGGAAATAGGCTTCTCTCTCTCGCGCCCATTCGTTTTGCTTGTAGAAACAAAGGTGGGAGAAGCTCGTTTATTGTCTCGGATTGTATGTATGTTGAATTGTCAATTTTAGATCGTTTGTCTTGAAGACTGTAGCTCTGTATGTATACGGACTTGTATATGCTATGCATAATCTATGTGCTTGCCTACTTACTCCGTGAACACCTACGTCAACCAACGCCTGTTATCACCTCACCTCTAACTTCTAACTCCATGCCCTCCAACCATGCGCTGACGATCGCCGAGGACTAACAAACACGCTCCCCTTCCACTCCCACTTCCTCACCGACACCAGCACCACCAACAACAACAGCACCCACACTCCGCTCCCCATCCCCAAACACCCTCGCAAAAACAGCATCATACGACCGCCACATCCAGCCAAAAACCAGATCCTGCGCGTGCACCAACCACGGCGGACTGCGCCCATCCGGCCCCGCCAGCCGCCGCGACAGGCTCACCAGCAGCAGCACCAGCGGGCCCCACATCACCAGGAACGTGACCTGCCCGACCCGCTGCCGCAGCGTCGTAATCCGGTAGGGTCGGATCTGGGCCAAATACGTCTGGTAGGCGATCGGGAGGTTGTGTTCCGCGGCGCCGTTGCGGATGAGGGAGAGATAGCGGGCGGAGGGCTGTGCGTAGAAGGGGTTGGGGCGAGTGTTGGATGGGGCTGTTTGTGGTGTTGTTGATGGTGTTGGGGGTTGTGTGATTGGGAGGAGAGGGGGTGGTTGCGAGGGTTGAGTGGTGGTGGTAGGATTGTGGTGAGCAGCAGCAGCAGCAGCAGCGCCAGGGGAGAGGAGAGTGTGTGCTTTGAAGGGTACGGTGCCTGGATGTTCGGGGACTGGGTCGATGTGTGGGTCGTACGCCTTGGGGAAGGGGTAGCAGTCAATGATGGTGTCGATGTAGCCTCGGCCTCCACCCTCTGTGGCGATGATGCGCGCGTAGTCTTTGAGGGTGACTTCGTAGACGACGCCGACGAGGGGCATGCGGGGGCTGTAGTCTGGTTCTCCGGGGGATGATGTTGGTTTTTGGTGGTGAAGGAGTGGGATGCAAGATTTCTCCCGTTGCTGGACTGTCGTCGTAGCTTTCTCGTCTGTGTCCGCAGACACTATAAGGATGTCGTCGTCGGTCCCCTCGTCCTCGTTATACCTGCTTTCCTGGAACACCTCTGCAGCAGCAGACTGGGACCGGTACCTTGTCGCCGCGAAACACGGCTCCGCATAAGGTATACCGGGTAGATCGAAGGTGAGCCAGAGGCTAGGGACGACGACGTTGGTCTGGGAGAGAGGTCGGATGCCGCGCATGCCGAGGAAGGTTTGCGAGTTCAGATTGGAGCCGTAGGCGAGGTAGAGGACGGATTCGTCGGAGGAAGGGAGCGACTGCGCGCTGACGCCGTGGGCTTGTAGGGCAGCGAGCTTCTCAGCGAGGTGGACGTCCCTGTTCAGGGGAGTTCCTGTCATTGAGCTGTGCTGCTGCTCCTGTGGAGTGATGAGCTGTTGAGCCTGACGGCTTGTAGGTTCTTCCTGGCGCGGGGAGACCATGCTGGGCATGGAATACGGCTCAGTAGAGTCGATCGTCATGTTTGATGCCGGGAGATAGTCCACCTTTTGGAATACCCCGGGGTTGATTGCACAGTATACAGTAGGTTGGTTGTGTCACAACTCGACAAGCACGCTGCTGAAACCAATGGATCAATCAACTGACTGAGTCACAGTAAGGAGTGAGAATTGTCACGGTTCTAGTCTCCAAGGAGATGATTTGGTGCCAGGCTGGGGAAAGCATCCTAGGTTTATATGGATGGTTCGCAACCAGGTTTCAGCTCTTGCATCTCTCGGTTGGGCTTTGGTTGGCGAAGCCGGGGTTACCGGAACGGATCCTCGACCAGCCGGAGGTTGATTACCAATACCTCTTTGATTCCGGTGCATGGTGAATGACTGTCATTGACTCTTCGTTGAGTTTGGAGATTTTGATCTTTCTCTGGTTCACAGTATGCGGCTCTGATATAAGCATATTATATAACAGTTTAGTCGTCGCGGTACCGAGTAGGCAGTAAATACTGACTGGATGGGGGATCGCGCAATCCCGCCGATGAATGCAGCCATGGCTCGTGGTGCCTGCATTAACAAACGTGAAGAAGCTTAGCTTATTGGATCAGATCACTTGGCTATACAAGTCATATGGCGACTTTTTGTCCACTGTGTATAAAAGACAATTGAGTTGAGCTTGTAATCTTCAATCTGTTGATGCACCATCTCCGCCTTTCATGGTTCGGGCTTAAGCTATTATGTGCTAACATATGACGTAGTCAGCAACTCAATGTAACACCGTGTAGTGGATGGTAGTCGACATGAGCTGAGCCTCACGAGCACGTAGTTAGTGCTCGCTAAACTCAAGAGAATAGCTCCAAGACGTCATTGTCAGATATTAGCTGCATATCAGTCTGCATCTCCATTGCTTCATTCGAAGAGTGCTGGCAGCCTGAATCGCGTTCTATTCTTGAGTACAAGTGTAGTATTCTTGTATTCATCAAGGCAACGTGGCCGAGTGGTTAAGGCGACAGACTCGAATACCATCTAATGGCACTGCAATCTGTTGGGTTCGCCCGCGCGCGTTCAAATCGCGTCGTTGTCGTTAGCTTTTTTGCCTCAATTTCGAGGGTGACGATAGACGATTAGGCTAATCCAGTATGTACTAGTGACATACTAGCTTACCGCGCCCCGCGCAGCCCGCATTGTACGATTGATTGGCGTCACAGACACTGTTTGGTCGGAAGATGAACTCATCCCCAGTTGAACGAAAAGGATGCAGGTGAACGAATGGTACAGAATGGTATTCATTGATATTCATTAGCTAGTTTATGACCCGCCGCAAAAGTGTAAAAGATGCCACCAGAACCATATATCACTTTTTTTACCCCCTTTTGAAAACCCATTAAATCGTGCTTCGGCTACAAGAACGTCAATTAAGAGACAAGAGACCGGCGAACCGCTCACTGAGATGCGGTCAATTTCACTTTGCGCGTGCGCACAGCCTGGGCCAGGTTTTCCAGCACAAGCTCAGTGTCCTCCCAGTGAATGCAGGCGTCGGTGATACTGACACCGTACTTCAATCCGGCCTTGCCCTCCGGAGGGACCTTCTGGTTGCCTGCCAAGTTTGTTAGCGAATAAATCAAGGCGTAGAATCACAGCGAGTCCAAGAACATACCCTCGTTGATGTTACTCTCAATCATCACGCCCATAATAGCCGTTTCGCCAGCAGCGATCTGCTCGGCCAGGACGGCGGCAACCTTGGGCTGGTTCTTGTGGTTCTTCTGCGAGTTGCCGTGGCTGCAGTCAACCATTAGACGGGGCGGCAGGCCTTGGGCAGCCAGCTTCGCCTTTGCTTCCGCAATGCTCTGTGCATCGTAGTTGGGACCTTTAGTGCCACCACGGAGGATGACGAAGCAATCCGGGTTGCCAACGGTGCCGACAATGGCGGCAACACCGGGCTTAGTGACGGAAAGGAAGTGATGGGGGTGCTTGACAGAGCCGATGGCATCGACAGCCACGCCGAGCGAGCCGTCGGTGCCGTTCTTGAAACCGACGGGGAAGGACAGACCTGAGGCCAGCTCCCGGTGGACCTGAGATTCGGTGGTGCGAGCACCTACTGCTCCAACCGACAGGCAGTCCGCCAGGAACTGTGGGGAGATGGTATCAAGCATCTCGCTGGCAATGGGCATGCCCTTGTTGGTGAGGTCGACGAAGAGTTGGCGGGAAACGCGCAAGCCCTTGTTGATTCTGAAGCTGTTGTCGATGTCGGGGTCATTGATCAGGCCCTTCCAGCCTACAGTGGTCCGGGGCTTTTCGAGGTAAGAACGCATGACAATCAACAGCTCATCCTTGTACTTCTCCTTCATCTTCATCAACCGATCGCAGTATTCGAGGGCCATCTCTGGGTCGTGGATCGAGCATGGCCCAATGACGACCAGCAGACGGTGTCGATCGGTATCCGTGCCTTGGACAATAGCTGTGGCTTCCTCACGACCTTCGAGGACCGTTTGTCTCGATTTGTCCGTCAAGGCGATCTCATGTTGAAGAAGATTGGGGGGAGTGAGGGGGTTGTAGCCTCGAACTGTGTGGTGGGAAAGGGGAAGACGTTAGTGGCGATGACATGCTTTAGAGCCAAAAAAAAAAAAAGCACACGTACTTCTCGAGTCTTCCAGAGAGGTTCTGTCTCCGACATTAGGGTTTTCAATGAAGAACTGTAGAGAGCATGATCAGCATGAATCCAGAACATCGTGGATAACTGCAGGTGACTCACCGACATGGTGGGCGGATGAGAGAGAAGCTGATAGAGAGATAGGCAGATAGTATGCCCGATGCACTATAAAAGGGAAAAAGAAATGGCAGAGATGGGTGGAATGTGTTTGAAAAGTATGCAAAGAAGGAGGAACAGGGAATGAATGGGAGTCAATTGCAAGAACCAAGTCAGTTGCAATGCAATTGTGCTTTTTATAAGAAATTGTCAAACCTGATTGACCTATTCTTCTTGGGGGGAAGAGGGGCAAACCTCGTCACTGCCCGCTTCTCGCAGTTCGAGTCATACCCATTAATTTGGTTCCACGTGACTTCGGTGAACGGACAAATGCCCAACGCTGCTGCTCTCATTGGCTGCATCCCCTGGTATTCAGTACGAGAGTAGTTTAACAACGTAGTACCTACTCGCCTATTTACACGTACATAAGTACTGTGACTACGGTGGTTCTTCCATGATGCTTTGGGGGTCTTCGCTTATCCATTCCTCTCCGTGTTGGTTTAGGCTCGAAGCAAACACGATCTACACATGTGACATGCTCAGTCTAGCCCAGCTGGGGAAATGTTTGCTTGAGAGCGCGTCCTAGACTCGACGCTCCGGAGTCCAGCCATCTGACCTATGCGGATCGTGCAATACTCCGGAGTGAAAATGTGTTTCTGAGATCTGGCGTCATAAGCGGCAGTGTTGCTCTCTACCATTAGAGAAACCAAGCTGTACCCTTTGGTATGGCATTCCATACGAGAAAACCCCCTATATCTTCAAGAAGCTCTTACTCGAATTGGCCGATGGCATGGACAACAACATTTACACTGGCCTGTACTAACCTCTGGCGGTAATAATATTGACCTTGCCCTCCATTGGCAGATGTCATTAGGCACATGAAGCTCAAATGGGAAAATTAGAAGCTTCTCATTGGTCGCAAACTGGCCGGTATGACATGCGGTGACTTAACAAGCTGGCGAAAATCTTTAACTAGAGCTCAAGTGATGCCGAGGATCTTCTGAAACCGCTCCTCGTCTCTTCTCATTCGGTGGACCAATTCCTCGCAAATTTTGGCATGCTGTTTCCGAATGCCTTCCATCTGTTGCTGGCATAATCTGACCCGTGCCTCCTGGGCTTCTGACAGCTGGTCAAGCATCTGATGGCAGTTCTTCCGGAATGACTCAAAAATTTCGCTTATGGTAGTGTTCTCGCTCTCGATGTGGCGGGTGAGGGACTATGCACAACAATTGCAGTTAGCAGTGAGCACAAGCAATAAACAATCTTCCGTAATCCTTTCCGCAGAGCGTTTGACCCACCTCGCTAGTCTCCAACAGCATCTTCTGCACGGTTTCATTTTGGCTAAGCCCGGTTATTTCCGGCCGGTTATTTTGACCTGCGCATAATCTCAGCCGGTTGGTAAAGGATGTCGGCACTCTGACAGTGGTGCGGTCTTTGTAGAATCCAGGTGAATATGCCGTGTCGTCAAGAACGAGAGTCTGTACCTCGCAAGACTCTCTGAGTCTCTCCGAAAGGAGACGGGGACTTCCGTTGGTATCGACTATCGTATTCTTAGGAGTTTTCTTTGGAGAGAACTGGGAGAGGCTGGGAGCCTCTGCGCCTGAACTCTCCTGGAAGCTCGACTCAGGCGTACTTCGTTCTCTGGATAGAGCGTATCTTGATGTCGCGGTTAGCGGTAAGCCTGCTGAGCTGGGTGTTCCCTCATGGTTTTGTCCTAGAGGTCCAGCTTCGTGAGGAGAGGTTCCAGTCCCTATCTCCTGAGCTCCTAGGCTTCTGTCTTTCTCCATAAACGTGATACTTGGTTCGGGGATTGAATGACTTTCACTGTCAACTCTCATTGACTCTTCTGGCTGTTCTCTCTCATTGTGTTGAGTAGTGCTGTCTGCCATAGTAGCGCCCGTATGTAGCTCAACAAACAATGACCCTTGAGGCAAATGTCTCTGTCTCGACTCCTCGTTTTCGAGCGACTGGCTGCGGTGCATAGACCCTAGCAGAAATTCACTTATCTCGCCTTGCAGGTCGAAGTATCGAAGCTCTAATCCTTCCCCATCGTCAAGTTCCGGCATCTGAAAGATAGATAGAATCGAATCAATGTTCTCCTTGTCCGGCAAAAGGGTGTTGCAATGCTCATCCGTGCTCGCTGGGCTCAACATATCATCATGAGAGATTTTGTTCGCCGGACTGGCTAGAGGATGATCGCTGCCGTCAATTCGCTGGTTGCAAGCATGTTGGAGGACCTCTATTAGCCTCTTTCGCCGAGACTCAACCTTCTCTCCTTTGCCCACATCATCAGACACAGGTTTTCCACGCCTTCGGAAACTCGGCTTCTTGACTGCAGTCCTTGTGCGACGTCTTGTCGACGGTTTCCTGCCCTTCGGCTTCGCGGTTGCGATGCTCTTCGCGCTCTGGGGTTTGTGACTTTTACCAAAATCGCAGGGCTCACCAGGTGAGGGCGATGGGATTGATGTGGCTTCTGTGCTTCCACGTCGTGCCTGCCCTTCGTCTGGTTCGTTGCTGGGTCTCAGATCCTCATCCCAATTGACAGCATCGGAGATGCACCTTGCAACGCGCCTGTCAATCGGCTTGCAGCTCGCAAAGCTTGGCATCTCTATAAATGATTTTACTACAGCGCGTGGAAGGGTTTGATTGCCTCGTGGAAAACTGCAGTTAGGAGTCGAATGTGGCTTCGCTTGAGGATATCCAAGCTTCGCGTCCACATCTGCTTCGCTCTGTCATCGATTCAATAATTAGCACACGATCCTCTAGTCAAGGCCTTATAGATGAAGAAATAGAGATACCGATGGATAAAACGGGCATTGAGCTAGATGTATCTCCTTGGTGCTCTTGCATAAGTGATCGGACGAGCGTTTGCCAATCTCGTCTCTGGTATACATGGAGACCAGGACGGCTGAAATCTTCGTGACGACCACACTCTTCACCGTACTTTGACTGCTTAATTGTGACATACCCTCAAGATATTTACTGTAGCAAGTGATTGGATGTCGCTAGGAGTGATGCGTAGGAAAGGAGACAAACATATGGACGCGTGGTGTCGCTACTCTTCCAGCTCCGTCCTGATTGCCGCCACTGAGTCAGTATCGGAGCAGATGGACTATGTGTAGCGGGTTGAGAATATAATTAAATAACTCGATGAGGATAGAAAAACACCCACATCTAGTATACTGTTAGCTGCAATCAGATCAGTGTCGGTGGATAAGTTTATTGGTCCGTGTTGAAAGTGCCAGGTGAAGTGCTGGACATTCCAAATCCCGCAGTACTTGGTGCTTTCCTCAATTGCATTGGCTACCAAGGAAGGCGCTGCTCGTACCTGTCCCGTCTACTTCCAACTGATTACACGGACAACTCCATGAGACCTTTCTTAGCCTATTTATGTTATAGATTATATTACAGATTAGTATAATACAAGCTTGAGTGTGGCACATGAGCCAAGATGGAACAGATTCTGGTATCAATGGAAACGAGAGGTCAGTGTACAAAAACAGAAGAACGTGCTGATAAATTGTGGGCAAAAGCCGCCGGAGCATGAAGTCTAGCAGCACAATCGATACATATAACACGGGCTTTCAGGTAGTAAGAGAACAGCTACCTCCAGAGTTCAGTTGGCGTAGCATCATAGATCATAAGGGGTCAACCACACGAGGAGGAGCAACAAAGGTAGACAAAGATGGTATATGCACTTTATAAGGATATCTCGAGAACAACACTACCAGGATGGTGTTACCCAGAGCCTCATACCGACTCGTCGGCTGCGACATTTGGCGTCTCAGAGACATTAAAGTCTTCCTGGTATCCTGGCGCTGTGCTGCGGCCCGGAAGCCAGGCATCATGAAGAGGTAGAATGAGACTCGGGTTCACATATTTCTTGAGCCTGAGGCCAAGTTCCTGATTACCAATTCGGATTGGAAAGGCATCACGCTCGAGTCCAGATGGCGGCGAGAAGGTCGATGATGGAGATGGTGAGATATCACCTCCTCCAGGGCGTTCACGGTCGATACTCTTTAACGCAATGAATTTCATGAGGGGCTCGTAATTGCGCGAGAAGAAATAACTGAACCACACAGTTGCCATCAAGAGGGGAACAATGAGTAAAGACCGAGTGATAGCTCGGCGCAGTGCCAGAACACCAATCATGGCCAGCTGAAAGACAATCAGCCCCATCAAAACACGACTGCAGATCATCGGCCATGCTCGTCCAGTTGAGTGCTGCTGGTGGTCCATAGCATAAAGAAGTTGGTACTTGTAGATGAATTTGCCGATGACGAAATAGATCAGGCCGAAAAGACAAATCAACCACGAGCTGGGGAAGACACTGTATACCACACAGATAATGAGGCTAAGGACTGTCTGAGGGATAGAGTATCCGTAGCTGAACACAGGGGGTGTGTTCAGTTCGGCGTAGTCACGCGGTGTCTTAGCCGCGAGGAAATTGATAGGATACATCGCCACACTTCCAAATTCCAAGAGTCGGAACGGGAACAAGCCTATGCCTTGGAGACACAAGAAGTTGATATAGAAAGGAGCGAAGTTTTCCAAAGTTTTGGCCAAGGCGAATGCGATGGTGGTGGCGTCCTTGAACGCATCTCTAAGGTTCTCCCAGAAACCGAAGAATGTTGTTGCAGTCCCGAACACGGTGAACACAAGGAAGAGGTTGAAAAAAGAGAAGAAGAAGGTTTTTGAGATGACAGACAACTCGATATCACCGCGAGACATCATGCCTTGCTGATGCGATAACCCTGTTCAACCGGTTAGTTTCCGTGGCCGACAGTCACAGCAGCGAGATTAACCACTTACAACTATAGAGATATGGCACCGCAACAGTTAACAACGAGAGAACCAAAGTGGGAAGACCAGTTTGAACCAAAGACTTGGCAAGAGGGTTTCTCGACAAAGCATCTGCTAATTGAGGGAACACCTTGTGAAGAGTCTCGTACTCAAGCAAGTAGGCCACAGGAATCAAAAGCACAGACCAGAAAACCGTCAAAAAGCCGATGATTACTGTAACGGACCAGGATTGCATCATGCGTCTCGAGCGAGGGAGATAGGTGTTCTTCCATACAACATCAGCAGGAGCTGGTGCCAACCGAGCAAGAAGCTGCATGGGCTGCGGATCAAGGATAGCCTGGACAACCATCTGCGATGCGGCAATCGACTCCATCGTAACGAAAGCAATCTCGGTCGGCGGATACTCCTTCTGACGTGCAAGCCGAATCTGCTCATCAATCCTCCGCAACTTTTCTTCGTAATAGTCGATAGCATCCACGTTCCTATAACGCAGCTTGAATGGTCCATACCAGATGCGGGTAGTTGGGCGTTTGTGCGCGTAGTCAGTAACATTGTCTCGCACACTGTCAGAAAGCAGTTGTATGCGTTCACTGTCCTCATCGGAGACGATGCTGGATCCACGCGCAGGCTGCTGCAACAATGGCATTCTGTTTGCATTGGCCTTGACGCGTTTATAACCCACGTGCTTCGTCCATGCCCACTCCAGGTTCCGGAGAATCTTGAGTCGCTCATCAACCAGCCGGTCTAACTCACGCCAATCCTTGCACAGCGTTACGCTTTGCACCTTTCCAATTTGTAGGCCTTCCATGAATTCTCTGATTTTCTCCTCGGATCCCATATCTCGAGGTATACCGGAGAGACGGATCGTCCTATCCGTCGTGCTTGTCTGACTCCCGAGATATTGCTGCCTGATGCGAATGACCTTGTTCGTATCCTGAACGAGCATATAGACGGCCAGCCCAGTAAAGATATATGTGAATACCACGTACATCCACAAGTAATTCGGATCCGATATAATCTTCTTTTTATCCTTGTCGCCATCGAACGCATCGACAGGCTCGTCATCGTCATCCCAACCCGGAACCCCCGATTTGCCGGTATTTCTGTAATGCATAGGAAGAATGATGACAAGAGCGAAGAAAAATATGGCCGACAGGAACCGAATGGCGAATCTAAGGAAGGTCAAGAACTAGATTGTGCACCCTGGTTGTCAGCCACCGCTACAAATCACAGAATCTGGCGAGCACAGCTCAAAACTCACGACAAAAGCATCTAAGCCTGCCGACTCCAGCACCTGCTCTTCGGTAATCCGATAGAGCACAGGGATCCAACCGAAGAAGCTGTCAGGCAGTTCTGGTAGATGCGATGCTGCGCAGCGCTGTCGTCTTCGGGCGGCATAGAGCTCGGTCCATTTCGGTCGCAAAACCTATACCGATTGAGCTCATTAGAATCAAAGAATGTTCTGTCTGGTTTGTCTGGGACCTACACAGAAGGCGAGGAAAGCGCCGAGTCCGATAGTTAAACTGATAACAAACTGAGTGTAAAGATCGCGAGTCTTCGTTTGATCGTCCCATGTCGGCGGATGTACATCGATGGGGGCCTCTACTGCGGTCAGCATAGCTGCCGCCGCAGATTGCGTGAGCGACATGACTCCGGTCAATTCGTGGATTGCGCTTGGGTGCGTTTTGACGGATGTCCCGGGTTATCAATGCATATGGGCACGCGGACCTCTTTCTGTCCGGGGAAGAATGCGCAGCTCGATGTCGACTGACGTCAGGGGATGTGGGCGCAAAATCCACGTTGTACACAGCGTCACAGGCTCGAGGTGTTAGTTAAGTGTTAAGTGGAAGGATTCAGACAACAATTCAACATCAGGCGACAATTGGAGTAAGGGACCTACACCGCAATCTCTGCACTAAAAAAGCGATTATGGCCGTGTCGGGCATCGCTTCACTTTCAATGGGCGTCTCAGCGAATCCAAGCTCAAACCGTCGGCAATCAACAACTCATGCACTCGGATGACTCAGCCAGTGATTTTATGCCTCACGTGTACTCGATCTACAGGCCATACATATAGGTATAACGGAACCACACAATCTACAGCTGGCATTGAACCCAAAGATAATACATCGTTTCACTTCATCGATTTCTATGAGACGTGATGCTATAAGCTGTCGAAGTTAAGATGAGATTCATGCTAAAGAATAATTATGTGGAGGCAGGTTATTCGGTCCACCGGGTATGCACCGCGAGTGCGTGGACACAAGCTAGATAGAAAGCGCTTATTCATCCTGAGTATATCGGGAAGCATCATGATAGAGATCGAGCAGGCATCCAGCTGACCAAGCTTGCGTTGGTGACTTTCAGAAACAGGATTGTTAGCCACGCGATATTGATCGAGAGGAATTTGTTGGGACTTACCGAGTCTGCACAGTATGCACCATCCTTGTTCGAAAGCTCCGTGAGACCCTTCCATGGACTTTCTCTGAGAGCCTTCTTGCAGCCTTCCAGACGTCGGGTAATCTGCTGGTAGGCCTCGGTTCGCTCCTCCAGTGTCGTTCTACGAGCTAGATCAAAGTGCAAGAACGCTCGAAGGAAGAATCCGCGTTGCCACACCCATTCCGGGCCTTGGTGATAATTTCTACCCTTGGCCGTTGCAAAATCATCAGAGTCCTCGGAGTTGTTGTAGTATGGTCGGTAGTTCAGATCTGAAGGATCTAAGGTAGCCATACCGACCGGGCCGACAAGGACTTTATCAGCAAGTGCAAGAGCCGACAGTGCTTTGGAAGGTGTAAACAGTTCTGGTGCAACGGTCATGGCAATTGGAAAATTGGAACGAAGCTGGTAGTCTTCGTATGGTTTCCCAGATTTGTAAAGATCCTTGTAGATTCCACGTCGATTGACCACATTGCGGTCGATAACATATTGGGCATCTTCCTCCGGGCTCAAGGGAATGTAGTAGCAGCGCTCGAAATTCTCCTTGATTCTTGCCGCCCATGACTTGAAAGTGATTGACTTGCCCTCACCAAGATCGACCCCCGAGTGCGGATGAAGTCCACGCTCGTGCAGCGTTGCTACCCAGTTCAATGCACTGTATACGAGACCCGTAATCTCAACTGCAGCCCCGTCGCGCGGTGTTCCTGGCACACCCTTGTTCTTGGCTTTCTCGCTCTCTCCCATCTTATCTTGCCATGTGCCACAATTGAACTGGCTGCCGCCAAAGATCAGGCCCGTGTCCCAGTCGACTTGAACATTGATGTCAAACCCCTCTGATTTCATCTGCATGTCAAGGTTTGGTCCTGCGTTGTATTCTCGGAAAGATAGGCCCTGCGCGTGTCGCTGGAATACTTCCTGAATCACTTCGGATATAGTTGAGTATTTCGAGTAGGCGCGCGGATCGTCGAACGGAAACCACGTGTCGTCATAAGGAAGAAATCTTCTGGGAATCTTCTCATCCAGAAGTTTGATTCCATCGGGCGCCATCTTGGTGTAGTCCTGGATAGATTGGAGGAAGAACCAGACTGAGTCTCGAGAGTTATAGCGTGGAAGCTTTCCACTACCGAGAAGATTCGGGATCATCCCGTGTTTGAGGACGCTTGCAAATGCAAATATATGCTCTTTGGCATCATCAAATCGGCTGGTGCAGAGTAAAAGACCACGCAAGGAGATAAAAACATCGCGACCCCAACATCTTGCCCAATCAACAGCAAAATGCGGCAAACCGGCTGCGAGGCTAGGCACCGCTTTTGTCGGCCATAATGATGCAGAGTTGACGTATCCAGTCATCTGAACACTCACCATACCCAGCTGATGGATAAATTCTTGTCCTTTCTGTATGTTATCGCCGAGGAGCTGAAGACCTCGCTTCCATGCAGCATTGTAGGCAGACTGAACGATAATGGCAAAGTATCTGGGTAGTAGGAAGCTCGGTAGACCACGAACAGCCGCAAACTTCTCTCGCAGCCATGCCGAAGGCTTGTGTAGTGCAGAATATCTTTCTGTCTTCGCAGCCTTCTCCAGTCTAGCAACGATGTAGTCCAAAGCCCACCGACCGTTTCGCAAGTGATCACAAAGGGGATGACCGAGTTCGTTGTACTTGATAATATTTTCGAGGACACTCCACCATCCCTGGAGACCTGCATATACCAAAGAACCGTGGTTTGGTATATTGTACACACCATCTTGGCCGTTACTCGAATCTCGTTCTTCTGCTTCACAGCGATAAAGCACAAAGTTGAGATCAACTAAATTGAGGTTTGCGAAAGCATCATCTACCCCCTCCGTGATATGAGCGTCAAGCCCAGATGCATGTTCGGCGCTGGGAATGGACGTTTCGTATAGGGCGATAGATCCGGCAACAAGCGCTTCCAGGACCGAGATGACTGTGTCGTTACCATCCTGTTCGACCTTTGTGCCTTCGATAGCATGAACTCGGCTTGGAAGCCCTTTCAGGTAGGACTTGTCACCGGAAACCTCCTTTTTAGTATTTTCGCTCGCGTCAACTTCCAGTTGCCACGTCCCAATATGCTTAGCTTGAGTACCAACAAGCCGTGTGGGCGCTAGTATGGCCTTGCTGTCTTGGCCAGGAAACGCTGTGTGAGCAATCAGGAATATCCCCTTTCGCGTTTTTGGGTGCACTCTGTGGACGGTAATGTACTCGCCATCGTGATGGATATGAGTTTCATCATAGCTCTCCGAGCCCATAACAGTGTGCAGCTCGTTGAGTAGTTTCTTGATACCACCGATTCCGCCTTCTAGTGAGTTTAGGTCAATCTTGGAGGACTCCGAAAATGTAGATGAGTACAGACGGGTCTCATGGACAAGGTCAACAAGGTTGGGATATATCTCGTCGTAGCCGATGACACTTCCAATCGCGGAAGCGCACATAGCCACTAAGGCTGCGTTTGGTAGAGTATCTATTGCCGTCCTCTTCTGGGCCGGCATTTCGTTATCATGGGTACAATCCATGAAAAGAGCCTGTACAGGAGTCGGGCGAATGAGAGAAAGTTCCTCTTTCCCACCGTCGATGCCCGATGAAGCTATAGCGTGGCTACTCCCCGCAGAAGGGAGATCAACATCAAAGCTTCCGATTGGACGACCTCCATGGCGATGCACGAGTCGGCTGAGCTCTCCGGTGCTCCACGCCTGCATTGCCTCGCGGATTAGAGCGTTGATACCGAGGCGCTTGACGAAAATGTAATCCGCCTCTTCTGAGCCAGTGAAAAGTTCTGCGAAAACTGTAAGGTTAGGCCGAACTTTTCGTGCCTCGTCCAAAAGGTATTCTGCCACTGCTAGTGGCGTTGAATGACAATTGTCAATGCGGAACCCAGAGAAGTATTTGGCCATGAGACGGGTGTATTTGGTCATGAATTCCCAGAGGAACGGATTGTCCCCTGGGGAGGACCCATACCTCAATTTCACACAGTCTCCCCAAACAATGACCTCTCGACGGAGGTATGCCTTGGAGAAAGGCCCAGCATTGTCCCGTAACGCGTCAGCATTCCAAATCCAACCGTTATTCACGAGAGCCAAAGCTCTGCTATCGTGCTTCTTGGTAGTGGCATTTAATGGAAGCCTCGTGAAGTACGTCTCGATAAGTGGACTCTGCTTCGTGACAGGACCAAGTTTGGGGCCATGACCGTCAATGCGAAGGTATTTGATTCGATTGAAGAGCTGGTTCATGATCTCCGCAACGTCCGCATCATATTCTTTGTAGAAAGGAAGATTTACCTCGTCGAGTATCCTCGAGATAGCCTTTTCAGCCGCGGAGGAATCAGCATTCGCAGTGTCGGAGGGACCAAGCAGTGCAGTCAGTATCGCTGCTCCAAAGTTCGAATCAACGGATCTGCTGAAGCGGCCAAGAAGTTGCTTCGATGTTGGGATGGACTCTCTACGGATGAAGCTCGCTTGTTCCTCGAGAGTCCAGTTCGCGAAGTCTTTCAGCTTGTGCTGTGACCACTCATCGCTTGTTACGTCAATGTTCTTGGATGCTTGCCATTGCCGAGTGATCTTCCGTGCATCCGCAGCGACATTGACGACGTAGTACTCCCATAGCTTGAGCTTGTGGATGACGTCCTCACGAACTGCATTCATGACGGAGACAAGATCATCCACTGATTTGAATTCAGTAGGCAAGCCGAGATCTGCAAGGTTCGCGCCGAATTTCAATAGGGCATTGTCCAATTCCAAGGCGGATTCAAGCCATGGTGCAGTTGCAACGCTGTAGCCAGCTTCAGGATGCTCCTCGAGCCATTTACTGTTGTTAGCGGTGTGATTCCATACAACATCCGTCAATGACAAAAGTCCGTATTTCTCCTCCATCTTCTTGACCAGCTGGGCGACATCTGCCTCTCCATTGGGAAATACAGCATCGTCGAACTGCAACTGGTCAAATATACTGTATGGCGAGTTGGAGTCTCCACGTTTCATCAAAGGGGTGAAGTGAATCATGTTATAGTTGCGTTGACTGATACCGTTGAGATGCTTATCCCAATCTGTAGGATATTTACCCATGAATTTGGAGATGACCGAGTAAATAGAAAGAGCATTGAGCGGCAGATCGCGACCGCGAAGAGTCAATTTAGGCGAAACATCGATGTAATAAATCGGTGTTTCTGTCGGCTCTGGAGTAGCCGTCTGGGAAAGCGAAAATTCAGGAAGCGGGGAGAAGGTCACATAGAAGGCAAATGATCCAGGAGAGGTGATCGGAACGTCGATTTGAATGTTCTTGTTAAAGTCCGGAGAGAGTCTACCCATTGTCTCAACCATTGGACTGTCATCAACACAAGAGATCAAATTGCCTTACCTGAAGCTGCGAAACGTCGAGCGATTGAAGGTTTGACCTTCCTCTGGGATGTTGACCCATAGTTGGCCTTGCCTACAAATCGAGCTCGTTCCCTCAATCACGAAGCGAAGGGTATAGAACGGAGAGGGCGGAGGCAGATAAATGTAGCCTCCTGGAACGTCTGGAGAGCCGTCATCCTTCAAAGGCAGCAGATAGACCTGCCGAGGAGAAGACATGGTGTGATCCTAAGCAGATATATGCGATCCTCCGCTGGGCTTGTAAGACCACGGTCGGGTAAGAGGATTTGGTCGCTGTGGTAAAGACCGGGCGGGGGAGGGAAAGCGCGCCTGCTGGACCAACCAGGTTTACTGAGGAGAAGGACAAGGATAGAGGGGACGAAGGGGTGAGGAGTCAGAAGAGAGTCGCGCAAAAGTAGTGGGCCTCAAAGGGGGATTTAAGTAAACTGAGCAGAGAGCCATTGAAGACGCACCCAGGCTTGCCAGTGACCAAGTTTTCTCTCATGTTCCTGGATGGCGCCTGAACACCCCCCGGGGGGAGCCTGTGAAATCCTCCCCGCGCAGGAACCCTGACATCATCAACATGGGCCACCGAGTGTTGTTGTTGGCAGCAGTAGCGGGGAAGCGTGGGAGAGGGAGATTTACGAGCAAAAGAGGATTAGTGTAGGTTAGTTCGGCTACGGGTCAGATAGTCTAGACCGTCGTGGTATGATGGATGCCGGACGCCATCATCCGGTTTCATTTCGGTGGTGACACTTATACTCCGTCCATGGTAATATATTTTAAAATGGAACAAGCAATATCATAATAAAGGTCTATAATTGTCTATTTATGTGCTTGGAAGCGTGAAGTCGCAGAGAAGTCGACAAACAGACCAGGAAGGCAACAGGAAGGGATGGTTAAGTCGTATATGCATGCATCCTTCCCTTTTTTACAACCGCGCGCTGAAAATTGCCTGCTTTGCGCCAACGCTCGTCGACTCGCTCGTTTCCGTGTATGAAGGAGTGTCCGGCTTTCTGTTCAACATTGTAATACAATTCCCAGTGAATTAACAACACAACACTGCCAAAGAAAAGTTGTCATCAGGTCTCATTTACCGCTCAATGTATGATGGAATGTCCTCCACTGACATGGCTCCCGTCAGCACACCTACAAGGGTTAGTCGACTGAGAAATTAAAAGGTCACAATCCAGCAGATAGAACTTACGATAAACTGCAGTCAGCAAGGGGAACTCATCCTCCATGCCCTGCTTCTTCAGGAAATTGTTCACCTCGACTGCGGTCAGAGTGCCTTGGAGCTTTTGGCCGTTCAGCTCAGTCTCCTCGACCTTCTCGATAGGCTGTTTCCTTTCCACGCTGAGTTTCGCACAACGGAAGTTACGGCCACCGCTGCAACTGGTGATTAGATCGGCGACGCCTGCACTCTCTTCGGTGAAAGTCCGGGTCTCAATCGTCGCGCCGAAGAACTTCTCTCCAAACTTGACCATTTCAAGAAGCCCAACCCGCATGATTGCAGCCTTGGCATTGTCGCCCCATCCCATGCCGTCTACCCAGCCGGCAGCGAGGGCGACGACGTTCTTCAGAGCACCACCAAGGGAGACTCCAGCAACGTCGTTAACGACACGAATATGGAAGTAAGGACGGTGGAATAGTGACTTCAGGACAGCATGATCAACAGGCGGGAATTCGGACGGCAAAGCCTGCAATTTCACCCGAGAGAGCTGGCCTGATACGTCTTTGTGTTCAAACTGGACAAGGTTCTCAGATGATGCGGAAGGAGAGCGGTTCGGCGAAGGAGCCTTGGAATCGAAGTGCGGTGGATCGTAGGCGATACTGGACTCAGACCATTTTTCTTGCGCGACTTCACTAGCAATGTTGGCACCAGAAAGTGCACCGCAATAGATCCCCAGGATTTTTCCGATTGTTTCAGAGAAAAGACTGATCCCCTCTTCATTTACATCAACACCCTTGATGCAGGATATACCGCGCGCGTAGGGCAGGATCTTCCCCTTGATCTGCTCGCAGGTCTTGATGATAAATTGATGGGGAAGGTTGAAGACAAGGATGGTACTGTCTTTGACAGCATCCACCAGGGAGGGGTTTGCATGTAGATTATCGGGCAGAGTGATTCCAGGAAGGTATTTGACGTTCTCGTGAACGGTATTGACAATGTCCGTCAGGTTCTGGGGACCTTGGCACAACGGGGAAGAAGGGTCGTAGTGACGTGAATCCTTGGCGATTTCGACTTTCTCCTCAAAAACCCACATCTGAACATCTTTCTCGAAGATGGCAGGATTGCCGGCAGTGTTTTCCGCGACGATTTTAGCGATGGCGGTACCCCTTTCAATATGTTAGCACCCCTAGCCTTCTACCTCCCTCCTCTGGACAAACAGGCACGCGCTAATGGATACGTACCAATTTCCCGAGCCGATCACGGCAACCTTGTGTTTACGCTGATAAGGTCCGAGGGAGCCCATTGTCGTGTGATTATCTGAGTGTTCTAAATATGGTCGAGAGGAAGTGTACGAGAAGTGTCGAACGGGGTGGGGAAATGAGGGAGTAGAGTCTCTAAGAGGAGCAGAAAGCAGCGCGGCTTTCGGAGAAAATAAAGTAGATAACAAAGTATGAAGGAGGCGATGGTGTGCCTGGGGCCGAGGTAGAATCACAAGTGTCTTCCAACAAAGTGGACGAGACGGGTGTGATATAAGACGGACTGGGGACTGCATCCACATGCAAGGTTGCAAATGAAAGCAGTGAAGTGGGCTGCCGAAGGCTGGTGTGGGTGGTAGTGTGGCTCCCTGATGTAGGAGCAAGAAAAAGAGATGGGTTCGATAGCCGTAATTGTGGATCACTCTTCCTTTTCCTTTCCACTTGAAGAAAGATAGGAAAAGGTACTGATGAAAAGATGACGATCAAGAGTTTCCCTGGGGGAATCTTTGTACAACTTCAACCCAGTTTTGGTCTAGCGGACTAGTTCACTATAAGGGCTTCCCCACCGTTGAGAGATCTGTATCAGTGTTTGACCAACAAGAAACGGGCTTGTTCAACAGAATCTGACACAGGATTTGCCTCCGCGAGCCAAGGAAGGAACCCACGCGCATACGGAGTCATCATGTGCCAATTCGAGCCCGAGGCCGTAAGGCTCTCTCTCCCCGAACTCGGGGACAGACTACCCGGGCGGTGAGTGCAGGAGGTCTTCAAGGAAGTGACTCCACTAGGCCACACGGGGCTTAGTGTCAAAAAATGGTCGGCAGTTTCGCACAAGTTATTGCGCTCGACGAGCACATGCAAGAGAAGTCTTTCCCACTCTGTCTCTTCTGAGCAACAGCTCCATCGCCATGGTCAGCCCCCGCAATCATCATGATTACTGCACTGTAATCTGCTGACATGAAGTGATTTTACCCATTAGGCTCCCATCAGACCAGGAAGGAAACAGGATGTCGCCAAGAAGCCTGCGGGCGGAAGTGGCACTTTACCCACAAACTCCAGTCTTTTCGATGAATTTCGCACAACAAAGAAGGACAAACGCCTGATCAAGCATGCCAGTTTCGTCTCCAAGATTGAGAAGAGCTCGAAGAAGACCAACAAGCGTCGACGTGCCTCAAAAAAGCTTGTCACGAATCTAGACTCCCTAGCGGACGCTTTACCTGAAGCCGAAGAAGAGTTGAACGACTCGAGTAACCAGGTGAATATCATCAAGCAGAAGACTTTGAAGCATAAGCCCGGTGCTATGAAGCGCAAAGAAAAGCTGGAGAAACTGGAGCGCGATAGATTCTCACAGAACATGGCACAATTGTCAAGCATGGAGGCGGCCGCTACATCAAACGTCAATGCGATTTCCGATACCAATGCAGGTTCCAATAGATGGGCAGCGCTACGAAGCTTTATATCTCAGACAATGGAACACCAACCTGCGTTCAAGACAAACAAATGAGGCAAGAAAACGACATTGGAGGCGCAGGCGTCTCGATAGCGTCTGACTTGATGATATGCCTAACTTGGAACATAACGGCTATGCTGGTGACTACTCCACGGAAGACACAGTCTACAGCTCTTATGCTAAGGACCTATACATCGTGATTCTTGGCTCAACTTACTCTCGTACAGGACATATCGTGGGACAGATGTTCTTGATCGGCCACAACCGCAGAACTTACTTTGAGGGTCCTGTTTTCGAATCGACACCCATGAGACAAATCACCTGCTTGAAAACAAAAGGTGGTGTAAATAAAGACGCCTGGCGCATTTCATTCGTGAGCCAGTGAATAACCTCTTGGCGACTGACAAGATAAGCTGAAGCCGCTATTTCCATGTGCTCAATTCCACCTAAATGATTGTACCATCTCCTATGGTCATCATCTTGACCTTTCACATCAATAGACAAGGATTGAATATCTTTCATACATTTTCAGTGTTCTTCATTGTTCAGTCACTTCTTGTGTCGTTTCTCTGGAAGGTGACAGAAGAATTAATGCCTGCTTTAGCGTGCACGTAACTTAATTCAGCTCTCGCACCTCGCCGAGCTGTGAGCTTGAGAAACCTAAGCCTAGTCTCTCCACCACTAAAGGTATCTTTCGCGCACAAAGGCCATCTTGTTGTTCGGCTTTATGACCGCTTGCTGCCGACCACGTCACTTGCGGATAGCATCGGTTGATAAGCATCACGTGCTGCGGGGAAAGCTATCGATCGGGTTGATTGTATCTTATCTACCATCATCGGAAGCAATGTCTCCGAGAGCTCACCTCTTCCCTCTTTCTGATCTTCTCTCTTATTGCAACCAGGCTGTTTGTTCTCATTTCATTGTGCTGGACGATCTGCTGAACTAATCCTACTTCTCCGGTCATGCTGCGGTCGCCACTTCGGGCTTGTGGTGCCCCCAGGGTGCACCGCTACTCCCTCCGCTATCGGCGTGCGCCAAATCCGCACCTCCGAAGCTGTTGTCGCGGTTTTACAGACTCCTCAGCATGCCATCCCACTTTCTCCCAATTTGACCGATCAGATTTTACCAGTCAGCCATGGACTGGCAGCTATGAAGCTGGATTGCCGACAGCTGGGCCTCTCGGGTCAACGCCGGCCTTTGGAGCGCCGCGGGTCACGCCGAGATCTTTGAAACATTATCTTGACCAGTTTGTGGTGGGACAGGACCGGGCTAAAAGAATTCTGAGTGTCGCTGTGTTCAATCACTACCAGCGAGTACAGGAATTGCGAAGAAGGGAGGAGGAAAATGCGGAACTACTAGCCAAGCGAGCGCGCAGAGAAGCTCTTGAGCGTCATCCAGTCGAAGGTATGTATGCGCAATTCACCTCCCCTGCATGGATTTATGTCCCGAAAAACCTCTAACTTTATACAGATGAATACCCAGGTCAACAACGGACAGTAGCTCTCCCTCCTGATGCGGATATAGTTGCGCCTACTACGCCTCCCGTCGAACTAGAAGATACACCCGATTCCTCGCCGCTTCAGTTAGAAAAGTCGAATATCCTGTTACTGGGGCCATCAGGTGTTGGTAAGACATTGATGGCAAAGACACTGGCGAGGATCCTCTCAGTCCCATTCAGCATCTCCGATTGCACCCCATTCACGCAGGCTGGCTACATTGGAGAAGATGCAGATGTGTGCGTCCACCGGCTTTTGGCCGCGGCCAACTATGATGTCGAGCAGGCAGAACGTGGCATAATTGTACTTGATGAAGTGGACAAGCTTGCAGCCACGAAGATCAGCCACGGTAAAGATGTCAGTGGCGAAGGAGTGCAGCAAGCTCTTTTGAAGCTCATTGAAGGTACAACCGTCCAGGTTCAAGCGAAGCAGGAGAAGAGCGCTCCCCGCGTTAACAACGCACCTAACACATACCCGTCGAATAGCCCTCTAGGCAATTCCCCATTTGCCCCATCTGGTGGTGGGCATGCGCATCAGAAAGGCGAGGTCTACAATGTCCGCACCGACAATATCCTCTTCATATTCTCCGGTGCCTTCGTCGGTTTGAATAAGGTTGTCATGGATCGAATTTCGCGCGGCTCAATCGGCTTTGGTCAACCTGTCCGGACGCAGTCAGGCTCATCGGAGCGGCTGAGGGAATCAGGCTCGGCCAATAACCAGCCGCTTCCCATTCTACCTGGCTCTGAAGAGGAAGCACTCTACAAAAAACATCTCCCCTTCTTCAGCTCTGCCTCCTCCGCGTCGCCCAACGGCGAGCCAGTATATTTCAATGCCTTGGATCTTCTGAATCCGAGCGATCTACAGAATTATGGCTTTATCCCGGAATTAGTGGGACGTGTCCCCGTCACCGCTGCACTATCCGCCTTAACGACGCCTTTACTCGTCCGCATTCTCACGGAACCTCGCAACTCCCTCCTAGCCCAGTATACAACTCTCTTCTCCCTTTCCGGCATCGAGCTCCGCTTCACGACGCCCGCATTGCACAAAATCGCCGCCAACGCCTTTACCATGGGCACTGGTGCGCGGGCTCTCCGAACCGAGCTAGAGACGATCCTTAGCGACGCAATGTTCGAAACACCCGGCTCGAGCGTCAAATTCGTTCTGGTCACCGAATCGGTCGCGGAGCGTAAGGAGAAGCCCATCTACTTGTCTCGCGGCCAAGGCGGGCGGTTCCATTCTCTCATCGCGGCCGAGGAAAGCAAGTGGGAGGAGAAGCTGCGCCGTGACAAGAAAGCCAAAGCCAAAGATAAACAGGCCAAGCCGCCGTCTCCGCCGGAAATGCCTTCCATCACGAACTTCAAAGAGTATCGTACCCGCGCAGCCGGCTTCTGAGGGGACATTGATGGGTTTCCGCTCTGCTACGAATGTCGTTGATTATGTTTTGCCTTCTATCCCTATGTCTCTCTCCGTATCTGTTTGCACATGAAGCGTTTGGACGTTTTGTTTTTATTTGGACTCGGTTGGCGCTTTTGGGGGGAGGCAAGTGGCTTGGTCAGTTTGTTCTCTCGCTGTTGTTCTTCATCATTGTATGCAAACACGCACCTTGTGAATATCATGATAACATTTGTACTGCCTTCCTTTTGGGACTCGCAATAAACACTAAACCAATAATGAGTAACATCTCCGGACAGAGGATGTTACATTAAAACAGGATGGGGTTTTCTATTCTCTTCAATTTGTTTCACACAGTCTCCACGCTGAAGTATGTAACAAGAACCCTGAAATATATGCATATTGTGGGTGTTTTCCGATTTATATTCGTCCAAGGCCTAAGTCGCCCGAAAGAGATTCGATCGAGCAACCATATCGTAACTCATCTTGTCCTGTGGCTTAGTGGTAAGGCTCAGGATAATTGTACTGAGAGTCCTGGAAATCCTTGCGCGCATTATGCTCATCCAGAGCGGCGCCCAAGGGTTGCGGGCGATGGCCTCCGCCTCCCGGCGTGCGCGGCGTGCGCGGCGTGTAAGGCGTGTAAGGCGTCGCCTGAACCCTTTCTCGACCCTCCAATTTGGGCTTCCTACGCAAGGTCTCCCAGTAAAACTTGTACGGGATTTTGAACGCATCCATGAAGTCCTTTGCGCAGGATTTGACCTCGATGTGGTTCCACTCGGCCCACTTCGGGAGCCTCTGGCAGGTGACCACGACAAACCGGCGATATAGGTGGCAGTTGACCAAACCCCATCCAGCGAAGAACTCGATCATGTGGTCGGCGTCAAGCAGCTCGCGCGTCGCGCCAGCGGGCAGGTCGGGATGTTCCTGCTCGGTGCGGGAGCCGTAACCAGGAAGTTCGGGAGGCGAAATAGCGTTGCTTTCGAAGTATTCGCCGGTGGAACCGGAGAGGAGTCTGCCAGGGGGGGTATCGAAGGCGGAGGGAGTGCACAGTTGCAGAATCAGACGGTACATGGTTAGCCAACTATTTTAGGGAAGGAGAAGATTGTTAGCTTTGGAAAATGCTAAGACTGGAAGGCGCGTTGGAAGAAAGATGACCTGGAAGTTGATCACCTCACCTCTCTTTTACTTTTTGTGAGCTGGTTGAGTCATGTTGTTGGAGCACCCAATTCAAGACATCAGGGCGGAACATCATCTTCCAATTCCCCGGTACTTTCCTCTTTACCCAGTCGCTCATCCAGACCAGCAAAATGGCTGTGGCGTGTGGTTCACGCAGCATGAAATCTTCGGTCATTAAGATTACACAGCCATGAGGAAATATGCGTTGGAAATGAGATGGATGATCGGCGAACTGCAGCGGTTTGAGTAATGAGACACTCCAAAATCCGACCGATGACTTGAGGATTAGAGCTTTGAAGAAAGGAAGTGTGTGAAAGGATGTGAAGCTCTCATGAAACTACCGAGCAGTCAGCTTGAAGTTCAGATGTTCCTGGGGTAGGAATAACGTACAAACACCACTCCGGCAGAAACTGTGCGCGCAAATTTCTCCCAGTCGCCCTCATACTGGCTCGAGTATACAACAGGATTGTATTTTTTAAGAAACTCAGCCAGTAACTGGAATTCTTTGGCATATTCAGGATCTTCCGGGAACATAAGGTATAGTGCCTTTGCTAATTGTGTTTTGGAACCCGCGTTCACCTTAACCAAGGTCTCAAAATTTACTCCGAACTGAGTCTTGAAAATAGCCTTTAAGTCGACCTGGCCATCAGATGCCAGAGGTTTCTGCGCCGATGTTGTCGGCGACTCTTCAAGATCGATGTCCATTGCTTCACTTGCAGCTGGTTCTGGTAGCAAAGGATGGGTGTTGACTTCTTGGAATGGAGTTGGTAGGCTAGGTGTTTTTACAATAGTTTCGTGTGCTGGATATTTGGGAGACTTAGGTTGCCTAGGAGCGGTCTCTGCTGTTGAGTTTGCTGCCTGCGCAGGTCTTGTGTGTTCCTTCCTGGTGTCATCGTACACCTCTGAGGTCGGCATATTTTCGAAGGTGTTCATTCTCTGAATCCTTTCGCCACGCTCGTTCTTAGAGTTCCTTGTAAATGAATTTTGGGGACCTGCACTGTAATAGAGTTGCCCGATAGAATCCAGGGATTCTCTGACATGAATATGGATGTATGTCTCAGGAAGGTCTTTCCGTATATTGCTAAGGTAGCGGAAATCGAGTGAATCTGAGGGATAGGCGAGAAATGCCAGCGCTGCTTTCTCGAAATTGTATATTGCCACGGTATTCTCTCGTTTCAGTTCGTGGGACATGTTGCGAATATCGGGTAACGTATCCTCATAGCCTTCAATCCAACCCACATCAAACGCCGTGCCGATAGCCTGGAAGTCGGTAGATATTAGTATTAAAAGCATAATGTTTCATTCTTATGGCGCAAGAAATGAGTTTGACTTGAGGTTCCTAGAGACTAAAGAACACAACTTACATTTGGAGCTATTGTTTGATATTGATTCAACGTACAAACATGTTGAAACCAAATGTCAAGGTTATGATTTTGCTTGAGCCGGAACAGCTCAGATCTTATTCTTCCCTCCAAGCCACAAAGCCTAGCTGTGCCTATGATTCTTCTATCTGGTCCGTATAGAATACGAATCAACAGCTCACCGGGACCTACAATTCGGGGGCCTGCTGGAGTCATTAATGTTTTCCCTCCCCGTGGAGGCCTGGCCAAAGAAGCTTCGTAGGGCCTATCCTTGCGTAGCTCCGCTGGCTCAGGAGCCCGCGTGGGGGTTTCATCCAGCTTGCCAGGGGACCTTCTTCGGTAGGGCTCAGATGCTGATTCGGATGCAAGTGCAGGTTGTGCATCTGGATTGCATTCTTGAGGTGGCGCCATATTTGAGATATCATTTTGGCTTGGGAGAACGGGAGGATTGGCAGGCCACTCTGAGGGCCGTCTCAGGTTCAACCGGTTGACGTCGGGTTCCAACTCCCTCTGCTGCGCCTTCTGATGCCACCACTTCGATGACAGATTCGGAAACAATTTACCCGCATTCGTACCAGAGCTCGATTGGAGGATGTTCCGACGCTGGGAATGATGAGATGGCTTGCCGCTGCTGAACAGAATAGGTGGTGGATCGTTTGCAACACGTCTCTGTGTCTGTAGTTCCTGGTCAGTGGAGCAACGCCGATGCAACGGCTCTCGTGGAGATAGTAGAGAAGAGGTTTTCTGCGCTACCTTGCGTGTTCTAGCTTGTGCTTGGCGTGTATCATGTCCGGCTGATTCTTCTAGCCTTCGTCTCTTAGCTGCACGTCTGCGCTTGCGGTCCTCTCTTTTCTCTTCGAATTCTTCCATATACTGCAGCCAGGCATCTACGTCAAACCCTTTGCACTTTCCGGCAGCAATGTCTTTATTTTTCTGGCGCCATTCAAGAATTGTCTGCTTATTGGTGAAGGCGCTAGCAGGCTCCCAGGAGTTCCTTTCCGGGGGGTAACCAGCCCATTGGACCAAGTACTTGACACCGTCCTCGAAGCGCCCTTCAGCCAATACTTCCTCGATCTCATATTCTGATTTCTGCTCACTAGGAGCTGTCGAAGTGATTGAAATCTCATCGTCGTCAACTTCTTGTAGGTCAGGCATTTTCTTTTCTGCCTTTTCCTTGTGCAGATTGGGTTTTAGAATGAGTGCAAGAACACAGCAGGATTCACTATCGTCGGAACAGCTTTAGGACATTGCATCTACCGGGACTGTGGTGGATGTTCGGTTTGTTGTGGGGAATATAGATCCTTTCCCGAATATGGCCAATGAGTCGAGGAAAGAATTCGTCCGCGAAAGGAGCGGTACACCACACCAAGTAAAACTGACACAACTCCTTTATTGAACCAATGGTTTGATACTTCTGAGGCCCCCTGCCGCGTGCAGTACACTGGATCAGCTCATTGTTTTGGTATCAACAGCCGGAGGGGGATGGGGGCATTGATTGCGAGGAGTTGCTGGAGCCGATAAAGATAATATGTCACGTGTATGGAGACTAATCCCAAAAAGGCGACAGTCCACTCGGGATTCGGTAGAGAGCGAGACTGGAATAGAGCGAGAGAGACTGAGAAGCCCGTCTGGATAACCTCCTAATCTCTCCCTTTCCCCGGTGTCCACCCCTTAGACTTTCCCGGTATGTCACTCTGCTTGTCCTGCGAATTTAAGATCATCACCCGCGCTTCTAACTGTACTTCTTGTTTTCCTTTTCTTTGAAGTGCGGAGATCAGATAGTGCAAATACTAACCAGAGCACATTGTTGCCCCTCGATTCCAGAAAGTGAGATTCGACTGCTGTTCGGTTTTCCCTGCGAATTGCCTGCCACCTTTCCCACCACCACCAAACCCCCCTCTGGCTCTCGACCACTCCAAACCTTTCACCGTCCTTATTACCTGTAATAGAGCTCAGCGAGCTCCCAGATCTACCCATTATGGCTAACGACGAGTATGATGTGAGTTCAACCCCTTTCGTCTGAGCTCTCTCCCAGTTCGCCGGATTGGTAACTGATGAATGTCGCTGGTAGTTCCTCTTCAAAGGTAAAGTTGCCACTCTTGTTCCCCGCAGTCGCCTTTCGTCACCGTCGTTTATCACACAGATCGCTTTCATGTTAGGCTCACAGCTAATGTGCGACGGCTTCGTCTTTTCCCCTTGAATAGTTGTCCTCATTGGAGACTCCGGTGTTGGAAAGTCCAACCTCTTGAGTCGTTTCACCCGCAACGAGTTCAACCTGGACTCCAAGTCCACCATCGGCGTTGAATTCGCGACCCGCTCCATTCAGGTCGATTCGAAGACAATCAAGGCGCAAATTTGGGATACTGCTGGTCAGGAACGTTACCGTGCCATCACCTCCGCTTACTATCGTGGTGCCGTTGGCGCCCTGCTCGTCTACGATATCAGCAAGCACCAGACTTACGACAATGTCAACCGGTGGCTGAAAGAGCTCCGCGACCATGCTGACTCCAACATCGTGATCATGCTGGTTGGTAACAAGAGCGATTTGAGACACCTGCGCGCCGTGCCTACCGAAGAAGCCAAGCAATTTGCCAGTATGTGGACGATGCCCTTTGTCCCTCTCGCAGGACATTCTCCTTTGTCAAGCGAACTAGTATGCTAATGATGTGCCGGCAGGCGAGAACAACCTTTCTTTCATTGAAACATCCGCTCTTGATGCAAGCAATGTCGAGCTTGCTTTCCAGAATATCCTCACAGGTAGGATCTCGCTTCTCATCCACACGTCTGCTTCGTCATGCTGACCCCCTTTGCAGAAATCTACCGCATTGTCTCCAGCAAGGCTCTGGAGGGTGGTGACGCAGGCCAGACTGTCCTTGGCGACCGTCGCGATATGGTGAAGATCGAGCAGTCGGACACCTCCGAGACCAAGCAGGGATGCTGTTAAAGAAACCATGATATCGGGGGAACGTGTGACATGCCAACCGGAACGATTTTATTTTTGTGATGTGATACTTGAACGGTCTTGAGCTCTCTTTCTGTCTGTTTCTTAGCCTCCTGGAGATGATACACAAGACTGAATGGCACTTGGGGTTATGGACATGATATGGCGGTGTTTGCTGGACATCACAATACTCCCGACACCTTGTTTCTGTCACCTTTTACGTCTTCGACTTTTATTATTTTTTTTCTTTTTTTTCTTTTTTTGTTTGGTTTGGTGGTTCGACCTGATGCTTTTTTTTCTATACTCTAAAGATGACGAAATTGATCATTCTTTTGAATTTCCCTTGCCTCTGTCCCTTGCATGAATATATGTCCCACCAAATTTTGAGCCTTGATATGGCTTTCCCCTCATGACGTGTATTTTCTCAAGGCATGTGACGATAATCGCCAAACGGAGGAGGAGAGAACCAGCGTCTTGATGCCCAAATTGCCATTTAGTTGGTCATTTAGGTACGTATCTTGAGTGAGCACCATCGTGAGGACCCGGGCCGAAAAAAAAAAGACTAAGGAGAGAGACGGGTGAGATTTTTTTTGACCTGGTCGCGACCACCCGCCAATATCACGCCTTGGTATTATCCCTGAAGGCCTGCCAGTTACCGCACTGGAAGAAGTCGAAATGAGGACGAAGCGGCCCACATCCTCACCGCGGGAGCCCCACGAGGCATTTCCGTTCCTGCTCCATTAGTATCCATCACCGCCCATCCTTTTAACGTTCTAGTCTCGTCGATGAGTGCCCGTTGCAATTCTTACGCAATACGAAAAGATAGTTAACTATCTACTAGTAGTGACTACCTTAGTACTGAGTAGGATGCCTGCGCAGGTTTTCCACCAGTCTTGTCTATCTGCCTAACATCATGAACCCTACAGTAGATGTAAGGCCAACAAACAATCCCAGTTCTACTGATTGTCTCCCCCCCGAACTTGTACTGTAAGTGTACAGAAATGCCTCCAAACCAAACAAGCCCGCCCCAGTCTCCAATCGCCCGCTTTCCACCCTCTCCCAGCGTCCACAAACAATCTCCACTCCACTTGAGAATTTCTAGCTCCGACTCGACCGGTCCAGGCTGCTGAGCTGTCTCTGCTTGCCTCGTATGGTACAGGGTGGGCTGATCAGAGGGAGGGGAGAGTTTTGATGGTTTGGAAGACATCTCGGCTATTTCGAGCAGATGGATCACTGAGTGCAGTGACTCTGTGGTCTATTTTGGTTCTCTTTGTGACGGATAATTTAAGGTTGGATTCTTGTCGCGTGTGAGCTTTTGAAAGATATTGACCACTACTAATGCTTGAGAGTTCAGGGATCGTGAGAAGGGGAGGAGGAGCTGGGGATTCGAATACATACCGCTCTATACTTAAGGGACGAGGCGGCTGTTGTAGAAGCCTTTTTTTGATATCTCCTCTCTTTGAACCGAACTTCCTTCGGAATTATGGCTTGTCTCAAACCGAAGGAGTCAAGGGCGTGTAGGCCTGAATGAGAAATTTGAGGAAAAGGGAATCGTCAAGTTTTCTGATGTCAATAAGGTACGGTCTAGATCTGTGTTGGAAGTTCTAACTGGTAGCTATGTGCAGGCGCTGCTTTGGTCTTGCTTAGTGAACAGTTGGGCAGGGGAAGCCTGCCCCCCACGGAACATCGAGATAATCCTCTATATTCGGTCTCAAAATAGCTTGTTTATGTGATGAGACCCAAACAACAGTCTATCACTCAGACAGCATCTACTCTAATTCTGGACAATCCCGATCTCACGATCCGCAATGGCGCGGCGGAACTCTTCCACATCTTGCCCCCTCTCTTTGATCACCCATTCCAGGGTGTCCCCGAATGTCTCCCCGTTGTCCCGGAACCAGTCACCCATGTCCCAAATATAGGCCTCAACCTGTTCCTTGAGCAGTGCATGATCCCGCAGCCACAAGATTTGACCCGGGTCAAGCTTCATCATGTCCTGCACAATATAGTAGTGCGGGATTTCGTCCCCCCACCCCTCGAACCCAGGGTCATGGAACAGATCGTTCCGAAACCGCGACTTGTACTTCGCCGAGGAGTCAAAATTGCCCGGGTGCGTAGTATGGAAGTACCGCTCGGCCGGATCCGAGGGCTTTGCGAACAACCTTTGCGACTCGGTGGGAGACGCCCGCGTCGTAGGGTAATTCAGATGGATGTTGAACATCAATTGGTGCGTGCTCTCGGGATATCGCTTCTTGAATTGACGCTGGATAGTCCCGTTGCTGGGGCAGATGTGGTTCTGCACGATGTCGCCGATGATTGCGCGCACGTCCTCGATCTCGGCCAAGTCGGCGGTGGACCAATTGTGCAGCAATTGCGCACGTTCGCTGACGATATGTGGAAGGGTGCGAGTGAACCGGCTATGGTCGTGGGTATGGAAAGCACGATGGTACAGCCAGAGACGGTAGATCGCGCGCCGGAGCCGAAAGCGCTCGTCATCGGATAGTGTCCGGCGGTCCTCGAAATCAGACTTCCACTTCTTGAGTGGGTATATGGCCTCCCATTTCCTGGCCACGCATCCAATAGGTATGATTTGTTTGAGAAGGGGTTCGGTCAGCGGTGCGGTGCGCAAAAGATGCGCTGGCTGGCTGGCATTTTGAGTCACAATCTGGATGATATCACCCAGCGGGCCGAACTCCAGCTCGGCCACATCGGAAAGTATCTGTAGTTTATTGGATTGATGAAAAACAATGTGAAATCGGCGACATGTCGAGGCGAGGTTCATGACGTCGGTGACGCTTTCGCAGGAGCAAAATATATGGAGCAGGAGCTCCGCGGCTAGCACGTCGAAGGACATGGTGCTGGACTGATCGCTATCTTCAATGGTGTTAGTGAGGCAAGATACTGGAATTTGTGTAGTCCTGTATGAAAAGGTAATCACCTATGGTTAAGGGTCCAATAGAAAAGATTCAGACAGAAGATTAAATGGGGGAGGAGTCGATGTGAAATGCTGATGTTAACCACAGGTCTTCGTCTCGCGACCCTGCGGCCGCTGTTGCGATAGAGATCTAGACTTAAATCGCGACCCCGTCCCTGAGGGTGATCAAAACAAGTGAAGAACTAATAGAAAACGTCGTCGTAAGGTCCGTAAAGGTATAAGTTTCGCGCAGCCGCCACAGGGGGCTGGGTACTGAACCAGACGCCATGATGCTTGTTAAGGAGTTGATGTTGTTGCGATGGGAAAGCCGGCGAGGCGATAAGGAGACGGACATCAGGTCACTTGACAGTCGCCTCCTTTCCACCCTTAACTTCTTCTTCCATCACTGTCCGATGCAAATACTAGGGAAGAGGAATGGGATGAGCCAACTGACAGTCTTGACATTTATAGAGTATCTATGCGCACATCTATGCGCACAATCTTCCCCTGAAGAAAACCGTAGACCATTCAGAGATACGATATGGCACCTCTCAAGTTTATCTCAAAAAATACGGAATCAGCAATTAATCATTTTTGGTATGCCAAAGCTCCATTGCATGAGCGCAAATCAACAATAACGTCAAGTACTTTTATTATTGTCACACCGGACGCCTTGAAATAGAACCATGAACGTTCCCCCCACATCAATACATATACATCCCTTGAGGATATCAGAGTCTAATAGGGCGTAGAAATGATGGCAGAATAGCAATGCAAAATAAAAACCAATCATGCGAACAGGTGCCTTGTGTCTAGCGCACCCGGCTTCTTCTCGCCTTCACCCAATCCCAAATTCGACCGCTTCGCAAAACGGTCCGTCTGGGCATCCCGGCGGTTCGCGTGGCGAGCAGCCTTGCCAACGCGGATTTCACGACGGACCTGGTTGGGGCTCACGTATTCCTTGTTCTCGTAGATGACGGGCCCGCCAAAGCTGCCCTCCAGGATCACAATCGGCGTCAAGACAAAGCGGGGTCCAATCTCGACGAGAGAAATCTCCGGTTGACCGTCCTTCTTTCTGAGAGCGGGTTTGGCGTCCTTGGCGTCCTCCTTCTTGTTATCGCCCTCCGACTCCCGAATCTCGTAAATGCGAATCCAGATCTTGCCATCCACGCCAAAGACACCGATGATGCGATCGACGAAAGGCTTCATACCCTTCACACCGCGCTTGGGAACGCAGAAGACGCCGCGAAGCATCTCCCTGATTAAGCCCCGGTATTCGCTGCCGGGAGCACTCATGAGCGGGCCCTGCTCGTCGAACGAGCGGTCGAAGACCACGAGACCACGACCACCCTTCAGGCAGTTTCCGCTGAATCCAGCATTCAGCTCACCCATTGTGTGCAGGTTGTTGACGTGGAACTTGATGGTAGGTCCATTGGGAGGACGCGCAAGCCAGAGGTACAAATCTTGACCATGCTTACGAGCCTCGAGGAAGAAGATGACGTTGCAAGAGTGGAGATCGGCGAGGGAATTCAGGAGGAGGTTATAACCAGCAGTCTTCTTTTTCGTGTCGAGTTTGTTTTCCTTGTGAACATGGGGGAGAAGAGAGGCAAGGTCTGCAAGCAGGTGTCGATGGCTAGAGAAGAATTGGGAAGGCCAGTTAGCAAATCTGGGCCTCATCATTCAGAACTCGGGGGGCGAGCGGGAAACATACCGGTAAGTGACACCTCTTGAGGTCAACATCAGGACGCGAGTCTTAGGCATGAAACCAGCAGCAAGCTGCTTCTTCGCCGCTTCGGTGGTGGTTTCCTCATCGTCCTCGCTGTCGCTTGAATCGTCGGCGTTAGCAAGGAATTCCTCCATTTCGAGCTCCTCCTCATCGAGCTCCTGCTCCCGGGCAATGCGCTGAGCGGCTTTCTTCGAGACGGTCTTGTAAACGGACGCCATGGTGAATGTGATATGCTGTGATTTGTGGAAAGTCCGAAGCTGTTGATCGCCCGCAAATTTCAAAAGATGCGGGCAGAATTATTTTTTGGCCCAGACCGCCTTTGGTAATTCACTGCACGTGACCCTCTCCACTTTCTTACAATCCTAGGAATCGCGGAACCATTCTCTCTGCAACTTATTGAAGTTGTTCTCCTCTGTATTTCTAGTGCTTCATATCCTTTAGTGTTAATGCTTCAACTCATGCCCCAGTATGGCAAACCCTATTACAACCACTCAAAACTTACTCTCACATCGTAAATTGCCAATCTGACCTCAAAAGAACCCAGAGTGACGGAGGCTGACAACATCCGCAACTTGTATTTCGAGCTCATTCGCATGAAGCCTAAGGCGCAGCATTAGAACTATCCTTTCCCTCAGACTATATCTCGAATCCATTCCAACTCTGCATCTCCATGAAACGATATTAAAAAATCATCTTTATGATTATTTCAATGCATAGGAAGGCCCGTTAATAGTTCGAGAGATTTCCGTTCACTCCGCCGATCAGCTGCAGGAAGATGCAAATATCTTCCGAATGCAAGCCAATCAATCCAGCGCACGACCAAGACCGGCAAATCCTTCCTGGGATACTTTCAACCCAGCGACCCGGTTCGCAAACTCCAGCTTCTGCGATAGGTCCCACTCATCTTTCCGGCAAAGCAGCGCGTACAGCATGCCTGCGTTGAAGCTATCGCCAGCACCAATTGTACTAAGTAGCGTCAGTCTTTGCCGCGGTAATTTTAGCATGGTGATGCCCATCAAGCCACGTGGTAACTACTTACTCGACGATTTTGAAATCTGCCGCGGTGTATGCGGGCTGGTGAATTAACTCTTTGGTAGCAGTTTCCAGTGCTACTGCTCCATACTCACCCCATGTACAGCATAGGAGCGAGCTGCTACCCGTGATTAGCAAATAAGTCAAGAAGATGCTGACGGATTCTGCGCATACGCCTTTCCTGTCAGGGAAGATTGCTCTCGAATGCACTGCTCAGCCGAATGATATCCGTTTCCCTAAGACTGCTCAGCATTGATCGTGGTGGGAGCATAATTCATAGGAAAGTCCATACCTGAGCCCAAACTTTTGAATAGAAAACAACATCGGCTTCCTTCGCGAGCTGCTGTAAGCCCGGCCGTTCTGGCTTCTCTACTTCAACACTAATCTTGACCGCGGGGAACTGTTCCCGCAGATAATGTATGCAAGACAGCGTGACCTCGGGTATCCTTCCCTATCAATGGAGTCATTAATCTCAATATCAATGAACAACCAGGTGAAGAGACACAGACCTCGAAATGGAACCATGAATCATTTGAACCCAAGGCCTCGGCAATCTTGACGAATTCATCAACGTTCATCTCTGGAAGCTCATTGTAATTCACGATGGTCCGGCTTCCCGATGCCTGACTTTTGAAGATATAACTTGAGGCAGGCTCTGTAAGCTCATCCCGGTAGATGCAATGATCCATGCGCACGTGTGGTTCAAATGCCGCTTGAATCTGCTGCGAAGCAGCTGACGATCGTGCGGGCAGAACTGCTACCAGGTTCAAGGATAATTCCGCCGGGGAGGAACCGTGAGCGACCAATTGCTGGAGAACCTCAAGTGTATTCGGGCAGTTACCCCCTCTTCGACGACAGATGTTGGAAGCTCGAAGTTTCTCATCCTCGCCAGGATAATGAGGGGTCCTGATACATAGACATTAGATACCGTTGCGTCGTACCGGGAAGGACATTTAGATTGACCAACGTTAAGATTGTGTCTAAATAGCATGCGCCTATTGCGACCAGCGACATTCTGCCAGTCAAAGTATATTCCGGGAACAATACTCTGTCGAGTCTCGAAATCACAAATAGTCGAGCCCAGGACGTGCTTCATGAGCCTTGTGAGCGTTGAAGAGAGCTTGACCTTGATTTGCCGTGGGATTAGTCATGACCCACTGTCGACATCATCGCAACTATACTTCGTACTACAAGCTCAAATTGCCAATCTCAATGCGCATACTAACGTCAAATGAATTAACATTGCTTCAGATCTCATGGCTAGTATCTCTTCCCATGCCAACATCGGAGTAGTATGATCACTCAGTGACCTAGGTAAGGTGAACAACAACTTGTGTCCAATATCTTAACCAGAGGCAGGGGTTCAACGACAGAAAGAAGGCAAGAGAGCTGTGGTGGAACGGAGTAAAACGACAAGAAAAGCAGAGACATCTAGAGACCTTGATGCGCGAATTGCAAAGCTTATAGACGAAGGCTATGATGTCCTGCCACTTGTGATAGAGTCAAATTCGCTCCTACGCTTCGGAAATATGTAAGGCAATCGAGGGGAACGAAAGAATTGTAAATGCCGTGATCTCAGTAGCGTCACAATATGATCATCAACTAAAGACTGCAAGTATTTACTAATAGTTTTCTATCGTGTTACCAGCTGCAATGGACTGAGAGCGCTTGGAGTAGCAGCTTACCTAGGTCTGCTCGGTAGCATCAACGTTCTCTTCATCCACCTCCGCAACATTCTCTTCTTCATCAGAATTCAGCGTCCCAATTTCAGGGTCACGCTCTTCAGACTCGTCATGCTGAGAGGTAGCATTGCCTTGGGCCTGAACTGCTGGGGTTTCGGTGGTAGAAGGCAATGAAGATGACGGGGCATCGGGTTTGAACTTGCGTTTCCAATCAGGAAAACGCTCGCCCATGAGCCTACCGTACTCCTCCCTTAACTGACGTATTAGCTCTATGAAAAGCAGTACAAAGTAGGAATCTGGCCAAGCAGGGGAAACACGAAACTCACCGGATGCCGTTCCAACTGGCACCCATTCTCTTCGCAACTTCCTTCCACTGCTCTTCGGACAATCTCGCATTCTTCACCTTGCAAATCTCCAGGAGAAGCGATAGACGTGAAGGAACTGTCCACTTCATCCTGGGACGTTTGTTCCTCTGACTATCTTCCTTCTTTGGGGAGTTCTTTCTTGATATAGCCTTGGTTCTGGTTCTCTTCATTGTGGTCTCGTACCAAGATTCTTATGGTGAAGGTTATGCTCAAAGACAAAAAGTCAAGTCAAGAATGCTTGAAGGCGCATAGGAGCAGCAAATTTAAGGTAGGTTAAGTCGTTCAGTGCAGTTTGGCACGTAGTAAGTAGAGTAAAAGAACCCTTAGCACCAGGAAGTGAGTAGATGGCAGGTTGTCGATGCCATGGCGAGTTGTGAGTCATGTGGCACAACGATGTCATCACGACTGCTATCATCCTCGATATGCGATGTCACAGCAAGCTCGATGTAATTCAAAAAAAGCTTACGCAGCTTCTCCCAGCTAGGTACAACTATAAAGGCCCATAGAAAATCACAGGCTGTGGCTTGCTGTGGAAGCTATGCCGTAATTAACCTCGCTTCAAACGATATATGTGAGGCAAATCAGAGATTACTGGGCTGATGATTGTAATTGTGATGTAGATAGTACTGAGGCAGCATCTATCTCTGAACATGCTGTATCCAGCATATAGAGTAATATGTTTGAGGCTTGATGGTGGTGAGATTGGGGCTATTGGGGCTAGCTGAGGCAATTCAAGGAAGTACGGTGGTGACCCAACGAGGATTCAGGGCCTCTGTTATACAGCTAGTTGTTGGATACTACTACCTGTCATGAATTCCCTGATCTTTTAGTCGCTATTTTTATCTTCAGTCTTGGAATATGATCATCTGGGTTGACCAAGGCAAAGTGGCATGGATGGCTCGGTCTCCACCACAGGCTCGATTTGACGACCAGATTTGGCAAATGATTGGCAAGTTAGTCTGATCTAAGACTAGTTGTGATCTTTCTTTCTTCTCAATTAAACTCAATCAAATCAAAGTGTCTCTAATCAGGGTATAAATGACCACGTGATCGTCAGCTAACTCTGGGGTGCAATACTCGTTGTAATGTATGCGGTGATGCGTATGAGATGTGGTGAATCTCAGAGTGGATGTGCGATGTCATTGAGGATGATTTCACCCTTTCTTTATTATGCGAGTGAATTGCTGATCTTACAAACATGGCTTGGGCACCGATGGATGAGCATTATAAAGTGGAGCTTATCCTCTCCACTGGCAATTCCTTCTTCGACCTTTCACCCCTACCCTCCCGTGTCAAGAAACTTCATTCTCTATTATCATAGAAGCTTTCGTCTCCCAAATTCTAGTTTCAACCATGCCCAAGGAGGTTACCAAACGTGGCAAGGCCATTGAAACAGATACTCCAACGGCCTTGTTCTTATACTCCATCCTAGGACAGCTGGAACTCAGACAGGTTTGTCCTGTTCAAAGTGATGTTATGGACGTGTCTAACTTGAGTCAGGTTGACTGGGAGGGTGTGGCACGAGATTGTGGAATCTCCAATGGCCATGCCGCCCGGATGCGATACGCTCGTTTCAAATCCCAGATGGAGAATAAGTATCCAGACTCCAGTCCTGCTCTATCTAAGAGGGACAAACAGAAGTCGAACAAGAATCGTTCTTCCAAGACTGGACAGAAGATTCTTCCAAGTCCGTCCCCTGAACAGCCATCCCCTGAACAGCAGGGCGAGCATACTCATTCTCTAATGAAAGAGCCCGTACCTCTCACGCCCACCACAATGCCGTCTACTCATCAGCCAGGTGCGAGTCAGTTTCCTTCCATGACTTTTACACCGGGAATGAAGCAAGAGTATCCGGGCTATTATATGCCTCCTTGGCAAGAATCTTCCTCGGGACATTCTGCCAGGGACGCCGTGGACCTGACCCCAAACCACACTCCAGACCACAATCCTAAGCTTTGCAACGTCCCCTCCCTGGATGATGTTCCTCACCACACCTCTGATTCAATGTCGACTCTTCCGATGGCAACTATGTCGACATCGATCATGCCGCAGGGCTCTACAGCTTACAACCCAATCGACTTGAGCGGGTATGGGAATGCAGTTGAGTATCAGCCTCAGCCCCAGCTTCAGTTCCAGCACGGGCTAAGGTACTATGACTATGATTGGCCCTTGGTATATCACAACCAAGCCAGTCTCTACTGGTCTAACCCTGAGTCAAATCAAGTGATCGCGGGAGAGAAGACGGAGAGCGAGCATCGGATCAAGGAGGAACCGCTGGAAAAGGAGCATCTGACTGAGGAACATCTGCTGGATGACACTGCTGTTAAGAAGGAGTAGGATGGTCAGATGTGGAAATCAGGCTCTTCTTTTGCATGCTTTCGGGCCTGTCTGATGGCAAGTTTTGTAGGAGGTAAGAAGTGATGTTCATGGTATGTGCTTTATTGAGATTCGCATTTGGATATTTCTACAATTTGAAGACGCGACATCAATACAAAAAGATTGCTTCATGATATACAGCCTGATAATCGCATGATTGCGTAGACTCCGAACCCTCTCTCCCCCTCATGCACGGAAGAGACCATGTGTTCTCTTCAAGTTTTGAACGATGACCCGATTTGAAAACACATCAGGTGGTGCTTCGCAGTTAGTGTTATGGCAGTGACCCCAATCGAATAGAGTCTACCCTGGCCGAGGATTCTTACTTCTGACCGTGTATTGACTCCATTTCGATCTTCTGCATCCTTCATGCGACAGCCTATCTCTCCACATAATCCTTACACGACTTCGGTCAAATCGTTCACTTGTGTAAGTCAATCTTTGATCTTCTAATTCTTTCCAAGGTTGAAGCCAGCTATGAGATGAGGAGGTCAGGCCTGTTCTTTGACCTTCTGTCTCCATGTTTCCTCCAACAACATTCCTCGGAGCACTGCACACCTCCACTCACTCACTCGCTCATCTCCCACAACAGTCCTTCGCCTTCAACCATATCACTACCGTAAACCTGTCGTGTTCAGCCTGATAGCCCTGTCTAACCTTCGCAAACTGACCTCTAAGCTCCTACTCTACTCCACCACAAGCAACATGGCTGGTGCTAAGACCAAGTCCGACGATGATATTCCTCAGGCAGATGCTCAGTTCATCGTCCGATGCCTCATGAACATGACTTCTGAGAGACAGGTCGCCTCCCTTTCTCTGACACTCATCCTTGACCCTGATCATTACTAACTCTTTACAGGTTGACTTGAACGGGGTTGCCGCCGCACTTGGTCACACCAACGTTCAATCTACTGCAAACCGGTTCCGCACCCTGCGCAAGCGTTACGGTTTCGAGCTCGAAGCCACTCATGTCGGCAGCCCCAGCAAGACAGACAACGCATCGGCTGGAGATACTGGTGGTCAAGACGTTCAAGTTGCTCCCGAGATAGCTACTCCTACTAAACGCAAGGCGTCTGTGAAGGGTAACCCCCGCAAGAAGGCCAAGGCCAAGGCCAAGCCGGCTTCGACTGATGAGCTCAACCACGTCGATGAAGCTGAGATTGAGTCCGAACTTGATCCGAAAGTAAACACGAAGAGCCGCAAGAAGGGTGCTGCTGCCCGCACCAAGCCTGCTGATAAAGGGGAAGCTATGGTTGCGCCTGAGGAGAAGGATGAGACTGTTCCGAACAACGAAGTGATCTAAGTCTTCTCAAGCTGTTGCCGACACTGGGTAAAGCTATCTTCTACGTCGCGGATCTGTTCCTTCGCTTACGGCTATTCGTACTACAGGCAAGTGGGATATTTGCTGTCGTTTTTCTCGATTTTCTAAATCGATCTCATGTTGTTGTCTTTTTCAGAGATTGGCTATTGTAGCATGGGAAGGGGGTTTTCTGCCACGTATGCAGTCTTTGCACTTCAATTCTAGCCAGTTATCAACTTTGATCCTTGGGGGGAAAAGTTCTGTTGCTGTTGCTTCTGCCTTCAACACGAAAGAGCCTGGATAGCAGATTGGAGGAGATGAAGTTGTCGCTGCATGGAATACAATGGGTTGACTGCCATTGCCTTCGCTTTCTCTTATCCCACCGAAGTAATCCTCTAAGCACTGTATCTCATTTACACGTGCTCTTCTAGATCTCAAGATTATCCTGAAGCAGGAAATCCAAACTCATTCATCACTTCGTCCTTAACAGATCAGTCTATGTCGACTCATCCAGTCCCCCCTCCGACACCTCACTGCCAAAACCCCCCATCCCACCAGCCCGGGTGTTAAGACTCACCCCCTCCCAATATAATCTCGCATTTCTTCCTATCTTTCTCTCACTTGACTTCTTTACCCCATCTTTCTCATCCATCCTCCCTCATCTCCTTACACACAACCTCCACCTCGCAATCAAAACCTCACCACCAGCCATCCACCAACACTCTCCACAACAAACCACTACAAGCACCTCAAAGCAAGACCACAAGGACCATCAACCCAAGACGGAATGGCTCCAAGCACCCCCTCGAGATCCAAACTCGCGCGCATCACGGCAGACGACCATGTGCAGTTCCTGCTCAGTTGCATCCGCCACGCGACCGGCGGGGGAAAGGTAAGTTCCTCAGTCTCAGTTCCTCGATTATTTCCCCAATTCAATTCCCAACTGCTCAGGTCTATACCTAAGCCAGCCAATCTCGAAGCAATCTCTCTGTTCCATTTCCTTACTCTGTCATGCCCCCCCCCCAACTTCCGGAGGAATGGACAGAACCAGGTTACCAAGGAGCTTGACTAACGAGACTCGACACAAATAGATTGACTTCACCAAAGTCGCTAATGAATGCGGAATCGTGTCCAAAGGAGCTGCGTAGGTCATGCCTCCATCCTCATGCGGCCACGATGCAGACAAAAAAACAAAGACAGACAAACAGACTAACGAATGGGCTCCCAACCTCAATGCAGAGCCAAGCGCTACGAACGTCTGCTGAAAGCTCACCAAATCAACCCGGCGGGCGGAAGCACGGTCAACAGTACCACTAACAATGAGAAGACCGGAGAAGATGAAGCGGATGGATCTGATATTGGTGAGGCTTCACGCAACAACGGTAAAGGAGGAGGGGGAGGGGGCAGGGGGCGGAAGCGCAAGGGCCCTGCTGCTGCTGCTGCTTCGGTCTCTGGACAGAAGGGGAAGAAAGTAAAGACAGTGCATGAGCGTAAGAAGAAGCTGGCTGTGGCTAGAGCGCACAATTTGGTGGAGATGACTGATTCCGGGGATGACCGGGTCAAGTTGGAGAAAGATAGTGACGATGATGCTAGTCTTGATGGGGACGACATGGCCAGGGAAGAGCAATTGACTGATGAGGCGAACATCAAGGAAGAGCCTGGGTTGGATCTGGTTGGCTTGGGTGATATTGCTTCCGAAGAGGAGTCAATTACTTAGAACTTTGTGGTGGAAGGGAATCCGCACTCTTCGTTTGGGATTCGGTTAGTGAGGCTTTCGTAGCGCTTTGGGTCCTTCATACTCCTAGAGTCACTCCTAGGTAATGTGGACCTCTAGACTACTGGTTGTTTAGCGAAAGAACTGGCTCAGTTATTTAACGCTCTTCGCCTTTCTGGTTACTAGGCGGGCGGTTTGTAACTACGATACAGTCATCGGTCTTCTAGAGTCGCAAAGGATGATTCTATCATTTCTCAGGGAATAAGGATGGTGTGCATAGAATTCGAAAAGACTCTATTGCGACCAAGAATGCATGGAAAATTAGAGGCATCAAATCTATAGTTGGTCGATGGCATATCAAGATAAGTGTGCTCAAAGGGTATCAGTAAAATGAGAGACCAAACACAAGGACAACAGCCATTTCGTCCTAGAATCGGGTATGGTTAACAAAAATAAATTCAAATGGCACGTGCAGGCCTTACGCCTCCACGGCTCACATCATCTTGTAGGGTATCACTGTAGACCTCGCTGGTCCAAGAAGAGTAAGGGATGTCCGCTTAGAGGTCTGCCATCACAGACTCCAAGATTTTGCGTTTATAAGTAGATAGAGCGCGTTCTTTCTTCTGCATCTGCGCTCGGAGCTTCAAGTACCGTTGCCTCCAAGTGGCTTCAGGGACGGCCCCCTCTGCGCCGTCGACTTCGTATTCGGCATCGGTCATGCTGTCCAGCTCCGCAACACTATTCTCCAGCTCGTCAGTCGTCCTGAGTGAGCCTTCAAGTTTGGTGCTATCGGGCTTGCCGATGTTGAGATTTCCATATGTCACCTTGGTTGCGAACCGAAGGCCGTATTTGTACTCATGCATGATGGTATACACATGGTTCGGCGTGCTGTTATCAGGGCTTGGTACATTGGAGGGACCCAGCGGCGTTGTCTCGATGTGGATGGTCATAACACTTTCGGTAACACCTGGATAGCCAAATTGATGTCCTAGACCCAGATGCAATGCAGACATGAGAGCTGCCGAGTTGCCTGGTAGCTTGCCGTAAGTGGATGTAAGGCTTGCAATAACAGATGAGGCCAAAGCCCGTCCCTCGTCCGCACTGAGAGAAGCGGACCGACCAACAACTTTGCCGCGAAGAAGCTCGCCTGCTAGTACACGCACAACGTCGTCCAATGTGATCTCTATTTGTGGAACAGTATTGCGGTTGGCATACGAAGAGGGATTGGTGACGCCGACATTACCAGCATAATCGTTGAGGGGTGCTAATGTCCCGTTTCGCTGAACAGTCTCTGTTTTCATCATGCCAGAGGCGCCATGAATTCCATTTACAACCAAGGTCGGAGGTGTCGCAAGGCGCACAGGGCCCCCAGGGTGCTGTGGCACCTGGAGCTGTAGTCTATTCGGCTTGGGCCCCAAGTGAAACGGTGTAGGTGATTGTTGGTATGACGAGTCACTAAAGCGACTCGCATGATCTTGATCGAGTATGATAGCGGGAGACGATCGGACTGCGGAACCCTGTAGGTGAGCAGACTCGGTGCGAACAGGGTTTACGGGGAAGGACGAGAATGGACCTGACACCGTTCCTCGATTCGGAGGTCGGCCCCGCGTCTTCCCATTGCTTCCGTTGTTGCTAGGCCAGGCGGATGACACAGCTGGGCCATGGCGTCTTTTAGCGCGCGTCTTCTCGCCGGTCGATGGTGTTACTGCTGAGCGTGGCTCTGCAGGCTGAATGAAGATTTCCGATTGATGATTAGTCCTGGGGATGATGGCTGAATGAGGATAGCCATTGGGCGAGGCATCGCGTTCAATAGGCCTCCACCGTAAGTCCTGACTTTGCTGGGGAGCATGGTTCATAGACGATCCTTCCGCTGAGAAGGACTGTGCGTTCCCCATCCACGGATCACTCGACTCTATGTCATCAGGAAAGGCGCTAAATGGAATAGCGCTGGTCGGAAATGCTGAGGTCTGCCCGGGAAAAGAACCTGGATGAATCACTCCCAAGGAAGTGTCGAGTTGTGGTCGTTTAGCGGCCTTCTCCATTGCCTCGAGTTCGGTCCGCTTCCGTCCACGTTTTGGCTTCCATTGAGGAATAAGAGCTCGCAAAGTAAGGTCTTCTTCAAGTGGTACCCCATCTCGATTTTCGCTGATGATATCGCTGGGCGGAAGCTGGGTATAATAAGGATGCGAGTGTCCCAGACAGTATTCGAAGAAGGCATCGACATGCATCGCGCGCATCCAGCGCTACCAGAAGTTAGCGCTTGAGCTTTGCCTTCTTATATGACGAAGCATCAGAGATAGAAGAACGAACGGACCTTAAGTCGCACTGCATATTGCTGAACCTTCTGCGTACTTTGTTTCTTTTCCATGCAGGGTGGCTCCACTCCCAGCTCGATAGCAAGTTGGATCCATGTCTTCAACTCCTTGCTATCGAGCTTCTTAATCAGTTCCCAGAGCGCAAAAATACTGAAGCTCTTTCCATCGCTTCGTGGAGGACATCTAAAGGTTTTTCGTAGTTCCGTGGTGTCCATCGTTAAAGGTACGTTTGGGTTACAGTAGAAAATGAACATGATATAGGCATCGTCGATGGTCGCGTCTGTAATGTCACGAGACGGAAGGGATCGGGCTTCGGCCTGCTCCATCTGATCTCGCGTAGATCTCTGGCGCAATGTGTCATAACCGGAAGGCGACAACGACCCTGCTTGGCGCACTGGTGCTGGTGCTGAGGTAGGGACTGGTGCTGGTGCTAGCGCTGGGGGCACGCCAGGACGTGGCGCGGTTGGCGACGCCTGTAAGCTGCGCGGGGTAGCTTTGCGGTGAAGAGGGGGCGATTTGGAGGTAGCAATCTGACTCCGAGCACTACCTATTGAGGATGCGCTTGTGTGTAGTCCAGGCTCTGGAGCAGGATACCTGGCGTACTGCTGGATAATCATGGGCGGAGGCCCGAGATCCGTCCGGTCTGGCTGGACAGGCTGGACAGGCTGGTTGATCACATTCGAAAATGAGGCTTCCATTTTGCCGAAACGCTGAAGGAGCGATGTAACGATGAAACTGAATAAACGAGATGGAATGCATAAGTATACTAGTAAGACAGCGGAAGGTCTCAGAACTGGAGGGCTGGAACGCGCCAAAATATAAAGTCGTATTAGAAGCAGTCCAGTAGGTGAGTACCTAGCGTAAAGCACGGGTATTTCGGGGGCCAGCTCAGTAATGCGCGATTGGAGGAATCGAACCCTCGTGATAGGTTCGTGGGGAGATCGAGTACACGGATGAAGGTACCTGGTGTCCTGTTGATGATAAGGTACTGCGACTGCGATGATGTACTGTATATATACACAACTTTCAATAGAAATGGCAACGCAACATTGTTGAAGCAATCAAAGCAAATGAACCATCGCAACCGCGACTGAGGAAATCAATCCACATTGTTGATCGCAAGAAGCGCCCGACAAGAAAGGAAGAAAGAGAGGGAAAAAGAGGAGAGGGAGGGTGGCTGGACGAGAGTGGGCGCTTTAAGGAAGGCCGGCCGATGGGATAATAGCCTGGAGAGGAGCTGAGGCCCGGGTTTCTATTTCGGGCCTTCCCCTCGATTCCCCTCCCGGCTTAGTCTGTGGAGGGGGAGAAGTTTTGATGGCTGGACGACCACCAGCGCCTGTCACGCAGTCACACCCGCCCGTCACATCAACATCCATCCATACCCCTTTTGCTCCGCTGGCCAGATAGTGCACGCACCACGTGACTACTTATTTAGTTAATGTTGCAACTGGCTACAGATGACATGACAATCCAGCAACTTCCCTTCATGACCGACCATCTTTTGAAGACCCGAGCCATCGCAGACTGATCATTAGTTTCGTAGCCGGAGATTTGTCTCCGTAGCTGGAACCTACTACTTTGCCCATAGACCCCTGCAACAACTACCAACTTACGAAGGGCCGCCGGTGACCCGTGCATGAACATACCTCGCGCGGCTCTCTGCCAATAGGTGTTCAGCATGAAAGTGATATGCACTGCGCAGTCTGTACATGCGTTCAGCTTTCCTGAAGATGTAGTCATCTATGTCTATGGCTTCAAGCTTGGGGATGATGTCACTGTTAACCAGAGCAAGCATTTTTCGTGCTTGAATCACTGGTTTCTCCATTGTCCCAATTCCTGGACAGTCTCAGGTCGTCACTTCAGGTTCCTCTACGGAGTAGTTCTAAGGGAGACAATTCTGGTGGGGATGAGCGCATGTGTTACTGTTTTCAGATTCGGAGTATCTTGAAGTCAGAGATCTAGAGGATCTAAATTCGAAACGATCAAAATAAACTCAGGGCAAAAATAGGAGATTGGAAAGGATTAGTGATAACGAATAGCTACCGTTGGTGGTTTAGTAGACATAAGCACTTGTGAGCACTAACTCGTAGGGGACGCAGGTTGATTTGTAGGGCTATCCTTCTGGTGAGATTCGACACCATGGATCCGCTCCAGCAGGCACCGGCCTATAAACCTTGAATGGAGCGAGCACAGTTAGCCTAATGCAGAAGAAGTAGTTACTCCGTCAAGCCTCGGAAATCGATCAAGTTGCTTCAAATCGAACAGCAGCGAGACGCATATTCCATAAAGGACCACAGCACTGTTCGAGTCTACTGCAGATCCATGATTTATTGGTTGCAGGACTTCAGTTCTTTCTCTGTACATTGACTTTTTCTTTTCGTTCGTGCTTAGACAGTAGTACACGCGAGTCATCTGCATTGGACTTGAAGTGAGGGGCGAGTGTTCTTAGCCGCCGGTGGCCTGAGCAATCAGGCCAGAAGAATCGGATGATCATCCCCTTCTACGCGCACATCAGTTAGTTACTAAGTTAACTACGGAGTAACTTAACTAGTCATTGCTCCCCTTTCGTTCTGCCATCACCTTCCGGCACTAGGCCTTTTCCGTCAATGGCTCACTCCTCCGTTAAGTCGTCACTGCTGTAACTACGTAACTAAACTCGACCTATAACTTGACTAGTCACTCTTATCGATAAGTTCATCCCACTCCCCCCTTCCGGTCCCCTAACGTTAAGTTAGAGCAAGCATTGATCCAGAACTGGGGACTGCATGGCAGGCGACTTCATCCATCGACCCCGCAAATTTGATTCCTACCAGCCTCTATTCATCTCCACCGAGCCACTGCCTCAAGGAGACCTTCATCCGATTACTAGCAACGCGTCTGGGATGACTAACCAGCTCGTTGCTACCCTTGGGTGTTCGATCTGATGCTAGCCTTTCCAGTCTAAGTCTAGCTGTCCATGCGACGCTATCTACTTTACCTCACTTCCCCTGCAGTGAGATATAGCGTTTTAACGTCGCCTCATGATGGCTCCCACGCTACGAACCCCACCGCGTCAGCGCCCCTCCAGGCAGTCTCGACCTGTTCGATCGAGTCGAACTCAAGTCCAGTCCTACCACGAAGATAGCAGTTCCGATGATCGGCTCGATGAGGATACTGAATCCGATCATGCACGCGCCGAACGACTATCGCATTCGCTGCGGCCCCGAGATTCTAATCGCATGCCGACATCGTATCGGGAGGAAACCACCGAAGATGAGTTTGACGATTTCGGCGACGAGGGCACAGACGCGATTAGCCCCAGTGAAGCACCCGCACATGAACCTCTCACATTTTCTGAAGGAAATAACCATGCAAGAGATTCTACTAGGTCTACTCGTACACGGACCGTGAGAACAAGGTCCCAAACGATGAAGGCTAAGCGCCCGACCAAGAGGAAGCGAATGGAATTAGGGCGGCCGCTCACCAAGCGTCGCGAGATCCAAGTCGATGCTGATCCTTACGTGGGTTCGGGCGTGATCCCGCCGTGGCAGACGCTCCCTTATCACATACTACTCGATATCTTTGTTTGTGCATCATATCCTCTCATTGATGAAAGGACAACCAATAGAAAGAGCTCGGTGCAATGGCTCGTGAAAGTCGCTCTACTATGCCGCGCTTTCCATGAGCCTGCCTTGGCCGCTCTGTATCATTGCCCTCCACTGATCCCCGCTGCCAAGTCTCACAGCTTGCTACAGTTATTATCTCAACCTCAGGACCAACTTTCTACAAACTACACCAATAAGATCAAAGAGCTGCATGTCGATGTCGAAGCACTTTTGTTCTACAAAAGTGGTTCGACCCTGGGTTATTTTGAATTGCCCAAGTTGCTGGAAAGGACCCCTCAAGTCAAAACCTTACGACTCTATCATAGTCATGACTACGTTGTCGGCCTTCCGTCGTGGCTCATTCAGCGCTCAAAATGGACTTATCCAGATAGTCTTTTCGATGCAGTATCAACAAGCCCCATTCGACTTCGTAGCTGGGACTGGAACAGCCGCTTCATGGAGACTCAGAAGCTTCTCGAGTTGATGTCAGAAATGCACATCCGACCCGCATTCCATGGAATGCAAGAACTGCGATTGTTACACATCATGTCTGAAGACTTTCCTCACAGCAGACAGGTATTCCCAAGCTCCGCTGATAAAGAAATAATTCTGGCCGCCGCCCTTGCCGACCTTCCCGAATTACGACGCTTAGAGTTTATAGAGTGCTCAATCGTGAATGATCACCTCCTGCCCAACCTCGCAACCAATCTCACCTCCCTCACGATCAATAACTGCGACGAAGTAACTACCACTAGCTTTAGCTCGTTCATTGCAACGCACGGCCGCCATCTTCGAGAATTGATTCTCAGCCACAACCGTCACTTGAGCATGTCTTTCATAGTCAACCTGGCTGAATCATGCGAGCAACTGGAGGTCTTTAAAATGGATATATCCATGCATGATTGGTCTAGTTATCACGACGTTGAGCCTCATTTTCGGGAACTGCTTTCAGTGTCTGAGATTCCGACTTGGCCTTCCACCTTGCGTGAGATTGAGCTCCTCCAGTTGCGGAATTGGGACGATAGGACAGCGGAAGTGTTTTTCAATTCACTTCTCAACGCTGCTTCTAGTCTACAAAACTTGAGGCGTTTGGTGATCAGCGCGATTCTGAAAATCGGGTGGCGAGATCGAGCAACATTTCGTGAGAAATGGAAGGGCAAGCTGCAGAAAGTATTCCAGCGACGAAGTCACCCGCCCGACCCGAGACTCCGTTCTATCCCTCGACCTTCACTATTGTCTCACTCCGCACCTAACATGAAAGATGGGACTGCGGACTGCGCCAACAACAACTCCGATACACAACACAGCGGAACTTGGACTCCATCCAAAAGGAAAAGCGCGCGCATTGCCCAAAAACGATTTTCGGACGATGAAGCTACTTTCACCAAGAAGAGGCCAGGATCTCAGGAAGCTGATAATGAAGAGCCACTCGTCATTCAAGGCTTGTGTGATGTCGTCATGATTCGGATCGACAATCAGCGTCCGACGGAGACTCAATTCAACGAAGAAGACTTCCTCGACGACGAATTGAGTGGGGATGAAGACTGGAATGGTAATGACATCGACGTTGACGACGGAAGACATGCATGGTAGCTAAAACAAGCACATGGTAAGGTTTGTTGTGCGAAGCACGCTTCCTGCTCACCCTTTTGATCTTTCTTACCCGTTTATTTTCTGATATTGCTCGGTTACTTCTTTCGATTCTTTGCCCACTTACTCCTCGTCTTAGTAAGTGATTGCGACTGCACCGCTCGCAATACTTTACCTCCTACATGGCTTCACTTTTCTTTTTCAGTTTAGAGGGTATATTATACACTGGCGGCGGGCAGGAGTACTTCAGGGCGTCTGGCTTTGCTGCTCGGGAAAACCACAGTACAGCAATTATTAGGGAGTGATTTGGCTGGGTATACCAACTTTGCTAGTGTGTTGATAATCTTTCGCTTGTAGAGTTACGTTTCTTATATCATCAAGGACGTGAACCTTTGCTGCCGATGAGGATATTAAAATCACTTATATTGGGTGAGACTGATATGAACAATACGATAGACACAACATCTCAAACTACCCTGCAGAGAGACGAGTAGGAATGCCAAATTCTTAGCCCAGCTAAGCTCTTTGGCCTTTCACCTGCGCAGTTTCCCCACTATAGCTGTGACTCTTTGGAGTCAAAACACTGTGGCAGATATGTAACCGCCTACTGGTAAACCAAGTTGCCGTTGTCGTTCTCGATGTGCTCGGACAGGTTGACGTCGGCGGGGAAGTACTCGCCCTCCGAGTTGGCAAGCTCCGCGCGCAGCACTGGAACCTCACCACCACCCTCAATGGAGAAGGATACCTGGCGAGCAGTCTCGGAAAAACCGTTTCCGCCCCATTCAAAGCGGCCTGGTAATGTAGGGAGGGCGGTTAGAATCATTTGCTTATCTGTCACATAGCCTATCATGGACATACCTTCATTGTTTCCGAGGTACTCGTTCAAATCCAGTCTGGATTCAATCTCGTTACCTTCCTCGTTTCTGAGGACGGCAACCAAGATGTGGTTATCATCAATGCGGACTTCAGAGGCACTCAAGTGAAAACTCATAGTGACGGCGAAGATGAGGGGTTTCTGGGGAGAAAGTTCAAGTGGGTTTGTTTGATAGATGGAGTGTTGATGAGAAGAAGAGTTGGTAACAACGGAGGGAAGATGGGACCTTCTTATACCTTTGCTATGGTGATTGTGGAAGGGGCTGATTCACTAGGGTCCCCCCTCCATCACCCAGGTGCATTCCGCCCAGGTGCATTCCGGCAGCATATGGCTTGGTCTCATTAGTGGGCTTTATCGCGCGACTGAGTGGGAAGCAGCTAGCCTAGAAGCCGTGTTGGATCTTCCGTGGGGGCCCCTCCTCGTCTCCATGTGGTGTGGATGTCTAGATGTATGTTTTCTGGATGAATGTGTATGCACGATGCGCATACATTGTATCAGAAACTGCAATGCAACCATAAGCGAACGGTATTCGGCCACCAAGCCACCTACGAAAAACAGACATATCCAAAGCGTGTACATCTTGATTGCATCATTGTTGTCCTCCAGTGCCTCCCCCTTGCCCCGCCCACCTAATGGCGGTCTTTTTCCCTTTAGAAAGGGAACCCATAACAGTTGAGAGGCATGTCTCAGGGAGACTGGCTATCATTGTATCGGCCACCTATTTTTGTTTCACTGTTGAAACTCTCCGTAGCAATCGGCGGTCCTCCACCCCACTTGCGCGCCTAGTCTTCTTGGCGACGGTTCAGCGGTGGACCCTGAAGGGTTTCCCATGCTCTGGACCTCTCCACCCCCCCCGACGGGCTGTACTCACAACTCGGTGAATTGACGGCTCTCTCGCTTTCATCGTCTGTCTCTGTTGGTTCCAGCATGAGAGGGGCAGATCGGAAGGGAGGGTACCGGTTTAGGCAGAAGTCTTGGTATAGCAGTTGGACTATGATTTGGTATGGCTAGACCCTTGGTCCTGTCCTGTCTGTCCCCGTAGATGGTGGGGTTTCCTGATCCCGGAACAGCCACATCTCCACAGGTGATGGCAATGATATTGGTCTCAGGGCCGAGTGCCAAGACGACGATAGCTCTTAGTGTATATATAACACTGGTGTGGGAAAAATGGCGTACAGAGGAAGGGAATGCTCGTCCGTCGGGTGGCTGAGTGCATTTAGTGGTGATGTAGGAATTGTTTGCTATACTACTCCCGAGTATGTCGCTACTACTATATGTGCTTCCCTTCCATAGCCTTGCAGGGCTGAGTGCTTGGCGTAGGGAAGACTCGAGACAGGGCAACACTTGAAGGGTCGGGGTGTCAAATGGTAGGCATGCCACTCTCAATCCCACATGTTAGTGGCTGGTGTCTGCCACTTGTGGCAGGGTGAGTTGGCAAGCGGAAGTAAAGAGGGAAATTGACTCGCACAAGGATAATATCAGCCCATGTTGTGGTGGTGAGGTGGAGGGGGGAAAGCGGGGAGTTGCTTCTCCCCAGGGTCCGAAATTTCTCCTGATAGGCTAGGCTAACACTAACAACGCGCAAGTCGGTAACCTGCTCCCTCCTCTCTTTCTCCCTCGCTTCATTCCAATTCGTTCACATTCTTGTCGAAACTAACATCACTCTCATTGAGCAGAGCCATTCAAGCAACTCCTGGTAAAATATTGTACTGAGAGTTTTCCGCGTCCGCAATTTCGTACCTCCTTAAAATGGGCTCCAATCCTCATGGTCGCATACAGCGACTTTGACTGACCGATTTCGCCAGGGTGTTCATGTCTGAAATGAGTGAACATTGATTTTCGACCGTCATCACTTACTTCTGATAAGCAGAACCTGGTCGTGTCACTCGCTGGTGCAACAGATCCGGGCACAAACGTTACCTGAATCGAGGGTATTCGCTTTCCCGAATCGCATGGCCCAGGACTGGCAGCAATCCGCGAAAACATGGCCCTCATTATGGAGAGACTATCAGCGCCTGTACTTCGCAAGGATATGAGCTCATAGATTGTCGGTCGTTGCAACGCAGTGTTGACGCGCTTCTATGCCTCTTTCCGCGTTCCAACAATGCCTACGGTAGTTGTAGGAAACCGGTTCGAAGCTCAGGGATCATCTGCAACACCAAGGGTTGCCAACATTGGTGGACGAATTCTCACATATACAGAATACCAGGCTCGCGATGCCATTGAAGGAGAGCATGGGCTATAAGTAATATGTTTTTCAGGCAGTTGTCTTCAAGAAACACTAGGTGTCTGGATGCTCACATATCAAAAGCGCTCGGTATGCTTTGCCGGCTCCTCACAGACTGCGTAGTTGTGAGTACGCCAGCATAGGTAGTGACTAGCAAGGGCCTTCCGCTCAGATACCACGTCACGTAGAAAGTTGTGTACTTATAACTGGTTAGTTAACGCTTACTTAGCAGAGAAAGACTGGATGAGGCTAAGCCCGGCCCGGCAGAAATCATCTGTGCCACCCACGCATGTCTACGATCGGTGATCATTTGTATCCCGTTTTCATCTGAAGCTTACGATAACCAACCCTGTCCAATCTCCTGTTTCAGATTAAAACAGCTCGCCTTCTGCTTGATTGGCCGCTTGTTTCTTCCATGACATGAACGCTGCGGTCCTGGATGCTAGTGGTCAGTTCGGCTACTACAATCCCGACTTATCCCCTCTCCTCCAAGTATGTATATACCAAGGAGGCTGCTCGCTGAGCTCGATAGAAGCAAGTTGCATGTCATCTACACCTAGTATCGCAGGGTCGCATCATGGTCACTACATCTGAGCCAACTCGTCCTTGGGCTGACGGGCCCTGGCCCCTGATCGCGACACCTTCAAAGACTCGTGATGTTGTGAGCATCTTCTGCTCTCCCCAGAACTATTGGTTTCGTGCTAATGAGCACCATTAGTCGGAACATGCTGCCGTCTACATCGCAAATGAGATGGCTTTTGCCCACAACAGCATGCTCCGGGGACTGAACAGTATCTATCTTCAGGCCTCGTCCATCGAAAATCCCCAGGAAATATCCGACTTTCTCTTCCTCGTACATGCGTGGGCAAGCTGGGTATCACATCATCATGTCCTCGAAGAGGAGAAGATGTTTCCAGGATTCGAAAGCGTTATTGCGATTCCTGGCTTCCTCGAGGGCAACGTGAAACAACACCACACCTTCCAGCCTTTGCTGAAGCAGCTTCTGGAATACAGTAATAACACACAGCCTGTAGACTACCGCGCATCTGTAGTCCGGCAGTTGATCGAGCAGCTGGCTCCCAGCTTCCGCCAGCATCTCAGTGATGAAATTACGAGTCTACTTTCTATGGAACCTTATGAGGGAAACGCGTTGCTGAAAGTCTATAAGGAATGCGAGGCGGAGGCAGGCAAGCAAGACAAGGTATTTCCAAGCTGTTTCTTTCTTCCTGTCTTCCATCCTGTTCTTTAAAAGTTTCCCCCACTTTCTATCTCTCTTATCCTAGTTCCACGCTGATCATCCTCGACACAGCATGTGGTGCCTCCCATGGTGCTTGGACTCCGCGACATCACCTTCGAAGGAGGTAATCAGTGGCCTACCATGCCACCGCTGTCTGCATGGTTCGTTCACTACCTGTTCTCTGGAAAGCATTCTGGGTCATGGCGCTTTCTGCCTTGTGATACCTGGGGCAATCCACGTCCGTTGAAATTTGTGAATGGAGAATCCTAGGATACGGTAGCGGCAGATAACACGCTTTTTCACTGATTATTGGCACCATTATGTCGATTTGAAGTGCGATTGATTGTTCATCTGCATGTGGTGCTATCATGACCACTTTTTGCACCTATGACCGGCAATGACGAGGGAAGTTTACCGAAGTGAGATAGGTCTACGTATTTGGGTCGTCTGGTTGGAAGAAAGAAGAAATATAGTGTCTTATAGATCAGATTGCTAGCGATCTCTGATGCAGTACCTTGGTTAGCCATGTAATGCCCCATTTATGGAACATGATCGTCTCGAGCTTCTGTGGAGAACTCAGGATTTGTTATCCGCGCCGAATTGGAACTCATATATTGGTTGGTGGATTGATCGAGGCAGTTGGAAGCCGGGCAAAAGTACCTTACCAAACTTTGTGTGGAAAGAACAAGAAAACCACCCCTCACTCACACCGAAAAACACCTTGCATTCCCATCTCCCCAATGATCTTCATTCCATCCCACTAGTTCTCAAAAGCCTTGTCTACTAGTAGCAAAATGGATCTATTCATTTTTCGCATACTGTACGATGCTTTCCACTGCCTCGAATCATGGGTTGCTTCAAATCCCCTACCAGACGCACGGGATATCCGCTACGTCGAACTTACGGGGCCAGTCGCACCTTAGCCGAGACCATTGACCATTCACAACCATGAAGCGGATGCTTGGTGGCATTTTGGCGGCCGAAAGGATCCCCGAGACAACTGCAGCACAGTTACTGTCCGGTCTCCAAGAAACGAGCCATAACTAAAATGGATGGACCAAGCGCCACAGGGGGGGCGGACCCCGAGTTCACAACTTGATCAAGGCAAACTAACTCCGGGATAGACATTGGCCTTGGCTTCCGGTACTTCATCCCTCTTGCACGACTACTACTTGATTCAAGCCTCAGCAATGGTTTGTTCTCCCCCAATCCACGAGGTATATGCTGCCGTGGACCTCCTACAGCGGGTCGGTCCACTTCCGTTCGCTGTGCCACATGCCATGGTCCAGACGGCCTTCCCTGGCGAGAGTCATCACGACGTGACTTGTGACTCAGTATGTGTCCAAAACCTGGCTACTACAAGCCTAGTATTTCGGCTGCTTGTAGTCACAAAAGTCTCTATGCTTATCTCGGCTCATGACAGGTGTCCGATGACGAGTTCTTAGACTATACCGAGGAATTGTATGTAGCTGTTTAGGTACTAATATATATAATCTTGTATAATCGACGAGTGTTAATCTCTTATAGAGTGAGTGATACTTCTTGTTAGATTCCGAGATCATATCGTATCGCTATGAGAACGGACGATGATATTATGCTTATAAAGGTGGGGCGTACTGGTGCGCAATATAGATATTCCACTTCTTTTGGTTGCCATAAGGCTCTATATCTCGCAAGGGCTCCGAATGACGATAAACAGAATACGCAACTGGATATTGCGTGTGCAGTATAGCTTTAACCTGTTTTTCCAAGCTGACACTACCGACAGCCACCACATGTTTGCATTGCTTCTGGATGACAGGCTATATTTGCCGCCAATCGGCAACGACATCTAGGTACGTTGAGTGCGTCTTAGGGGATCATCTTCAGCTTGATAACATGTGCTGACTTTACAATGACCTAGAGAGTGCTTTATGTAGGCACCGGCACTGGTATTTAAGCAATGTACGTGTCGAAGCAGACCGAGTGGGTTGAGAAATCTAACAGTGCTGGCTGTTTTAGTGACTTTGCGGATGAGCATCCTTATGCCGAGGTTATCGGTACAGATCTCTCACTCATTCAACCAAGCTTCGTGCCCCCAAATCTGCAGTTCGTGATTGACGATGCATGTGAGTACTGGATCTATCCCAAAAGTCATTCTGATTATATTCACACTCGTACTCTGTACGGAGCAATAGCAGACTGGTCTCAATTCTATCGCAAAGCTCTGAAGTAGGCCTATCCCATCCCCCATGTTCTCCTAGGAACGCTCCAAAATAACACCACCATTGACCACAGTTCAGGCATCTGCGTCCTGGAGGATTTTTTGAACAACTGGAGATGTCCATACAATTTCGGTTAGATGATGGTACTTTGCCAGACGATCATGTGCTGAAGATCTGGTCAAAGACGATGATTGAGGCCAGCGAGAAGCTAGGGAAGACTTTCCGCATTGCTGAATTTGCTGCTGGTTACATGCGAAACGCAAGCTTCCATAATGTAGTCGAGCGCCGGTTCAAACTGCCGGTTGGCCTTTGGAGCATAGACAAGAAACTTAAAAGTCTAGGAACGTGGAATCAGGTGCATTGCGAGCACGGTATTGAGGGCTGGGCTATGGCATTGCTCACCCGAGTCATGAAGGTAAGTGTAATTGATTCTCATTACATGCTGGTGTCTGCTCCATTTCCGACTGTTCAGGTTTGTGGTTGTCTTTTTGCGTGCTACTGAAGGATACGGCTTGGTGGATGCTTACAGTATTCTCAAACACTTAAGTGGAAATTTGCAGAGGTACAGGTTTTCTTAGCCCAAATGCGCAGGGTCTCCGTGATCCAGATGTGCATGCTTACTTCGAGGTGTAAGTCGACGCGAGTTGTGCATTCATTCATACTTTGCCAAGTCTAGTAATTCTCTCTCACGGTCTGTTTCGAGGGGATAGTGTCGCTGTTTACGGCCAAAAGCCTATGCATGCAATTTAGCTCAGGAGCTAGGTTGCCATACGTGAGATGTCTCCGGACACGCCGATGGTCGTACTCTGAGAACATGGAATCAACCACCAAAGGTATCAGAATTCAGGTTTGGTAAGTCTCGGAGCACCATATTAGATAGAAAAACGACCTCCCGGTACAGAAGCGTAACCTACCAATTTGTCAGAATGCTAATTGGCTTTGACCATTGCATATAATTGCCGCCTTTTCGGTAGGACAGCCCGAAGTGCATCCAATGCCGTCTGACATCAGAGTCAAAGGCTAGTTTAGGGAGAACAGTCGGAATGGTATGCACTTCTCGCGTTATAGGTTCAAGTACTTGTCTCTCACTGAGGTCTTCCAAATGAGGAGAAGCCGCAGCAGATGAAATAGATGCGTTAATCGAGACTAAGTGGCAAGTTACTCAGAAAGTACATTAGATGAATTGATGATAGCTTATCAATCTGTACAGTAGGCTATCTGGCCGATGTTGTCTATGCAGTCCGTACAGAATCACCTTGATGAATTTAATAGAGAAATCTACCTAGCTTTGCGGTGATGCGTTGTGAAGCCTTCTCTTGCATCTGTTCAATGAAGCAGGAAGATAAGCATTCAACAACACGTTATAGGTTTGTGTTATAATGGAACTGAATTAGTGTGTTGCTCTAGGTACTCTCTGTAAGGTAACCAGAAAGCCTTACTGTTGATGTGTTGGTTGCTAGGTAGTAAGACCTCACTGTACTTGGCTGTTAAGTGAATCATACCTAGGCCTGATCTCTTTCTTTTTACTTACTATATCTTTTTGCTCATCTTCCTCTTCTTTTACTTTCCCCTTCTCTTCCTCTCCTCTAAGACTTTCGTCTCTTCCTCTTGCCCTTACAAGTACCATACACAACTATCGTCTCGACCACATCCCTTGACTTCCACACATATAGTACCTCATAAACATCAGCTCAAAGCTTGTCTTCAAGATGCCAATGAACTGGAACGACACGGCAGATGCCAAGGTATGCCCTTCTTCCTCCCTTCTCTGTTTGGCAGCAACAACATAGCTAACAGCAAGGATAATAAAGCTGCTTCTCGCCCTCATGAAGACCAGCGGCAACCTCAAGCCCGACTACGAACGTATTGCTCAGTACCTGGGCCCTGGTATGTCTCAAATAGTTTCTCGCACCCCCACTGGATCCTGTTCTTCGAGCACCTTTTTCCCTTTATGAAAGCCCCAGCTAACCATCCGTATTGCAATACATCTTAGAGTGCACCGCCTATGCGGTCCAGCATCGTTTTCGGATTTTGAAGGAACGTGCCAATTCGAGAGAGACTGCCGATGGATATCCAGCTGTTCCTTCAACTCCCACTAAGGGTACCTCTGGTGCCCAGAACTCAGCTGTCAATGGGACTCCTACTTCTGAGAAGCGCAAGAGGGGAAGACCTCGCAAGGTGGACGGTGCTGATCTCGAAGTGCCCGTGACTCCGAAGAAGAGAGGCCGCGCCAAGACGGCTATGCCCGAGTCAGCAGAGGCAGAAGACGATTATGGTCTGGGTGCTCACACTAAGGAGGGAAACATGATTGGTGTTGTTATTGACAAGGGAGTTTAATGGATCGAGTCGTTCGTTGTGTTCTGATTGCCGAGCTGATGTGACTAGATCTGGTTCTTCAATTACTTATCTCACCATGAGGATGTGGATTCCGGTTGTTGTTACGGTGGTGTCGAAGATCGAAAGACGAGATGTATTGAAGTGGACTCTTGCGTCCTGGGAATTTATTCCAACTCGTTGCGAAGCTCTAAGAAATCTATTCTACTTGATACACATACTGCTACTGCTGGAAACTGTGATCACGCTGCAGATAAGAATTCATTTCATCCCATTATCGGGCGAAGAAACCGTAAACGAAAACGCCAGTGTACAACAATCTCGATGGATGCACGGTTAATACAACAAATCTAGGAAGCAAGACAAAGGCACAACAACCTCTCCACGATTCAGGCAGCGAGAATCCAGATCATCACAAGAACTAGGAGGGAGGTACCGATGTTGGCCATAACGACCTTGAAGTGACCCTGGTCCTTGGCACCCTGGACGAGAGCAGTGGTCTAACCGACGAAAGACTGCTTGGCCGTAGCGGTGACGAGGGCGTAGGCCTTTGCACGCTTGCAGCCAGTGGTGTGGTAGCAAATGTCGGCCATGTACTTGTCGACAGCCCAGGTGACTCACCAGTGATGGCGGACTTGTCAATGGCTACGAAACACCGGCGAACCTATCTAGATGTAATTCATCATCATACGACGAGGCGTTGCGACAACCATTTCAGGATCCGGGCAGTACTCCGAGGCCGAACTCTCGGTCTCAACCTCCTTCTCATCACCGTCATAGCCTGTCCAATCGATCATTCCCGGAGCCGCAGAAGTCTGCTTGCGCACTCGCTTGGACGGGCTGTTCTGGTCGACAGGAACAGGAGCAGCTGGCCCATTAACCACATACAGAGGATGACCCGCATACAGTTGATTCGCCGCTCCTACTGCGAGAGGTGTCTTCCTTGTCGGGGTAGAGTCGAGGGTATTGTCGATGCCAAAGGGAGTGGTTTCGACTTCCATCTTTACGGGGCCGTCGATCTCACTTTTAGTCACGGACTCGGGGGGGATGGACTCGGCTTTAACAGCATCGTGCTTGCGCTTGGCTGAGCTGGGCGTGGAGGGGGCGCTCTTGCGGGACTTGCGCGGTGTGGCAGTAGGGGTCGTGTTGCTGTCGCTTCCCTTGCTGATGCTGAAGGAAGTTCCGGCCATGTTGCGGATCTTGACCAGTCTCTCGCTGATAGCTCGAGGTGTTGGGCCTTGTTGATTTGCGGAAACGGCTGGCGATAGGGTGAGAATCAGATTCATATGTGAGCATAGGGATGGAGGGACCTACGCCATGCTTCAGCAACCTTTTTGGAGTTGACGGAGAGGTTGTGCGTCTCGAGTATCTTGAGGAGAAGCTGTGCGTTTCTGTGAGTGTTCGGATTTGGGATTGGGTTAACGGAGTTGGGGAGGGCCATACTAGTTGATCAGCCTCAGGTGTCCAACGCATGTTGGTGTTTGAGAGTTGAAGACTGGATTAGATGATAGAGGATTGTAGATAGAGAGGGTAGGAGGAGACTGGTAATCAAATGTGGTATGGGAAGAGTAAGAGAAGAGAGTGAAGGGAATACCAAGTATAATCAAAGAGAAATGAAGACCCAGTCAGGATGATTCTTTGCTTTAAAGTGTTGACTATACAGTATCAGTGAAAATTCTAGCACTGAACTAATGTTGCTTTTAGTGAAATTTGCCAGCCTCGCTCGGTGAGAAGACCTGTTTCGGTACAGTAGACTTGTCAGTGTTCAAAGGTAACACTCGCTTCATTCATTAACTTTACAACTCGGCTCTCAACATCCTCCATCCCCACTGTTGGCATCACGATCGGCGATGTTTCCTCCAATCTCCTGGTTGACTGGTGGCTCTGCAGCCATTTGAGACATGTTACTGCCTTTTGATCTGTTCCTCCATCTCGAGCCGTGCTGCAGGAATCCACTTGCCTGCAGCCGCTGTTTGGGCTTTCCCTCCGACCGGCATCCTGCGTCTTTCCAAAGTGACTCGTCTTCTGGTATACATCCCATTCAACAAGGTACAGCACGCCATCACCCTGATCCAGACTCTTGGACGCTTATCTTTATTCTCTGTGAGCCAGACAAATTCTACAGGTCAAATTGTGCCGGACTTACGCTGCAACACAACATCGTACATTCCTTGCCTGTCCGCGGTTCCCCGACAAACAGAAAGCGCCAGCAGACAAGGATTGCTACCTATCGCAACCCGTATCTCAACAGGACTTTTAGTACAAACTTGAGAGACTTTTTATGACCCCTTCTCTATTTCTGGGAAGATCTGTTGACGTCCTTGTGTTCTGGTCCAGGTGCATCTGGATTCTTGGTTTTGCGCTGTCAATAAATACAGCATTATTGTTGTTCTGGTTTCTCTGGTCAGAACCTCGATTTGCAGTGTCTCACATCTCCTACGCTCTTCTGTGTTGTGCTGTGCTTCGCAACAGACATTGTACCCAAGTGGTCTTAAGACCCGAAATACAGCATCGTCTTCTCTCCTTCTTCTTGAACAAGATGGTCAATTGGAAGGCACCCGAGTCTACCGATCGGCTCATTGCATCGCTCATCGTGGCACATCCTGGCCTTAAGGTATGTACAGTCTAATACCCCACCCCGGCCTTCAAGCATCCCCTCTCAGCCACAAGACTACATCCTAACGAATTGATGCAGCTTGACTATCGAGCCATGGCCATAGCCTTCGGGCAAGGTGCAAGCTACGACTCTATCGAGGGCCGGTTCCGCCGCTGGCGGAAGATGGCAGACGAGCTACGCGGTGAAGTCGAAGCCAGAGGCATCAGTCTCACCGAATTTCGGGGCCGCAATAGCTTGTCCGGCTCGTCGACACCGCGAACCCCACGAGGACCTCGCAACGGGGTCAGCAAAGCCGGCCAGTCAGCCTCATCATCCAGGAAAGATGGCCGCACCGTCTCCACACAGAAAACCCCAACCAGGCCCATGAATAACGGTAGCAGGGCTAGTGCTATCCGCGGTGAGAGCCTCGTACAGGCAATCTTTGTGGAAGATGGCAGCGAAGAGGAACAATTCAAGTTCAAGCGCGAGAGTAACGAGGTGGTGGTGCACTCCGGGCTGGCAACCCCGGTCGCGGAATCGAAAGATGTGATAATCGTGGACTCTCCGGTCGGTGGTTCTGCGCTTGCGGCCCCGAGACAGCTTAACCCGCGGTTGGAGAAGAATGCACGAAAGACCATTGTGCCGGACCTGCCATCTATCTCCGCTGGCTTTGAGGCAGGGCTTCCGTCTTCCGCAGGTGTTGGTCTGAGTTACCTAAACTATCATACGATGGACGATATGTCGCAACACCTACACGGCAATCTTATCGGATTCGATCATCTAATGGACAAAGTTTCTTCTGGTTCTTATATTGGTGGGGATGTCATTTGAATCTCTATGGCATATGTAACGCTTTTTTCTTCGGGTGGGATTTGTTCACTGTTGTTTCTAAATCCTTGCATTTCCACATAAACATTTCGGTCTCTGTGTTCTCCAATCCTCTGAGAACTTCCGAGAGAAGGAGTGGCGATTTTGTGTGGCTGAATCGGCGAGTGGCTACAGCTGCCATACCATGGCCACTTTCCTGGAGTCGATAGATCACATTGCGCTTGTCATGCATCCGAGCTCCGGAGCAAGATGATACATGCTGCCGCGCGCGGGCCTTCGTAAAGCTCAGACATTCTCCTTTCGTATGCACAGTCAATGACACTAATGTATGAACTCCAATCTAACTTGTGATTTTGGGATCCGGAAAAGTGCAGTACATTCTCCCTTCACAGCATGAAGTCCTAAGGAGTGGGGGGGCATCGATATCAACCCTAGCCCTGAGCCCTGAACCCTGAACCCTACCTACTCATGCTTTGACTTGATGGCTGGTATATTTATGCTCGCTCAGATGCAGCTTTCCCTTCTCATTTTTTGGGCTCGAGAAATGAGCAAGAGCAAGAAAGTACATACAGTACTACGACTATCGCTAGACGTGATATACGCGCGTGAAAAATGGACGGATAGCGTATGTACCAGGCATAGTAGAAGACTGTAAAACGGTGATGCATAAAGACTCCTGCTCCAGGAATTATAGCTTCACAGCGTCCTCACCTTTAGTATTTCATAGCTGGACCTACAGCACGCACTCACACCCACTAACCAAACCCAGTCCCACTATCGCCCTACTTGCAAAGCAAACGACGTCACCCTTATAATCTCCCTGCCGCCCTAGCCGGCTTCAGATGCGCCGTAAAAACCACATGCTGACTCAACGCAAGGAGGGTCTCGGACTCATCATAGATCTGCAGGCTCACGTCGTAGCGACCGCGTGCGACTTGATACGAGGTGGAACGGATCAGAACCCATTCCGTGGACGGATCGGGCCGTCGCTTGAACTCGATCGACAGACACAAGGTGGAAATGGCGTGCTTGGCATAGAAGTCGGGGATATGGGTGGCTGGAGGGTGGAGCGGCTAGAAGATTTTTCTTGTTTATTGTGATCGTCTTTCGAGGTTTGAAGGGGTTGCATGATCGTGAATCGGGATTTGTGGGTTGGGAACCGTGGAAGTTGGGGTACAAGATTGTCCGGGCAGGGAGGACAGAAAGTTGCTCAAGGGAAGTGAGACTCACCAGGTCTGATAGATATGCTAGATGTAATATGTCCGAGATCCTGGTGCCGTCGCGGAAGGAAAGCCATACTTCGCGATTGTGTCCCCCCAGACGGTGGCCCCAGAGTCCGGTGGCGGAGCGGGGCGCAACCCAGTGCATCTTCCGAGTTACGGGTGTGGCGTCGACGACAGGGTCGTCAATTGCGATGCATTCGGTTTGGCGGTTGGGAAACGATGGTCTGGTCAGTGTTGTTCTTGCTGGTGGCAAGGGATAGGGCTCTTGGGTAAGGCCTTGCTCCCTGGAGAGATTGGCATAGGTGAAAACGCCAAGGGTGGTGGTTGTGCCCGAGTCTCTTTGAAAGGACCCCGAAGCAGCAGCAGCACGTTTCAACTCAACCGTGACGACACATTGTCGTGACGACTTTCGTAGCAAGTCACAGGTGATCGTGGACTCGCCCGGATAGACTTCCCGGAGGAATTGTACGAAGGCGTGCACCGGGTCGGGATATCGACCTTCGCCCAGCTCCTGGTTGAGGAATTTCCGGCCAGCGGAAAGCATAACGGCGGCGGAGAATCCTCCCAAAACAGAACTGTTTCGGGTCAACTCAACTAAGCGGGGGAGGTTGAGGCGCTCGACGGCAGTCGGACAGACATACTGTTGAGTGCACCAGTCTCGGGTGATTGTCACGGTGAACTGACCTTGCGTCCCTCGTACAGGCGCTACGGATGACACTACCTCCAGCATACTGACTTCAACTTGCGGTGGCATCATGGGCTTCATGAAGGCAGATTTAATTTCTCGTGCATTATACGAGGTTGTTGCTACTCTTGATGATCCTGCGGGTGCAGGGAAGCAGTGCGTACGTACGCGTTTGTGTTAGAAAGAAAGACGATCGCCCTGGGCTGTTTGGAGCCGAACTCTGGACTAAACGTGGTTCAAATAGAAACCCTGACCTTTCTGGGGTAGCGAGGGGTGGGTAGCAACTCAGAGTGTCCACGGTCTTCGAGAGCGTTGCCCACTCCGCACCTCATGTCAAAGCCTACACCTGTAGGAGCTGGAGTTCGTGGGATGGAGTTGAAGCAGCCATGGGCGACTAACACGGATGGAATTTGCAATGACGACACTAGACTCAGGTGAAAGAACCAGTCAGTGCCAGACCAAGCATTGACACTTTTTGAATGTTCCCGGGATTCCACCGAACGGGCTGGACGAGTGGCCAGCAATAGCATTGCCCAACCATGATCCATGGAATGCAGATCGGGGGTCGATTCGAATTCTGGGCTGGAAATACTAAATGCGGGAGATCATCTCTTGAGACCTTAGAAAGGTAAAGGGCGGGGCGATTTGTTTTTTGTTCTTAGCGAGCCGAGGCTCATGGATAAAGAAGGAGATGGCAATGTGAAGGCAAAGGCCGGCCAGCGTGCAGCCGAGACAACGATAATGGGGATAACTTATGATGTGTGATGTGTGGCCTGTATGTACAGTAGTACTCGGCGTAGGACGGGACTTCAGTTGTCATGCATGAAGCGTTTCTGGAGGAGTGGGGGCCGGTCCTCCCCCGATCAGGCGGTTAAGTCCATACTCTGTGGCATTCTGTGTAAGTCTGAGTGGTTGAGACAGACAGGCAGAGCGATGCACTGCAATGGTTACAACGACAGACATTGTCATTATAAATGGTTGTCGCTGAGAAGATCGGTTGATTTCGACCCAATTTGCGCCGACCGCCGATCACGTGCGCTGACGCGGACGCGGCGCGGTTTTCGCCGCTCGGCTTTTGGCTGCTGCGGTCGCTGCTGCTTCTCGTCTTTTGCCTCTCAGTAAATCCGTAGTTTTATCAGTTGCTGCTGGGCTGTTCAGGCATTAACTCTTTTCTTATTTCCGGCCATTTCATTTCAGCAAAATCTCCTGATTTTTATTTTCCCTTTTCTCCCTCTTTTCTCTCAACATCATCCCATCCTTCTTCCCATCCACCCTTTCTTTTCACTTTCTTCCCCTCCCTTCCCCCACGATCCAGGGGCTTATCTGTCTCCATCCCTAAATTCTGTAAGATCGTGTGTTTTCTCTCAAGGGAATTGGGATTCTTCCGAGATGGAGTATTCCGGAACTTCGGTCCTTAACCCCGTGCGGCCCGATCACTCCTTATGGGGAAGAAGCACACCGCAATCTCAAATCAACCCCTCGCAGTCGACCCTCGCTATGATCAAGCCCGACCCCATCACTCTCCCTATCATCAATACCATCACTCCCACCACGACAACCACCACTACCACCGCTGCTGCGAATGCCACTGCTCTAATTATGGATAAAGACTCTCCCTCACAGTCCCTTTCGCAATCTACCTCAGTCGACAAACCCATTCTGCCTATCGAACCCACCCACCCCGGTCGCGGCAAACAACTCACCATCCCCGAGCAAATATGTCTCGTCAAATTATGTGCCGCCTCCATGGATGATTACGATGCCCACGCCTACCCAAAGAGTTTCTGGATCAAAATCGCCAATACCCTGGAGATGCGAACCGGCCGTCGCTACTCGTGGCAATCATGTCGCCGTCGCATCTATACCTACGTCGCTAAACGCTCCGCCTACTTCGATGCCTTCCGACAAGGTCGCTCCCATGCGACCGTCGATATTCCCAAGGAAGTTCTCGGTCTTCTGAATCACTGGATTGGCGACATCGACCGAGCAAAGTACGCCCACAACCGTTGTCAGGCCGAGGAAGTGAGGACCAAGCCCAAGCTCGTTGCTCCCGCTGCTGCTGCTACTGCTGCACCAGTGCACAAGGAAACCACGACGGCTCAACCGGCTACGCGGATCACCCTTCCTGAGCACGACATTGTGGTCACTATGAACCGGGTCTACACTTGGCTGAGGAATCTCCCACCCCCGGAGGAGATGGAGCAGATGGCGATATGGGGTGAAGAGCCGAAGGTAGCCGCCCCGGTTCGGCCACGGAGTGATGTCTTTGCCGCCTTCGCCCGGCCACTCAGTAGAGACACCACCCCGCAGCAGGGATATCGAGCACTTTTGGGGGTCGGGGACCGCATCGGTCAAGCAACGGTCCAGCGGATGGCCGAGGAGAGAACCAATTCCTCCTCTCAGGGATTGGCCTCACGGCCATCGCCCTTGGCCGTCCACCACTCGTCTGTGGATAAAAATCCTCTCAAGAGACAACGCGATGCCGATGAAGAGGCTCTCTGCGACCGTCCTACGCAACGTCTCCGTCCGTATCCCGATAGCAGTGCTGCCGCTCTTAACACGGCCCTTGGTGGGTCTGTGGACAAGTCCCTCTTGGTCTTCCGCCACAAAATGAAGATGATTGAGGAATGTATCGAATTCACCTTCGGAAAGATTATCGACCGACTAGCCCCGGGGACGGGACGGCAGGAGACCAAGCCCCCGGGATTTCCGGGAGCTTGCGAGTTGATTATCAACGATCTCTTCAAAGACGTGGGCATGTCCGTCGCCAGAGCGTTGTTGCGCATCGATAAGGCTTCTGCCGCAGAGCGTGCAACCACAAATTAATATCGATTGAAACATCGAGACACATACGACACCCCGTGCATATATACCTTCATGATGATTGAGTGATATGAGGCTTTTTTTTATGTCTATACCTGATCTTGTTTTGTCTTGTTGCCTTATCGACGTTTCAGCATGCTTTATTTTCTCATCTTCTCTGCTTCGTCTGCGCTTCACATGGGTGGCTCTCTGTCTCTGACATTATTTTTTTGACCCTTTCGCATTGTTCATTGTTGTTACCTTCCATCTGTTCTCATGAGCATCAAATTGCCTAGAGATACCCATTTCCTTCAGCCTCAGCATTGTTTTTTTTTTTTTTTTTGTTTTTACGATCATACTCGACGTTTTCATCATGGCTCAAAATCTCTTGGCATTTTTTGTGGTTGTTGATTCCAAATGCATATATAGCATAGCTTGCATACTCATTCATAGACTGATCACAATGAGGTAATACGATGTGGCTTGTTTTGGTTTGATTTGACTAGATGGTCGCTTTCGAGTTGTCTCTTCATTTTGTAATTGAGTTGTAAGGGCTGCAAAGCCATTCCGCGTACTTCTAGAGTGTCCGCACTGTTTCTGGCCCCATAGGCCCAAACCTCAAGCCTACCATCAACCTTCTTGCGAAGCTCCTGAATCATAACATCCAAGTTCGGATATTCCGGCTTCCCATGCGATGGCTTGGGTCCGATTTTGCTGAGCGATCCCAAGTATTGAAAGTGAGGGCGGGGGCCGCGCGATGATGGGCAGTCTACTTGGCCCTTTCAATAGAAGCAAGAGATGTTAGAATAATGACTCTGTTCGTTGGCTCCTAGGCCTGGGCAGTGACCCCGGCCTTTATTCTTGGATATGACATGCCATTCCGCACAAACTTGCGCCAGCCCCGTGGTGCTGCTCGTTCAGCCACAAGGACAGTGGCGATCTTTCCTATTCGGCAATTTCTAGAGGTTTGGAGGGTGTGCCGTTCTGTTGAAGCCTAGACAGACTACTGTTCGCCTCTTCATAACGACTGACCTTGGCTAACTGGCGGGAGAAATGGCAAGTCCAATATCAAGTAGCCACAAGGCCAATGCTCCGTCGGCGCTCTCAATTTCCGCCTTGGTAACAGTGAAAGCGGCGTAGTTGCGGGAGATTGCTGAACCGACGCCACAGTGTGACCTTTAAAGGTGACTGAGAGACGCAATCAGTACTAATCGGGGTAGCCTGTCGCTGCAATCAATGTTGAAAGATGTCTAGACACCAATTCGTTGAGATCACTGCGCAGGATGGCAAGTAGATGGTCGCAAAGTCAGTGCGAACTCGCGACAGAAGGAATCTAATGGCAGAGAGTAATCCAATGGTCGATGATCTCCTCCATGTCGTGGGCAATACCCCACTGAGAAAATAAGCAGCGAAACAATTTCTGCAATGAATTCATTTCATATAGCAGATTGCGCACTGCACCCATCCCTGGAGGAGAGTCTGTCCGACCTTCTTCAACGAAGCGGCGAGTTTCTGATCCAGTCGAGGGGCGAATACTGTCACATCCAAGGTTGAGGTCAGCCCGCGAGAGCAATGCGTCCTGCCAAACGATAGTACGTGGGAGGTGGATATTGGTTACGCCGGCGAGCGAGAAAACAACATAGATCGTTGTTGCAGAGAACAAGGAGCTTGGCATGTGGATAACATGAGCACGCCCTCTCGGCAACTGCTCAACGATATCCTGGATAGCAATGGCATGTAACAATGCACGACGGGCATCTTCAGTATTGACCCATTTGACCATATCGAATCCCGGTCGGATTGTTCGAGAGCCGCCAGAGACATGCTGTGTGATTTCGTAACGAGAGCATACATGTCTGCAGAGGATAGTGGAGTTGATCATCGTGTCCAGACATATCGTGTGCCATCGAAGAAGAACTTCAAGTCTTTCCGGAGCTGAAAGATGAATGCTCATGGTAATGGTCTCATGCACCTGGGCCAGCGCCCTGCGAACGTCTGAGCGGTCAGGAACACCGACGGCTGCCAGGTCGCTTTCATCAGTATCCGAAACCAAGGACTGCAATCCCTCCAGAACTACTCGTAAGGCGAAAGCGGAAAACTGATAATCCAGTGGGCGAAAATTGCCGATGGGCGGAAAGAGTGAGCGGAAGACTAGCCGAAACGAAGGCTGCTCTGATCTTTGAGATCTCATTGTAGCAATCCACTCGTCGACATTACCGGCATCGAACGCAGCTTCGCTGCTCGGGAGAATTAGTGGATTGGCGACGTGCCGTGTAGAAGCACCATCTCCGGACATCTGCGCGACCAGGCCGTCTAAGATGTGGTAAGCAAGCAATGCACGTTGCTGAATTTCCCTGGCTGCCCATGTTCGCCACTTATTTTCTTTCTCACTGCTCGGTGCGCTGGGGAATGGCACGCTCTCTAATGAAAAAGGCTCGCAGTCTAGCATTCCACAATGTCTTGCCCAGAAGAAACCGAGTGGGCGAAATACCTGGCTTGTGGTACGGATGACTCGATTCTAGCCAGAGTTAGTCAAAAATATGATACTACGAAGAGCCGGTGAGGCTACATACCTTGGACAAAGCGCCATATATTTGTCCCAAAAGAGCTGTAATTAAGAGTTGCACTCCTGTGCAAGCATCATATGGCCCACGATGCGTGATTAGAGACTGCCACTATAGCCTCATCAGCATCCCCTCCTCGCTGAAGCGAAAGCACAGCTTACAGAAGTAGCAATAGCAGTATGGGCTAGGCGCCATAGCGCCTCTCCTTTTGCTACGGAATCTTTGGGACCCAGATACAGGGAACCAAGCGCCATAGCATTGAGTAGTAGAGGGTGTGTGCATTCACGAAAGACGAAGGTTGCTCGGTGCAAGATTGGAAAGGTAGGTATGAATCGCACAAAGAACATGTGAAGGCACTCGTCTAAGAAAACCGATGTTATGGAGGTCGCTTTGATAGCAGCCGTCACGCTTGATGACTGGAAGTCCAATTCGTACCGGTTAGTTTGTGATCAACATGAAGGCCAGAAGTCCTCACCGAGCTCGTGACCATTTCAGTAACATCTCGCACGGCCTGGTGGCTACCACCCGAGGGAATGGCGCCTATGGACGAGCCCCTATCGTCAAAGGAATCTGGCGAGCCGAAGTTCATCCCGTTGACATCCTGCACTACAGGTGGAAAAGGCAGGGCACCAAGTGGCATCTGCCACTGATCAGTCGTATCACACGCCATGATACTTTGGAACAGATTCTCAGAATCAGGCCATATCAGGGTGAAGTCGAGGTCAGAGGCAGCATGTTGCAAGCTGGGATGCTGTTCCGCCTGCGAAGTCTCCCATGCATTGTTGGGCGTCGACGATGAAACCACCCCCGGCGCGGTGGCTCGAGTGGTATCCCAGGCTAAAGGATCTAGAGGCGGCGCCTGCGGAGGCACATGGACGGCGGATTGATGTAATTGAGCCTGCTTGGTGATCGCAGCGCGGACGTGTAGCTTTTCATGTCGAGTAAGGGCATCTTGGCGGGCGAAAGGACGCCGGCATTCTTTGCAGATGAAAGGCTTCGATCCAGTATCTTCAAACCGCGGATATTAGTACAGATTGGGATACAATCACTGCTTTGTGTGAAGTGCTGTGATAGACATGTTGCAAGTGACGACCAATAGGCATACATGATGCCACACCTTACGAGGAACTGAGCTCGGATCCGGGGTGCTTACGACATCGTTCGTGCCTCTACATGCTAGGATTAGCTATGTTCAATCCACTACAAAAGAACTTAATAGTCTGCAATTCTAGGGAGGAATTACCCTCAAATGTTCAGCCTTGGAGAAGCCCTTCTCACAAACACGACAGACCAAAGTCTTAGTTGTCGGTGTGGTAGCCGTGGGCGAAGGTGTGGATGTGGAAGTGGTTTGTGGCATGGTGGCCGTGGGGAGATGTGGACGAAGTGTTGCTTCAAGGAAGCAGCCAAGCGCAGCCCAAGTAATCACAAGATATGTTGTATGATGTATCACACACACACCTGCACCCACAATTGAGTAAGTACTCCGTAGGCAGCAGCAATATTGAGACTAAGATAGTCGAAGGGCCAGCCTTCCACAACGACGAGTCAACGACAGTATGACGAAGAATAGACCATCAATAGTGATCGTGGAGAAGCAGAATGTTCGGGGAGGCGGAGAGGGAAACGAAAAAAGTGTGGGGCAGAAGACCTTGAGTGGCAACCCAGACTAACCCCAATTGAGAAAAGCACGTGGGAAACTCGGAAGAGACTGTATGTGCAGTACATGCCTCTTACGGTATTGTACGGCAAACCTCCTCCAAACCACAGCCGATTTGCCTGAGAAACAGTCCCGTCTTCAATTACCGATGGACAGTGATGGTACGGACTAGTCATCGGCTAACTCCAGACGCCAGATTTGTCTTCTCCATACTTTCCCAAGTTTTGCTCGCATTCTCCAGTCCCTGCCAGAGTGCCTGGGACTGCGATACGGAGTAAAGGTCCATTGTTCATTTACTGACTGGCTAGTCAACTAGTCCGTCGACTAGACTAGCCAGGGCGAGGCTGATGGGAACTAGGAATCGAGCCTAGGCTGTAGCAGGCGCTTTCCCCCTTACATCGACGCTGAGATGCTGCTGCATGGGTGCGTGGAGTTCTCCTCCGGCCGAACTGGCAGGTACCACACACTCCCCACAATCTCCTCTCAGGAGGCCTTCCGGGACCGATTTGTCTCCCAGCACTGCCTTCGAGGTTGATCACATCACCATAATCACCTCCAGCACTATCAACATGATCATCGTCATCGTCATCATCATCATCCTCATCATCGCACAGGGTCAAGTCGGACTTCCAATTCTGATTCGCAGCTGAAATGGATCACAATTGCGGAGTATTCACGGTGGAAACAGAACGCGGACCCGAAGAAAGAATAACCGAGACCAGAAGGGCAAGTTATGCCGCTCGCCATGGCTCCTCCCACCTCAAGTCGGCATCCACTCCAAAGAACTTATCCCGTCTCGGTATGACCTAACGGGTCCTTTGCTGGAGAAAGACCTTGGAGTGCTGGGTTGGGGTTCTGCGGAAAACCCGGAGTCGGGTCTTCGGTTATGCTCTGGGACCTGATAGCGATCGGTCCAGCCAATGATTTGTGCCGCACTATTCATCCTGACAGACCGAGTCACCCATTGTCGTTACCGCGATTCACCATTTTGTGGAATCGCCTCCGCAAATCCCCCAAGCCTTGCCCCAGTGGTAAGCAGGACTCGTCATTCGGTTGGCTTTGCCCCGGAGAGGAGATTTGCAGACCCCAGCGATAGGTTGGACTCCCAAGACTGCGTGGAGTCTCGCTCTGGATCTCTTTCCCTTGACAGTGTTCCGTGAAATGGTCTGCATAACCCTCTGAATTCTGGCTTACACCTTGTAAGCCTCAGTGATTCTTCAGCATCTTCATTCTCTAAACACAATCACTTGCCACCCACTCTTCTCTCGTCCGGGAGGATTATCAAGACGCCAGTGACAGGTAGTTTGCACAATCCATATTGGAACTTCTCTCCTAGCTTCTGCCTTCGATCAAGGGTCTTTCTCACCGAGATGGCCGGGTCACTCGAGATGCAGCCGTCTCGAACAGCTGTTGAGCCCGAGACACCCATCAAAGAGGATGTCGACTTTGTAGAAAGCACGGAATCCGGTATTCCTTCAACGTATGCCGATATTGCAGCATCACGTCTTTCCAAAGCCCATCGTGATTATCTGCTCGAACGCCATGGCACTTTGGAACTCGATCCCATGCCCAGCATGGATCCTGCAGACCCTTATAACTGGCCGTCATGGAAGGTTGGTGACTTCCAGCGATCGACGCGCTCTTGACTATGAGGAGCTTATGGGCTAATGGCGGACTTGTCCTGCAGAAAATAGTCAACCTTCTTCTGGTTGCATTTCATGCGTGTATGGGAACTTTTGCTGCTGCAGGCATCATTCCCGCCTATGAGACGTAAGTATCATACAGGCCGAAAGTGAGTCGTATTACTAAAAGATTTTCAGAATTGCAACCAAATACGACGTTTCTGTCAACGATGCAAGTTACATGACTTCCATTCAAATTGCAGTCCTGGGTGTGGCGCCTTTGATCTGGAAGCCGTTGTCGAACCGATGGGGCCGTCGCCCTGTCTTCTTGCTCTCCCTAATCTGCAGTCTTGTTTGCAATGTAGGGTGTGCTGAAAGCACCAGTTATTCGTCCCTTGCAGTTTGTCGTGCCCTGCAGGCATTTTTTATCTCTCCAGCGTCAGGTAAGCTTCAGGACTATCGCTCTGTTGCGGGAGATTCGGGCCAGCTAACCGCCCCGGAAGCCATCGGAAGTGCTGTAGTGATGGAGACAACATTCAAGAAGGATCGCGCCCGGTATCTGGGAATCTGGACACTATTGGTGACTCTGGGAGTTCCAAGCGGACCGTTCATCTTTGGCTTCGTCACGTATCGGTTGAGTTATCAGTGGATTTACTGGATCTTGGCCATAGTAAGTCCTTCATCACTGATATAGAAACCATGGAGACGATCGGCTGGTGGCTGACCAATTTCGATTTTGCATCGCATAGATCAACGGAGGTCAATTTGTCTTGTACCTTTTCTTCGGCCCCGAAACCCGGTATGTTGGTGGTGATTATGACACTAGAAAGCCCGCATGGGTGCGAGAATATGTTCAGCTGCGGCGGATCGATCCCACACCTTTGTCGCCATGGGACTTTATCAGACCGCTGGGAATGTTCACGCATCCTTGCGTTGCCATTCCAGCAGCCGCGTACGCCATGGTCTTCTGTTTGAGTAACGTCATGACAACGGTCGAAGTGCCGTCTCTACTGCAGACCAAGTTTGATCTCAACGCCGAACAGTTGGGTCTCCAATTTCTTGGTCCAATCATCGGCTCCCTCATCGGTGAACAGCTGGGAGGTCTTCTGTCTGATCGCTGGATGAGACTGCGCGAAAAGAAGATCCACCGCAGGCCTCAGCCTGAGCACCGCCTTTGGCTTAGTTATATTGGCTTTCTCTGCTCCATCGTGGGCCTTGTTGTTTTCCTGGTTTGCACTGAACAATCAAAGGAGGGCCACTGGAATATCCGACCTGTTATTGGCATTGCTATCTGTGCCGGCGGCAACCAGATTGTAACCACTGTGCTCATCACATATGCGGTGGACTGTTATCACAAGGAGGCAGCAAGCATCGGAGTGTTTATCACGTTCGTCCGTCAGATCTGGGGTTTCTTGGGTCCGTTTTGGTGAGTCGCATGTTCAGGACTATCTTTCGCACTGCGCAAATGCTAATGAAGGCTGCTCAGGTTCCCATCAATGTTCGAGAATGTTGGAATTGCCGCCAGTGCTGGAGTATGCGCCGCCCTCATCATGGGTGTAAGTTTCATCCCAATAGCCCTCGTTCACTGGCGAGGACGATACTGGCGTCCGGCAGTCGAGGAATAATCGACTCACCCATTTCGTGAATTGCACCGAATATAACACTCGATGGCATAAATTGGACCAACTAGAAGTTAGAAGTTAGAAGTTAGAAGGTTAGATATAGACCGGATCATGGAGGGCCCAATCCTCGTGACTGCCGGATCTGCGGAATTCTGTATATAGAGCATAGAAAGGTAGCGAGGTATAAATGAATTCACAACAGGATCATCATAACGAAAAACAAATTTATCCCTCTTAAGAATAAAGAGAAGAATAAAAATCTTGAAGTTATTTCATAGATTAACGATATACACGTGCCAACCGGGTAAAAGAAAACCAAAGAGAAGAGGAAGGAGAGAAGAAAAGGAAAGAGAGAGAAAAGACTTTATCCCGGGGCCTTATAGAAGAATTTCTGGGACCAAGCCGGCATTTTGCAGCTTTTAGAGAGTATAATACTCCGTAGTGCCTATCAAACTGTTTCCCTTGGGTAATGCCGGACAGCGCATCCCCGTCAGGAGTGCTCCTTAGGAGCTTTTCCCGCCGACCTCAAGCGATATCAAACCACATCGGCAAAGCGAAAACGAAGTCCGTCCAAGTCAGGCCACGCTTACATCTTAGCGCCGGACCGGCTGCCCGACCAGCGTCATCCCGGGTTCACTGTTAGTCAATTGGCTTGAACCGGGAAGAATTTCCGGCAACGGTTCAACTGGGGTTGATCTTTTTCTTTTGTCTTTGAGAGATCGTTTCCTCTACAGGTGAGGTTCCGAAGTACTAACTGTATCATATGATATCGAACGGTAGTGAGAGATTGTGTGATGCTGCAGTACTCCATATGTCATGCCGATGTTGATCGCCTGAGGCCATGAGCTCAGGCATCTCCGTCGCACGCGGCGGACTGGTTGCCAGTTGCCGACAGACGGTTTAAGCTCTTCCGCCGGATGTATTCTCAACCCCCCTCCTGCCTGCCGTTTGCCTCCTTGAATGTGCGGGACGCGAGTACATGGCAGTTTTGTATCCGTGGGTTTTACAAGAGGAGTGTGAGAGATAGCTATCATATCATCTGCTGCCAGCTGGTATATGATGATAGCCCAGCTAAAAGAGAAAAAGAACTCTTTGTTGCTGCCTCTTGCATTTCCTGGCCTTCAGTCGGCGGTCCCATTTGCCAGTTTGTGGCGTAATTCGCCAGTTGCCGTCTAGATCTGCCAAATGGAGTGCTGCATACCTACAGAGACTATTTCTGCTATGCCTTGCATTTTGTGGGTGACATGCTGAGTCAGCGTGGGGTGTGGGGCGTGGGGTGTGGGGTGTGGGATGACTCGATTGGGATATCGCCAAACTGGCGTGCTTCGTGCATGCATGCAGCTGAGAGAACCGATTCAGGTATAATTATTTGCCAGTGTGGATCATATACAGGAGCAGCCATGGAGATTCAGATGTCATTGAATCCCAGGGCTGCGGCTGTAAAGCAGAGGAACAGATGATTAGCAGACCTTGCCCGGGGCAATCGCAGCCTGGTTTGCAAGTTTCCAGAAAGTTTATTTTCGTGACTTGCCAGTAGATCATAAACAAGCTATGATAGCTCTATGCGCTCAGTAAGACGCAGGTATGAAATATTCGAGGCTTCCATTGACTTGGTGCTACAAGAAGAGTTCTCTTTCATTTCTGCTGGAGAGAATTTGTTCCAGTCACCATGGAATAAAGAAAAGCCCGAGCAGGGACTACCCTGAGGAGGTCTGCCTGCCGCCTGCGCATGCACTGTGTGTACGGCCACCGACTGTTTTTGTCCTGTGCATGCAGGAGATTTCAAACAGAGATTTCCCAGCTGTGGTTTCAGTGGGGCTAGAATTAGTTACAGAAGGAGGAAACAATCTTCGCTTTAAGCAGGTCTCCAAAACAAGAGAAAAGAAAAGAAGAGAGATACAGAAGTAACCGGTTGAGGCTGCGCTCGTGAAATTCATGAAGGCTTATTCACTGAAAGCCATCGTTAAATCCTGATGGTACAGGACTTAGATGCCGTTGTGTCATAGATGCTTGCAATCTATTCGACAACGATAGGCTCCTCGGCCTGACGCTTGCGTTTTTTCGGGCCTTTCTTCAGCCCCTTCTTGCTCTCTGGATTGGGTGTTGACTCCAACCCGACTTGTGAAGAGAAGGAAACAGGAGAGCTCGCGCACGACTGGCTTCCTCTTTCGTGGTCAGAAAGTGCCAATATACGAGGTTGCTTCTTTTCCCGCCCCAGGGCTACTGTGTTGGCGGCAGGAAGTTGCGACTGAGACGCAGATTCGGAACCTCCTTGACTCGGAAGGAATTGATTCGCAGACTCTTCGAGTCTTTTGACCTTGGCCTCCAAATCATCCCATCTGGTTGCCGTGACATTCTCAAGCTGGCGAAGTCGATACTGATGAGTTTGTATCTCAGCAGGACAACCCTTTAACCTTTTAATATCTGCCTTGAAATTCTCCTGGATCTCAGTAACCTGTAGACTCAAATTCACGAGTTCATTGGTCAGAGTCTGGGTCTGGGATCTGAGAGAAACTCGTTCTTCTGCCATTTTCTCGATCAGGAAATCATCTTGGGTCTTCCTTGAGTCTATGTAGGTGCTGATTGTCGAAGCAAGTTCTGTGACCTTGGATTGGACCTCTTTGAGTTCATTTAGTGATATACCCGTATTTGACATTCGTCCATTGGAATCGCGCAAAGGCATCAATGATTGCGCCAAAGCATCGTGTCGAGTGAGCAGATTTTGAACCTGCTGAGCCAGGTGATTATGTGATTGTTGGATATTGTCTGATTGGCCAGGTGTTCGTTCCAGGCTTTCTAGCCTTGCATTCACTTGCGAAAGTCGTTGCTCGAATTGACTCGTAAGCAGTTTCACCCTGTCAATCAACTGTGCTGCGTTGGGGTACATCTCCTGCATGACTTGTGCCATACTCTTAACGAGAGGTCCTGTGGACAGGTTGTTGTAGCGCATCTCAAGTGAGTGTAGCCCTACTCGAACGCTCTCCAGGGTTTGTTGTGCTGTATGCAGTGTTGCTTCTAGTGCTGTGATTTGCTTTTGCTCTTTCGAGTCTAAATTGTCTCGACTCAGAACAGTCTTAAGCGCTTCACTAACCTGTTTGTTCTCAGTCTTAAGCGTCACGATCTCCTTGGTGCTTTGTTCTATATTGCTCTTGAGCTCCTCCATTTCAGACATCATGAGGTCATCTTTCATCGCCTGTAATACCTGGAGTTGCTCTATCCGATGAGTAAGGCTATGGAAATCGGAGGAACCCTGGAGCTTCTTTAGTTGACTTTTTAGCTCATCCAACTCGGATCGAACCATAGAATCAGAGCGAAGGGACTTGGTAGACGTTGAGACCTCTCCAAGCCTGCTTTCCACTGAACTCAGACGAGGATCATAGGATGTCAGTTGATCTGAGAGTGAGTCAAGCTTGTTGGCAAAATCTTGACGCACATTTTCCAGCAAGCCCCAGTATTCTTCTGTTTTCCGGTGATTGCTGGCCTGGAGGGCCTCCAATTGACTCCCCATACCCGAGATCGATGAAACTAGTTTCTCGATTCGGTCTTGCATGGGCGAGGAACCAGTTTTCCTGTCCAAGGCTGAGCTGAGTTGCGCAACGCGCTCACTTGTTTCTGCATTATTCCTTGCATGTCTCGTCAGTGTGCTGGCATGATCCGAAAAAGCACTCTCCGTCCGAGTCACACGATCTTGGATTTCTTTCACTTTGTGCTCCAGTGTCACATTATTGTCACGCAAATTGACTATCTCGCAATTGGCGCTGCTCAGATCGCTCCTGGTCCCCTCAACCTCACGCTGTAAGGCGGCTGTATTCTCAGACTTACTGCTATCGCAAATAGATGAGGCAAGTGTAAGCCGCAAAGCATTTTCGAGCTGTTTATAATTAGCCGCATGCCTTTTCAGCGCTTCGTCAACGCGTCTTAACTCCGTGTCCTCTTCGGCCAGAGACTTTTGGAAGAAAGCTGCAGTCGATGGAAAGCTCGTAAAGCCCTTGGCTTTCGTGGCTAGTAACGTAGTGGCATCCTTTCTTTTCTGCAATCGTTCTCTCTCCGATTGGCTGTTGGCAGCTAGTACCGCGGCTTGAACGAGATCAGAGACACCGCGAATCAACTGATCGGGATTGGAATTATTTATGTCGGTGGGAGAAGGAATGCTCAACTGTTGTCTACCGAGTCGATGATGGTTGCCGGATGATGTGCGAGCAGGAGCTGGTCTGAAAGGACGAGCCAGGCGGGGGTCGCGCGTGGTGGTCTCTGGATCCATGGCAATTTGTCTATCTTACTGGGAAGACGTAAGAATGAGTCCATTAAATCAGAGACCATACATAATTCTAATTGAGGTCATTTGGATAAATTTGGGTGCGGGAAGAGCGACCATTGAAGGTGCATGTATATCAAAAATTGAGGGAAGCTGTATAGATAAAAGCCAGAATAAGATACTTGCTTACATTCATGGATCCTGCTGCCTGGTAGACCAGTTGTCATAGAGACGATACAAACAGATCAACAAGGCAGGGGCAACGAGTAACAGAAGCGACGCGCAAAAGCCGTCGAGACTGACCCAGTCAACAGTGGAAATGCAGGCGCATCCTAATGGATGCGCCATCACTTTGCGGTCAAGCAGCCCAAGGCTCCCCAGGCACCCGGAGCGAACGACATTTCTGCCGGGCGGTGTTACAGGCGGTATCCTTAGAGCCTGGCCGATTCTGCCCAGCGCAACTCTTCCCAATTCAAGTCTGCATTTCCGCAACGCCTGCAGACCAGCTTTTGGCTGCTATATCGAATTGACTTGATTTGTATTCTTTTGTCCACAAGAAGAGTACCCAAGTACTCAAATAGTTGCTATGGCTGCTGTGAGTTGGCCGGAGCATCATTCTCATTCCATTTTTCTCTTGATGCTGACTGCCGTTAGCCAATTTCTACCGTCGCGGAGACCAAGGAGCTTCGGGGTCTGAACCTCATTGCTGCCCACTCGCACATTCGGGGCCTCGGTGTTGATCTCGACTCTTTGCAACCCAGAGCCTCTTCTCAGGGCCTTGTGGGCCAGGAAAAGGCTCGGAAGGCTGCCGCTGTTATCCTGCAGATGGTGAAGGAAGGTAAAATTGCTGGTCGAGCTGTGTTGATCGCAGGGCCTCCTAGCACGGGTAAAACGGCAATCGCCATGGGTATGGCCCAATCTCTCGGATCAGATGTCCCTTTCACTATGCTTGCGTCGTCCGAAATCTTTTCGATGGAGATGTCCAAGACGGAGGCTCTCACGCAAGCGTTCCGGAAGTCTATCGGGGTCCGCATCAAGGAGGAAAGTGAAATCATTGAGGGTGAGGTTGTGGAGATTCAGATCGACAGAAGTGTCACCGGCGTAAGTAGACCTCACTTAGAATACCTTTGACCTCATTCAAAGCAATTGCTATACGTAAAAGCTGAATACTGACTTGTTCAGGGAAACAAACAAGGAAAACTCACAATCAAGACAACGGATATGGAGACGATCTATGACATGGGAACGAAGATGATTGACTCCATGACCAAGGAGAGAGTGATGGCAGGAGATATCATCTCTATCGACAAGTCGTCTGGCAAGATCACCAAGCTAGGACGCTCTTATGCGCGCTCCCGGGATTACGATGCCATGGGGGCTGACACGAAATTTGTACAATGTCCTGAGGGCGAGCTTCAGGTTCGCAAGGAGATTGTGCACACTGTCAGCCTGCACGAGATCGATGTCATTAACTCGCGCTCACAGGGTTTCTTGGCTTTGTTCTCTGGTGACACGGGCGAGATCCGGAGCGAGGTCAGAGATCAAATCAATACCAAGGTAGCTGAGTGGAAGGAGGAAGGCAAGGCTGAGATCATCCCCGGTGTCTTGTTCATTGATGAGGTACACATGCTGGACATCGAATGTTTCTCATACATCAACCGCGCTCTGGAGGCTGAGCTGGCTCCCATTGTCATCATGGCCAGCAACCGTGGCCATTCCAAGATTCGCGGAACTACCTACAGCTCTCCGCACGGATTGCCTCTCGATTTCCTTGACCGAGTGGTCATTGTTAGCACACAACCTTACTCTGCGGACGAGATCAGACAGATTCTGGCCATCAGAGCACAAGAAGAAGAGATTGACCTCTCGCCTGATGCTCTGGCGCTTTTGACGAAGATCGGTCAAGAATCAAATCTGCGATACGCCAGCAACATAATTACCACTTCCCATTTGCTTAGCCAGAAGCGCAAGGCAAAGGAAGTCAGCATTGATGATGTCCAGCGCAGCTACCGCCTGTTCTACGACCCTGCTCGGAGTGTCAAGTTTGTGAACGCGTATGAGCAACGATTCATCGGCGATCAAGGTGCAGTGAGCTTCACGGCTGCCACGAATGGTGATGCCATGGAACTGTCATAAAGCTCGTTTCATCAGGAAGTTTTGGAGTTATGCAAAGACGGTCGTGCACGGATATTTTTTTCAGTCATCGCATGTCGCATAACGGAATCGGTGCTGAAGCTCAAGTGAGCTAATACCCCGTCTATGTGACTTGGTCAGTTTTTCTGTGTTTCGCACAAAATGTTTGATGTATGATATTACTGGCGCTTTTTCAGATGTTAGCTGCGCTATGGGCACGTTGATTATAAGGTCAGTACCAAGTCAAAAGTGAGCCTAGCCTAGGCTCGAATGATAATAATGAGATTAATATTCCCAAGGCTCAGGGTATCCGCCGATGCTAATTTACATATACAATATTTCAACTCAGGACATGGAAAGATTAAGCCAACCTCATACAAACGTAGCTGCGCTGTTCCACTGACCATCGGCATCCCTTCGGCGAAATTCAACCCCTTCTCCAAAGTAACCTGCATTTCTCCAGGACTCCATGGTAGGACCGTCGTATGCACCATGTATAATCCCACCGTCGCGGGCATCAGACCACCGGAATTCCCACATGGCAGGCGATTCTTGCTCAGGTTTGGCGTCCGCAGACGGAGGATCGACCCAATCCTCACCCGTCTCGCGTCGGTACTGCCTTGTGAGCATCTCGCGTTCAGTGTCATAGATTTCTGCCTGCCCTCTAGTCATCAGGATATCGGCAGCACCAGTAATCTCCTCGATGGCTTGTTTTCTGGCCACTTCCTTTGGATCGTCTTCGGTCATCTCCGCATCCTCATTTGCAGCTTCACTCTGTTTCTTGCGGTTCTTATTGCGATTGGTCTGCCATTTTTGCTTCTTCTGGGCACCCTTCCCTATTCTCGCAAGAGCCTCCAAGATCGTCTCCCCTCGTTCCAGATGGGCGATCAAAGTCTTAAGAGCGTCCGCGGTGAGCACACTGTCGTCTTTACGCTCTTTCTCTTTACGCTCTTCCTCTCGCTTGTCTGCAGCTTCTTTGGCGCGTCGAATGTCCTTCTTAGACACTCCCTGCAGCCACGTATCGTAGATCGCATCAGGGTCCGCTGCCTTTCGGACATAGTTTCCTTGATCATCAAAACGACCTTCTTCTTGTTCGGTGCGCATGTTGAAGGCATCTAGTAGTGGTGCGTGCTTCTTCTTTGCACCAGCACCTAGCTCCTCGTCCAGCTCCTCGTCGGGTCTAGCGCGCTCTTCGTCTCCAACCTCACTTTCGCTTTCGTCCTCCTCATTGTCAATTGCGTCGGCACCTTTGGTGAAATCTGCGTGGACTGTCCCACCGCTCTTGGAAGAGGCGACCTGTCCTTCAATTTCATCGTCTCGAAGAAACCGAACGTTCTTTTTGTTTTTGCGCATGGCTTCGTCCGCATCGATTTCTTCTGCCCCAAAGTCCTCCTGCAGCTCGGCAAACATGTCGTCCTCGTCGGCATCATGCTTCTTTTGTGCTGCTTTAGATCTAGCTTCAATGCGCGCCGAAAAGCCCTCGTTTTCACTGTCGGAGTCGTAACCGTCCAAGTTGACGGCTTTGCGGCGGACTTGCTGCCCGCGGCGTCCGATCTCATCGGCATCTAATACTGCATCCTCTTCTAGGGCATCAGGGGCGAGAGCAGAAGGGTTTCGAAGGTCAAAGCGTGGCTTCTTGGTTGATGAGCCGTCTTCGTCCTCATGGTGTGTGCGGGTGAACTCTTCACCTGCCCGCTTGGGGCGGGGCTGGGAGGCTGACATAGGTAGGTGTGGATGAGTCACGGACTTGGCGCAGGCCTGTCAGGTCACAGATGGATAAAGATCAGTGTGAGGATCGGGTCGAGGAGAGGTACTCTTCACTTTGAAGCTGCTTCTGCGCTGTCCGGGGTCGGGTCGGAAAATCCACGCGGAGCCGCCATTTGCGTCACCGCAGGCGATCTGCTCTGATCGGCCGGACGTACATACCTGAACCTCCGTCCGTCTCTCTCTCTTCTCAACTCCTCGAGCTCTGTTCGTCACACCTCGCTACTCTTTGACTCCTCTCTCTTTGCTTGTTACTCTAGGCTGGAAATTCTATGAGGTAGCTTCTCTGAGCTTCCCCTTCCACAGTTTCGGTTCACGCAGCTTCGCATAATACCCTACAGCTAGCTCGCGTTCGTCATGGTGAGTTCCCCGCTCTTGCTCCCCCAGTCACCTCAAGTATCCCATGCTAATAGGAAACCAGTTTCGGTCTGGCTACTGGGAGGATGACCCGATGGAGGGAGTTCTCGGTTCAAGTATGCTTCGTCATGGAGCAGCCCGTCGTTTCGATGAATACTATCGATGCTACCCTGTTGCGATGATGCCCGGGCCCGAGAGAGAAAACGTTAACCACGGCGGCAAGGTCATCATGCCGCCTAGCGCCTTGGACAAGCTGACTCGTCTTCATATCACGTACCCGATGTTGTTCGAGCTTCACAATGGTGCCAGAGAAAGAATGACTCATGCGGGTGTTTTAGAATTCATCGCGGAGGAGGGGAAGATATATTTGCCATTCTGGGTAAGAATTTGTATCGAGTTATGCATGATTGCCAGGCTAACAAGTCACGCCATAGTTAATGCAAACGCTTCTTTTGGAGCCTGGCGACCTAGTCCAGGTCAAGTCCACCGATCTCCCGCCGGGCCAATTCATTAAATTGCAGGCCCAGTCAACCAGTTTCCTTGATATCAGTGATCCCAAGGCCGTGTTGGAGAATGCCTTCCGCAACTTCTCGTGTTTGACCAAGGGTGATGTCTTTACATTCGGCTACAATGACCAGGTTTACGAGATGGCTGTTTTGGAAACCAAGCCCTCCACCAAAAGCAACGCTATTTCAGTCCTAGAAACCGACCTAGAAGTCGACTTCGCGCCTCCGGTAGGCTACGAGGAGCCGCAGCGTCCCAGTGGAACCAGTACGCCTCGCAGCGGAGTGAGCGGGAAGCTACCGTCCGGAGGTCTGCTACATCCGCATGGAACCATGGCCCAGTCGATAAACTATGCTGCCATCGCACCCGAGTCGACAGACGCCGCTACCGGGGCACGAGCTGTGTCATCGAACTTCCTAGTCGGTGGACAGCGCCTGAACGCTAAGAAGGGCAGTAAAACCCCGACGCCCAAACCGTCCACGCCTGCGCCTGGCGCCACCAACCCTCAGCATCCTGTCCCGGTGAGGAGAACCAATGGACCGCAGCCTCTTCGACTGCCTCCGAATCAGCTTTTCTTCGGGTATGCAATCAAGCCTGTGAAGAAGCGCGATGAGAGCGGGCAGGTGGTTGAAGGAGATAAACCCCGATTCCAGGGCTCAGGGCAAACTCTGAGGGGGAAGAAGAAGGACACCAGTGGCTCCGCCACGCCTAGTTAGCAAGGCCAAGCCAACATTTCTACGGGGCATCGCGAGTCCGGGGATGTATCACGGGCATTGAGACACAAGCCCTCGTATCAGCTCCTAGGTTCGGCACTTTGCTGGGATTGAACGACAAACTCATGAGTGATTGACAGCGGCGCGGGACAAAAGCAGGACGGATTTAGAGCATAGCGAGGACTGGCGTTTAACAGGTTTTAGCTTTAGTACCAATCATGATCGAGGTTTGCTTTTTCGCTTCCGATACCAAGTCAAAGGGAGCCATGCGGTCAGTCTCCTACAGGACAGGAACAGAACGTATTCGGACCATGCTGATCGGTGATTACTTAGCACCACCGTTATGTGAAAACTTCATAGTCATTCATGTATGTGGGCCTGGCTGACGATTCTACCGCAGTAGTAATGTCTATGGGCTAAGTTCGGACTGCTAGAATGGCCTAGACGAATGTACAGCCGAGCGTAACTTGCACTATTTTCGTTTTGATGTTAGTCTGCGATTATATTCACTGATATATACTTGCATATGTAACGAGGAATTTTTCGGTCACTGCCTTTTTTGTTGTGGGTTCAAACAATCCGCGTCCAGCGCATACATAAATAATCCACAGCCTCGCCCTTCCACCGTCAAACCCTCCCAGTTTGTTACCAAACACAACTGAACACCCTAATACCTGTTAATAGCGCAACCGCAAGAATGGCCTTCTCATCCTCTACCACCACCGCCAGCACAAGCAACGCCCTCAAAGCCTTCACCAAACTCTCCCCAACCGTCTACATCCACCGGCCCGAGCTCTCCACCACCACCACCGACAACAAAATCATCATCCTCGCCTTCTGGATGAACGCCTACCCGCGCACTCTCTCCAAATACCTCACCACCTATCTAACCCTCTACCCCACCGCGACCATCATCTACACCCTCTCGAAATCCCTTGACTTCCTCATCCACTTCAGCCCGCGCACACAGCACGCGCGCCTCCAACCCGCCGTCGCCGCCCTCCGCGCCGCCATCGACCGCAGCAACGGCACGAACCCGCCGCGGATCTTTATTCATATGTTCTCCAACGGCGGTACCTTCGCTGTCACTAACCTGCTCGAAGCCTATAAGGCTGCCACGGGCGGCCGCTCCCTCTCCGGCGTTGAGGCCATGCTGTACGACAGCGCGCCGGGCACGTCGACGTTCCGCGGCGGCATGCGCGCGCTGTCCGTCGGCTTACCCGCCAACCCGCTGGTGCGTGCGCTGGGCACCCTGGTCCTCGCCGCGTTGACCGCGTGGATGATGCTGTTGGCGCGGGTGGTGCCGCGCGCGGACGGTGTGATGGTTGGGCGGCGCGGGACGTTTGATGCGGGCTTGGTGGTGCGGGGAAGCAGTTCCTCTTCTTCGGCTTCATCGGGGGATGCTGCGGCGGGCGCGGCGCCTCGGCGGTGTTATCTGTATTCGGAGGAGGATCAGGTGGTCGCTGCTCGAGATGTGGAGAGCCATGCCGAGGAGGTGGAGGGACGAGGCTGGGAAGTGGAGACGGTCAAGTTCGAGGGCTCGGGGCATGTGTCGCATTCGAAGGCCGATCCGGAACGGTATTGGGGGGTGGTCAAGAAGTATATGGGCAGTGTTTAGCAGGGAGAAAACTGTTTTGTCCTATTCGAAAGTCGACCGCATCGCCGAGCGCTATGCAATGCAAAACGTTATGTACATACAAAAAACCCTCCCTCCCCCTTTCTCAGATAAGGAAGGGGAGCTAGCTCCTTTCAATGTTGCTTTAAAACGCCCTCTGTTTTTACTCAAATAACCGGGACTTTTTTCAACCGACCACCCTCAAAAACACCAAGACAGGTAAGAAGTGCTTGCGGTGTCGATATTATGCATCGAATTTACCGGCCCTTCATCTCGGGAAATTCATCCTCAAGCTTCAAACGCGCGGTCACATTCATACTCATCAGTTCCTGGATGAGTAGCTTGGCGGCGTATGGAATGGCCATTTTCACAACACTCCGGGAGGACTTGCACCGTTGACACCAGTTCAAGTAGCCCATAAAACCACACTGCTCACACACATCTATCTCGTGTCGATCGGATGAGATCATCAGTCGCTCCAGCAGCAGCTGACTGGTACCGTACGCGATCAGACAATCGCGCTCCATCTCACCGAGACGGAGACCACCGTCCCGAGAACGACCCTCCGTTGGCTGGCGCGTGAGGATGGCTCGCGGTCCGCGAGCACGGGAGTGCATCTTGTCCTGGACCATGTGCTTGAGTTTCTGGTAGTAGATGGGTCCAGTGAAGACATAGAAAGGCAGAGCCTCGCCTGTGATACCCGAAGTGAGGTAGTCTTTACCGCCATAACTGAAGCCGTGGTCGATCAGGATTTGCGAGGCCTCTTGAACCGGAGTGCCACCGAAGCATGTACCGTAGCCGTGGTGGCCGGCTAGTACACCGGCTTTACCCGCAACAAGCTCCAACATCTTGCCAACGGTCATTCGAGAAGGAAAACCGTGGGGATTCATGATGATGTCCGGATTGATTCCTTGGTCCGTGAAGGGCATATCGGCTTGGTCGGCAATGATACCCACGACACCCTTTTGTCCGTGACGGGAGGAGAACTTATCACCGACTTCGGGGCGACGCGTCTGGCGAGTCAGAACCTTGACCAGCTGGTTCTCATTCTCGGTCACGGAGATCATGACCTTGTCGATGTAAGCAGGATCAGGAAGCTTGTAGGTCATGGGCGTTGGCATATAAGAAACGGGCCGGCCAGGGTCAGAACTAGCGAACCCAGAGGACATCGATTGGTCGGGCGTAGACTTGTTGATGTACACTTCACCGGCGTTGACCTGCTCACCCACAGCAGCCAGACCGTCGCTTTCGAGAAGAGCATGCTTTCGGATTGGCGCATCGTTCTCGTACTGCGGGCCACTCAAGCGGTCCTTGGTCCCGTTCGAGTAACTCTTCAAATTGGTGACGTACTTCTTGAACACTTGACACCTTCCAAATCCACGATCCACAGATCCCTTATTCAAGACAAGGGCATCCTCAATATCGTATCCGGAATAACTCATGACTGCAACAGTTGCATTCTGTCCAGCGGGGAGTTGATCATACTTGACCAACTCGATCGTACGAGACTTCACCATCGGCTTCTGTGGGTAGACCATGAGATATAGAATAGAATCGATCCGCAAGAACTGATTCGAAGCAATCGCACCAATTGCTTGTTTACCCATAGCACACTGATAGGTGTTACGGGGCGATTGGTTGTGATGAGGATAGGGAATCAGACCGGCGACAGCCCCAAGAACAGTGAACGGTTCAATTTCCAGGTGAGTCGTTGTCTCGGTAATATCCTTCTCATAGATAGCAATCAAGGAATCATTCTCCTCGTTTACGTCAAGGTATTCCACCAATCCTTGAGCCAGGAAGTCGTCGAAAGCCATGGTTCCATCCCGCAGCTTCTCGAGGTGGTGGGCCTTCACGCGAGATTTTCCATTGTCAACAATGACAAGCGGTCGGCAAATCCTTCCGTCATCGGTTGCTACATGAACAGCACATTGGTGATGGTTTATGTAGATGCTGACGAATTCAGAGATCCGACCCATTCGACGGAGTCTTCTAAAGGCATTGAGGAAGGATTTCGGTCTTCGTGTGAGCGCCATGGGTGTACCATTGATCGAGATTGTGTAACAGCCCGGGCCGTATAGCTCCTTACCACCGACAGTTGAGATGTCTTCAGCACCTAGCATGAAGATCAAATTCCGGATAGGACCCTCTTCGTCATTTGTGGTGATGTGGGTCATGAGCGCCAGGTTCTTGACAAGACCACAGGCTTCACCTTCGGGGGTATCTGCTGGGCAAAGCATACCGAAGTTCGATGGTTGCAGTGCTCTGGGACCACTGACTTTTCTGGTCTTCTCGAACTGACTGCTGATACGCGTCATCATACCCAGGGCTGCGAGGTAACTCAACCGACTAAGCACATGCGTGACACCTGCACGCTCCATGCGGAAACGTTTAAGACTCCAGTTTCCTGTAGAAATGGCCCGGGTCATCCCCTGGGTGATGTGGTTGCTGTGCATCGTTATCACGCTATAGGCGTCAAAAGCCTCCGCGCGGTTACGCTTGTTCAGCACTTTGTCGATATTCATCTTGATGTCGAAGCAAAACTTCTTGAACAAGTCTTCAAAGAGCAGGGCCAACAGCTGGCCAGCCAGTTCCAGTCGTTTGTTTCCCAGATAGTCACGGTCATCAACCAGAGTTGCATCGTTCTTGGCCATCAGAACACGACGCGCCATGTGAGCAACATAGATGGCCTTGGGTCGGAAATCCATGTTTTTGACTTCAATGTGAGAAATAATGACGGATGCGATGGCCTCCACAGCCTCTTGAACGTGAGTGCGGCGATACGTCGATTGTTTGCGGTTAATCTTGATGCGTGCGCCGATCCAATCGAGTGCCTGTTGCTGAGTATAAATACCGAGTCTGATAGCCTCTTCGAAGTTGATGGCAAAATCCTCTTGATAGACCTTATCGACACCGGCGACGAGCAAGAGCATCTCCTTATCGGTATGGATACCCATGGCCTTCAGCAGAATCACAATGGGAATATCCTCGCTGAGTACGTTGTGTTTAACGTAGAGTTTGTCCTTCTTCAGAACGATATAACTCTTCGATTTACGCTCGTTGGATGAACTGAGAGAGATAAATATCAGTGTTTAGTCCCCCGAACAAAGGAGCCAAGTGAAGTGGTCAAGTCTTACCTAGTCACGGAAGCCTGAACGATTTCTTTTTTCGGATCCGTTTCAACGATGATTCTGTTCTTGCTCAACTGTTCCTGAACGAGAATGACCTTCTCGGTACCGTTGACAATGAAGTAACCACCAGGGTCGAGAGGGCACTCGTTCAAGACGGACATCTCCGCAGGGGTTTTGTTCGCCAACGCACACTTTGAGCTCCGGAGCATGACCGGCATCCTTCCGATAGCCACACCCTTCCTCATAACCCTTTGGCGACCACGAACATACTCGAAGTCGACCTGAATAGGCGCCGCATAGGTGGTATCACGAAGACGACATTCGTGCGGGGCCACAGTAGACTCCGAAAAATCGGCCCGGACATCTTGCGGCTCGTCTGCACGTCGAGGGAATCCCAGGTAGATGTTGGTGAACTTGATGTAGAAGTTGTGGTCAACGTCGCTGCGGATAGTGGAGCTGGATTCGACGATCTTCTTCAATTGAACTTCGACCAGGTAGTTGTATGAGTCGATGTGCTGCTTCACCAATCCTTTGACTTTGAGAAATGCCGGCAGCAGGTTCCACTTATCCTTCGCGGTGTTTATCGGATCCGTGAGGCCCTTATTATAGTAGAATGGTTCGAGGAGAGCGTCGAAAGGATCTCGGTGGCGGTACGAGGTATGAGAATGATCCTCAACAAACTCCTGCGGCTGATCCTCAACAATAGGAGCCGTCTCTTCGGTCGGTAGCGCAGGCTTAGACTGAGAGGGACGTCTGCGTCTTGAAGCATCGGTGGTTCCTGGTCTGGAAGACGTAGCAGCCTGAGAAGTCGTCGCATAAAATTAGTTATGGCGGCGGGGAAGCGCGGAAATCTTTTTGACTCCGACTCACCTCTCCAGGTTGCGTGGACCGCAAATTGGCCGCAGAAATCGGCGCTCTCCTGCGAGGAGGCATTGCTGATCAAACTTTGCAAGTTTTATTGCACGTCGATCAGGTGTGGTGACGAGCGGACGTCACGGCATTCTAGACTGACGGCACAATTTCTTCTTTATCAGCGAGGGGATGATCCGAACTATTTTCCATTCGGCAAAAAGATTTGGTTATGTAATATGGAGCTATCCACATATGGTTAGAGCATTTACAGCTTACAAATGCTCACGCCAACCCCAAAGTAGAATGTTCCTCGGCCCCGCCTGTTTGTCTATCTTATCGGGCCAATGCAGGAAATGTGCTCCACCATTTGGATCTGTCTCAGACCTCAGTCACGCCAGTCCCAACCATGTGCACGGGCCAACCCCTGTTTCATGCGACCACGAAGATTTTGTCATAAGCATGCTTCATCAAGGACTTGAACGGGTGATCGGACGAAGCACATTCAGGAAAGACCGGGAGCCCACTGCCTTAGACTTGAACGCCTCCTCAATTTCATCCAACGATTTGCCCTTGGTCTCCGGCATCATGACTGCGCAGACAAATGTCGTGATAAGGGTGCATCCTGCAAAGAGGAAATAAGCACCAAAACTGCTTCTTGCGAGCAACACTGGTGTAGCAAGTGCTACCAGGAAATTTGCGGCCCAGTTGCTTCCATGTGCTAAGCTCGTTGCTGATGCGCGAGTTCTTTGTGGCTGTATCTCTGCTGCATAAATCTTAATGCCGACAGCCCAGCTCAATGAGAAAATTACAGCAAAGATGTAAATGCTGACAATAACTACCCATCGTCCTGCTCCGGTCGAGCTCTGAACAGCCTTGCCTGCATACAGAGCTCCTATTAAGAGCATCGTGATGCTAAGGCCGATGCCGCCGTAAATGATACTACGTCGACGGCCCCATTTGTCGGCCCAGATAAGCGCGGGAATGGTGACAGCAAAGATGACGATTGCAGAGACGCCGGACGCGAAGAAACTTGCGGATGAAGATGCAAGCCCTGCCTGCTCAAATAGTAGAGGAGCATACTGCGTAAGACAAGGCTATGAGTGTCACAGTCATTACGGATTGCTGAAGGGACACCTACATAAAGAACACCATCAATTCCACTGAGCTGTTGCATTCCCATAAGGAAGACAGCCAGAATGGTTCGTGTCCGAACGTCTTTGGAAAAGAGATCGAAGATCTTGTCCTTGACTGACTTGGTTTGAGCCTGCGAAACCGACGGGATCCGTTCTCTGCTGGTGATGCTTGATACTTCAGTAACAAGCACCCTGTCTTGCTCGATTTCTGCCTTCTCGCGTTCCGCCTGGCTTACTCCCAGGTAGTCCCAAGTGGCAGTAGCTTCTGCCCGACGGCCGTGAATGGTCAGCCATCGCGGCGATGGAACCAGCCAAAGATAAGAAGCTATCGAGAATGCGAATGCCAGACACGCCAACACCAAGAATGGAGTACGCCACGAGAATGAAGATTCCAGGCGAGCAGTTCCATAACACGTAAAGAATCCCACTACCAAACCCAGTGTGATGAGAAGCTGAGGGCCGGTGGTCAGAGCTCCTCTAACGTCGGGTGGCGAGATCTCGCAGATGTACCTATGCAGTGTGAGAGAGCCTATTTTGTGTAGACCAGAAATGGGAGAAGGCTTACACTACTAGAGTGCCTAGATACAAGCCCTCTCCTATGCCTTCGATGCATCGTCCTACTACGAACATGCCAATGTGAACAGCTGCTGCCTCAAGTCCCGCTCCAACTCCGAATATCAAGGCGCCGATACTGATGCCTTTGGGTCTTCCCAGTTTGTCTGCGAGGTAGCCGGCAAGAAATGAAGATATGGCGGCCGGAATAAGGATAGAGGACACGATCAGCCCGTGAATCACTGCAGATTGGCTTCCGAACCGTGACGTAAAACTCTCCATGACTGTCACGGGGCCAATAATCCCAGTATCCATCCTGGAGGTTTCAAAATTAGTTCAAAAGTGCATGATCACTGTCGTCAAAGGCCGGAGGTCGATACATACCCGAATAATAAGCCACCGCAGGAACACAATATACTAGCTGTGACATATCGTGGAGGTTTCTGGAGGAGCTTCATGGCTTCAGGGCAAGTCAAACTTATCCAGAAGTAATGTAGGAACCGCTGTGAGGGGATCAAAGTTAGTGGTGCGATTTGGGTAGGCTGTCATATAGAGATCATGAGAGGAGAAAGTGGACTCCAGGCATAAGACGAATAATAAAGGAGAGGGGAAAGGGACTACTACTTGGTTCCACTGCCGGCAATGGATCGATCCGACAGACCCACCCCCACCATCCTTCGATTTACTTAATACATAGTCTACTCTTGCTGGGTATCAAACATTTGCAATTAACACTGCATATGATGCTAGGAAGCGAAATTGTCGATCAGCTGCATTGCAATAACGCTCCGCATCACTGCTTTGCCCCTTTGTGTGCTGGTCCTGAAAAATTGTCTGAGATATTGGCCAAACTTGATAGACATGAAACTCGCCTAGTCTTTCAGAGATGCCTTGCCATCGACACCTTCTCCAGGAGGTTTTATGACCTCGTTGCTGTTAGACGTAATTGTTCTGATGCATGCATTGCTCGAGTATCTGAAGCCAACCGGCTTAATGTGGCTTCAAGATGTAGGCGGTAGGCAATTGTCGAGACTCGACAGAGTCATGGAAGTATCAAGGTTCGAAGGATCTCTTGTTCAATGGACATCGCCTGGAGAAAAATACGCCCACACCCTCACGGGCCAACGAACGACCCCTGCCTGGTAAGCAATGATTTTGCACCTTGAGGGGAACCATGATGCGAAGGACCAAAAATGATTAACTTTTGACCGACGCAGGGATCGAACCTGCGATCTCTCGTGAAATCAATGTTAAATTGTAAGACGAGCGCCGTAACCACTAGGCCAGTCGGTCAGTTTAGCTTTCCTATATTTGAGACGGCACACATGGATCATCATTCGAGGCCAAGCGACAAACATCCCGATCCCTTGAAGATAACTATGAGGGTCAGGGGAGCTTCTCTTGACAGCATAGACCAGTGCCTCAATCTACTACACTAACGTTCCCAGTGTGCTCGGGACAAGGCGGACTGGTGACGATCTGAATAGGACATAGAAAGGACGTGGTCAAGGAAACTGGCCTCCGCCCCGGTTTCGAGTGATCAATTGACAAGATCGCCCAAGATACGCCTGCTTGTCAAAGCTCCGAGAGCTTCGAGGTGTACAGCCAAGCTCACAGCACGTAAGGCCCTTGAGTCCTGCCCCGTTCCCCATTCAAATTTTTCTTTGTGTACTCTGCCCGCCCTCTAACAAGTAGCTAGCTGCTCTGGTCCGTGTTGCATGATCGAAATCGAACCACAAATTTGACACGGGTGACTTCGTAGCCTGTTCATGACACAAGGATGAGTTTGAAAGCTCCTGACCCTGAATGCTGGGAAAGCTGGGACAGCAAATAGGACCATAAGGCAACTGAATCGGACACACCATGTAAATCTGCCGACTCCTGACAGTTCTTTTACCCATCGATAATATGTGAACATGAGTACTTTCGGGCCTGTTTCATCCTTATGATAGACTGGGTTGATGATATTAGCACGCACACTTCTCCGTCGACTGGTGTTCAGGTCACAAGTACTATCTGGAGGTGTCTAACGTATCAGGTTGGAAAACCATAAACTCTACTGGTAAGATCGAATCAACCTGCACTATCTGAAGAGTTTAAGAGGCGTAGAGACTCAGGGACCAGACCGACCTTCTTTTACTACACCTATTCCCTCAACTGTATTCATTGGCGAATCTGACCTAATGCATGACTTTGGCTGAAGGCAAATCTGCTGAGTCGGTTGACCAGAGATCAGACAGTGTCGCAGCTTAGATTATCATTTCATTTAGGGCTGATCTGTACGTACACGAGAGGACATACAGGTCAATGCATGAACTGGGAACGCTTTCATGGGACTACTTCCGTTGATGCATGCATGTCTTCTATCCCTGTCACGTCGCTCCTTGAGACTCACAGGGAGAAAAGTCATATTCAAGAATAATCTTTCTACTTTGCATCACTAATTGAGGGAACTGATTGACCGGAAAGCGCACTCTGAAAGTCTAGATTGAGACGTCAAGGAGCATGTCCAGAGAGAGATTGCCGGCGCGCTCCATGCCAATATTCCATAAAGGTGGCACATACTTTAACTTCGAAAAAGGCTTGGAATCTGGCGTGTTCATCTACACAGCTCGGTCTATACAACTGAGATCTATTTCATTTCTGAGGCTTCATGTACAGGCGCTTGCTGGTAGAAGTGGTCTCTCTGTCATTCGTGAAAGCTTGCTCCCGAGAAAGCAAGCCCGTATTGAAGATCAGGGAGGAGGGGGATCAATGAAAATCGCGCTCAGGCCAGTACCTAAGGCTGATGGCAATACTAGACTACTATGACCATAATTTGCGCTCGCCTTCATCTTCTCTTGAGCCAGAGATTACCATGTTGATGGGTAATTCATACTCTAAGATTCGCCCAAGGCGCCAATACGCATTGCAGCAAGCATCCTTCCCCCGGCCCCGGAAGGATGTCACCTAATCAAGACCCAGTCTCGTGTCCCGAGCTGCAGCAGTACAGCAGGCTCAAACTACTTCAAAACTCGCCGGTGCTGCCGAGCCAGGTTTGGTCAATGGCTGCAAGAGAGAAAGAGCACCGAAGCGAAACATTTCTACATGCTTGTAGTCAATATTGAGGCAGGCTCTCAGAGTACCAGTGAACCTCATGGTTCTTGCCTCTTTCTTATTATCATGAACCCTGAAAGTCATTGTCTCAAAATGTAGCTATAGCGTATGCGCAACTACGAGCATGTCCGCTGGGATGTCCGAGAACAAGTCAAGAAGGATTAATGGGTGATCTGCATCCGCTTGGGCTCGGAATGATGTTTGACCAGACTTCGAGAATTCTGGGCTACACCCAGGCTCCATGTGCAATTGCCCGAGCGTTATTTCCTAGAACCGTTGATTGACCGTTCTCGATCCATCGTCACGGAGGACTTTACCGGTATTCGTAGTCGCCGTTTACACGGCTCTGGCGGGCGGGAACATCTGGCTGTAGATGATACTAGAGGATTTTCCTGGCTTCGATCGAGGTGGGTTTGATATGGATATGAGTTGAAGGAGGCTTATTAAAAGCAGAGATACTTTCGGGGATTGGGCTGGCACGAAGAACCGAACAAGGGCTCCAAGAACCGAAGAATGCACTACCGCCCTCACAAGGAAGTCGGTACATTGCCGTGGGCCAAAAGACTTAGGCTCTTTTGTTTAGGTCGAAGATAACCGATGGGACATCTCGAGTGATAGGCGAGCGGACACCCTTCATGTATAAACAACGTCTGAACACCATGATTCTATTTAGGTCGGTTTCACCGAGCTCATGATACTCGCAACTCTCTTTTTTTGAACAAGTGTACTCACATTCATGATCATGGATGTCTGGACACGTCAGCCCTGCTTTTCAACCAGGAGGTTTTCCAAGAAGGGGGAAACGGTTCAGCCTGTATCCTCCACAGACAAGAGACTGGGAGTCGTCCTTAAGGTCATTCGACTGCTCATCAGCAATGACCGCAATGGACGTAACATATCGAGGAGCTTTCCGAGAGCCCAGTGGCAATCACTGTCTGGTCTCTCGTCTACATAATGTGCGGGGTTGGGCATAAACACTGCCAACTTCAGAGAAAATAGGATTGTAGTAGGTATAAGTGCGGCCTCTGCTTGTCGGCACCAAACATAAGTTAACGGGAAGGCGCGATTCGCGCACATTTGACGTCGGACGCAACGCACGACATCAGAACTAGATCATGAAGTCGGTTGAAGGGTAAGGCGGAGGCGGCAAATGAGTGATAAAGTCGTTTATGGCGGTGGGCCTGTCTTGACCGCAATTTGGAAGTAGGGGAGAGAGAGGGGTGACTCGCCACCTGGCAGTCGACTCCCTCCCTTTCGGAGATAATCTTGTTTGATAACGATCAGTTGCAGTTGGCGGAAAAAGCCCCTCGTGCCGGCGTGGCACTTCGGAAACCAAAGAAAGGAAAAAAAGAGAAAATAAAAAGGAAGAAAAAACCAACCCCCATTTGTCGAAGAGATGGAATGCGACGCATGATACAGATCATCTAAATGTGAGATGCTTCCATCATCACGTGTATCTAGAGTCCCAGCGCCTGCTCGAACAAGGTATGAGGCAATGAATCGTGCCAGACATGATCAGCCCGATGCAGCGGACATCTAACCACTCATGATGACGCTAGCCAGTCGTATTGCAGGACTTGAACGATCTGAAACAACTGATGGGGGTGATGTAGTTCTTCTTCATGAAACCGTCCTTGTGCATACTTCATAGTACATACATAAAAACTTGTGCGTGCGGTGACAGGTCGGCCGAGGGCTGAAGCGAATGGAAAAGCAGATGGCCGAACAAAACGTGCATGGTAAAGTTATTTCTGAGACCAATGTAGACTAGCATTCTGAATTCCCAACAGGATAAATGGAGGCTTTCGATTAGATACTCGAGGAAGCCTGAGTATGGCAAATTATGGCGGCGATGGTATAGTGCCTACCTAACAATGCGATGAGAGTAGGTACCTGATTATACCTAACGAAGTCAAATTCAATCTTCAAGCGAATGATGTACAGGTAGTCTAATCGGGTAGGCAAGCTGTAGCGCAAGTACTCTATTTCTATTTTGTGGAAGAGTGGCTGGCCCTTTCGGTGACTAGGTGTGTAGACTCGTGCTTCGCGAAGCCAGTCGAATAGTAGGTACCCCACATTGTCTGCCAGAACTGGGGAGTCACCCCAATCCTTCACTTCTGTGGTTTATCAATGAAGAGTCATGACAAATGGAAGAATGACAGGCGGCGGTCAAAACGTCAGGAAGAGAAGTAAGTCTACCGGTAACTAGTCTCAGACAATCATGTAAAAGACTGGATGCGATGGAAGGAGGCGGAGAAGTCGTACACCGCTTCTCCTCTGCTGCACCAATCAATCGCTGACAGCCACTCACTCAACCTGACATGGCAAAATTACGACCCCAAGAAGAACCACAGGGCGATGAGTCTGTGGAATTTTGGCTTCAACGTCTACGACACGCTTACACTACACGCCACGCGCATTCCCTCCCCTTTTCCCCTCCGCGTTCAATGGGCCGTGATTTTGCTTGATCCATGGATTCAGGCTGACCGCACCATTGACTGTCGCATTCATACTGATGCAGATCCGGCAATGAACCCTGGTACCAGCTATCGATTCAAGATTACCAGTACCTGGCCAGAACCCTAATATTCCTTTGGAGGAGAAGAGGGGAGTCCGGCTACGGGGTCGAAGTAAGTCATCATGAACAAGACAAAGGAAAGGTGGCACTTGGATTGAAATTCCAATAAACAAGCCTGAAAAGACCTCTGACAGCTTGAAACCTTGACTATGATCCGTGTGATATTCCACAACGTAGATCCCATGCGCTAGTTTAGAGCTGAGTATCCTCAGACGGGGTCTGATCCAAAGGACCGCCTCCGTCTTACTACATGTACAGTCATGGTCCTGGAGGGCCGCAAAAACAAAATAAGGTCAATTCCGTATGCTTGACACCCCTGTAGACTAAGCAAAAAGGCTGTAACTGACACCGCAGCCGCTTTAAGCACTTAAAAAATATCACTCGTCGTTCATCACAGCAGGATCATGAGGTACTATGAACAGCGCTCTGTACTTATGAGGGCCCTACGCTGTAGTAGGTAGTCCAATGTACTAACTATAGGAGGAAACCAGAGTAGACTAGGGTGCCTGATAGGATGCTTTGGCCCAGGAACTGTACGTGCGGTGGCCAGGGCGCAATCCGCCGTCACATTCTTTCATTGTAATCAACCTGGCTGGTCTCCACTTGATGCAAGAACACTTGCAGAGGCCACGCTCTCGACCAGCACACCCAGCAGAGTTACCCACCACCCCCCCTCCCCCCCCTCTCCGCCCCTCCCCCTTGCACCGAATTTTAGCAGGGAGGAGGAGATCAATAATGAGCCCCATTGTCACCAGAGAGTCATTCCCGCGATTACTGATTCCCCTTCAACCTCTGCACAGTTCGCTGGTTCAGATGGAGAGCAGTCTTAAAGATCGCTGAGTCAGAGGATGGCTTTCAAGTCAGCATCTACAGTTGTCTCAAGCGGCAAAACTGATATCATGCCGTGCGAAAAGGTGTAGCCAGGAGATGATGGATTATGGAGCATTAATTATAGATTACTAGCTAAATCTTGAGTAGTGGCCACTGGCCACCCTAATCCCAACGAAGTCGTGCAGTAGTATGGCTATTGACCTAGTAAGGTCCAATCGTTGGCCGCGAAGAAGCGATTGATTCATGATCTGTCTAAAAAGCAAATGATCGACCCGGAGGGTGGTCGTTTGGAGACGACAGCTCACCGGCTGGCGGAGGGGTTTATTAGATTACCCAGTAGTCATTAACAATCATTGCAGGGATGGGCGGCGTATTAGCCCTCGGGGAGATTATCTTCAACGTGAAGGTGCACCATCTGCTGGAACCAGAAGAGATGCTCTCGACAGCCGTGCAATAGATTCAGATTCAAGAAACAGGCGAGAGCAAATCGTTTCGAGGAAAGGGGCGATAATGATGATTATGATGCAATTTAAGTTGGGGGCCCGATAAGAAGGGAGGTACATAGAAACAACAAGTAACAGTCACTTAACAGCAGCAGCAGCAGTGATACTGGAGAGGAGAGATCATTAAAGGTCTTTAGAAGTCAATCAGAGTACTCCGTACTTCGTACTTCGTATATCTACAGACAATTCTTGAATTTTGATTTTCTTATTTTCCTAGATCTAAAGGAGGCAAAAGGGAACCCGATCGCAGACGGAGACACAGCAGTGGCCACCATTCGGACCCCCGCTTGTTTTCCCAGCCGCCCACGCCTCGCCTGGGCTCCTCCTCCCCCTCCCTCCTCAGTAGTCAGTCAGCGCCCGCCCGCCTTCTTCCCCTCCCCTTCTCGTGTACCTGACCACCTCCTGTACAACAATCTATCTCTATTCTTCAACTACTATTCTTATTTCTGCATTCTTTCTTCTCTTGGTTTTCTCCTACCCTCGTTCGTTCGTTCTACTACCTGCTTGTCCACGCTGCTCTTCATCAATTCTCCACTTTCGGCGGAGGAAAAAAACAGGCAAAGAAAAACAAAGACAGCGCAGGGCTAAGCAGTGGTGACTCCATCGCCCAAAACGCTTGTGATTCACCACCAACCGCTATTGACCAAGATCTCCGCACTGTCGACGAACGCATCATTAGGGGTGCGACCTGCCTTCTACCACCACTTCCCTGCCCCCCCTCCCCTTATCGAATCTGTCCTTACTTGCGTGCTTGCACAAGTAGTGGCTTCAAAGTCTCTTTTTGTACCTGAGAAAAATAAACTCTCGAGGCGTTCATTGTGTGTGAGTCGCTGTTCATTTCCGAGATCTGCTCCGCCAAACCACCCCTCAGCCCCTCCCCGTCCCCTTGCTCCCTACAGAGCTCGTTATCTCACGGGGTACACCGCCTACCAACCATTGCTCCCTGACTCCCTGGCTTTCGTGCTTTAATCTCAGCCTTCCTCTTTACTGTCCTTGCGATTGCAGGCCGATATTGACGGCTCTGGAACCCGCATCACCCTCCGCTTCTATCATGTTACAGCCTGTTCACTGACTGACCTTGGCCCCTGAATGCTTATTAGCCCAGTGACTCTCGTCCCAAGCTGCCTGCCGACCATGGCTTTCAAAAACGGACTTAGTGAACGCCTCGACGAGCTGCGATTTCCGTCTCCACGATCCCCTCCTTCTGATTCACCGTTCCCTGGCTATAATGCGCTTTCTCCGACCCATTCGAACTTCGTTTCGGCATTCTCGCGCCCATCGGGGGACGTCCGCGCCAATCTTCAACGCCGCTTCACGACAGATTCGAGCAAATTGTCCTCATGGAATTATATAAATGGTGTTGGTGGGAGTGCACAGGCGCAGGACCCTCTAGATCTCCTCACATCGGTGAGTCTAGCATTTCTCTCCTGAGTACCCTTGTCGCGACCTTGTGTTTTGCCCTTATGCAGTCAGAATAGACCAAACGGCTTTGGTACTGTGATTGGTGAGCAACATTGCAATGTGCCATACGCTTTCGAGCAAAGACTTTGTTCTTGCTCTGCAGAATGGTCATTCAGTTGTCATAGCGGCTTCTATGTGGTTCACAGTCATGTACCCATTCATTCATGCAGCGGACTATTCATTTTGTACCTACCAGGAAGAGCACCGCGATCTCCACTATCATGTACAATAAGACCAGCCCGGTCATTGTGTTCCTGTGTTATGGGCGTGCTTATCGCTATGTTGTCGGGTTCTCGGCGTCTAAAGATGCACTGTTGCTGATTGACTGCAGTTTGAGAAAAAGCGTCAGCATATCGAATATATGCGAGAGCAGAGACGGCGATTCGAGGAAGACATGAAACTCTTAGACATGCAACACGAGAAAGAGAAGCTGGAGATGGATCAACTCGCCAAGGACCTCGCCAAAGCTGGTCTGTCTGGGCCCGTCAGTGAGCCGACGACGCCGCCGGAATACCATGACAGCAACCTCCCTGGCTTTACCCGCCCGACTCGATTCTCAACTTCCAGCGTCACTTCGTCTCCCGGCTTCTTTAACGTATTTGCGCCATCTCAAGTGACGACTCCCCAGAGCCAAGTGAACCATAGCTCTGCACAGACTCCCACAAATCGGTTCTCTGTTCACTCCGTGCCTGGCTCTCGAAGAAATTCTGAGAAGGAAGACTTCAGCCAGGAGCCTGCATCACCTTTTCGTCCTGGGCCATCGTAAGTTTCACCTGTCATTTCATTCCAGATAGGCACTGTCTTGATCGTTCTCAAATATCCAATTGCTTTATCAAGGCATCTACCTGGAGGGGTGAATTGGAATAGTTGAGGAAACTCTTCCACAAGCAAGTAACACGAACCATTCACTTTTGCCTCAAAGTGATTTGATTCAGACCACTGTGAACAATCACCACTGTTTCCATTCACTGTACTCTCATATTCATCTCAATATCTCTTTCACCCTTTCTCTTTTCATACTTCAGAAGCGATATCAACTGACAATGACATTAACCAGCATTCACCGGTATTCCATGCCTTCATCTGGGTTAGGCTCCCAGATTCGCCCTAATATGACATCTTTCGATCGGTCATCCGGTCTTGAATCTTTCAACGCTGCAAAGTACTTATTTCACAGCGAAGACGACCGATCCATGTTGAAGGACGAGGATCGAATCCCAACGCCCGATATCAGGAGCTATCTCAAATTGACGGACCCAGACGATAAGTTTCCCACGCTCTCACGACGTGACGACTCAGGCTTGGTAAGTCTTCCTGAAGCATCTCACGATTCTGTTCTGACCGAACTCAGTTATCCGCGAACTCAGATGCCTTAGACTTGGCAAATTCGCGTACCCCGAATCCTGAGACCTGGAACTCTCACAGCCGTCATCGTACTTCGCACCAGAGCATGCCTCAGAATGCACTGAACATGTTCCGCCTAGAACAGCTTGGGACGGACGAGAACCATGCTCACTCGACCACTCCTGCACGTCACGCCGCCAGCCACTCGCTTGAGGCTAATATTATCTACAGCACTGACGGCAATAACGAAAGCATGTCTGCCACAATTTCTAACCGACCTACATCGCTACAGTCCTCTTACTCGACGAACGACCTCCCCACAGTCAAAGGCGATGCCTTCAACCCAGCTATCACCCCTCCCAAGACTCATGCTGAGCATTTTCAGCAACACAATACCAATCTCGGGCGAATCCCGGGCGCTGGTCCTGCCAGTCGCCTTTCTAAGGAGTCACCCGAACACGAGGAGGCCAAACTTCAGAGCACCCGATCTCAGCAGACGACTCTTCAAGCCAGTGCTGCCCCCTTCGGTCCCCAGCTCACCACTGGAGCCGGAGGTGTTAACATGGCTGCGCCCACTACACTGACTCCCTTCCAGCCGCCTTTCTACGGTTACGGTATTCAAGCTTTCATGGGTGCTCCTGCGCAGCTTCAGGCGTACAATCCCGCGGCCCCCTTTAGTGGCTATCCCGCCGCTTACGGACATTTTCGTCCTGGGGAAGCCCCAGCCAAGGGAGCCAGCACTCGTCGGAGTGGTGATGCGGATACTGCCCAATTGTCTCGTTTCACCAACTTCCCGCTTGAACATTATCAGGGCGAGTTGTATAGCCTTTGTAAAGACCAGCACGGGTGTAGGTACTTGCAGAGGAAGCTGGAAGAGCGTAGCCCGGAACATGTTCAGATGATTTTCGATGAGACTCACATGCATGTTGTTGAGCTTATGACAGGTTCGTACAGGTTAACGATATTGATTCGTTCTCAATGCTAACATCGTCCCCTTGTCTTGTCAGATCCGTTTGGAAATTACTTGTGCCAAAAACTGCTGGAGTATTCAAATGATGAGCAGCGCACGGCTCTAATCAACAATGCTGCACACCAGCTAGTGAAAATCGCGTTGAACCAGCACGGTACGCGAGCTCTGCAGAAAATGATCGAATTTATCTCGACTCCGGAGCAAACTCAGACTGTGATTCATGCTTTGAAAGATCAGGTGGTAGAGTTGGTGCAGGACCTCAATGGAAACCATGTTATTCAGAAGTGCCTGAACCGTCTCTCTGCAGAAGATGCTCAGTTCATTTACGATGCTGTTGGTGCCAATTGTGTGGTCGTTGGGACTCATCGGCATGGATGCTGTGTCTTGCAGCGCTGTATCGATCACGCCTCCGGCGAGCAGAGGGCACGTCTCATTGCTCAGATCACGTCCAACGCATTTGCGCTTGTTCAGGACCCATTCGGAAATTACGTTGTGCAGTACATTCTGGACCTCGCAGAGCCTCACTTCACCGAGCCTCTGTGTCAGACTTTCCGTGGCAACATTCCTGCCTTGTCCAAGCAGAAGTTCAGCTCGAATGTCATTGAAAAGTGCTTACGTACTGCTGACATCCAAATCAGACGTCAGCTGATTGATGAGATGCTGGCAGGTGCGGAACTCGAGAAGATGCTGCGGGACTCCTTCGCCAATTACGTCGTACAAACAGCCATGGACTTCGCAGATGCTGACACACGTACACGCATTGTTGAGTCCATCCGGCCTATCCTACCATCAATTCGTCAAACCCCGCATGGTCGTCGCATTGCCGGCAAAATGCTGGCTTCGGACGGCTCTGGAAGGGGAAGCGCTACCACCAGTGGCCAGGTCACACCAAACGAGATGAACTCTGCCCAACTTCCTGGCCCTATGCAAAGTCCAACGCAGAAATCATTCCTGTACCAACACAACCCGTTCCCTATCTCTAATGCCGGCTCACATTTTGGGAATCAGACATATGTCTACGGTGCTGGCTCCTCCGTTGCAGCCTCGCACCAAGGTTCAGGCGGAGCTGGCGACAAGCCCGGCCTCTTCGCTTCGGCAATTCAGCAGCCCAGCAGCAATCACAACACTCAGAATCCAGTGTTCGCCAACTATTGAGCTGCGATATCGCACTTTGAGACGCCAGTCCTATGTTCACTGAACTGTACTCATATTGAGACGATGACACGATCTTCATGAATCACGGCCACACTGATATCGCCAGCAAATTGAAAGATTAGGATACTGATACCATACGACAAGACCTCATTTCATGCGAGATGCACTGCATATCTGGACCATTCTTGGCGGAAAGATGTAAACCATTGATAAATGCATTTTATCGCACTTGATATCCTGTATTTTTTTCGACGCTACCAGAGCTTACCTTTGCGACGTCCCTCGACGAGAAGTTTTCGAACAATGTCTTTTACCATGTTGCCGTCCGATCCCTTACCAACAGACTATTGAGCTTCTAGTCTTTGAAGGGGACGGATTGATGTCTCACGCCCTGTGCTTTCTTTCGATATTCCCCCAATGTGCTTTTACTTCCCCATGATTTTATTTTACCAATTTTGCTCGTCCTGTTTTCTTTTTATCACTCATACGGCCTTATGTATTTTTCGTTTCATTTTGTCGTCTACCTGGACTCCGGTATGTTGGTGCCTGCAGATATGGCTTGCAGCCGTTTCTTGTTGACTAACCTGGGAATGTTTTGAGCGGTGGTCATCATCGGGCCACACTCTGTTGCCCGACAGGTCTACTCATCTGGCATTTTGCCGAATATTCTGGCTGCAAGTGGGATTTGGGGGTTTACGACCACTGATTTCTATGTCCGGCGCCTTGAAACATCGGAAACAGTTCCATAGATGTACTCATAGTCTATCAATCAGAGAGCCTTGCTACAGAGAGCTTTGCCATGCGAATAACTAGAAAGTCTTTTGTAAAGATTCTTTCCGGATCACTAAACTGATCACTAAAGACGTAGTTGACAGCAGAGTGGAGGAGCCCCGGGCCACCCCGGGGGGGGGGGGGAGGGGGAGTCGGCACGTGACACCGTGTGATTTGCGTCTCTTCCCCGGCGAAGATCCCCCGAGGCTTGCCATTTGATTTACCTTATCGCCGGAGTGCCCTCTGCCCCCAATCCAGTCAGTTCCTGTCGAGTCAAAGCTGCGTATCCTGACCCAACTCACATACACACCTTTCAGGGTGCGAGTGCTCGATTCCCTGATGCTTCCCTCCGAGATTGCTCAATCGATCAGCAAACAATGGCCTTGTCGCGAGCTCCAAATCCGCCAACTCGCTAGCCTACTCGATGTACGCCCGCGAAACGATTGTCCCCGATAAACCTCCCTCCCTCCCTCTCGGGGCATCCTTTTCTTTCGCTCCACCTATTCGTCTCTTCCTGGCTAACATAGTGAACTCGCACGGCATGCGTCTATAGGTCAAGGTCTCAAGCCCCTCCACTATTGTCGTTCACGGTATCTCCGCTACCTGCAAGACCACCATCGTCCGCAATGTGCTGGCCGCCCTCGACGTCCCGCATGCTCTCGTCCGCAGTCCCGAGTGCATCACCGGCCGCCACTTACTCACCAAGATTCTGTGGGCTACCCTCGGGGCGCTGGGCAAACGCGACGCGTGGGAGAAGTACGGCAAGGGGCGGTGCGAACACGTTAGTACGCTCGCCGTGCTGCTGAATGAGTGTCTTTCCTCTGCAGCATCGTCTGCTTCGAATCCGCCGGCCGAGCAGCACAAGCGCTCTACAACAGACAAATTCGTGCTCGTTCTCGATGGCATCGATAAACAGAGAGAGGCTCCGCCTACGTTACTGGCTGCGCTGGCTAGATTGGGGGAGGTGGTATGTCAAGCTCTTGCTCTTTGCGCTATGTTTTGTTTATCTTTTATGAACGGGGACGGGTTAGGAATTCATTTTTTTCTTTGCTCTTTTTGTTGCGCAGTGAATTGCAGTACTGACAACTATTTACTTCCTTCGACATACTAGATTCCTTCGCTATGCGTCGTCCTAATCCTCAGCACTACTCCGCGACCCCTCTTTCTACATTCCGCCGGCGTCCCGCATATCAGTTTCCCACCCTACACGCGTAGTGAAGCCACGACCATCATCTTAAACAGCGGACCGCCACCGGCTACCGCCTCCATTGGCCTGTCGGATGCGGCCGCGTCCACCATATACCCGCATTTCGTATCGGCCGTCTACGACTCCCTGGTGGGACCGACAGCCAGCTCCATCCCTTCCTTCCGATCAATCTGCGAGAAGCTCTGGCCGCGATTCGTGGCGCCCATCACGACGGGCGAGACACCGCTCGGCGGCACAGGGGAGTGGGACTTTACTCGGTTGCTGGTCAAAAACCGGGCGCTCTTCCGGCATCAAGGGGCGGCCTTGCTGGTGCATCACATTGTCACGGAAGAAGATGATACGGAGTTGCCTGCTGTGACCACGAAGGGCCGGGCAGTTGTCTCCGCCTCTACCTCCAACAAGCCGAAATCAGCCCCCTCTCCGCTACCTTCCTTACCATACTTCCCCACCTTGATCCTAACCTCAGCCTATCTCGCCTCGCACACGCCGCAGCGGCTGGATACTATTTTCTTTTCCAAGTTCTCGTCGTCATCTCTATCCGCACGGAATAAACGCGCGCATCACCGGCGCCGGCTGAAGCTGCTCTCGCGGGCCCAGCTGGAGGAGGCTGCCTCGTCGGCGGATCCGTCGATCCCGGGCGGTAGAAAGAAGGGCAAACGCACCAAGACGAAAATCACCAAATCGACGCTAGAGTCGGCCTTTGCCACCACGTCCGCCACGACCTCAGCTGTTGGTGGTGGCGGTAGCATCACAGGCCCCTCAACCATCCTTACCGCGCGCCCATTTCCCTTGGAGCGCCTGGTCGCCATCTATCATGCGATCGACCCTAATCCCCCCGCCAATCCGATTCGGATGGCTGCAGTATCTGATGCGATCTATGCCGAGTTGGCTACATTGCGGCGGCTACGGCTGGTGGTGCCTGCGGCGGGTCGCGAGGGTCGTGTTGGGTTAGGGTCTGGTGGGTTGAGTAGTGGGAATACCACATCGGATACAGGAGAGAAATGGTGTGTGAACGTTTCCGGGGATTGGATCGGAGAATTGGCGAAGACGGTGGGCGTTGAGGTGGGAGAATGGTTGGCAGGTGGTTTGGACTAGACTTTTTTTCTTTGCTTCTGGATGGCTTGTTCTTTGCTTGCTTTGACTCATGTAACCCTTCCACACGCGTATCCCGGGCATCATACAGGCGTTTGGTGCATAGACTTCATATCAAGCTCATCGGTTCGTTCCTTTCACCATATCCATTCATCGACTGTGGCTTGAGCACAGACAAGTAGGCTCGGTGTCTGAGGCCCGTGCAATGGAGCATCTCCGGGTTCGAAGCAGACTGAGGCAATAGGGTCTTTGTACTGGTAATTCGACAGAGGAGAAGAGATTTGCTCCCCGTTGCGCAGAGAGAAGAGTTGGATTTTGCCCGTGTCAGTAGCTGAGTTAAGAGGTCTTAGTGTGGTGTTTGTCCTATGAGTTGTCTAGGGCATGCAACTTACCGCTGGCTAGAAGCCCAAGTTCCAGACTAATGTCGAAATCTGGTATGACTTGAGGCTTGAAGTCTTGGAAGGTGAGATAGGGTCTAGTGGATGTGTGTTTCTTGCTGTTCGGTTGCGGCTTGGGTTGTAGGCCGTTGGGCGGAAAGCGAATGTCGTACATCTGGAGCTTTTTGAGGGTCAGCTTTATTCTTGACGGGGCTATGAAATGTTCTCACAGAGTTGATTCCGGCCACGACCATCCGGTATGGATCTACTCTGCGTATCTTTGTAACGGCATGTGGATGTTGGAGTCGTGTCGCGGTCCCTCCGCTCCTGAGATCATGAAGGAATACGGAGGAGTCCTTGAGGCCGGCCGCGATCACGTCGGAGGACAACCACTCGACGCTGGTTACAAGGGCATGAGAAGTGCCGATGCGTCGTTGAAGAATTGGTTTGCCCGCGTTGGCATCATCGGAGAATGGCTTTTTCGACAAGGCCCAGTAAGCGCCGTAGCCTTCCAGCGTATACAGGCCGTCCGATGCTCCGACGGCAAACAGCGGAGTGTTCCCGACCGGACAAGCGGAAGAACACCACAAAGATGCTGCAGTGCGGATGCGAATTGGTTGGAGGACTAAAGGTAAACCGTATTAACACTTGATTCCAGTAGAATCATAAGGAACCACGTACAGGAAGGGGGCCATCGATAGTCCCCTTCTTCATCCGGGTCTGGCAACATTCGAGGTGCCAGAAAAGAGTCGCCTCCGGGACCGCTGTCCATCGTTGAACTGGTCTGGTCAATCTCCTGGCAGGATGCAGGGGCGGACGAGACTCGTTCTTACAGCAGGTATCCTGTGTGACTCAAGGAGATTGAAGAAAGCTATAAAGCACGTTTAGTGACAATTCACCCGTGCAAAAAGCCGAGGGATCATGCTTAGATATTTACCCTATACGGTTCCTTGAACAGAACACGTTCCATTGTCCGATTGTAAGTCCATTTGTTCTGGTCGCAATCCGGGAAGCACACCCTTATGCGGCTGTTAGCTTGCCGGATACACGACCTCAAAGGACATGAATAAGCGCTTACGACACTGACGATTCACCGCCGCGATGACCACCTGTGCGTCCGTTAATAGCTTATTCGGTGCAATGTAGCAGGTTGTTCATTGACAAAGAACTTACTTGCAATCAAGATTCCTGAGCGCTTGTTGCGCAACACATGCTTGATGCTATATTCGTCGGGCCAGGCTTCAAACTGATGGAGCTGGTTCCTTCGAAGCTGGCTGGTGTAGGCACGTGCGCCTCGTTCTTGACGAATAGTGGTGGGCAACCGCAAGCCTCCGATCTCGGTTTGTACATCAAGGAGGGGGTGAGATAGCAAGTTCGCCCTCTTGATCTTCTCTTTCGCCTCCCTCTTGATCTGTTGAACCTTTCGTCGACGTTCCTAGTCACAAGGTTAGCAATCATGCAGCGAGCGACCTCGAGCCCTATTTCACAACCTCGTGGTCAGCGCGTTTGCGCTTGACCGAGTCTTTCGTGTACTGAGCTCCTGGAGCCGCCGTATGGCTGGCCTGGATCTTGAAGTACTTCTTCTTCTCTGGGTCTAGATTCATGGTCAATCATTTTATTGAAACACACAAGTGACGGGCGCCATGTATGTACCATAATAGAAACCGGGAATCTCTCTCGCCATGACTGGTTGAAAAAGAAGACTTAATTGTGCGAAATGCGTAATGAAGCAGAGATGTCATGCATAACATAAGAGGGTTGTGTATCTTAGTAGGGATAGTCGAGCAGTGCTAAGTATATCTGGTTGGATCGCGGCAGGGTCATGTGCCGCGTGCTCGAGCAACCAGCCCCAACCTCGCTAGGTAGTCAGGCTGGTCGGAATTGTGGAAACTGTGAGAGAAGAAGGATACGTTGACTCTCGGTCAGCGGAGTGCAGATGAGTAAATCATGCAACTTGCTAAAGCATAGAACAAGACTGATGAGCTGCGAGCATGGCGCAGTGGAAGTGACAAGGTGTGGATGAATGAATGCTGGAATTGCATTGAATTCCATTCCTTCATGACGTTTCGGGTGTCCGTGATTATGTCATAAACTCCTCCATTTTTCATTGGCTGATGAGGCAGTATACACTCTTCTTTCCTTTTTGGGAAGTCTCGCCTTCTCCACGGGTTAGCCAGCGACAAGCAGCTTGTCTCCTTTTCATGGCTCCATGACTTCTCCCAACTTTAATCTCTGGACTCTATTATCATCGACACAAGCGATACTATAACTTTTATCCAGGATCATCTTACCCACTTCCCTTGGTCTACAAATCCATGGCTTTCACGCTGCTGAAGCTGCGCCGATCGGTGATCACTTTGGTGAACACTTCCTCCGCGGACCAACCGAATGATACTGATGAAAAGCATGAAGTTGTCGAGGAGAAGCCAAACTCAAAAGCGTCGACCGAGGAAGCCATCGAGAATGATGAAGAGGAGGAAGAAGAGAAGGATATCGATACTCTGATCGAGGAACTGGAATCTGTCGATGGCTTCGCTGACCTTCGAACGCTAGAGTCAACCCACACCATCGGTCGACATCCGGTGTCAGACGAGTTGCTTCACACAGACTCGAATATCGGCCTCAGTACGAATGAAGCACTTCTACGACGAAAGAAGTTCGGGCTCAACGAGATGAAGGAGGGGAAGGAGAATCTAGTCTTGAAGTTCCTGTGGTTCTTCGTTGGTCCTGTTCAGTTCGTTATGGAGGTATGTGCCACTCATGTAGACTCTCGAGCAACAGCCGCTGAATATGTGACGAACTGCAGGCAGCCGCGTTATTAGCTGCCTATCTCCACGACTGGGTCGATTTGGGGGTTATCTGCGGTCTTCTCCTGTTGAACGCCTCTGTCGGATTCATACAGGAATATCAAGCGGGTTCCATCGTAAAAGAGCTGAAGAAGACATTGGCTCTAAAAGCTTTAGTACTGCGCGATGGTGCCCTCTCTGAGCTCGATGCGGCCCAACTTGTTCCAGGTGACATTGTGAAGATAGAAGAGGTATCTCAATAGCCAGTTTCCCTAAGCATCATGAAGCGTTATTGGCTAATGGAAGAAAGGGCACGATCGTTCCGGCGGACGGCCGAATCATGACAAATTCTGCTATACAAGTCGATCAATCATCAATCACCGGAGAGTCCCTAGCTGTCGACAAGCATACGGGTGATACATGTTATGCGTCCTCCACTATCAAACGAGGTCATGCTCGAATTCTTATCACGGCTACCGGTGATTCAACCTCCGTGGGGCATGCTGCAGCCTTAGTCAATGCCTCTGCCTCTGGAACAGGCCATTTCACTGAGGTCCTTCATGGGATAAGTACCATCTTACTTGTCCTTGTTATTATCACTCTTATCATCGTTTGGATATCCTCCTTCTATCGGTCAAACAATACGACCACCATTCTCGAATTCACCCTAGCCGTCACAATGATTGGCGTACCGGTAGGCCTCCCTGCAGTTGTCACCACCACAATGGCAGTCGGAGCGGCATATCTGGCAAAAAAAAGAGCGATCGTTCAGAGACTGTCGGCCATTGAATCTCTCGCTGGCGTTGAGATACTCTGCTCAGACAAAACCGGCACCTTGACCAAAAATAAGCTGTCTTTGATGGAGCCCTTTACTGTGCCTGGTGTGAGTGCTGAAGACTTAATGCTGACGGCCTGCCTGGCCGCATCCAGGACGAAGAAGGGCATGGATGCAATAGACAGAGCATTTTTCCGAGCGCTATCTCAGTACCCTGGTGCAAAAGCAAAGCTTACACAGTACAAAGTTATCGAGTTCTCTCCGTTTGATCCAGTCTCGAAGAAAGTCAAAGCAGTAGTACAGTCAGCCCTAGGGGAACGCATCACTTGTGTGAAAGGGTCTCCTCTGTTTGTGCTGAGGACCGTCCAGCAAGACCATGACATCCCTGAGGAGATCGACATCGCGTACAAGAACAAGGTCGCAGAGTTTGCGACGCGCGGCTTTCGATCTCTTGGTGTGGCTCGAAAACGTGGTGAGGGTGAATGGGAGATTCTAGGTATAATGCCGTGTTCCGATCCTCCAAGACACGACACTGCAAAAACCATCAGCGAAGCTCAGACTCTAGGGCTCTCAATCAAAATGCTCACAGGAGATGCGGTTGGCATTGCTCGTGAAACCTCGCGCCAGCTGGGGCTAGGCACAAATGTGTACAATGCCGAGCGCCTTGGTTTGGGTGGAGGGGGAACAATGCCTGGCTCCGAGGTGTATGATTTTGTCGAAGCCGCCGATGGTTTCGCAGAAGTTTTTCCAGAGCACAAGTACAATGTTGTGGATATCCTGCAGCAGCGCGGATACCTGGTAGCCATGACGGGCGATGGCGTCAACGATGCTCCATCTCTGAAGAAAGCTGACACTGGGATCGCTGTTGAAGGATCATCAGATGCTGCTCGGTCTGCCGCTGATATCGTGTTTCTCGCCCCAGGTCTGTCCGCTATCATTGACGCTGTGAAAACTTCTCGGCAGATTTTCCACCGCATGTATGCGTACGTTGTTTATCGTATCGCTCTCTCGTTGCATCTTGAAATCTTCTTAGGGCTTTGGATTGCCATCCGCAATGAAAGTCTGAATTTGCAACTGGTGGTTTTCATTGCTATCTTCGCTGATATTGCAACTTTGGCCATCGCCTACGACAAAGCTCCTTTTTCCAGCACGCCGGTGAAATGGAACCTCCCTAAATTATGGGGAATGTCGGTGCTGCTTGGGATTGTCCTTGCCATCGGCACATGGGTCACACTCACCACCATCTTAGCATCCGGCGAGAATGGAGGCATCATGCAGAATTACGGCAAGCGAGACGAGGTTCTATTCTTGGAGATTTCATTGACCGAAAACTGGCTCATATTCATCACGCGCGCCAATGGTGCCTTTTGGTCTTCTGGGTGGCCGTCCTGGAAACTGATAGGCGCTATCGCAGCCGTGGACACCGTCGCTACGTGCTTCTGTGCCTTCGGCTGGTTTGTCGGTGGGCAGACCTCTGCCCCTACCATTGTCCGGATCTGGATCTTTTCATTTGGTATGTTCTGTATCATGGGAGGGTTGTACTACCTGCTTCAAGGCTCGAAGAGCTTCGACAATATAATGCACGGCAAGAGCCCCCGAAGCATGGACAAACAGCGCTCGCTCGAAGATTTCCGTACGTACATCCCTCTTCTTCGTGTCTTGTTCTGGCAAAGCTAATCGACCCAGTTGTTGCGTTGCAACGCGTGTCTTCCCAGCATGAAAAGAGCTCGTTGACCAGTATGGAGAGTGGACAGGCTACCCGTGGTGTTTGACTTTATCCATAAAGCTTGTGTCTCGATGGTTAGACTTTATACGAAGTGATAACTAGGTCGGCCTAGGACGGCTTCGATGCAACCAACAGGCATGCTGAATTTCCTTCTGTGTTTTTGTGTGCATCATGTCTTTGACCAAGACATTTCCTATCACTAGACATCCCAAGTGAGAGATAGGCACGATGTATTTCGTCTATCAGAGCGATCATGAAAAATCATGAAAATTCATATTACGATGCCCACGATCCTGACCTGGATTCAATTCTAAGAGCCTTTGCAGAAGCTAGGGCACTATGATTGGTTCACTTTCACCTTCTTTATTAGAGGGAAATCAGCGAGCAAATAGGTATTCCTAGATTACACGGTGACGGTAATGGTAAGACTAGATAATAAGGTAGGTCGTGGAGGAACAGGTTGGTACGAGAGGAAAGTGCCACCGAGAAAGAAAGACGATATACAGATACATATCAGCAAGTGTACGTATGATGCAGGACGAAAAGGGGCAAGACGTGGGGACATGACGAATGAAGGAGAAGATTGAGGAAGATTGAAAGGTTATGACGTGACAGAGAAGTAAGGAAATGAAGAAGTGAAGCGAATGGAAGGCTAAGGACAAGGGACTATGTGCACTATGAAGGATCCGGTTCTGGATGTAAATGGGATATTAGGCTTTGGAGGTCAAGTGGTCGACTGCCTGCGTGAGAGAAAGAGTTCGTGTTAGTACCACTGGTAACAAACTAGTTTGGGGCAAGCAATAGCGTACCTTGTCAATGTTATAGTCAAACTTTTCGAGAGCGGCGAGAGATTCTTCGCGGGGAAATCCCATGTTGGTCAAGCGTTGAAGAATCTGGTCATCCTCGGTGCCGGTCTGAAGAGCCCATCCTGGTGGCTTGCCGGCTTGAGCATTGTCATTGGCGTTTGTAGAGCCGTTGGCTCCACCCGCTGATGTGTTGGCATTATCAAGAGGAGCGAAGAGCTCTTCCCAATTGTGCGTTTGTGCTTGGGCGTTGGTGTCAGGAGAAGTAGCCGCGAACCCGGGAGACGAGGCAGTGGCATTCTTGTTGAAATCAAAGAAATCCGAAGAGGTAGCGGCGTTTTGTGGCGCCTTCTGGGTCGGGTTGTCGAAGGAGAAATCGAAGTCCATGTTATCCTTATTCTCCACGGTCTCAAAGTCGTCCTCGTCGTCCTCTGCCTCCTTTGCAGGGGCCAAATTGAGTCCTGCGAACGCAGCCTCAAAATCAGGAGCGTTGGGCTTGGCTTCCTGGGGAGCGGCCTTGGCTTCCTCACGAGTATCTCGCTGGGGCTCACCTCCAATAATCGGGGCCCCGGTGCTTGACTCTACTGAGTGAGGGGCATCAGCAGCAGTTGTTGGGTCTTCGCGACTTGGCAATAGTCCGTTAAACTCAGGGGGGACACTTCCTGGTTCTTGCTTTCCCACACTATCCTCGTAATTTGGAGGGCTACGCTGAGCCTCCGCAGCTGGTGGCTCACTCGGAGTGGTAGCAGCGCCCGGTGGAGGGAAAGCCGCCAGCTGGGGGGTTTCAAGAGCGTCGGGCTTAGGCTCTCCTCCTATCTGGCTCTGAGGGGGAAAAGCGGGAGCAAAATCGTCCTCGAAGCCCATCGGTGCTTCGCTGTCTGAGCTTTCGTCTCCATCATCGAGCTCGCGAATCGGAGGGAACTCCGACTGGGAAACGGGTGCTGCACCGTTGGTCTTATTTGATCCAGGACCATGCTTCATGGCAGCGAAGGCCTCTTCAAAATCATGCTCCTTCTGAGACTGAGAGCGCTTATGTGCTGGTCCACCAAACAGCTCATCGAAACTCAGATCCTTCTTTTCTCCAGCGTTCTCATCAGACGTAGCTGAATCAGCACTTGCGGGGGTGTGATCAGCGATGTCAGACAATTCAGGGAAGCGTTCCTTGGGCTCCTCAATTTCGTCAAATGGCGAAGGCACTGATTTCGTGGGTTCTGTTGGGGTAGGACCTGCCGCTTCGCTGGCTGTGTCAAAACCACCGAACCTACTACCAGGTGGCGAGACCCTCGTGGAAGAGGTCACTGAGTGATCTTCGCCGAAGGGCAGCACATTTGGAGTGAGCTGCCTCGATTGAGAAAGCGCAGGCGGTTCAAATGCAGCAGTACCTACAGAAGGGGGCAGAGAAACCGACGGGGTGGGAATGCCCGAGGTCGGCTGCGACTCAGCCCGGAATGACACGGGCGGTGGCGGAGTTGCAGCTGTAGTCGGAGACACGAAGGAGGTACCAAAGAGGCTGTCGAATGCACGCTGTTGGTCATTCGAGATCTGAGGTGACAGTGCATTGTTCTCGCTGGAGCCAGTGGGCGTGCGCTTGAAAAACGGATTTGTGTTCTGGCTCATCGTTGACTCAGCGGGGCTCATGACAGCAGCAGCTTCGCTTGCAGCAGCTACACCCTCCTCGGGTGCTCGCGACTGTTCCTGCGAGAGGGTATCAATCTCCTCTTTTATTTTATCCCTCTCACCTTCCACGGTTGCAAGCTGCTTCTTGTTGATTGCTACCAAACCTTTCTGCTGACGCGCATTCGAACGTGCCTTGTCTAGGGCAGGCTTGAGCTGAGCAACTGCAGCGTTTGCTTCCCGGATCTTCTCCTTCAAGTTGGCATTTTCTTGCTGATCCGCTGCCAGAGCAGCCGATACCTGGTTGTATTGATTCTGTAGATCCTGCCGGCTTCCCTCCAGAAGAGCATACTCCTGTTGCAGTTTGCTTGTTTCGGCTCTCGAGGCATTCAAGCGCTCCTCAAGAGCCTTGAAGTTCTTGACTTCCTGCTCGTACATTGCCCTAGCCTGAGCGAGGCGAGCCTCGAAGTCACGCTTCTGCTGGGAAGTCTGGGAAAGATCACGCTCGGCTGAGGTTCGCTTCGACTGAACATTCTGCATTTCATTGGCCAATGATCCAATCTGATTAGACAAATTGGCCAGCTCTGTAGTCTCCTGCGTCAACTTCTTGGACTCCTCCGGGTCGTTGTCGCCCAACAGATCATCAGCAGGGGGTGGTGGTGACCGGATCGTTGGTGGTGCGCCGGCGGAGGCACCAGTCATCTGCGGCTGCAAGCTTTGGCCAAACGTAGACGTGGGCACAAACGGCTTGAACGTCGAGGAGGCCGTTGGAGGGGATGTTCGAGATCCAGGAGAGCTGGGTGTCTGGAATGCTGCGTTCGAACCACCCGTTGATTGTGGTCTCTGGGAAGGAGCAATAGGCGGTGCTGGTGCCGTGAAGGCGTCTAGACCGAACAAGTCATCCGCTGCGGATTTGGGGACAGGGGCGGGAGCTGGAGCGGGCACTTGTGCGGGTGCAGCAACTGGTGGAGCAACGTGGGCAGATCCAGGACGGCGCATGCTGGGAGGAATCAGAGCTGGGGGCAAGGTTTGCGGCAGCGGATTCTTGCCTGTCCGCTGTTGTCGGACCAGGTACATAGCCACGGCAAACTCATCCTTTGTTAACCGTCCGTCGGCATCGATATCTGCAAGATCCCAGATTTGGGCAAGTGTCTCCTCTGGCAATTGCGCTCCCATGAAGAACGCAACGGCCTGGTCACCACTTACAGACCCTACTTTGGCGGTGTCGACAGTCGCAAAGATATTGTCAAACATGGCTTTCTCTTGGGGTGAGATCATCCAATCCCCGCCAGTAGACTGAGCCGCAAGAGGCGAACTGAACGGCCGGTTGATCGGGCTTTGAGTCCGCTGCGGCCCTGTGAACTGTTTTGGGATGGCAGGAACAGGGGGTACGTCCAACCCCTGACGTGAGCCAACCGATGAGCGGATCGAGCCTCTTCGCGAAGCTGCGTCATACAGACCCGGAGGCAATGTCTGTGGGATTCCCCTCATTGCACCTGATTTGTATGAGGTGAGAAGGTGCATGGCGATGACGAATTCTGTCGCATCAAGAGCGCCCTGTTGCCTCACGTCTGCCAGGTTCCATATGCGGCCGAGGATTTCGTTCGGCAACCGCGCACGCTCGAAGATTTGTTTGGCCGTATCCCCTGCGAATTGCGCCTTTGTGTAAGCGAAGCTCGTTCGAGTGCGTTGAGCTTGTCTCTATGTGAGAGAAGTTGCATACCTGAGAGGACGCCGGCCCTAGCGACGTCTGATTTTTCGAACAAGGATAGGAATTTGTTAACGTCCTCGGGGTTTAAAGGAGGGACACGAATAGGACCACCGGCCGCGGGGGTTGGGCTGGTGGTGCCTGCCTCGCGCGGAGTAGGCGGAGCGGGCGCGGCATCGACGGAAATGCCGTCGAATTGCGGCAGTGGACCGGCTAGAGAGCGCGAACGCAGTCAGTATTGTACTTGTTGTAATCCATCTGCGTAGGTCAAACAGGGTCCCGCGGAAATCGCGGGCAACACTCACGCTGGTAAGCCAGCTCCTCTGTCGGTGCGCGACCCGCTTGAGCGTGACCGATCAAGCGCAGAACAACACCAAAGCCGGAGGGAGTCAATAGACCCCGGTTCTCCTTATCCGCGATCTGCCATATCTGGAGTTTGAGAGGGTATCTGCATTAGCGAGGTTACAGTTATATGCAGGGCAGCGGTAGGCGGGTCGTGAGCAGTGACCTACCAAGCCGAGGGTTTCCGGAGCCAATTGGGTCTTTTCGAAAAAAGGTACTGCGACTTCGCCAGTGATGACGCCCAGGTTAGTGGTATCAGCAGCCTGGAAGAGCTGGTAGAAGACGCGCTTCTCTTCGGGGGTGAGGTTGAGATTGGGGTGGCGTGCTGCTGGTGACCCGTCAGTTTCCGCTGCATGATTAGGGTCATGCCGACCGACCGGGTTGGGCCGTCGTCTCCTGAGAGCTCCGGGGAGTGGAAGGGAGCTGGATGGAGAAAGCAACTCACCGTTGTCAGCCATGATGGGTATAGCTCAGGAGGAGCAAACCTCCCTTTCTGAGATAATCCAACACTATGCGCCACAGTATGGAAGAAGGGGAATGGTTGAGGGGAAGTGGTGGGATTGGCACCAAAAGTGAGAGAGAGGCAGGTAAGAGAAGGTGGACAAGTTACTAAGGTAAGAGGGGGGGCGGTGGTGTTGGTGGAGGACTACCGACGGGGCCTGCTGGATGGCCAAGGCGGTAGCAGCTCGAACTAAAAGGGGTGAACGCAATACAAGATGATTTAGTACCGCAGGTTACAAGACAGGAGATTGATGAATTAATTAAGTTCTTAGTGTTCAGATGCAGTTGAAAAGAGAAGGGGATGAAGAATGGTAGTAGCAGTAGGGAGGGAGTGGGGGAGGAAAGAGGGAGGAAAGTTGTTGCAAGCTGCGTAATTGCTGTCAACTTCCTCTCTCACTATGTACTACGTCGTACTCCGTAGTCCCTGCGAAGCTGAAAGTGCCGCTTGGCGATGGTTGGCCTGTGCGGGCGGGCGGTCAGTCGGCAGCCTGGCCCGACGTCAGTCCTCTATACTAACGGGCAGCTACAACTACAACTGTACTACTCCATCACTGCTAGTTATGAACCACCTTTTCCAACAGCCAATTGAGTATCGAAGAAATAAACAGAACAAGACTTTTTTTTTAGAGCGAGGCCAACGTTAATATTACAATCTCTCTGGCTTTCATTGGAACGAGCGGGTAAATTTCATCGCTGCTTCAGGGATATTAAAAATATATCAGACAAAAGAAAACATAGTCTGTACTAAGCCAATCTCGTCTCTCCTATTGTATCTGTACGCACAGCCAGAGTCCCGCCGCTCGTCGGGTCTTTTCCGGGCCAACTTTCTGTCCCCAACGGATCACCGCGGAAACAATCAGGGCCAGCCCCGGCATCCAAGCAGGCTGCCCCGTCGGACCATCCTCGAGGCTCCGGCCAAGGAAAGTGTCGTCAGACTTAGTACTCGGCCTCAACCTCCTCCTCCAGAGAGTCGCTAGCAACCTCCTCGTAATCGCGCTCAAGGGCAGCCAGGTCCTCACGGGCCTCGGAGAACTCACCCTCCTCCATACCCTCACCAACGTACCAGTGGACGAAGGCACGCTTGGAGTACATGAGGTCGAACTTGTGGTCGAGAGCGGACCAGGCCTCGGAGATGGCAGTGGTGTTGGACAGCATGCAGCTGAAGAATGATCATCAGCAACCTTTATCTCAGAGGTAGAAATTCAGAAAAACTTACACAGCGCGCTTGAGGGGAGCAAGATCGCCGTTGGGGACCTGCTGGGGAGGCTGGTAGCAGATACCAATCTTGAAACCAGTAGGGCACCAGTCGACGAACTGAATGGTGCGCTTGGTCTTGAGGGTGGCAACAGCGGCGTGGGTCTCCTTGGGCACAACATCACCACGGTAGAGCAAGCAGGTGGCCATGTACTTGCCGTTGCGGGGGTCACACTTGACCATCTGGTTATTAGGCTCGAAACAAGACATGGTGATCTCGTTGACCGAGTTGGACTCGTGCGAGGCCTTGTCAGCAGAGATGACAGGGGCGTAGGCGACGAGAGGGAAGTGGATACGAGGGTAGGGGACCAGGTTGGTCTGGAACTCGTTCAGGTCGACGTTGAGGGAACCATCGAAACGCAGGGAGGCGGTGATGGAGGAGACAACCTGGGCGATCAGGCGGTTGAGGTTCTCGTAGCTAGGACGCTCAATGCCGAGGTTACGGCGGCAGATATCGTAGATGGCCTCGTTGTCGACCATGAAGCTGCAGTCGGAGTGCTCAAGGGTGGTGTGGGTGGTCAGGATTGAGTTGTAAGGCTCAACAACCGAGGTGGCGTTCTGGGGAGCAGGGTAGACGCAGAACTCGAGCTTGGACTTCTTGCCGTAGTCAACGGAGAGGCGCTCCATCAGGAGAGCACCGAAACCGGAACCCGTACCACCACCGAAGGAGTGGAAGACCAGGAAACCCTGGAGACCGGCACAGTTGTCGGCCACGCGGCGGACCTTGTCAAGGACCTGGTCGATCATCTCCTTACCGACAGTGTAGTGACCACGGGCGTAGTTGTTGGAAGCATCCTCCTTGCCAGTGATCATGTTCTCAGGGTGGAAGAGACTGCGGTAGGTACCGGTGCGGACCTCGTCGACGACATTGGGCTCGAGATCGGCGTAGATGGTGCGAGGGACATACTTGCCCTGGCCTGAGTTGCCATAAGCTGTTAGTTCCTCTCCTGGTGACAGAGTATCTGCATTGAGAAGGAAAGCGTACCAGTCTCGGAGAAGAAAGTGCTGAAGCCGTGATCGGGCTCAGCCTGCTTGCGCTCCTCGGTCAGGTAACCATCGGCCTAGTGGCAAAAAAACAGCTTGTCAGTGAAATCCAGCTCAAGAATTGCAAATATCACGCGAAAATTTTTCGAAGTCGACGTGTTTTTGGATGATCTTCACGTACCTGGATACCGTGCTCGAGACAGTACAACTAAATGGTCAATGCAGTCAGTTCAGCTGTTCTTTTGGCCTTTCAAGGACCCATCATCACTTGTCGATGGAGAATGTCCATGAAGGATTCAAAGAGACACGGGAAGAAGAGGAATTAATCTCTTCCGTGGTGTAGCTAGCATACCTCCCAGCAGGAGTTGGCGATCTGGCAACCAGCCTGACCGACTGTGAGGGGAGAACCAAAACATTAGTCAAACACGCCAGGTAGATCCCCCAGATGAGAGAAAGGGCGGGGGAGTGGTGGGTAAAATGGTGAGAGACGACATACCGTTCAAACTAATAACTTCTCTCATCGTGTCGAGTTGAATTGGAGAGTTTCAAATGGCGGGAGGAGGGATAAGAAAGGTGGGTGTGGAATGTGGACAGAGGGAAAAATTAAAATACCCAAGGACGACGATCTGTACGGACGTTTCAGGGGTTCGAGAGTCAGCACCTAAAAGGGCCACACCACCAAAAGGAAAACAGGTGGAAAATACAAGTTTGTGGGGAGGGGAGGGGAGGGGAGTTTTGGAAAAAGGAGGGAGAAAAGGAAAAGGGAGTTTTAAAGAGTAAGGAGTTTAAGGGATGGAGGGGGGTGGGTGGAGGGAGGGGAGGCACGACTAACAAACTAGTCCTGGGGAAATAAGGACGACTCACTATCACGATTGCTGAACCTGAATTATGGTCAAAGAGACCCGGAATGGATTGATCGGTGTCGACTCGATTTGTTGTGGTCTTTGAATGCGCTGTCAACCCAACGCAGTCGGCGTGGTTCTTCCGTCCGTTGGGTCGCGTTGCCATTAACTGCCGCTGATTGGCTGTTGCCCACCCGTGACCACCTAGCGGTCAGCTGGCTGACTCAGCGCCCAGATTCTCTCACGTGATCTGTGACGGCATGGCCGATCCAGCATCATCGGATCTCAAGTGTGAACCACTCAATCGAGGGTTCGCCATGACGATGATCGCCAGTGGGCTTCCTGGGGTCCATTAGCGAAGAATTCGCCATTTGCCCAGCATGACTTGACTCTGGATCCAACCTTTCCACCTTCTACTTCACGTCTATCGCACAATCGCTCCATATACGACCATCGAAGCTGCAACAAAGCTCCCGAACAGCTCCAGTAGCAGTCACTGAGCTGCTGCTACAGTGATGTAGGTACTTGCGCGTACAGCACTATACTCCACCAGACCTGACAAGCTGTAGACAAGTCCGACCTTGACATATTCATACTAGGAGCTCAAGAATGCCCATCTGAAAGAACAAACACCACAAAACAAAACCACAATGCACCTCCTCATTCTCCTCCTCACCACCCTCCTCTTCTTCACCCGCCTCACCACCGCCAACGTCGAAAAGACCATCTTTCTCGCCCCCTCTCCCACTCTCATACCAACCCTCGCGCCCCCCAACGACGACTTAGGCCTTCCACGTCTCTCCCCCTCGCACTCGCACCACCGCACGAAACTCAATGTCTCCTTCCCCGACGCCGACTCTCCCGGCACAGACTCATGGTTCTTCCTCGAACACCTGGTCCCCGGTAAACGCTATGAAGTCCGCATCTGCTGGCTAGCTACGGTAAGTTATCTTCCCCCTCCCACTTGCACAAGCACAAGGGAAAAGCTCACACATCAAATCAACCCAATCCACCGGACTCCCCAGTGAGCTGACACAGAACAAATAGCAACCAACGTCCTTCCACCTGGCAACCTACACCCTTCCTCACGCCCTCGAAACGCCTGACCTTCTAGGCTCAATAACCACCTACTCGACCGCCCGCCTCGCCCACCAACAACACCACCACCTCGACGAGGAGGAGGACCTCGCGCTCCTCTCCGACCTCGAGCAAGTCCGTCGCCACAAGCACAAGAAGAAGCCCTTTCAACCCAGCAAAGCAGGAGGTCTGCTGTCTAGGCGCCGATCTACCACCATGGGCGGCGGCACCGGGAGCAGTAGCTTCGTCGAGGACACAGCGCCAATTTCGGACTCGGTGCTGTTCCTGCGGGTGCGCGCTGCGGCGGATTACTTCACCACGGATGCGGAGCTCATGAAGAACGTGCCCCCCGTCGTGGTGGATGTGATTCTGGATCCGTACCTTGGGAACGTGTTCCCGCGGAGTCTGGTGCCTACCGCCGGGTGGGTGGTCGTGGTGGCTGGGTTGGCGGTCCTGGTGGGCAGGTGGGTGACTGCGGAGCTGGGGCGGGTGGTGGATACGATTGCTTCTGAGGAGCAGGAGCAAGAGCAGGAGGAGACTGAGGGTACGGAGGGCAAGAAAACGCAGTAGTCTCAATTTCCATAGTGCCGACCCTGATATATAGACCGATGTACTGTACATATGGATGGTTATGATTCTCTACGATAGCGTCGAATGTGCGACTTTGGGAGTGAATAGTTCTAATCGAAGGTGATTTCATTGTGAAACAATGCGGGGTTATGTTCTTGGTTATCGGGGTAACATACATATCGCAAAGGGGCAGGCATAGTAACATTAAATCATTCAATCATGGCATGGGGGTGCGTCTATTTTGACAGCGAAATTATGTATCATCAGCTAGATCGAAACGAAAGACGGTATCAGAGGGGGGAAATCGAGCAATCAAGTACCAAAACAGAAGGGGGAATAATGAAAAGGCAGTAGCAGCAACAACCCAGAACTGACGAACCATCTTCGGAGGCAGTAAGATCAAGTAGAGTATTCTCTCTAAGTGTCATATCCATGTGTATCTTGTCAAGTTTTCTCTAGAAGAAAATCTAATCCTCGAAGAAATGAAGCACGGCCCGCATACCCTTCGTGCCCATGCCATGTGGGGGATAGGCGATGTACAGCGGATCGTCCTCAGCACCCAGCTTGGCTCGGAACTCGCTCTTGCGCACCAGTCCGAACTGCTTGGCGATCGTGTCATAAGTGTGCTGCAGCATCTTGATCTTGGGACCCTTCAGGTTGTGGCCCGGCGTAAGAGTGGCCATAGCGCCAGCACCGAAAGTCAAAGACTTGACACCGGCGGCAGCAGCCGTCTGGATCGCCTGCGTGACGATATACTCGATGACTCCATTGGGTGCGCCCGGGAAATCGAAACTATACTTGATCTGCATGCCGTGCACAGGTGCGAGAGTGGCCAGTGCCACAAAGGCGCAAATGGTGCCCGACTTGTCCACAGCATAGAAATACCAGCGGTGCTCAGGGTCACGCCAGGGGCGAATTTCTGACAGGTGCACCTGGGTGCCCTTGCGGTTGTTCAGCCAGTCCTGAATGCGCTGGTCGATCTTCTCGCGCACCTCATCCGACACCATTTCTCCGTTCTTAAGAGCCACCACCTTCACTTCTTCATTCTCTGCACGCCGGATCTTGCGCGCAATTTCGCCATCCGCGACAGCCATGTTGCGCGATGGATCCACACGCTCCTCAGCAATGCAAGACAAGGTGCGCCAGCCAAGACGCTCACCCAGCACGTCTTCGACCTCAGGAGAGCAAAGCAGCCAGACGGGCTTGTACTTGGTTTCGCGCCGCAGCCATTGCAGGAACTGAATAATGACTTGACGGTATTGGCGGGTGTCGCACAGAGGGTTTCCAGGAATGATCACATAGTTGCTGGTGCTCACGACATAGGCAACGGCCGCACCAGTGGCCATGTCACGCCAGATCTTGAAGCGTTCGTCATACCAAGAAGTGGAAGTAGCGTCACCGTAGTTCGCAACCAGGTGCTCGAGGGGCTGCAGCTCGCTTTCGTTCTCCGCGACGTTGCTCTTCTTGTCGCGCACCCAAGGGGGTTCAATCGTAGATGATTCAGGGTGACGGAGCTGCATCACAGGTGGCTTTGCGGGGAAGCTACGGGGATCGCGGTGGAAGAGCGACGCCAACCGGATATTGCCCAGCTTCAACAGCAACATCAGCAGCCGTTCGAGACCCACACCAGCACCCGCGTGAGGAGGCGCTCCCCAGCGGAAGCCCTCCATATATTCTTCCATTGTATCTGGGTTGATGCCCACACGTTTCATGTTCTCCTCCAGCATGTGCGGATCGTGGATACGCTGTCCACCAGAGACAATTTCCTGGCCACGGACGAAAATATCGAAGGAGTTGGTATACCGGCTATCGTCGGGATCAGGCATGGTGTAGAAGGGACGGGCATTCACAGGGAATTTGTCGAGGATGTAGTAGTCGGTGCCGTACTTTTCCTTGACTAGTTCACCCAGGCGGATCTCATCGCGAGTACTCAGATCCTCGTCTTCAGGCAGTGGATTGCCGTCTTCATCGCGCCATCCCGAGTCATTCAACATCTTTATGCCATCGGCGAATCGGAGGATTGGGGTCTTCTCCAGCCAGACAACATCGTCAGACGGGAACTGGTGCTTGATGGTGTCAACTTCACGACGGTAGCGACGGTAAACACCTTCTAGAATGTTCTTGATGACCGCGTCCAGCACATCGAGCATCTCATGGTAGTGCTCCTCAATGGCCATCTCTATGTCGAGCCCTGTGTACTCGGTCAAGTGGCGATGGGTATTGGAGTTCTCCGCACGGAACACGGCACCGATCTCATAGACTCGACCGAAGTCAGCCGCGATGGCCATTTGCTTGGCCAATTGCGGGCTCTGTGCCAGGAATGCATCCCGACCAAAGTATTGAACATGAAATACACTGGCGCCAGACTCCGTGGCAGAACCTTGCAGCTTGGGGGTGTGGATCTCGATGAAGCCCTGTTCGTCCAGGGCGGTCCGGAAGAGGTTCCCGATAGCGGATTGGATCCGGAAAATGGACTGCGAAGTGGGGGTCCGCAGGTCAAGGAGACGGTTGAGGAGACGGGTTCTTTCGGGGATGCGGCTGCGACGACCCTCCACGCGCTCTTCCTCAGCAGTCTGGATCTCAGCCTCGTACACACTGAATGGAACAGGCTCCTCGCGACGCACAACGAGATGCAGCTCCTTGATAGCAACCTCGACGTCGTGAATGGTACAGCCCAAGACGGGGACCTGGGGCGCCTGAATCACGCCCCGGACCCGTACGATGCTGCCCAAGCGAAGATGCTCCGCCCAGTGAACCATTGCCAGAGAAACCACTCCTGGCTCATCATGCAGAACGCCCTGGAAGGTGAATAGCTGCTGGCGGAAGACCAGGAAAACCAGTTTTGCGCTCATGCGACGGATGATGTGCAGACGGGCCGTGAAGTAGACCTCCTGGCCCACAAGAGAAGTATTGATCTCACCAAAGCCGGTCCGCTTCTCATTGGTGCGGGTACGGGATTGCATGAGGGGTAATTCGCCGTAGCGAGCCTTCATCTCGGCGGACTCTTCGCGAGCAGCAGTAGCAATCTCTTCCTTGTGGCGCATGTCTGACTCCTCGGAGTGACGATCCTCACTGAGACGCGAACTCTCTTTACGCTGCTTGCGAGCGAGGCGCTTCTGTTGGTTTTTGCTCATGCCCCCCGTCGCGGAGGAGTCATCCGAGACGTCATCGGAGGATGAAACATAGTCGCGATCGCGCAGAATGTTACTGAAGATGCTGCGACGGGGGGAGAGGGAAACAGAGGGGGAACTGTTACCATCATCTCCACTGGAGGTTCTGGATGTTTTGATTTTTGAGAGAGCCCGTTTGATTGACATGATTGAGGGGTAAGTGTGCTCCCAGAGGGGAGGGGGGATATAGTGCTTAGTGAAGGGGAATTGTGCAAGATGCTTCGATGAAAGGAAAAAGTAAGATTGAGAGAAACAGAGGGAGGGGTCGCGGAGGAAGATAACACGGCCGGTTATATAGGAGGAGGGGCAGGATACGAGTGGAAAGGGACGGATGGGATCTGACACGGTGAGGGAAGAAATCGGGGCCCAACCAGAGTCCAGGCGCTTCACCAGGTTTATAAATCCTCCTCCTTGTGAAATGCGAATCACTTTCGGGAGAACCACGGGTGGAGCAGAAGAATTGAAGAAGGAAAATCAGCCAGCAACCTTGAAGCAAGCAAGCTATGAATAAAACAAGGGAAAATAAGCAAATGACAAGAAGGGAACACGAGCCACAATTCACAGACAGTTGAGGGGATAAAATCAACGTCGGAGGCCGAGGCCGAACACAAGCAGCGATTGAAACTACAACAGATGATGTCATATGGGAATGATGAAAGAACGGCGATTTTTTACCCGTTTGGAGTCAACTACGGAAGACTGTGTACGGAAGTACTGTGTGCTTTTTCCCTCCTGTGTTTTACCTCTTCCTCAGCCCCAAACTGCAGCAATTACCCCATGTCAAAAACCGGAATTATCTCACGCTATGATGTGATCCAAGACTGTGGTGCTCCTTGCCCATTACTTCACCTCCCAAATGCAGAGGACAGTGAGTGTACTGGTACTGTACGTATGCTGTACTGGGAAGTATGCATGTGACCTGTGACTTTATTTTATCCTTGTAGTTTCTAGTTTCTACCTGTTCGTATCATCTAATCATCTAATCGCTGCCATTCCTGCATTGCACACACGCCCCATGCTTGGCATCAACTGATCACCCTCCATTCTTCCCATTCTCACCCACCCACCTCCATTCTCTCTCTTACCCACACGCTCTCTCTTTACCTCGCCCTGTCTCTGCCTCTCGTCCACTTGATTTTTGCTGGGGTATATTTCTTCAGCCTGTTTCCCCATAACTTTATTGTTCCCCGTGCATGATTGGATTATGGCTCACACGTCCCGCCGGTGGTTGTATGTCCAGGCCATCTTCTGGCGTTTCCTCATGCGCATTGGCATGTTCATCCATGATGTGCTGCCCCCACGTCCTTCTCGTCCAACCTTTCGCCGTTCCTTTCCCTCGTCTGACTCCGATCCAAAATCTGCGCGCGTGCATCTTCATTTCTACTGCCCCAAGGACTATCAGGCCGCTAAAAAAGAGGGCCGTCGTCTTCCGGTAGTCGTCAACTTCCATGGCGGCGGGTTCACCCTGGGCCACGCCACCGACGACAGCCGATGGGCGCAATGCATCCTGTCGGACGTGGGCGCTGTCGTCGTCAGCGTGGGCTATCGCCGTGCCCCCGAACATCCGTTTCCCGCGGCTGTGGACGACGGGGTGCGCGCTTTGCAGTATCTGGCCGCCCACGCTACGGAACTGGGTCTCGACGTCTCCCGCATCGCGCTCAGCGGCTTCTCGGCTGGCGGCAACTTAGCGGTCACCGTCCCGCTCCGTCTTCGGGGTCTGCTGAGCCAACAGGACTCCAACACTTCCTCCTATTCGCATGTGATCCCCACCGACTCCTCCCAACACCTCGTGCAGTCCGCCTCCACCGAGATTAACATCGTCGCCCTCTACTGCTGGTACCCAATCCTCGACTTTGAGGAGTCCCGCGACCATCGCCGCGCCATGAGCATTATGCCTAGCAAGACCCTCCCGGCCTTCTTCACGGACCTTTTCGATGAGGCCTACCTCCCCGACCACGCCGACCGTCGCTCGCCCTACGCCTCGCCCGTACGCGCCTCGGATGAGATCCTCCACGACGCGCTGCCGCACGACATCTTTCTCTATATCTGCGAATGGGACATGCTGCTCAAAGAGGGTCAGGCGTTCGTGCGCCGGCTGCAGAACATCCAGAAGCATGTGCGCGCGATGATGATCGAAGGGGTCGTGCATGGGTGGGACAAGTCGCCCAATCCGTTCCGAGATCAACTGCGGGTGGATGTCCTCTACCAGGAGGCCTGCGCCGCCATGAAACGTATCTTTGATTCGTAGCGAACGACAAGACGAAGTGTAGAGTAAACAAGAACCCAAACGTCGTATCCGTATACACTCACGCATGCGCAGACCACAACTTGACTCCGAGACCAATTGCCTTTCCCTTTAGCGATGAGCGGGTTTGTATTCTTTTGGAAGCGTTTGTTGTCTACTTTTTAATGGGGTGGAATATTTGAGTTCTGGGCAGGCATTGGGCCCCGGCGTCACTTGAAGTTGATTTTCCTATGCATATAAATATGTCCTGCTGCAGTGCAAAGGCATGGTCCACTGGACCTTTGTATATATCGAATATTAATCATCTTCCGATAGTCAAGGTGGGCGGACAGGTTTCGCAATCTCGTTCATATATTTCCATTGTGCGTGTGGGTCCCCCGACACTTAGTCTCCTCTACCATCATTCAGCATAACGCGATTCAAGTAGTTTTCAATACCAGCAGCTCTGCATCCCCGGGTAGTGTCCCCTGCCTTCTTTCCTACCAGTTCTGAAACTCGGTCTGCACCTTCATATGCTCCATTATCGACCTCGTCTGCCTTGCAAACACCGCCCTCAGAACTGTCACCCTGGCCATTCCCACATGAGGCACATATTGTACGTACCGGCGTCGAACAACGAGCTACGTGAGGATGTCCACGAACTAAATGTGCCAGCTGAGCCGGTCACGCCATATGGGACCAAAGTGGACGGATTGACGACGAATTCAAGATGGTCGGGTAGACTACATTTTGTAGAAGACAGGGGTGTAGCAGTGATTCACAAACCAGTAGGAGATGGTTTTTAAACAGATTTTTGAAGGTTGCAAACAGTTGATGATAAGCTTCTAGAGTTCTCTAGAAGTCTAAAACTTGTTCCTGTCCAGCAGAGTATCTGATCAAAACTATAAACAGCTAGTACCGGCAACGGCCGGCAACCGTTGGCAACTATAAATGACAAGACTTGCTACCTATAACACTTGTTGATATATTCTTAACTATACTAGTAACTAGATGTATCTATGAGCCAAATTAGAAGTAAACTATCGCTTTATATCATTCTGTATGAAGTTGACAAGTACTATTTATTACATGCGCTAATAGTTCCAACGGTTGTTGACAATATTGTTAGTAACAGTAGTTAGTAATGGTTGCTGATATTCATAACCTACCTAGTATTCAACTATTATCAATTGGTGTACTAGGATTGTGACATGGATTGGGAGGTCGCTACTAGGCCCCCGTTTCCACTTCGTAGACTACTACTATTCACAGCAGGCCTTCACCTGTGGTGCCTTGAAGTGGCCGCACTACAGCAGCGTGGTGATGATGCTGGCAGCAATGAAGATGGAGTAGGGAGGACACGTACGTAGACTGCTATTGGGGATAAGGTTTGGTGCGAGCTTCATATGCTTCCGTTCATTGACTTCTGTGCCTCACCTGCAGGTGAAGAGTATGAGACGTGTCACCCATATCGAGTCGTTCAAAGGATATTTAGGTCGTAGGGGCAGTGTGAGGAAGCAGAGATGTAGGTAGTAGGACATTAATGACTCGATATGGTTGTCGCACCATTGTGTCCTTTCACTGACTCTCCAATAGCACCCGTGGCTCTCTTTCAGTGCCTTATGTGCTTCAAGCCAGAGGAACTGCCATTCCCCTAAGTGGGTGTTACTTATTCCTTGCTCACCACAACACCCCCAACTTTCCTCCCTCGCTACACCTCATATCTCTCTTTCTCCTTCTCTCCAGCTTCCTTCCTTTCCTCTCCTCTTCTTGATCATCATGGCCATGGGTATCTGTTGGTCTATCTCTTCTTTTTCTTGAATTCATGCAACACAAAAAGAGAAAAAAACGTCCCCAACAGGCAGCTTCCTCAATCCACAAGTCCAGTATCATGACTCGCGCCATGATACTGCAGCATCGGATTACCTCGCATCGCGGGTCGCTTGACAGGCCCCAGCTTCCCCTCAGCTAGATCAGTTCAATGCTCTCGACCCCTTTTTTGAATTCAGTTACCCCAATCCTCAAAAGCAGAAAGCTCGTCTGTTGGCCTTCTGCTTTTGTCGGTTGGCCTGGCACTCCAGTGGTAGGATAAACGGCACGAGAGGTAAGCTTCCATTCCACGGATTTACTCGCGAGGAACAATATGTTAATCATTCCTCCAGTTACACTTTACGTTGGGTATTTTTATCTGGGACCAGACAGAAGTCCGGCCCAGGATGGCAACATATCACATCACGCTGTTGTCATTAGGTGCTGTCGTTGTCCCTACATAATTTGGGAGCGTGTGAGGGGCACAATACACTCTTGACCCTATAAGGGAAGATGGCAGACACCTAGGGCTTTCGGTTTCGATACTGAACGTGTACTGCTGCACGGGAAATATCTGCTTCCAGGACAGGTGGTTGTCGTCGGGTGCTGCCCTCATCTTCATTTGTAGGGGAGGAGGCAGGCAATAGAAGCTTGTGGTTTGAATCTTGCGTCTGTGGGGCTGCATCGTGAGTCTTTCCCTCGTTTCCTAGTGGTTTAATTCACCTATCGTGTGAGACGCCAAGCGTGCATATTAAGCAAATATGGGAGTTCAAAGAGCCTCGGTCGCCACTGGTAAATAACCATCATCGATGACTAATTTCAGGCTTATTGACTGTCGATTTCTCGACGTCCACAAGAATATTCTATGTATCACCATGATATTCGATGTACCGTACTGGTTTTCAAATCGTTCAACGCTGCGTTGACTTCGTGTCTCGCAATTTACGTCTTGCACATTTCCTTCTCGGTAAAGGTCTTACCTACGAGTCACTTGGGTGCTATCGCCGCTGATGAATGGAGAAAGGAGGTGAAGAATCCGTGGGCTTATGGGAGATACGCAATGCCATCACATGTTTCACTGGCCGTTCAGGTCAACCCGTTCTGGGAAACAATAGAGGACTTCTCTAGATAGGACATTGGAGCCGTGAGAAGAAGGAACAGCTGAAGACTGCAAGTCAGTTCCGGGTCTATATCGCGCACACTCTGATCGTCAGATCGGGCACGCATCGGCCACAGACTACTTCACTCGTCCCAAAACTGTGCGAGTTGAAGTTCTGAAGACTGCGTGTTCGGACTTCCACCAGAGGAACGGCATGAGATTTTTCAATGATTACCTCGAACTCTGTGCCAGTTAGCATGCTCAGCATTCAGTATTCCATGAACACACATCAAACATAGCAGCTTACTCTCCGTGGCTCGTGGATCACCCAGCACCCTGATCTTCACTAGACTTGCCAACATGTGCAGCGGAGATGGCTCGCTTGTGTCACTGTGGCAGCAGCAGCACACACCGGCTCACTTTTCGTCATAGTTTCAGCCATCGGGTCTCGCTGAGTGTGTATATCCCGGTCTGTGTTTCTACCTCTATCGTGTCTGAGGGGCAGTTGCGGTTGTCCCGTCCAGACGTCATTTATGTTCATGGGATCGTGCTTGTGCTTTCAAGTCTTCGACTCAAAAGCTTGCAGGCTCGGCAATTTAACTTGTCGATGAGTAGGCACTGCAGATAAGAGAGGGCAATGGACATGATTATCTGACTCGTATTTTATGTTAATGCGCGCAGTAATCAAAGGACTTCATTTCTTGACTGCTCCTTGAAGTAGAGATTTCGACTTGTGAAATTTAAATAAACCAGAGCCGGCCGATAGTGTAGCAAAAGAGTACGACGACGTCGATATTACCCATACCCACCCTATTCCATCCACATCCACATCCCTCCATAATCTAACTCGCCTCCCCCTCCACTGAATCATTCGAAAATGCATATACTGTACGCCGTCAAATGCACGATCATCAAGCGACCCGAATCAAACAAAAAAATTGTCCAAAACAAAAGAAACCCGCCCGATACGAGGCTCGAACTCGTAACCTTGAGATTAAAAGTCTCACGCGCTGACCAATTGTGCCAATCGGGCATGGTTGAAGATAAGCACCGGATGGCTGCCTTCAAGTAAGTAGCTAGATGCACACTATCTGGAAAGACAGGTCAAGCGGGGCGACGCTAGAGATGCAAAAGAGAAGGCCGAACTGCGTCAACATCAAAACGTGCTTGGATCCTTGAGTTTTAGCAAATTGTGACTGAACAAGCTTTGCATCCTTTCTCCGCGAGGGAAACCGAGTTTTGGCCATACGTCGGGCCGCTGTTCAGTAGGCAGGCAGCGTTCTGCATATACACAAGCTCCGGAGCAGGATATTGCCATCATTGTATGTTTACTACGTTGCATGATAGATTAAGCATCATTACTAAGTAGACATACCACCACCTCAGATAGGCACGCCCATGGGAGACGCGGCGGGCAACCTTGCAATGCTTGAGTGAGTGACTGACTGACTTCGGGGGGTAAAAAGAGATAAAATACAACCGGACCAGAAAAAGTGACTACAAAAAAAGGCATACGCCCCGTGTGAGGCTCGAACTCACAACCTTGAGATTAAAAGTCTCACGCGCTGACCAATTGTGCCAACGGGGCGTTGGTTGATAATCAGGCCGTGCTTGAATTACTCATTCTCACCAGGAATAAAGAGCAGCAAAAGTACTAGCAGATAATGGTGTGCGTGCTGAGAGGGTGAAAACAGGGCCAGTGCATCCATCATCCGCGGGTGGGTACAGACTAGGAAAGAGCTACGAGAAGTCACCGTCCTTAGCATTTGTGCAACAATAGACCTTTACTCCGCGAAGGAAATACCGTTCGCATCTTGAGAAATTACTCATGTGTCTCCACGAGGGAGTGAAGTACAGAGAGAGTACTTGTAGAAAGTGAGAAGTAGAAGCCAAAAGCTCTGGGCAATCAAGAGCTTGATGAACAGGTAGTGAGACGCTTCCCAGAGCGGACTACCCAACCCGCATCTTCCGGGAAACGTAAATGACTGGAGGGGAGCAAAAAGCAAATCGCCCGATGCGAGGGTCGAACTCGCAACCTTCCGATTAAAAGTCGGACGCTCTAGCCATTGAGCTAACCGGGCAATTGATACAAAATTTGCCTCAATCAAAACATATGTCCCAAAGATCAGATGACGCGAGCAATCCTTCCATTCCGCTGCTTCTCGTGCTAGTCAGCTCTGTCGGACGGCCATTTACTGGGGGATCCAAACGACTTGATTTGGTATGCTGATACCTGAGGCTCCCCTCGCTTCCACTCTACACAGACTTCTCGGCGGTACAAGCAAGGTGGATGCCAAACTAGGACATAAGATTTGAGTAGGAATTATTGATTGTTGTCATTCTCAAATTATTCATGCTAATTCGCACTGATCGAAGCCGGTCGACAGCTACATCTTTGATACCAACTGGACGCCATAATCACACTCCATGTATCACTCAGTTCGACGATGTCAACGAATGGCCTAAGACATACGGTATGTACATCGATACCAAAATCATTGCCAAATGACATTTTCTGTCGTAGAACTCCAAAGACGGACAGAAAATCACAAGAGATATGACGCACACAAATATCTCTATGCATTTGTAAAAAAAAAAACAAAGAAAGAAAGAACAAAAAACATTTGCGAACACAGATTCTCAGGTGGCTGGCTGGAACGGAAAAGTAAAGCTGAACAGGAAAGAATATGAAAGAACGGAAAACATCTCAGAGCGAAAGGGTATTGGGCTCGCCAAGCACAAGAAACACAGAATCAGCAGTTTTGCTTTTTTTGTCCTCCACCCACCAGATAACCACTTTTGTTCGTCCATTACATATCGTCATCAGTTTCCGTCCCGACGCTGAGGTCGTCGTCGGATACATCCTCGTCGTCATCCGCGTCACTGTCGTCCTCATCGTCATCATTCTTATCCAAGCCCGGGATACCCCGCCACTCGACATAGTCACCCTCCAACCAGCGGCGGCTGCGAGGTAGTTGGTACGGATCGAACGGAAAGTAAGAGTCTGCCTGATAGCCGACGTCGTCTCCCGCGCGAATTTCTCGCTCCACCTGGTGAAAGCGCGGATCCGCCATAGCAGACAAACTGCGATATGTCGAAATCCGCACGCGTTTGTTCGTCTCCAGAATGCTGTAGACATACATCAAGTTGAAATGCTGAGACATCCGGGCAAATTGTGTCACAATCGCAGGCGAGCACACCTTGAGCGGGTTGAGCTTCGAATAGATGGTCTGACGGAGGACCTCTTTGACTGAGGGAGGGAAGATGATGTCTTCTGGTTCCAATTCTTCAACTTGCTCCGGCGTGTCACCTTCAATTGCCGCCGTCGTAAGATCCCGCCAGCGGAAACAGAAGATATACAGTAATGCCTGTGAGATCGAGTAGAAAAGACCATATCGTCGGGGGTCAGGTCCCCGGCACGTGTCTTCAAATTCGTTACGGAAGCTAGTCAGTTCCGCACCTAACAGGTCGAACACATCCCGCGCCATTTCGCCAGAGATGTGGGCGCCACGGGCGACAAGGCTGGCCAAATAGGCCACAGCAGACTGGCGCAAAATCGCTGGCTGCCTCCGGTTTGTCATGGTATGAATGCAGGTAGAAGCGAAGCGCTCAGCGAGTTCCGGGGATGTCTGGGAGTAGTGGAAGAGGAGGAATTGTGTGTGACGGGAGCGGTGATTGGGAAGAATAATGGTCTGAAAGTGGCTAAGCAAAAGCTCAAGGGCATTCTCCTTGTCTTGAAAGCTGCCGGACGTGAAAGCTGGTGCGTAGTATTCGAACAACAAATCAATCATGCCGTCCAGCTTAAGAATATTATCTCTGACGTTCTTGACACGCTGAGAGTCGTCATCCACAGTATCATCACTAAGGACGGAGGCATTATCATCATCATCGTTGTCATCATCGGCTATGATAGCCTCTGGCGAGACGCCACGCAAGACATCTTCGCCTACTTCGTCTTCGATTTCCTCCAGGTCTACCTGGATCTGAACGTCGATCTTGACGACTTTTTCTGTGATCAAAGCCAGGATGTCGGCCTGCAGCTCTGGGGTATAGCTGCTGATTTTCAGCAGGTTGCTCGTGTAGGCGATATTGGCTTTCGCAGAATCGCCATCGAAGGGAAATTGCATAGACAGGATAGGAGATAGCGATCCGCTGCCAGAAGGGATCAATTGCATGACATAGCGTAGAGCCATATGGACCCGCATGTAGATCTCCGACGCAGGCACGGGAACATAGCCCGGCACCTTGCCTGTATCCTTGGGAAGTTCGCCCATGTAGTTAACCAGCATTCTGAGCACTGGTCCCAGATAAATGCCCTGGGCGGCAGCAAGATTACCAAGGAAGCGTATATACAGCTTGATATAAGACTCATCTCGGCCGAGCCACACACTATTCAGCACAGCCTGGACGAGCCCGTTGCAACTGCGATCTAGCGCGGCAACGTTTGACGAAAGACCCATCAAATGATATCTCAGAGATGTGGGGGTAGGTACATCAGATAGAAGCATGTGGTCCTCATCCGGTCGCCGTGGGTCCACCGAAAAAAGCTCCTTGATCCGATCGTACGCCTCACTGTCGGTGCCAGAGACATGTCGTTGGATGGCCCTGCGCACCTCTTCACGAACGACCGAGGCACTCTTTTCTGGTTTTGTCTCCGGTTCGGGCGCCTTTTCATAGTACGGAAGTTCCCGCATTTCCACCTCCGGTTCAAACTTGACTCTAGCTCGCTTGCGAGGGCTGGGATTGAGTTCAGTTTCGGACGTCAGCGACGAGGACGGGGACAAGGAGAGATCGTCGTCCTCCATCCTGCGCTTGATGCCAATCACCGAGTTTTCGCGTTTGGGTGTTTTCAATATGGGAACGGGTGATGCTTTAGCGAGCATCTTAGAAGAATTGGTCAACGGCCTGCGTGAGGCGGTGGCAATGGTTCCCACCATGACCGAACTGATATTTCTATGGAAGGATTAACGGAAGGGAGCTGGCGCAGCGATCAATCCAGTTCCATTCAGGACGCAGAAATTAAGCCTTGTCCAGAGCGGGGAAATTGACAGACGGGGGACTGTCGACAGGTCAGAAGGTGGACTGCAACACGATGCACACGACACAGCCGAAGCAAGTCGCTCGTTGAACCTTGAGCGTTGCTGCAGCCCAAAGACAAAGTAGGTGATTTAAGGTAATGAGCACCTGGATTCATCCATTGAAAGACACACACACACACACACACACACACACACACACAACGTCAGAGAGAGAAATCTGTGGGATGCGGGCGCAGGGAGACTTTGATAGAAAGGGGACGGGCTGGAAGAGGTGAGGGAAGGGGAAAGATGGGAACTTGAACGCAAGGCGGAGAAGCCGTACAAGAAACACAGCGTGAAATTTTTTGGTGTGGGGCTGATGTGGAGCCTGAGGCCGCGACCCCGTGACTAGCGCGTGACCCTCGCGCCTGAGGCGTTGCCTGTTCGGGTCATACCCTGAGAATGAGTGTTTGCGGCCGATTGTCCAGCTACTATCTGGTTCCGAACATGATCTACATCTTGACGCTTTCTGCACATGAACTGGGTCTCTATTGCAGCTATAGGCAAATTTACTCAGACTAAAAACAAACTATCAATGCCGAATTCTTCGATCAACAAAGAAAGAAATCATGGCCGTGTTTGATAGCACAAGCCGGCGGCAGCTCTATCACACATACACGTAATGTTATCACATGGCAGCAACTTTCCATAAAGACACAGAGAAACAAAGATGAGGAATAGACAGTCACAATCCTCCCGTGGTATATAGCAGATGTAAGGTTCAAGGGGCAATTAAAGAACAAGACATTAAAAGAGTGAATACGAGTGGGTCGTTATACAGGCCAGCGCCTGCTTTGTAAAAAATTCGGGAGGGATAATCCAGTACCCATGAGGAAACATCGTCCCACAGGATAGTCAAAAACAGAAACGTCAAGGGACAGAAGGGGAACGTCAACTGCTCAAAGCCAAGTGCCAGATGCAATTGGCCCTAGTCGGTCATCAAAGATGCTCCCATAGAGGTCTTCGATTTCCACCAGATACTCATCAACAGTGAACTTTCTCAGTCCCTTGTCTCGCAGAATTAGCTCCTCTTCATCGAGCACGCGCGTACCACCGAACTCCTCTGCGACCTCATTCACCTGTTCAAGCTCTTTGCTGAAAGGGTGGGGCTCCATGTGGTAGGCCTCGGAACCTTGTCGGGCAGCAGGCGTGCTGCGTATCGAATTCAATGGAGGAGGAGAAAGCCGAGATACAGAGCGCTTGCGGGCCAGCTCTTGATGCGAGCGCTTTGTGTGAGAAAGGGCACGTTTGGGGACCAGAGGTGCCTCAGCTGAAGACGCAGTGGATGTCGATGAACGAGGCGTCGTATGGCTACTTACAGTTGCTGAGCGCTTGGGAAAGTAAGCAGGAAGAGGAGCGGGATCGGCATCGATGGGAGACTCGCCAGGGGTCGTAACAGGCGACCCAAAGCTTCGCTGCGTGAAGGAGATGTCCGAATCATCAGGCGACTGGATTGAGGACGTTGAGGACGAGGTCGCAGAGTGAAGGTCCGGAGCATTGTAGGCAAGCATATTCGTGGTCGACAACAACTCCACGGGCGCAGAGATCTTGCCTCGGTTGATAGTGCCTGCACTGAACTTGGTATGTCCCTCGCGGTACGGCATCGGCGCAGAAACCTCAGGACGCTTGCTGCGCTTCGTGAAAGCCCTGGTAAGAGTCGACATGCTGGCGTTTTTGAAAATCTATACAACAAGCGGGCGGATAGTCGACCTTTGCTGATAAGGACGGATCTTCGCACTGGATCAGTCGATCTATTTGTTTGTGTGCTGTCTGCTACTTTCGGTAAGCCGGTATAGGCGTACTCTTGAAACTTAGTCTCCTATTTTTAGAGGCTGTTCTTCGAGTCGTTTCGTTTGCGAAAGTGCCAGTCGCTTTGAGCGAAATAGACCCGGAATGAGTGACGGATGACCGCGGGGTGGCGGAAACCAAGAAGGAATGGAAGATCGATCGCCGGAATGTCCGTTATCAGATACGACTGAGCGCTACTGAAATTCTTAAAACAAGACCGAGTCGAATGAGCAGAGGGACGGTTCCCTTTGGTAAATTTGTGGATTTTCTTCCAGTGTAATTCGTGCACAGCAGAAAAGAAGAAACCCGTTGGTTGGAGGGTGATGGAGTGTTCGGAACAGATGGAGTGCATGCACGACTCAAGGGGGGGGGAAACGAGTCGCTGCAGCTGCAGGAGCACCGAAAGGCACCGAGAAGATCAGGGCGGACAACCAGGACGCGCCACGGAGAAGAGATAATTAAAAAAGCCCTGAAGGGTACGAGAAGGCAAGGAAGGAAGGGAAGGAAAGGAAAGGAAAGGAAAGGAAAGGGATCCAGGATGCTCTGATCGAGGATGTAAGTAAGAATGGAAGTACGAGAAAGGAACGGCCAATATCCCCCAGGGAGGAATGGAGGAAGGAAGAAGAAGAAGAGGGGAAGGAAAAGAAAAGAGGAGAAAGAGGGAGGACAGAAAACGAGACCGGACGGGAAGGAAGGCAAAGAGAGGCAAAAGTCGAGTCCAGTCACTCACAAGTCACTAGTCAACTAGTAACCTTCGCTGTTGGAGAGGGGGAAGATCTTCCAGTCTCTCCTCATCGTTTTCTTTCTCTTTTGCTTCTTTGCTCTACTCCCACTGACTCCGCAGCGCTTCCAATCTCCACCCAACCCACAAAATACAGTGTCTGGGCTGTTCGGGAGGTCAAATCGGTGGATGGACCCGTGGATGGAATGAAGCCCTGCGTCAAACCTCCGGCCCAGTAAGGTTCGGTTGCTTGCTTGTAATGTCCTTTGTCCACCCGTGGTTCGGCTCTTAAAGTGGCGCTGGACAGGGTCGCATAGGAAAAAACAATGGAGCTTCCAGAAAGAAAGAATTTGCCTCTCCAACAGTTCGTGTCTCTCTTTTGGAAAACGATCAGATTCTGGTTCAATCGAACCACCGGTTCTTGTTCCAATATATTTGATCAAGCCAACAACGGTACTAAAAGCCTAAGAATTGGGCCTTGCGCTCTGTAACCAAGTACTCGTCTCTTTTCGCTCCGGTACTCCGACGGGCAGAGCAGGCAAGTCAGGCGCGGCTAGTCGTGCGCTGCGATTTGCTGCATAGATCGAATAGTCTCGACCTTTGATATCCCACAGTACCAAATCGGCCACGGCAAAGGTGCTACGTCCGGTGGCCAATGATACATGGGGCATCGAAGGTGGGTGCACTCGACTTCTCAGCATGACATAGGTAGATAAAAGCGCCCATGCAGTCTCAGAGCCATGCTTTCACGCACTAATTCAGGCACCTAGGGGATCGAGACCCTGGCAAACCCTAGATGCCACATCAAGGCCAACTGGAGCTAGATCCAAAGGGATGCTAGGACAAATACTCAGACAGAACTTTGTCAATTGTCAAACAAAGGAAACCACGAGCATTTGAATGGTGCATTAGTGTACGGGAGTATCACGTCGCCTAAGGGACGATGGGAAGACATGAGGCCAGCCCGCTTACTCGGGCTCCGGACCAGAAAAGGCATGGCGGCGGGCCTCCTGAAAGCCGCCATGTGCCCTGAGCGGTGGGGATGAAACAAACTGCCGTCTCACCTGCTCTGAGTCTGTGACGGAGGGCCGACCGCATGACGTTGCTTGTTTCCTTACCCTGCATGCACCAACTGTTTCGATGCTGGTTGCACTGCTCATGTTGTCTGCCAGGGTCAGCCCCTGACCGAATGAATGATTTTGACAATCCGGTAGATTCGGTGGTCCACCGCATGAGGATGCGATCGCGCTTACTCTTCGTATACGGAGTATGACACAACTCGGCGAGAACCACACGGGACTGCATGTTTGAGATTCCCAGCGTCTCCACTCCTGAACCAACTTAATTACATTTAGATTGATTCTCAGTTGACCTGTGCTTTTTCTTAGTGCGGGTATCCTTTTCCACTCCCAGAAGGTGCAGTATAACTAGCGTATACTGTATGCATCTGATGGCTCGAGACCTCTGCAAGTCTGCATCATATTGTTAAGTCCCAATAAAGCGGTCTCTCTGTACTCGGTAGTCTTTCAGTCCTTCGAGGGCGTCACCGGACTAACTCCGTACCACCGAGCGAAAGACAAGTCAACAGTGCCTGCCGCCTGTCTAACTTTTGCTGAATCAATCAATCCGAGGAAGAGCCAGGTCAGGCACGCCATGTGATTGGTATTCACCTGAGGCACTACACAATGTCTGTTTCCGGTAAGTCAAACGGCCGATCATTGCCAGTCGGGGCCAAAAGCACCGTCCCTTCCGTGGTTCTCAAGGCTGGGTTCATCTTTAGTAGTTCAAGTTGAAGGGGTATCGTGACGTTTTCATTGCAGGTCAATAAGATAGATGTATGAAAGGGAAAAGAGACGTCAATCGCAGTACAGGAGAAAAGTAAGAAAAAAAAAAGCTATCTAGATATCCTCGTGAATTTTTTTGGGTCGACATCATTGTCTCCACATTCGTCCTCACACTACTTCTTTTCTCTCTCTTAATCCTCATCCATCGACTCCCAGCCATCACCACCGTGCCCAGCGCCAACCTCCTGTCCAGCATCATCGTCTGATTCATCCTGATCGGGCTGCATGCCCACCATGCGCTCCTTCACCTCACCTTCCAAGGACGGCATGCGCGACACGAATGCGCGACGCACGGCCGCGTTGGTGGAGGTATCCCAGATCTGGACCACGCCCTTGCTGCCGGCCACGGCCAGGCGGAAACTCACGTCGGCATCCGGTGCAAAAGACGTTGAGAAGACCTTGCCCACCTCCAATTTGCGCGAAACGACCATGCTGGGCTTGTTGTCCTCGACATTCCAGAGCTTCACCTGCTTGTCCGTGGATCCAGTGACAAGGAAACCAGGAATCGCTGGGTTGATATCGAATGCCGACACGGAAGAGTCGTGCGCCTGCAGCGACCACACGGGCTTCGACTCCTTGGGTGTGGCGGGGATGTTGCGCACATCGTAGCGGTAAACCATACCGCCGTCCGTCGTCACGTAGAAGAAGTTGGGGTCGTGAATGTCCCAGCGCACGTTCTCGACATCCGTGTCCACGCCCCAGCGAGCCTTGGAGTCGGGGGCTCTCATATCTGCGGCCACCACGGTCCGGTCGTAACTACCGGTCAAGAGGATCGTAGATTCAGTGGGGTGCCAGTTCAGCGAGCAGACCTTGTCGGTGTGGTGAGAGTAAGACTTGGCGCACTTGGTGGTTTGCAGGTCCCACAACTTCACCGTGCGGTCCGCCGAGCCGGAAGCTAGCAGGTTGCGGTGTTGGCGGTTGGCGGCCAAGGCCAACACGGCATCAATGTGGTACTCGTCATTCGCCTTGGGCTTCTTCTTCTTGGACTTCTTGCCCTCGGCGTCAGCAGCACCCTGGCCCAGAATGGCATTGGGATACATGCAGTCGACGATGTCGAGGTCCCAGATCTCAATATCCGGTTCCATCGTTCCGACCGCGACGAAGTTACCTGTAGTCCGGCCCTCAGTGGCCTTGCCCACGGGGATGTCGAGCCACTCCACCGCCAGAGGGATGGCGGGCAGCATGATATCGTGGTGCACATAGAGATTATCGGCGGCGTCCTCGTAGACGTAAACCTCGAGATGAGCGACCTCATCCTCCACCTTACCAGCCAGCAAAAGATTGTCCGTCGGCATAATCTGCAGCTCCTCTCTTTCCTCATCTTCCTCCTCCGGCGGCATGACCAGGTACGGATCTTCCTCGTTCGGTTGGTGATAAGCCAGCGACTTGACATTGCCGAACATGGTGATCTTCTCGCCATCCTCATCCACCTCATCACTGTCGTAGTGCTCGAGATCGTACTCTTTCAGGTCGTCATCACTGCAAGAACAAACCAAACATTAGCCTTCAATCCACAACCCGGACCGGCATTGAAGCATCGCGACGAAAGCCGAGTTGCCAGAAACTTACTCGGTAACATTCTTCTTCTCCGACTCCTCCGCGGGCTTCTCATCGGCCTCCATCGCATCATCCTTGTGATCCTCCTCCATAGCCTCATCCTCCTGCGCAGCCTTCAGATCGCCCTGCGCTTCCTCGAGCTGCATCTTAGCTAGCTTCGATATGCGATCCATCTCCTCCTCGTTGATTTCATATTTCGTGGGGAACTGGGCTGCGACACCTTGTCGCACCCACGAAGCCGTAGTAATCATTGACGACATATTGAATGTGGAGGGACCTTTTTCTCCCTTCTACCAGACTCTTGTCGTTTAGAATGAGATCAAAGGGAGAATGTAGAAAAAAAAAGCGGACGGAGATAGATAAGAAATTCTCCGCGCGTATTGGGCCAGCACAGGAAAAACTTCTTCAAGACTTGGCTATATACCCAGAGTTGAATATAAAAAGATTAAGTGATGAAGAACCTCTCCACAAGAGTCCCAAATTCTAGAAAGAGATAACAACAAAAAAAACCCGTAAGGAAAGCCCCAGGGGAGAAAAAAAGCGATGCTCCCAAATCAACTCTAAATTTTCTTTTACTCGATCTCCCCGCCCGGCAGAATCACTTTCCCCTCCTCCCCCCTCCCCTTGAGTTCTACTCTCCAAGCCGCAGTTTTCACCGCCTTGGTATCAAATCCCGGCGCTGGCCGGCCGGGGCCCTCAGCTGGATCGGAGACTGGCTTCAATTTGAAATTGAAGGATCACAAGCGAGATTCTTCGGCTTACATTTTCTCAGCTGATCTCCCTCATACTCTCTTACGCACAATATTTCTCCCAGACCAAATCAAACACACCTATCCGATCAAAGCCATATAAACCACCCACCTACCCGTTTTCCAAAATGCATTCCCACCTTCACACCCCCGACAACATCAGTACGTCCTCGCTGCTCTGCGCAACCGGAATTTCAATCCTCAAACCCTCACCCCTACTAATACCCACTCTCTAAACAGACTGCGAGGAAATCATGACCGCATTGGACGAATGCCACGCGAAGGGATTCCTGCACAAGGCGCTGGGCAACTGCAACGACATCAAGCGCGACGTCAACAAGTGTCTGTCGGAGCAGCGGTATATGCGCGCAAAGAAGAACCGTGACCAGGCGCGCGAGAACCGCCGCCGGATTGAGAAAATCTGGGCGGACGAGAAGGCGCTGGCGGCGGGTCCGGAGGTTGGTGCCGCCGCCGCTGCTGAGGGGAAGTAGGCGTTTGGGCAGGGTGGTGTGAGGTATGGCACGCATGGTCTTGTCTGGAGAACTGTGCTGGGTGACCATTATCATGATAGTGATGATGGTGGTTGGGGAGGTGGTGCCTTTAGGAGTGCAGGAATATGTATTATAAAACACACACACAATTGCATCTGGGATTGGCGTTGGGGACTTGGGGGCGGTTTTGTTTATTGTCTCACTTGTGACAGACTTGCTGAGATCTACACTTCTCGGGTTGATTTCGCGGAAGATACCTCGCAAGTATCATGGTTTTGCGATATGAAGATTGGATATACAACTCACTGCTCATACACATATTAACACACTTTTTTCTCTTTCGTACCAGCCGAACGCCATACTTTCGAGTAACAAGAACAAATCAGAAGAAGCAAAAGCCAGGATTAAAAGCAGAATTAATCCTCCATAGCATCGCCCGTCTCCGCGGCCGTAGCAGCGGACTCGCCGGCCTCGGCGCCATCCTGCTTAGCACCCTTGTTGTGATGACGACGTCTGCGCTTCGCCTTGGGTACGGCCGCATCACCATCAGCCCCCTCCTCTGAATTGCCTCCCTCCGGCCCACCGGCGTCAGCTTCTTTCCGCTTAGGCCGAGGCGCATCCGCCGCGCCACCGTCCCCAGCAGCGCGTTTTTTCGGCTTTTTCATACTCAGCGGATTCGGGCCCTTGGCCTTCTTCATCCCCGGCTTCTTGCTGCTGCTGTTCTTGGTCTCCCCAGACGCCGCCGCCCCCGCCGCAGCCGCAGCCTTGGCTTCCGCCTTCTTCCTCGCCTCCTCACTCAAGCCGGCGCGGAACTTCCCCTGCTCGACGCCGTCACGAATATCCTCCGACGGCGCGCTCATTGGCTCCAGCACCATCACCGATCGCTTCACATACACAATCGGCACACCGGGGATGGAGCGCGCGCCTTGGCGCAGCTCCCTCGACTTTCGGATCGCGGTCTCCGCCTCGTTGTCGGTCCCGCGCTTGCGCTTCCTCCCCGCTGCGACCGCCGCCCGCTCCTTCTCTTTCTCCGCCGCGGCCGGCGCGTCCGCCGTCGCGAGGATGTAGTGCTCCTTGTTCTTCTTCACGTCCGCCGTCGGCGACAGCAGCGAGAGGAGACACTCGACTTCGTCGATCGGGGTCGAGTCCTCGTTGTGTGAGCAGTGACGAAGAGGCACTTCTGTCGGAGGAGGCAGGAAATGAGGACGCATCGGGTTGTTGGTTCGGGGGTGGAGGGGTTGGTTGGCCATTACAGCAGCGAGGGAGCATTTTGTGAGGACTTTGACGCAGCAGTCAATGAAGTCAGTTACAGGCTCACCACAACAGTATAATAGTATCGTATATTGTAAGTTGGCAATGGCAGAACTGAGTGGGGATTTCCTTCGGAGAACTTACGCGGCTTCACCTTCCCTTGCAATGTGCGCTCCAGCGCCGGAATCAACTCCATCTTGAAGCTGTGCACCGCACGCAGAAAATTCGAGTCCACTGGTCAAGCACAATTGTCAGCAGACCGGGTCGTTCGTTCCCTTTTGGCTCGGAGGCGGGGCCCGGGTCTCTTATCAGGCCCTCGCTGGTGAGGTTGCAACTAGTACTTACCCAGAACTTGGTATGGCTCGCGGAATCCGAATGTGAGCTCATACTGGTGCATCAACTTGCGGTACTTCTTGGAACGCTTGGCCCTCATCTTGGCGATGCTAAATTGGCCGAACGAGGTGTGATAAAATTAGTTTTGCAGGGAGCAGACGTTGATGTTTCCGCTGCGGCTTGCTTTGATGATGTCCGAAACTTTTTTTCTGCCGGTGTTTCTGCCGGGCGGAGAGTGTGGATGATGCGGTCTGTGCTTCCCCCATTTGCTTATGTTATAGTTATCAGCTTCGAGTCATAAACGACTCAAGATGACTTCAAGTATCTTGATCAAGCATGTCTAAATCTCAATATGGCATGTATGTAGCAATAATTTAGCAATAGCTTCCCTTCCGTGATATGGCACGGTATAGCCAAATACTGGCTGCAAATGTTGTTCATGACGACTGTTGTAAAGTATAAGATCAGTATCCACAGTCCCGCAGACACTCTCGCGCATGGAGTAAACACATAGATTAAGTGTCATATAGTCTATTGAGCTGAATCCGAGAAGAAATATTCAGAAGAGCGAGTAGACGATAACTGCCTCGCTGTCTCTTTCGAACTGAACAACAAATGGTATCAATGTCCATCACCATGCAATATATACACCGGCCTGTAGGCCATATACAGACACCCATAAAACGCCAAGGGTTGCCGGGGCATAACTAGACGCCGTTCTGTCCCGTTGACAAGGGACCGCATGCACAGACGGCGCAGTCATGCATGACAACCCCCATGTGAATCCCGAAATATTAGCCACGCCTATCGCAGTCGACGATCCGTAGTTCCTGTATGCAAAATAACTTGATGCTAAATCAGACTCAATGCTTTCTCTTCCTGCATGCCCCAACCACGACGCTGATATCGTCCATTTTCCCTGTACCACGGTTAGTTTACCCACCGCACAAGGCCACAGCCCCCCTGCGAAAGAAGCGAACTTACCCCCCTGAATAGCAAGTCCCTCGTCGATTGCCTTCTCCATGTACGGACTCTCCGCGAACGGATCCTGGGCAATCTCCAACGTAGCTCGAAGCAATTCCCTAGCGACGTAGACCATCTGCTCGTGGGCCAGCACTTCCGGCGGCGCCCACTCAAGTTCCTTATTGTCATGGCGCCCCTGATGCCACTTGTCGAGGCTCTCGAGGACGAGGGTCAGGATCTCATGCTCCCAGAGATTGTCGACGACGCCATCCGAGACCGCCAGCACGATATCCCCCTCTTGCACCGCAATCTTGCTGAGCACCGCATCCTTCTTCGGGGTGTCGACGCTGTTCGTGCCCAGCTGCATGGGACAGTCGAACCAGTGCCATTGCTCCTGCGTCCGGAAGAGGATCGTTTTCTCGCGTGGCCGGATGACATAGATCTTGCAGTCGCCGAGACAGGTCACATACAGCAGCGGGTTCGTGTTGCCTGCATGGTCGCGCGTGCAATGCAGCAGTGCGGTGACCGAGGTGGTCGTGCCCAGCCACTGGCCCTGGGAGCTGGTTGCTTGGATCGTTTCCTCGTAGGCCCGTTGTAGGTAGCCGATAGGATCGAGTTGCGTACTCGTATTGGAGATACGTTCGATCTCCAGCGCCCAGAAGTGAAGGAGTAGTCTGGCCCAAAGACTGTATGTAGGTAAATACCCAATGAGGAAATGGTCAGCAATGCAGGCAATAAAGAATTTCAAGCAGAGTAGGATGTTCCCTGTACGGGATAATCCTAAGGGACCAAGGGAAATTGCGTGGGGATGGGGGACAAGGTTCCGGAGCGAAACACCTACGCTGCATGGCCCTGCGGCTTGGTAGCCCATGCTCCGACCCCATCATTGACAGCCAGATAATTATCGGCGACTAGAACGGCATCGTCGCCATTGTTCAGGCCTCGGACTAGATCACCCCGAACGGATAATCTCTTATCCTGACTGAGATAGTGGGTGGTCAGGGGATCGGAAAAGGAAGATGACGGGGGAGAGAGGAACGGTGGGGGGAAGGGCCGCGGCGCGCGTTTGGCGCAAAGGGCATAGCCCGTCTGGAAGCAATACGGAGATTGCGAGATGGGGAAATGTGGATTAAGATCCGGGACCGGCGTCGTGATGCCGTAGGATGGCCATACGGCGCGATATCGCCGCACCCACGTTGTTGATGAGACCCTGGGGTGCGCGCTCCACTGTGGGTTGCGTCTTAAGGCTGACGGAAATGTGGGATAATGAGGAGATGAGGGGATTTGGGAGAAGGAAGAAGAGGAGCACACAACTGAGCTAGCAAACGACTTGGGCACCATGCCCGCTAATCAAGGAGAATTTGAATTTCGATTTGACTGGCTGCCTTCTTTGTTGTTTAGGAGTAGACCGACAGAAGGGAAAAATTTTTTTCTATTTTTCTTTAACTCTCTTCAGGAAGGGGTTTGACTTATTGTCTGAATTGAGACACCGCAAGGGTCCGGGAAATCCAGAATTTCTCACTTTTACGGTTTCCAGGTCAGTTTCCTTCACTTCCCCCCCAAAGTCACTCAGTCAGTCAATCAACGTCAATCAATTCCCGTCGAGTAAGAAAATTCGCTTGACTCAGCCGCCCACCTCACCACCTGACTGCTTGCTGCCTGAGCCTTCAGGCAATTAGAGGTTACTATTGGCTAAGTCTCATGATCGACTTCAATTTTTTAAGGACTATGTGCAATATCACTGTCGATCTGCAAATGATGTACAGTACCTGAGTGAGCCCATACGCACAATAGTCTCTGTCTGGCCAAGGACGTTCTTCTTCTGCATGATACCACTTGCCTCACTGTTTGCTGTGCATCTTCTTTGCGCGCACATGGGCTGCTCTCCGGTTCATTAGATCATCACGTCATAAATCATCAATCGTAGCGAAGTGCGCGAAAGCAAGAACAACATGAACAGACTACCAGGACCGAAGACTCTCCTCAAAAGGCATTGCTAGCAGCCAGATGCCGCTCGAAGCTTCTGGATCTCGTCTGCGATCATTGTCAGCCCACCTTTGATCCCAACTGCCAGATAGCAGAGATCCTTGTCGTCTCTGATCGTCGAGATCGACTCGAAGAGACTCTTGGCGAACATGGTGCATCGGGCGCCGAGCTTGTACTGAGCAAATAGCCCACTCTGTAGCATCATGATGGTCAAGTTCCAACCAGCACAAGGACAAACCCGCTCCGGATTCATGGTACAAGCCTTTGCACAGCTACAAGGTGATCTGCAGGTACATCTTCTTTCACGGGCATATTCGATCAGTTCGCGTCGATCGTCTGTACGTCGGATCTCCCCTATCACTCGGCTTTCCAGTATGGCCAGCACTGCCTGACGGTGTGCAGAGATATTCTCACGTTCCCACTCCACTGGATCGACCGACTTCTCGTCTGCGAAAGGCAGACGTGGCTGCGGAACCTTGATGCGAATTGCATCCCTGGGCGCGAACGACAGGTACTTTTCCGACCCGACAGCGAGCACTTCCCTCGGAGGCATTTGAAATGTGAGGCCCGGGCCGTCCCACTTTTGGCGGAATTCTGATTGCTTGCTTTTAAGTAACGCCAAGGTGTGACGACGATATCCAACTAGGTCGTCAAGTGAGAAGCCAGTCGCCCTCAGCTTGTCTACCGCACGACGAACGATACCAGCTTGGTGTTGACGCAGGTGATCCTTGCTGAAACTTAGGCAAATGGATGGACTGTCAAGAAACTCCTTGCAGCATAACAATATTTCCATTGTTCTATGCTGCTCAGGAAGCATGAAGTCATCCTTGGTCGTGATGCGAGGGATCCCGAGGTCAAAATAGGAGCATAGCTCGGCGTTTGCAATCTCCATGATCAGCCTTGCATACAAGGCGTAGTAAAGAGTCTCCACAGCTCTGACAAGCTCTTTGATACTGTTGGACGTCGCGAGCTCCTCTGCTCGCCGAATGTGGCCCAACAGGCCTTCGTTATCGTCCAACTACCACGAGAACGCTTCAATTAGCCATGTTCGCATCAGAAAAATCAAGAAGCTAAGTGGTGTCGTTCACGCACGTCAACATTGTAGAAGTGGAACACCACAACGACAAATTTGGCAATGGCGTAGACATTCTTGAAGACATTTATCACACTCTGTATCCACTCTGTATAGTCCTCATTGCCAGGTGAATCCATGTATCTGACCACGCCATTGACAAGATTCCAGTCAGGAGACCCGATCGCATAAGGAAGTGCAGGACGCTCGATCGGAACCATTTGCTGCAAAAAGCTTCAGTCAACCAACATGTCTTCGGGCGAGAAAGCAGTTGTGTGCGTTCACAAGCCGCGCAGTCACCACGATGCAACTTACAGCTGATGCGTAGGAGACCGCAGTACTGCCTGACGAGCGCAAGGCCATCTCTTCCGCAAGTCTCTTGTAATTCTCCTCTCCATTCTTCTGAACTAACTCCTGGGAGTACTTGTAAAACCCATCCTGCTGGCCTCCAAACAGTGTCGAGTCAACAGACTCTTGATAAGTATAACAGTTGGGATCCAATTTCAAGAAGTGCGAGTCGTCATCATCAGCACGCGCAAAAAGCCTACGCCTGGCTGATGCCCACAGTTGCGACGCGGATCTATGGGCGCCCCCCATCTGAACGGATCGATGCGACCTAGTGTTCACTTGAGTAGCTGATTTGAGAGGAGTGTAACGAGAAAGGATGGCGAGATATCACTAGTAAGTGATCAGGAGAGATGAGAAGCTTAGCAGTAGTTATCAAAGACACGAAGAACTGTCATAGGTCTAAGGTAAGGTAAAGTGAGGTGAATGCAATCATATGGACACGATATCGATGAAAGATAGAGGTAGCTGTGGTGATGTTCTTGTGTGCATGAACTGAAACAGAGAAGGTACAGGCGGGGTTCCAGTCGCGAGTGTGCCTGCTGGTTTTCCTGGCACATCTCAGCATCGAACTTTACGCGTAAATCTTGCAGTCTAGAATTCACTGTCCATGGCTTTCCTGTTTTGAGGCAAAGCACAGAAGAGAAGTTGAACAAGAGGTGAATATTCTAGTCTGAAACATGGAAAAGCCAGTCTCCTAAACCCATAAACAGCCAGAGAGCTATATCGACATTGACCAGTACGCCAAAATGATATGATAGAGATAAAGATAGGTGTCAAGCTATGTAGACAGTGGATCAACTTCGATGAGAGCCTTTTCCCCATTTGATGTGAAGGGTAGGATCACCTCCGGGATCCGCCATAACGTGTCATTTGCTCTTTTGATGAACTCGGGAGGCAGGTTGCTACTTTCACTAAATGAAAGCGACTTAACATGAGAGGGGGAGTTATTAGCTTGCTTGCATGAATAATCTGAAATATCGATGCTCACCTGTAAGCTGTTCAACCGCCTCACCCACTCAAGACCCAGGTCGCAGACCCCATCGGGCAAATAAGGATACTCAACAGGATATAAGAGTATATTATGACAATTCTCTAGCCAGAGTACTTCCAACTTCGCGCCTGGGGCTGGGTTGTCATCGTCCATATTTGACTCATCGAGCTCACTTTCAATACCACCTAGCCAATCCAGAAACTCTTGTTGAACGCCACGGCACGTCCTCAACTTCAGTACTTTCAATCTCGGATTTCGCTTGACCAACATCATCAATTGCCAAGGAGTGATACCTGCTCGCTCCAGAACTAAGCTCTGCAAGGCGCAGGGACCCATATGCTTGAGTTGCCCGATACCAATCAGAGAGTTCCACGCGGTGCCCCCCGGCGCGGGACTCGACCAAGCACCTGGTCGCATGGACCCATCACGAATGTGTGAATGATCGAACCGTAGCGCAAGATGAGTCAGTATATATTGACAGTTAGTGGCTAGAGCCGTTGCGCCAGTATTGTCAAGGTCATATGCCATGAATTCGAGTTTGCGCAGCCCTTGGCCATATCGGTTGACCACCTGCGCGAAGATTCTGTTCTGTTCGCGGACTGTATGCTCATGAGGCCGGCCTGCCTCCTGTGCAACTCGTATTCGTTTCTTGTGGTCCATGATGTCCTTGGTCCTCAACGGGGTTTTGCAAATTAAAGGCGGGGCTGTCTGGCCCGCAGTCGGTTGAATGATAGATATCTTATAAGTATCGCCCCGAACTTTATCAACCGGACCGGCTAGCATCTGCTCTGGCGTCAACCATCCAGCTCGAAGTAAGGAGATAGCTGCATGGGAGCGCTTCTCAAAGACACCGAGCCGTAGACAACTGAGGCACAGAGTATGTGACTCGAAGTTGGTATGACAAGTCTCCCCAAAGGCTAGCAATGACTTGAAAGGAAGGTACGAGAGAATGTGGAGGACGATCTCCAACGGCAGAGAGCTTATCCTATCGGACATTTGGGCTTGCTCCAGCTGTCTGCAGCTTGCTGTGGGAAATGGTGCAAATTCAGCGGTGTCGGTCTTCGACCTTAAAAGTGATGGTCCCCAGCATGACTTGGGTCTTATGGTGTTGAATCGATGAGCTGAGATCCTTGCCGAAGCCGAGACTGACGCGTTATACCTGTCAAACAGTAGAGGTACAAGATTGTCGCAAGTTTGTATATACCCGCATCCGCTACGTTTCGCAATCCACGAGGAAGGGGGGTTGGACGTCTACTAGGACTTGATAAGGACGATAACTGGGGCTGTGGTATCAGTGACTTGCATGAAACAAGAAGACAAGACGGGGATCCCCAACGAGAATGTGGGCGAGAGAAGATGCAAGGACGAGATAGTGACAATTAGGAGGGAGAACTGCGGAGGTCCCCTAACTAAATCACAAGGGGGGTCATAACATGCAGGTGGGGATTTTTCTTCCGAGCTGCACCATCTGAATCAAGTGGCCTCATCGCGTCGTCCTCATTGGGACAATGCAATATTGAGCTTATGAGAAGGCTCAGCCCTTGGCATGAACCGGTCCGGAACCAGTGCAGCGACGGAGCTTTATTTGCAGGCTAAAGGAGGACTTTTTCGGGCTCTGTGGGTAGCCGAGAGAAACCAACACCAACGGCGAGTCAGTTGCTATTGGCACTAAAAGTTAACGCCAACGACAATTCACCTCTACATCAATGCAATTCCGACCGCCCCGGTTTGCAATTCCTAGCGTACGTTTCCGCTCCATGGGCTTTTCTCAACGTGTCCAGACTTCAGACTCTCCCCAGACAAAGAATAAATGGTTGCAACCATTGCATGCTCATCATGACAGGGCCTATTGCTTACCACAGCTATCCTTGCAGGTCGGCTGCTGCAATATCGAAGCCTAAACAAAGCCGCCGGGTATAAACAATACACTGGGACGAATGGTGCAATCAGGTGACACAACAGCATGCTGGGAGCTACGGAGCCTCACAACTCGCTTAAGTCGATTAGTTATTAGCAGGAAACCCTTTCTTATCTTTCTGGGCAGTGGACACAAATGCAGATGCATGAAAAAGTCGGGAATTGTATAAGAGAGCAATACAAGATTGCCGTAAGTTAACTTGAAGCTGAGCTAGACAGTACTGCGACACTACTCTTCTTCAGTACTGTACAATTCGCACTCATAGATCTCCCGCGAACATTGGATGACAGACAGCACGGACTCTTATCTTTATCACCCTCAGCTATGACTGCGATTCTCCCATTGGAAGAGTGGTGCGGTAGCTCAGACATTAGCTTGCCCTGCGATGCCGTTTAAACAACAGGTAGCAAGGAACTTGTGGAGGAGGCAATTCTGATTCCAACTCGAAGTGACAGCAGCAAGTGACACAAATTCCCTTGATGATAATCCGCGCTATCGAGCCCAATGACCATTCAACTAGAAGCATTGACCATCGACGGTGATATCTCGCATACGAACTAGTCTAGTCTAACGATGCAACGCCGCAGCGATAGCGCAGTTGAATTCTTTTTGGGTGCTTTGGTGGGAAGCCGGGGCTGCTTATGGCGGGAACCCGTTGCAGCCTTGGAGGTACGTCAGCGGGGTCACGTCGGTTCGTTTCGGCCGATGACTGGATTGCTGATCTGGTCGCTTCCATTACCATAATAATCTTGCCTTCAATAAGAGAAAGGTCGCAGAGCTCACATGGACAATGTGGCAGGGATGTCTAAGATTAGCCAAATCAGGCAAATAGCATTAATTACTAGGTACTAGGTCTACAATATTGTATGTGACCTCTTTGTCTAGCCCAGTGAGGGGCACTGCTCCCTTAGTTGGGAGATGACAGATCATCTGGCATTAACTCCTGTCAACCACCCCCCTGCATATCACAACCTATCCTGCGCACGCTGCTGATTAGTGTCCAATGAGACTGCTTCTAGGCCCAGGCATCCATCAGCAACAGGTCTCGAACAAGAACAAATTCAGATAAGTAAGAGAAAGAAGTGAGAAGGTGATACGAATCAAGCTTTACAGTTGAGGAGCAAACAAATTTGGCGCATGCAAGTATGCATTCTCTCCACGCTCCCTTCCGCCGAACTACAATATTCTATACAAAAAAAAATGAGAAACCCGCTGTTCTACCCCTGCACCCTGAAAGTACGGCCACTGGCCGTCTTTCTCTCCCGCTCCTCGTTCTCGGGTCTCGCCCGGTTGAGTACTATCATAGATCAATGTCATGAACGCAGCTATACCAAGCAGATATTGAGGCTTACCTTGAAGGAAGTCTGCAGTCCTCTTGCGCATCCGAGTGTGAATGTATGCCTTAGTGAGAAGTTAGTGACTGATGTTATGGCTGGAAGCTAACATGAGCTACCTTGGAGGCTTTGATGTGGTAGTGGAAATAATCACGGAAGATCTGGATGTGAGAAATGTTTTCGTATCGTCTCTGAGGAGTCAAATGACGAGGAAAAAGCACTAATCCTAATTAGCAGGTGTCTCTCAAGAGAGATACTAAGAATCACGGAGCATTTCCTACCAAAGGTGACGTAGCTCAGCGTGCCGTCGTTGACGTTCTGCAGACCAGGGACTCCAGCCAACTCGAGAGGTGGATCGTTGCGGAAAAGCACTTGAGGAGCGTTCTGCAGCGTCAGAACACGGCGTCTGGCATCCACAAACTCCTGCAAGAAGACCTTGCCAAAAATGCGATCCGTTTCCTCTCGGAAGACAGTGCTGAAGATGACCGTGACTCGGTCGTGACTGGCCTTGATGTAGATCGCCTCTTCTTCGCGGTAGTGGATTGCCATAACTTCTCCTCCTTCCTTAACGCCCTGCGGGGCTGATTCTGTGGTGTATCTGGACGCCTCCTCCGATAGCTTTGCGAATTCATCGAATGCTCTTTCGAAAGGAGCGGCCATTGCGTTCCGCTTCATTAGAGCCAGTCGCATGATGAGATTATGCTTTTCTTCCTGTTCAGCTGGAAGGTTCTCCAAGTCGATCAAGACGGAGAAATCATAGCCAGGTTCCGGATCGACGATATAGGGGCCGTATTCCCTTTCCAGCACTTGTTGGGCACCATATTGCACGAGCTCTCGGAAGCACTTGACTTGAATGGAGATGAGGATTTTGGTCTTGGATTCAGGAGTAGACAAATGGAAGGTCACGCCGTCGAAGTCGGAGACAACTTGATCAATTGACACGGGGGTGGATCTACCGAAAGAATCATGGGTTCCGTTAGCTGGGAGCCTGGTGTATGCCGGAGGGGGCGGGGGAAAGGGAAGCTGTACCCAGAGAACCGCTCCGTCAGGAGAGAGTGGATGAGGACGTTGTGGTAATCTAGCAAAAGCATGATGACTGGCACATTCAAATTAGGCTGATATCGGTCGCAAGTCAGTCAATATCCTCGTCTGAAGTCCTTGTTGATCTGGACCTTAAACAATGGTTCACTGCCACGAGGGGGTAATTACGTTGACGATGCTTGGGGAACGGGGCAGGCGGTGGGGAGGCTCCGAGTGGTCGCTCTCGCTCTCCGTAGCCACGGCCGCCATTTGTGCCTATCGATAGCATTTATTCTCCGATCTCCAAAAATTTTCCAGAGACGAACACCTAAAGATGGTGAAGTCATATCTGTAAGGATTACTGTTCCCGCTCATACTAAGATACCAGGAAATCATTCTTGACTAACTTGGACAGAAAATTCGAGCATTCGAAGACTTTTGGGCTCATCGCATCCGGTTCCTCGAATGCGATCTGGGCCCGCGATGAAGATAGCCTAGGAACTGCGCGTCGGACGGGCTCTGGAAGAGCCATCGTCGGTGCGAGTGAAGAGGTTCTCTGCTGGGATGTCAAGAAGGGAGAGTTGCTTGGCAGGTGGCACGATCCGGCTTGTAAAGCACAAGTTACAGTGATCACGCATAGCAAGACGGACGAGGATATTTTCGCGGTCGGGTAAGTATCCTCCAAGATTTTTGTACGACGGTCCTATGTCCACCTTGCTTACCTTTTTCGCTTCAGTTATGAAGATGGAAGCATTCGTCTCTGGGATTCTCGAACTGAATCTGTGATCATCTCTTTTAATGGCCACAAGTCCGCCATCACCCAACTCGCCTTCGATAGCGCTGGAGTCCGTCTGGCAAGCGGCTCGAAAGATACAGATATCATCCTGTGGGACTTAATCGCAGAAGTTGGACTTTTCAAAATGCGGGGGCATACCGATCAAATCACCTCCTTGAACATCCTCACACCCTCCACCGAATTACTCAACGCCGCCGGGCTCAGTGACCATGCGGGATTTCTGCTGTCAACAGGCAAGGATGCACTGATTAAGGTGTGGGATTTGGCTTCGCAGCACTGTATCGAGACCCACGTGGCTCAGTCAAACGGCGAATGCTGGAGTTTGGGTCTTTCGCCCGACGGAAGTGGTTGCATTACCGCTGGCAATGACGGAGAGCTCAAGGTCTGGTCAATTGACGAAAGCGCTATGATTGAAATCTCGAAGGAGAAGGCCGGATCTGAAGGTCAGAAGATTTTGAACGACAGAGGTACATTCTATCGCACGGGCAAAGATCGCACGATCGGTATCAGCTTCCATCCTCGGTTGGACTATATCGGTATCCACGGATCGGAGAAGGCAGTCGAGATCTGGCGGATTCGCTCACAGGTCGAAGTGCAAAAGAGCTTGGCCAGGAAGCGCAAGAGGAGAAAGGAGAAGGATGCGCAGCGTGCTGCAGACAAGGAAGGTGCCGTCGCCGATATTGACAACAAGAAGCCTGACGATGCAGCGCCTGCCCCAGTTTCCGAAGTTTTCGTGTCTCATACCATTGTTCGCACTGGAGGTAAGGTCCGGTCCTTCGACTGGATCAAGACCAAGTCAAGTGGTAACCTGCAGCTACTGGCCGCTACTACGAACAACCAGATTGAGTCCTACATCGTGGTGACCGCCAACAAGAAGAACAAAGATGAGGACGAGTCGGAGTACACTCGAAACTTGGCAGTTGATATTCCAGGTCACCGCACTGATATCCGGTCCGTCGCATTGAGTTCTGACGATCGCATGCTGGCATCTGCGTCCAACGGCAGTCTCAAGATTTGGAATGTTCGCACTCAGAGCTGTCTGCGTACCCTCGAATGTGGTTACTCACTCTGTTCGGCCTTTCTTCCTGGAGACAAGATTGTCGTTGTGGGAAACAAAGACGGTCAGCTTGAGATTTTTGACATTGCCTCCTCGACTCTTCTCGATACGATCAAGGCCCATGACGGACCGGTTTGGTCCCTACAGGTCCACCCGGATGGCAAATCTCTGGTCAGTGGTAGTGCCGACAAGACAGCCAAGTTCTGGAACTTCCAGGTCGTTCAAGAAGACATCCCTGGAACGAGAAGAACTACGCCACGACTCAAGCTGGTACACACAAGGACCTTGAAGGTTGCCGACGACATCCTCAACGTTCGCTTCTCACCTGATGCTCGATTGCTGGCTGTTGCTTTGCTAGACAACACTGTCAAGGTGTTCTTCGTTGATTCACTCAAGCTTTTCCTCAATCTTTACGGCCACAAACTTCCAGTCCTCAGCATGGACATATCGTGGGATAGTAAGCTGATCGTCACATGCTCCGCCGATAAGACTGTTCGCGTGTGGGGTCTGGATTTCGGTGATTGTCATAAGTCATTCCTGGCACACGAGGACAGTGTTATGGCCGTCGCATTTGTTCCGAACAACAAGGAAGGAAATGGCCACAACTTTTTCAGTGCTAGCAAAGACCGTTCGATCAAGTACTGGGACGGTGACAAATTTGAACACATCCAAAAGCTGGCTGGACACCATGGGGAAATTTGGGCATTGGCTATCAGCCACTCTGGAGAGTTCATTGTCACTGCCAGTCATGACAAAAGCATTCGCACCTGGGAGCAAACCGACGAGCAGTTGTTCCTGGAAGAAGAGCGCGAAAAGGAACTCGAAGAGATGTATGATAATTCCCTCATGGCTTCCCTCCAAAAGGAGGACGAAGGAGAGGATGGAGAGAAGGCCGAAGCCGTCGATGCTGGCAAGCAAACGACTGCCACGCTCATGGCAGGAGAAAAGATTATCGAAGCCCTGGATTTGGGAATGGAAGATTTGGTGGTCATGCGCGATTGGCGTGCCGTCAAAGCGAGGCAGCCTAACGCAGCACCCCCTAAACGCAACCCTTTGTACATGGCATTGGGAGACGTTTCTGCCGAGAGGCATCTTCTAAATGTCGTCCAGAAGATTCCTGCTGCTGCTCTGCAGGATGCTCTGCTGGTTTTGCCATTCTCGAAGATTCCGGCTTTGTTCACGTTCCTCAACATCTGGGCCAGTCGCGAGTGGAACATACCACTGACTTGCCGTGTACTCTTCTTCATTCTCAAGACGCACCACCGCCAGATCATTGCGAGCAAGATGATGCGGCCGATGCTCGATGGCATCCGTGCCTCTCTGCGTCGGGTGCTGGCCCGTCAAAAGGATGAGATGGGTTTCAATATTTCCGCGCTGCAGTTTGTCGGCCAGCAGATTCAAGAACAGAGCACCAAGGATTATATTGATGAGGAAGCCTACGAGGAGCAAGAAAGGACGACGGGCACGGGGAAGAAGCGGCAGTTCATCAGCATTGCTTGAAAGCGCTCTACTCGGGGGTTTGTGTCTGTAACCATGCATTTGTTTGGCGTTCAGAATCGTTGCTTGGTCGAGTGTTTTCTTTTTTTGGGTTACGCATGAAAAGTTCTATATCCGGAAGGTTATGATAGGTTTAGACCCCTTTGTAAATTCAATACGATCTACTGAAGACGTGAAAAAAGACCCATCGTGAAGATAACACAGTTTTCATTTCTCATTGTACCATAAATCTAGGCTAACACAGCATTACACAGCGCACTAATTTGCATACTTCGAAGAATTCTATGTAATCGAGTCAGCAACGATCTCAACCACGAAGCACGCATCAACAGCACAAGCTCTGCAAGCCCAATCGAGGGCAAGAGAGAAAATGCTCACAACCCCGAGAGCCCAGACTCAAACACGCAGCCCGATCCCATCAATCCATTTGCCCTTGTCCACAGATTCATGATCAAGAGGAAAAAGAGAGAGAGAGAAGAAGCAGGAAAGAAGAAAGAAAACACCACTCAGCAGAACCATTATAAGCATCGACGACAGTGAAACAACTCTGGCTTCCTGTCATACCTCTTCCGGCTCTTCCTAATATACCGGTTCTTGATTGCAAAGCTCTCATCATGTAGGTGTTTCTTGCTCTTCTTCTTCTTGCTCTCTCTCTCTCTCTCTCTCTCTCTCTCTCTCTCTTGTCTCTTATGGTTGTGGTGGGCGTTTGGATTGCGTTGTTTTTGTCTCATTTCTTCCGGGGGAGGGGGTTGAAAGGAAAAGATTGAAGTGCTGGATGTATGCATACCTGATTAGTTAGTTTGGCGAGGAGATTATGAGTGTAGTTGAGATCCTAAAACCCAAGACCAAGCATGAATGGTCAAGCTGAGTGGGAGCTTTTGTGATGTTGAGGAAAAACAGTAAAATGACAGGAAAGGGGAAAATGAAGTTGCAGAAATTATTAGCGCAGTGGTGGAGAGTGGATGGCTCGGCGGAATGGTTGAGCCGAAAGTGGGGATTGGCTCGGTGGGAAGCCTGATGAGTCAGGTGTTAGTCAGCTCTCGCTTGAATCTTGTATGTTGGATGTATGGGCTTACTGCATTCGTGCCACCTCATTTAGCTAGGGGTATGAGAGATAGTGAGATTTGCGCTTGTTGTAACATTTAGCAAATGTCGTTGGAATCAGGAGTCCGCGCTCTGAGTCGACTCAGTCAAGCCATGTTCAATCACGGATAACATTTCTACGAGATGACTTATGGGCGAATTGAAACAACTTCATGACATGAAATCAACATCATTTCTCCCATAGAATCTCGATTGCGAATGCTAGTCCTGGTATCGCACCCAGACTAAGCCTCACAGTGACACCAACGCCCATGCTGAGCGGATCCTGAAAGCTACCGCCCAATTCACGATTCCTGCTTCGACGTACTACAGTTAGAGCAAGACACCCATTCTATCTCCATGAATGAGCCGCAAGCTTGGCACGTCCGTCCCATTCGCCTTTTGCTCGCCTTCTGTGGCTGCATGGGCGTGGCCGGGGACTCCTTGGCTCGGGTCGTGCTCTTGGAGGTACCTTGCGAGATAGACTGGCTGATCGTTCGCTTATGACTTCTGCTCTTAGCTGTTGTTTTTGGCGGCTCTGATATGATGGAGGCGGATACTGATATATCTGTCGACGGCCGTGGCCGCTCCGACGCACAGGCATCGCAGCAGAGAAACTCGGCAGGATTGTCGAGCGTGCATGTTGGACAAGACCATGGCTTATCATATGAGGTATCGTCTAATATCAAGTCATCTGAATTCTGCGGATGTGACGACGCACCCGGCCTGTTGGTCTCTGGGACCAGGGGTGGGGATGGCATAGAACGAGGACCGGCAGGATTCTGTTGACTTGGAGGGATGTACGAAGGTCCATACTTCTCCCGCTCCTCCTGCTCAATCAAATCAATGACAGCCTCCATGATCGCTCGCTCGTTCGCATCATCCTCCTCTGCTTGGGTTCGGAAGCCATTGCGGGATGCCTCCTCCGCCAGCTCGGCGCTGTTGTCGGCGCCCGAGGCACAGCCATTTAGTATGTCACGGCGTCTCTGTGCTGCATCTGCAATGACTTGACGCATGTCTGTACCACGCGCTACGGAGGCACCACCCACTCGCTGTCCGGAGCCGGCCGAAAGAGCCCGTCTTTGTTCCGCGGCGGCTCGGGCTCGTCGACGAGCTTCCTCCACGGGAATTCGGCTGCCGCCCAAGCGATGGCCCTTGGAAAGGAAGCCTTCGCCTGTGTAGCCTTTCATAATAAGCTCCAGATGCTCGTCTCGGAGCTGGTTCCAAAGAGCATGGAATTTCTGATGATGTGGTCCATGCACAATGTGACAGAGTCTAAGATATAGGTTAGCCACCAGGTTCGTAGTCAATTCAGATGGTAAATTGGAGACTCACTCATGAAGCATGGTATCGACAATATCGTCGAAAGCGAGAAACTGTCGCTCATCAGAAGAATGACGAAGTCGTAAGCAGATCTTTCGGCCAGCATCGTAATTGAGACCGAGAAGGTACCGTTCTCCCGGGTACATCTCCGCAAGAGTACCGACCTTCCACTGTCGTCGTCGCATGATAGGCTTGACTAAGGAAGCGACCCTCTGTAGTATGAGGAGTGCTTCAGAAGACCGGGGCCGCTTCTTGTCATGGCGGTATTCAGAGATTAGCGGATCATATTCGCGCATGGTGGCAAATGTGCTTGACAGTCAGATGAATAAGTGTATCCACGACGTAGAGCTAAGCCAAGTTATCTGTTAAATGTAGTGGTCGACCGAGTGAAAGAAAGATGTGCTGGTGAGGTTAAGGTGAACGAAGTACTTATATACTGAAGACTCTCTCAGCAGGCGAGGGCTCCTACTTCCGCCACAAGGAATCGAATAACCAGAGCAGCCGTAAGGACGAACAAGATAGAGAGGATATCAGAAGATGGAAGGAAAGAACAAAAAACCCGAAATCAGATTAGCAATTAAAGGAATAATAGTAACAGACGAGACAAAAAGAAAGATAATCGAACAATCATGCATGCCATGCATGGTGAGGAAAAGGCAACTGGCAGTGAGTGATTGCTAATCGCCCGGTACCCTCAGGCACTCAGGCCGCAAGCCGTCACGTGTATCTGCTGTCCTGTTGTAGACATAAGTTAGATGTAACCACCAACCCAGCATCTGTTTGTATGTAAACTGGGATGAGACTGATGATCAAATTGCCACCGCGCAAGAGATGTGGTGGAGTTGGCAAGGGAGAAACCCGACGCTCAATGGTTGTGCTCGCGTCTACTCTCTTGAACCCGCCTACTACCTAGTCGCTCCCTGCAGATGATCTTGAGATGAATAATGGCCGCAAGTGTTGATTGAATACAATTCTACAGAGCCTGAGGTAGTATTTGACCTGTGTTGCTCACTGGCTGTTTTACCCTATTCCTCTAGTGAATATAACTTACTCTTGTGCTGAACTATTGAACTGGATTGCTGCGGAAATCAAGCGAGTTTCCCTTTCCGCTTTAGATCAATTCTGTCGGTGTTGACTCTAGTATACTATCATCAGATTGTTTTTACTTGTCAAAGTATTGAAGTGCTTATACCTAGTACTGTTACTCTTATATCTATCACTTATACTTACAGCTTCTCCGCTTTATCCTATTGTTCCTGATTCCAATATATAAATACCAGGTTGTTCATACTTGTTAGAGTATTAGGATGCTCGGCTCCTAGCGATATCTTGGATCTCTCTATCATTTGGGCTTGCAGCTTCTCCGCATCATTCCATCGGCCCTGCTTTCAGTACAGTCCTTCCACGGACCAGTATCAAAACCTCTACACCACCAGCAGCCCTACTGCCTTTGACGTCGATGCGATGAATGAAGTATATGCCTTCTACAGTCAGTTCCTGCGCAAGTATTCGGCTACTAATACCTCTTTTCTCCTCTTAGAAACCACCAGCCACTGCGCTATCGACACCTTTCCTGACGGCTATACTGTATACCTATACTATAGCCAGCTGGGTACTAATACTTTCATCTAGATGATCCAGAAGAATAACTATCTCAGCTGTAGTCGACTACTGGGCTACGAGGACCTATAACAGTTTTGCTGTCTCAATTATCTTAGGATAACTAGTATTTCTACATCTAGATTTAACATACTAATACTGACGAGCTGCTAGCCGCGGTGTACAGCTACAACCCTGTTTGGTAGGCTCGGCTATCGGCCCTCAAGCGGAAGTACGACCCCCACGGCTTCTTCAACGCGTATCATCCTATTCCGCTGGATCCGGGTCAGTGGGACCTGCTCCGTGGTGACGCGGCTGGTGGACTTCCAGAATATGCAGGGCCAGACGGCTCTCGCCGCAGCCACCGAGCGAGGCCATGTAGCGATCGTGGAGGAATTGGTGCGTGCTGAAGCAAACCCGAATATCGGAGATCACACGGGAAAGACCCGCTGCACCTGGCCAGCCTCCGGGGAGACTCAGTTCTAGTGGAGATCATGCTGCTAAAGGGAGGCGCAGACATATATAAGTATAACAATCTGAGGCCATACATCTTGGTATTCCTCCAACTGCATATATTTATATATATCTATCCCAAGGCTTCCCTCCTTGCTCTTGAACACGTTATTTAGATGCTACTGAATTAGAAAGACCCATAAATCTATTACTTCATTAATACTAGACTAGTATCAAATCCTAGGATCATGTAAGGACTCATATCCTCACAGTCCTCGCAATACCTCATATCACAAGGAACGCCTATACTGATATCAATCCCCATCACAAGACTTAGCTAGTGTGGACTATCAGGTGGCCCATAGACTACCCATAAATGATACTCTATCTACAGGCATAGAACCAAAAGATATGTACCTGGGTGCCTCTCACTATTAAACTCATAAGGTGTTGCCAGGTCATATGGCCAAGCCTTACGATTTTTTTATTAGAATTTGTTCTATGGAAGCACTGCGCAATCGCACGTAGACTATGTAACATCATATATACAGACGTCAGTCTGTAAATCTACATCCACCCAATTTCGGCCTCGCCCACATCCTGAGCGGGTGGCGGGCGTCAAGTACTAGAGTGACTGGCTTATGTTCTATGATACTACTTAGCCTAAGCAACAACTACTGCATGGTCATCTGCCTATATTACAATATAGGTGTACTCGACAGTATGACAGCCTAATGATAAAGCTGGAGAGTAGAAGATAAACAGTGTTTGTCCATCTTAACTCCGGCCGTGGTTCGGGGCTTACCAGTTTATATCGACGATATCTCCCTATTATATTACTAGACTTATACTTGACTACATTATATTCTCTCTCCTTTTATTCCATTCAGCTTAGAGAGAAAGACTCTATTTATATTGATATACTTCTATACAAGAATTCTTTCAGTTAGTCTTATCATATCAAACTTCACTTCAGCTACTATTAAAAAGATAATAATATAGGAAATATTTCTTAAAAATACTAACTCTTCAATAAATTATCTACTACCTCGCGCCAGAAGATTAATCTTATAGAGTAGACTATCATTATTACCAGAATTAATACCAAACTCAGCTTAAAGTATAGTAAGCAGCTATTGAAGCTAAGACTAAGCCAACTAATTATTATAGTCTATAGTATAGCCAAGAAAAAGAAGACTTAGTAGCAGCTGCTAAACTAGTACTGCAGACAGTAGAGTAATAATAGTAAAGTTAGGATAAAGATATAGCCACTAGACTTAATCAGCTATAAGTAAATTCTAGTCTTTATTAAGTATACCTAGACAATCAACCAGCTAGATATAGTAGTTAATGATCTAGAGATCTTGAAGTAAGTCTTTATACTTAATATCTTTAAAAACTATAAAAAGTTGATCTAGATTAATTTCCTCTCTACTATACTACTAACTCTTCTTTTTATCTCTATACTATAGGTAAGAAATACTTTACAATAATCTAGCTATATTACTATTATCAGCTCTAATACTTCTTCATAAGCAAAGTTCAAGAAGTAGAATACTTATTCTCTTCTAGCTAACTTCAATAATAAGACTCTCTTCTTTAAGAACTACTATACTATCTCTAATCTTCTAAGCTAGTTTTTTATCTATAAACTTACCAAGTACATCTCCCTATCTATTATCATTATCAATAGATCCAGTTCAGATCTATATAAGTCGCGCCAACACCTTGAGCAAGACCGACGTCCACCACCCCTCCCCGCAGGCATCTCGCGCATCAACGGGTCTTGTCTACAAGTACTACAGTATATTTATTAGTTCTATCTTTAGTATTATAAAGACTATTCTTATTCGAAAGCCTATTAATAGTATCTATATTCTCACCAATGGTACTGTTAATCATAGATTTGAAAGTCACAGACAGTTCATCAAGAACAGTAAACTTATAATATAAGTAATTTAGTCCTGTTTCTCTTAATTCACGTAGATTATTGGCTGACTAATATCTTTAGCTCGGCGCCCATCTTGTATAAGCCCAAGAGCGAGAAGATTCGCAAGCAACTGTGGAAGGAACCGATGGGTGAACTGGCGTTTACTAAGGTGAAAGACATCCTTAAGGGCAACAGCGCATAGTTTACATTCCTTACTTGCATTTTCCTCACTCATTGTTTTCTGGCGTTCGTTCTGCCTTATGCTCTTCTACCACGGGATCTTTTTGTCCTGCAAATCATCGATAGATTTTCCGAGCTCGTCTCCCGTATTGCCTGGTTCAATCGACCATCGCGTTCAATCCGATCAGCACAATGATTGACAGAACAATCTCAAAGACACTCACCACGCGTATAATACTAGTCGTACTATCAGTTACTATCGTGGGACCTTTTCCAAACCCACTTGCCGTGTAATTTAATTATCTAAATCAGTCTGGACATGCCTGCCGCCGTTGTTGGTCTCAGATCCCAGAGAGAGGTGATTTCCATCGGTCACCCGGGCCGAAATTATGGTTGGAGACAAACCCAGGGTAAAGTATCAAGACAACTGGAAAGTCTTGACTGTAGTTGTAGAACACTAAAAAACAAGAAAATTGGTCAGTCAAGCCCTCACCCGAACTGTTCATTCTCAGCAGTGCGGAGGCAAACTTGCTGGATCAGCCAGTTCAAAGCGATCTTCGACACCCTATACACAGGAATAATGAAGGAGCTCATCGCCTCCATCGACGCGGGTGAGGTGCTGTTGCTGGAGATCAACACCCACTTGGGTGCCGGGGCCGCCTGGAGCAGCGGCCGGAAGGTCTGAAACAGCAGTAGGGCCGACGCTGCGTTTGGTGTGGAACGCGGTGAGCAGATCCTGCGGGGCGACAGTTGGACTGTTACAGCAATGTCTCGGTAGCCAGAGTATCTCTGGTGCATTGATGACACAGATTAGGCTTGGTATACTCAATTTCTTGACTGTTTTAACAGTTATCTTATGGTCTCTGTCGCCAATGGGTAGTCAGGCCTCTCTCAGAGTCATTTCTATCGAGGCAAACTCCCTTACTAGCTCAGTCAACCTGACCACAGTGAACACCTTTGGTTCATATGGGTTTGGTAACGCCGAGGGTGTAGCGGAAGCTTCCCACCTGGTGGTGAAGCCCCATCAGTGCCACTATTATGGCGGCCGAGCTCCTGGGTACCCGGAACCAGGGTTTTGGGGTAACGTGCGCTTCCCGATGATCGAGAATCTAAACACCGATGGTGGCTGGACGGCAATGCCTCGAGGAGAACAATTTGACGTACGCGTCGCTCGTTGGAACCCCAGTGGATAATCTCTCTCGAGCCGGCAACACTTGACCCTGGAGATTTGACCGCCCCGAGGATAGTCAGAGCCTGGATGGAGTATATCGACCCGGAATACGGATACGTTATTTCCCATGGAGTTATTAATATTTCCCGCTTCCACTGGATCTCCATTTCGGACGATCTTACTCCAGGAATGAATGTTGTCGCACCCAAGACTCTGGAGATTAGGACTTGTGGCTCGCTCAAGACCCTTGGTAGGGTCGAAAGGCCGGAGATTATGGTAACTGGCGAGGCCACACATTACCCGGCCTGAATGGCTCCGGATATCACACCGAACTATGAAATCGACGAGGATCAGCTACAGGCGGAAACGGTCCGCGTTGCAAGCAGACACTTACTCCTTGGTGCTAAATTATGATCCACTACGGCGTCTGAGGTGTACGATTATATGCAGGTATTCTGTCTTCTTCACCAAGCTTTTGCCAAAGGCTTTGTTTGCCCTTCTACGCAGTATGGTCGTGGCCTCTAGCAAGGATGGATCTTAGCTCGCCGTCCTGATTCGAAGCATCCCATAATCTCATTGGCTGACAGCTTGTATTGCACTAGTTAGTATGTATCTGGAATGGTCACACTTGCCAACCGTGCTCGAGCTCTCCCTTGAGCTTCTTTCTGAACTATTGCTTTTCTGTCAGCTAAGTTCTGACTTACCTATTAATCTTGGATACTGTTCAGCTCTTTTTTTAGAATCACCAAAGAACTATAGGAGCTAATCTACTATCTATTACTCCAAAGTTATCCCCGCCGCTCCTTACAGCCCTAGGTACTCCCTATAACTATATTGTTATCAGTATCCCTCAAGATACCTCTTACATCTGCCGCAGATAACCTTTAATAATGATCATCTGCACCACCGCCCTATACAGTACCACCATTAGAATAGGATTTGGAAGAAAAGCCCATAGAAGATTATTATTAGACTATTAGTAATATCCTGTTCTCTGTACTCTAAGACCTCTCCGCAGCCGCACTCCCTTCATAATCCTCATTCCGCTGCCTATGCCCGTCTACATCTCCATCTATATATAGTATAGATAATCCTGTTACTAACACCTTTCTCGACAATATTCTAGATAACTCAGAACTAATACAAGAAGAAATGAAGAGAGTAATACTAAGTCTCATCTCCTCAAGTCTTTCTTCTGGATGCGCTATTTTAGAGGATCAGATACTAATTTACATTTTTTCCTAAATTCAGATCTAGCATATATTCCTCTAATCAGCTTTAGTTATACTCTCCCTCAGCAGCAGCTCGGACCCTGTTGCTCCTTATCAGTTTATCCGCATGATCCTTTAATCGCAGGGCTATAGACACAAGAATCTGATAGGATTAGTATAGTCAAATCCATAGAAGAGATCTACTTACCAGACATACAGACCAAATCTAAGAGACATAAAGAACATTTTGCTTTTGGGGACCAATTAGTAACGTACTCAAAACTCTCCACTCCGCCAGCCACAGAAAAGAGATTAATACTAATGTTAACTAAAGAATAGTTTTAGCACCTAATAAGAATTCTTGACTGATATAAGCATGGTATAATATCTAATATACTAATACTCTACGCATATATACATGGTTGGTTGTACACATCTCTCATCTTAACCAGGGTTATTTAACCCCTTACTATACCACCACAATAAGGAGAGGATTAGCCATCTTCACAATCAGCTCTGGAAGGTCATCTTCGAGACCCAGAATGTCATTCTCAATGTCGACAAGATCTCCAAAGCATGGCGTAAGCCAGAGCCCCTCTCGTCGCTTGACTGTGCGAAATCCTCATCAAGTCGTAGCCGGAAATGACAAGCCCTCCCCCAAAGTCATCCAGAGACACCTGGAGCGAGTCCGCAAAAGCGGAAGTGGAATCAGCTTTCAGACAAGCCAGAAACGAGCTGGCGCTAAGCATGGAGCTAGTACTCCTCGTAAGAAGCATAAGAGAGCTGCCAAGAAGGTGGAAGAGACCTCCGAGGATGAGGATGAAGGCGAGGAGTCTCCTGCAGCGGTGGCCCATGAGGAGTAAAGACTCTGTACAAGCTGGTTGCCAGATTGTGGAGACAGAATGCTCTACAGAGATTGATGAAGCTGCTACATATCTAAGGAGATATAAAGGAAACTTGCAACTTGAGAGAATGTTGGAGAGTTTCAGAGATAGCAGATATCTGCTTGACTGCTTTAGCTTTTTTATCTTCGTTATTGGATGGGTCTCAAACAAATATGTCATTTGTGGTCCGGAATGAGGCTTTTATAGGATAGAAGATAGCAATCCCGTTTCTTTCAGTAGTCTTATGCTGTGCTAAGTTTCGCAGGCATGGTAGTCTGGTTTATAGTAGCTCTCTGGTGATTCTTCTATTCCCAGGCCAGGACGCATTTTCATTCTTGATTCCTGAAATTATTATTCTCTATACCCCGAGCTCATCATAACAGCTCGATTTATGTTATCGCTTCCTGAGATCGGTCTATATGCCAAGGATAGGCAAACACATTTTCAAAGAGTCCCCTGGAAGGACAGATGATGTCCCCCGTAGCCCATCAGCATAAAGGGTGCCCAAAAGAACGGACTCGACCAGTCTAGCTCGTCCAAGATCATTTTCGACGTGAAAAGGAAAAACTCCGCATCGGGCACGAACTCAGCAGGACAGTTCTCACCGGCGGTTTCTGAGGTCCATGACTCTAGCAGATTATCCAGAAATCGGCTCGCCTTTTCGCTGTCAAAGCATAAAAGCTCCGTCTGTGCGTCTCTCAGCGCCTCGGCTAAAGATAAGTGCCTTTTTTCTTTAAGATTCCGATAGAAGGTAGTCATCAGCAGCATGGACCCAAAGTCGCTGACCTTCCACAGCGTACCCATAAATGCCTGACATCCAGTGCCGAGCACGACGTGGGAGAAACCCAGGAACTCGCTCCCAAGGGTTGCCTTGCCGAGTCCACTCAGACATGCTGCAAAAACTATGAGATTTGCATTACTCTGTAGCTCGGATAGATCCAAAACGCGGAAGTCTTCCCCAATAGAGATGGAAGACATCAGAGGGTTCTTCCGGTTCACATCACCGTGAGTTCCGATGTGAAGGACGGACGATGTGCCCTTGATATACTCGCGAAATCTCTTTCGCGAGAGGCCCGACGCTTCAACCGGCCAGGTCGAGAACATCCGCGCGATATTGACTGCCTCGATGCCTGCCATGTGGAGATCTGCCTCGTCTCCAGCTCTTGTTTTAGGGGTCGAAGTTCCGACAGGTGACTTCGCGAAGACAGTTACTGTGGGTGCCGGACTTCGCGAGGCACTTCGCCGCTGGGAAACATAGTGCAAAACTGTCAGGCTTGGGATTTGTGATACTGATGCATGTGCAATCAAGGGTTTGCCATCGAAGAGAAGGGCAGAGAAAGGAAATGCTGTGAAAGGCTCTGATATCGAGAATATGACATGTGCTTTTTGTCTGACTATGGCTGCGAACGGCGTTACGAGTACCGACGAGATCTCCGCAGACAGCTCGCTGAGAATCCGTTTGCGCTTGTCTTCTTCTTCTCCATGGTACCCGCTCAATTCTCTCATGACCTGCATAAAACGCATAGCAGGCTTCTGCATATCAACGGTGGATGCACCTCCATAATGGACATTTTGAATACCATCTCTAGTGATTGCGAATGCCACAAAGCCTCGAATACCAAAGGTGGCCTCTAGCACCACTGCATCGTCGTCGATATTCCCGTATAGTAACCGGGGCTCAACCGTGGAGTTTGTGGCAACGATAAACTGTGTGGTTGCAGGAGGAAGCTCATGGTATTTTAGCTCGTCAATCTCTTTTTGGAGCTGGGAGATTTCTTCCTCTTGCTCGGGGCTTGGATGGTCCAGGGCAAGCAGCATTCTTAAAGCTCGTTGCTTATATATGGCTTCCGAAAGCAGGGTCAGTCTTGTGTCTGTTTCTCTCCCGCTAGTCAACTCATCTTTTAAAGAGTCAAGCACGACGCGAGCTCTACTCTCTTCCAGAAAAAGCAAGGCATGTTCCGGCCACGAGATTTTCCCAGGATGCCCGTGCTCGTACCGAGACAACACGGCCAGCGGAACATCTGCCTCTTCACAACGAAGACAAGAACGCGCTAGATCCAGAAATACATCATAAAGCCACCTAGACATTGAGTTACCGATTCGGGAGTCGATGTCAGTCGTGTGGGTGCGCCGAATCTCAATTAATCGGCGTGCCTCAAGCAATTGGTGAAACGCTTCTTGGGGGTAATTGTTACCGAGCAAGATTGAGCCATAGTTCCCAATTCGATAAGAGTAATTGTAAATATGCTCGAATGACCAGTCGAAGAAATCTGCATCTATTTTTCTGATCAAGTTGACAATTTTCAAGGCCCTGTCCATGTCATTTCCGTATATTGTGAATATTAGAGCATTCTCGGCGATAGCGGGAAAGCGAGTTTTCAGGGCCTTTCCCTGGAGAAAACCTTCCAAGGTCCCTCCAAAAAGCATGTCATCATTGATGTCGTCCAATATAGACCGGGCTTTGGCTCTGTCCCCACTGTTCTCACAAGCCAATATGCGGTAAAGGTCTCGCGTGTACACCCGCTCCATCTTTTCGGCATCATTTACGAAGCAGCGAAGAACCTTGTTGGCTTCATCAATGTTCCCTTCCGCCAAATATTGACGACGTCTTATGTCGGCCGAAGCATATTTGAGCCTTACTGCATGATGAGCCATGGTTTCCTTCCACAACCCTTTTAGCCTGTCTTGGGAATAGCCCAAGTCCGGAAGTAATTTCCTGGCATCATTTCTCTGTTCGATGGCCCCGATGAAATGCTGGAAACTTTCGTCCCCCTCGATGATAGTAAGGAGTTTTTTCTGCCAATCATCAAGGAGCTCAAGTTCCTCCAAGCGAAGGAATATCTGAACGATGTTGGTCTCAAACGTCCAAAGTGTATTGAACTTACTTGCAAGCAAGGTTTTTCGATCAAGCAAGCCCATAGGCGTATCAGGTGCATCATTCAAAATTCGGTTGTATGCATCGATGACAGAATCTACCATGTTTAGAGCCTTGGAAGCGATTATCTTCACTGCTGGACCGTTGAACATCTCGTGATAGGCCACTGCTCGAGACATCAAAGTCTGAAACTCCGGGATCACATCTTGAAGAGCATTGAACACCTCAGATGCACACTCCCAAGCAAGAGTAGCAGTATCTAAGTTGCCGAATCGACTCCACTCATGATGAGCAAAGCGCATCATTAGTAGTCCAAGTGCATGTGCAACCTGCTCGTTTCTAGCCTCGATTCCCCACTCCCCTATCCTTTGCGCCATGACCTTGATCTTAGCTGGCACTCCTCTCGATATGCTGAGAAGGATTTGATGCGCCTCGACCATACGAGTACTGACCTCGTCTCGACCGAAAAGACCGTGTGCTTGACATAATTTCTCTTCAGCCTCATTAAATAATTCGTCGCTACATTTTCCGGCTCTGCATAGGTATCGTATCTCGTTGTGCAAGCAGCAGGCCTGTCTGAGCAGTATGGCAGCCTGACCTCTCTTGCAGTCCCCATTCCGAAACAGACTCAACGCGGACTCGTAACAGTCCTTTGCTTGTGATGTATGTTCAAACTTGAGATTGAAATCGACAGGATCCCAAAGAGTATCTGGCCCTACTGCGCTGGAAGCCTCCACCAGTACCATATTCAGAGACATTGGACTTGCAAATGGAGGACTTAGAAGATTGTCCCCCTCCATAAGCTTGCAGTTGGCCATTCCAATCAGGTCTTCCAGGCTCTCATAGTCTCTGTATAAGTCCGTCAAGGCGGATACCTGGTTTGGGTGTTGGCAGGCAAGGTGGAATTCAACGATCAGACGGGACAAATAGTTAGCGATGGTTGTTGCACCATGGGATCTTGCCAGTTCTCGGTACTTGATCAAGAACTTGGCATTTTCTGGAATGACGGCATCCCAGTCCACAGTCTTCGAATGGTCTGGAGGAGCAGTAGTAGGAAACGACGGGTGATATGTAGCCACCAGGGTCCTTACTTGCATGGGGAGCCATTGCACCGCGCCTAGAATTTGACAGGTGACTTGATCCTGAGAACTTCCAGTGGGGAAGTATCGCTGAAAATTCTCCGTGAACTTCGACATGATGGCCTGTGGTCCAATAATGTCACTGAGAATGACTAGGTTGATAGGTCTTCCTCGCTCGTGGAAGAAGTGAAGCAAAGGGGGGTAGCGCCTATAGTAATCACATAATAGCTGGTAATTGGTATAACGCAAGCCCCATTCAGAAGACACTCGACCCAGGAGCTCATACAAGGCGTTCAAGCTTTCCTGGGCATCTTGTATCTTGCCTGTTAGAATGGAGTAAATGATCAAGCATCGCAGGTACTCTGCATGGGGCTCTGGCTCAGCCGGAGAGACACTTGACTTGGCCTGCTGCAATGCCTCCCAAGCAGCGTCTAGGTCACCGCGATACTCCTCGGTAAAAAGCGACCGACCACAGAGGCTGATAAAGTGGTTGAATTCCATGCTGACTGCGTTGACTGGCGGGTCTACATGGGCTCTCTTCGATGAATTATGTCGGGTAGATAGATATAGATGGGTGATTGAGATCAGCAGCTGACTCGCGAGGAGGAGGTTGATTGCCCCCGGCCCTCGCCAGGGATTACTCAATTTGGCAGGAATGGGCCTCATGGATCTCTCAGCCGCACCGAAGGCAGCCCCGCGCGGGCCGCTATCTCCTGTCAGTGTCAAGAACATGTCAAGGCCTTGTGAGCTCCACTGGGCTTTTATCTGACTTTGCTTGTGCGCAGGAGATTTTTAAAAGTGACTCGTGTTATACATACATCGGTCTTCAAAAGTCAACTTTCATTCCTTTTCCTATCATGGCAGCGAGTGATGACTCTTCCTTTTACCTTTATGGAGTGGGTGAGAAGCCAGAAGCCTTGACGCTTGGATCCCTGGTGTTAGAGAAGTATTGGCAGCCTCTGGCAGCACGTCATTATACACACGATCTGCTCAGGTCTGAGACCCTGAATCTAAGCTCCTTAAAGCACTGACTGATTATATGCAAAGCGACGAAGCACTGCAGGAACATGCCTATGCAAGTGATTTTGCGAATGCCGTCTTTCGCGGTGCCTCTCGCAGATCTCCTGGTGTTGGCCTTAGCGGAGGCGACATAGTCGATCTTCGTCTAGCCTATGATAAAGAATTCGAGCGGATAGTTACCGCAAGAAAAGGGAGACGAATCATCCTAAAAGAGTAAGTGAATCTACTCCAGATGCGGCAGGTGTATCTCGGACTCACAAGATATCTATAGTCCAGAATCCTTCCTGCTTACTTCAGTTCTCAACAATCCACAGGCGCAACAGAAGCTCAAACTGTGGCTCTCCGCAGCCCGCAGCTCCTATCTTCTCAATTTCAAGTTCGCGCGCCGCCCAAAAATTTGGCTTCTCACAGGTCTCTACATTTTAGAAGGTACCCGCACACTTGTGTCGCAAAGCCAGTCAAATCAAGTCTCGGTAGGCATCTCATCGACGGTCATTGGAGCACTATCCAGTGTGCCTGTAGGCGGTTCGGTGAAGCTGGGCCAAGGCACATCCTGGGAAGTGACAATGGAAGTCGAAGACCAACACGTCTGGGCAGCACAGTTTCGATTGTTGGATGCGAGGTTCATCAAGCTAGATAGCAAGGGTTTGGAAGATGTCACGCTGCCAACGTCGATGGGACTTTATCGCGATATCATGTCGGTAAGCCGAGTACGCGGTGGAGGCAGGGATGTAGTCGATTTGCAACTGCTGAGTGGACGTGACGATGAGGACAATGAAGACGAGCAGGAGAGCAACATGGGCGACGATCAAGATAGCCATGAGATGCAGGAGTTTGAGAAGCGGCTAGAGGATACGATCCGAATGTTTGAGAAGGCCCCGAAGCACGTTCTAGAATAGGACTGGATCTCGCAGTGCTGCGCATATCTTCCTTGAATCTAGACTGCCAGTGTCAAGAGCCTTGAGTGTTTTGAATGCAATTACTATGCTACTACTGCTGATTTGACCTTGACAAAAGTGGCACGTGTCGTTTGAATGATTGAGTATTAGTGCGATCATGGCAAACATATTTCTGGATTATGGTGACACCGGAGCAAACCTTTACACCCTGAGCATGATCTTGAATAGGATAAAGCATCAATATCAAGTAGATCTTCCAAGATGGCATCACATTCGCTTATAGATTAACGAGGGCTATCGCTCAAGTGATGGATTGACAATGACTTATCCATAGAACGAAGACGCTCATGTGACCGGCCCGCCGATAAGTCGGGGGGATCCCAAGTTTATTGCTCGATCTTTTCATCCACCACCCCATCCTTCCTCCATCAGCGACTGCCGTGTCTGAGCGCAGCGGACAACCATCACCATGACTAGTGACGACCAGTTCTTTTTCGACTACGTGAGCTGTCTTCTTTCTACTCGCATGCCCACCACGCACTAACATGTTTCGTTGTTGTAGTTGGCTTGGATCCCGCATGACGTAAGGCGATATTCTCATCAGGTCGCCGATTCTATCGATCGCCAAGTCGATCACGCCGCGAACGTAATTCGCGACACCCTCTCCGACCAGACCTGGCTCCCTTCAACGGTTCGCCCCTCGCCCAGATATCGACCGAGCCCGGCTGTATCGCAGTCTTTGGTTGATCGCGCGCATGGATGGGTTCTGCATAATCGCGCATGGAGTGCGGCCATTCTCGCCTTCGTCGGAACCACCTGCGTCCTATACCTTAGTAACAAAAAGCTGAATCGTAAACGGCGGCGAGCAAGGAGGGCCGGGAATGGCGCTCGCAAAGAAATCGTGGGTATGCTTGGATCAGAACTCATCCGATCCGTTGTTCAAAGGTCTAACTCGTCGCAACAGTTGTTGCGGGATCGGCGCACGAACCGATGACTCGAGCGATCGCCTCCGATCTCGAACGTCGAGGATACATTGTCTATGTGACCGTATCCGCTAGCAACGAAGAACAGATTATCAGAGGCGAAAGCCGCGAAGACATCCGGTCCCTCTGGCTTGATCTCTCTACCGTAAGAGCGAAACACTACCTTCACAGTTACCCACCAGCCTATACTAATACCAGCATCACGCTCACAGACTCCCTCCAGCCCGTCTGGCATTCACCCCTCCCTGAGCGAAATCCACACGCTTATCACCCAACCACAATCACCGGTCGCCGGCCTTCAACCTCACACCTGCCAGCTCAGTGGACTTATCCTGGTCCCCTCACCCACCTATACTAGCGGCCCTGTCGCAACAATTCCGCCCTCCACCTGGGTCGACACAATCAACACACGTCTCCTCTCCCCTATCCTTACCGCGCAACTGTTCCTCCCCCTCCTTAACGTCCGCAATAACCACAGCACCATCATCATCGCCTACCCCACAATCTCCTCGTCCCTCTCCGCTCCGTTCAGCGGGCCCGAAGTCGCAACCACTCGCGCGCTATCCGGATTCGCTACCTCCCTCCGCCGCGAGTTGACGTTCCATCCGAACATCCATGTCGTCGAGCTAAAGCTCGGAAACATCGACCTTGGTCCGTCCTACCGGACTCCGCAGAGCCATATTGCCGGCACGGAGGTGCTGGGCTGGAGCGTCCAGCAGCGCTCGCTGTATGCGTCTCAGTATCTGAACAGCATTGAAGCACGGCCTGCGGCACCCGCAGGCCCGAGTCTCATCCGGGGATCGTCGGCGCGCACCCTGCATAACGCGGTGCAGGATGCGCTGGAGGTGCCGACGAAGGATGTGTTCGGCCGCCGAGGCAGCAAGAAGTCTGTCATTTACGCCGGAAGGGGCGCAAGAGCGTATAGTATAATTGGGGAGTGGGTACCCTCTGGATTGGTTGGCTGGATGCTGGGATTGAGGTCGAAGCAGCAGCACTATCCTTGTCACTTTCAGCCGCAGCAGCACGCGACTTCTTCTTCATCATCATCGCCGAGGGAGAGTTCCGCTAGTGCGGGGAGTAATAGTGAGACGAGCGGCTGGGAGCGGGTGTAGTAGCGCCCATCAGTTTCTGGTGCAGAATCTATGATTGGGATATAGTTTTCCTTGCCTCGCCTAGACCTGGCCAAAAAAACAGGGATATGCTCTGGATCTACCGAAAAACACTACTCAACTCAACCCATTTCATTTGAATCCGAAATCGCGCATCGAATAACGAAGCCATGAACGCAGTTGAAACTCCAGCTTGGACGCATAATCCCGAAAGTAGTGATCAAAGTAAACATCATATTACAGCGGACCCCTCCCCACCTTTCTCACATCAGTCCTTCAATCTGTTCCCAGCACAATCATGTCAACATCTCTCCCTTAGACTCGCAGAGTAGGAAACTCCATCACCTCCGGCTCGCCCTCGGCCAGCTTTCCCGAGTCGCGTAACGATCGCTTCACTTTCCCGTGCGTCAACCAGCGGCGTAACCAAATAGCCCCCCACGACAGGAAAAAGAACACCAAAATCGCCGCGAGGATTGCGAAGCAGTAACCAGCGACTTTCCCACTGTGTTCACCATGCGCGCCGGTATCCAAAAAACTGTAGGTGTAGAAGCCCTCCGTGTGATAGGTGAGGTAGGCCAGAGAGACGTAGAGAAGGAGAAGGAAGATGAGGACTGCCAAGCTGAGGAAAGGGTGAGGGTTAGTGGTAGTGAGAATGATCTCCAGCAGGGCGTAGAAGGAGTTTAGGCCGTGTTGGGAGATCTAAGGTTTATGTCCATTTGTGTTAGTAGTGGTGTTGATGGTGGCGGGGTATCAACTGATCCTCGTATAGTTCTTTATGTTCGGGTTCGGGGCGGGGACAAAGAATGGCTTTCTTGCTCTCGTTTTGTGATAGTGTAAGGGTTGGCACTTACATTTTGCCAAGCAGGCTCGACGGTGGTATACCACGGAGGGGAGTAGAGGATGCCCCAGAAGACGACGGTGACGAGGAATGGATACGTGGTGATGGTGGTGTAGAACAGGCCGTGGAGGGCGCGCAGGGCCCGCGGCCAGCGGTCGAAGAGCATCGAGCGACCCGTCAGAGCGTAGCAGGCTGTGTGGGTGGCGGAGGTGAGCATGTAGAAGCCGATGCCCCAGTAGGTCAGCCAGGTGAAGTAGCTGAAGGTCTCGCCGATCGCGTAGCTTTCTCCGTGCGTGCCATACCAGCCCCAGATGGTGAAGATGGTGGTGAAGATGTATAGAGCGATGAGGCCGCGCAGACACGCAAGAGCCAGCGGGGGCAGCAGCCAGGATGTCTCGTAGACGTGCTTGTGGTCAAGGGAGGAGTCGACGCCTAAGAGGCTGTAGATGGACTTGTTACGAAATCGACTCATTATGGAACTTTCGCCTGCCGTCTTCTGTTTCTAGGCTTGTTGCTGAGCTTCGAGTCAGTCCCCCCGCACAGCGGTCTTGGAGGGAAGAAGCTTAGGTGTTGGTATCAGGAAAGGTCGGTAATCCTTGTCTAAAGCCTGAACCGCAGAGATTTTCGTCTCGCGCCAGCCGCAATCATAGCTGGATCTCTCCATTGTCTTAGACCGAGTCGGGACTCTTTTCCTTTCCTTGAGTTAGTTGTTCAATTGTCTTTATCAACCTCGTGCTGCTAACGCCTAAGCTTCTGCGGAGAGCGGGCTTCGATGGACGCTGATTGGATGGAATGGAGAATCATTGTCTCCGCTGGAGATGAAGAACCGCGTTCGCTTCTCCCACTAAAATTCACTAATTTGAGCCCAGTTGACCGTTCTTGATTCGCTCTTTTGCTCTTCTCTTTTTCTCTCTTCTTGCGCTGACCAACACAATGATTGAGTCTGGACGCGCAGGTGGTATAGAAGTACCTGGTAGGTAGGTGGGCATCTAGGGCATGAGTTGACTGACAGTGACAGACCGCCAAGCACCTGCAGTGGTGTGTGTCTCCGCCCTCCTCCAGCATTCCAACGGCTGTCGTTCAGATGAAATGATGAACAGTGGGGGTCGAGGGGGTCTTGTTGTGTCTCATGTTTGCGAGGCAGCTCTCACCTCATCCCCCTTGGTGGTGTTGGTGCACACTGCACAGTCACCGACCACCCTGCAGTGGCTCCTGGTTCGTGATGCCGATGGCAACAGAAAGAGTGAGCACTGTGCGACTCGTGGATTCCAGTCCAGTATCAAATACTTACTCATTTGGCCACTCATCCAAGTCATGTTGCCCTCGAATGGATTTTCCCCCGGCGCCTCGATTTCCGGCCGAAGTGCAGCCTATCATAGTGCGAGGGTGCCTGGTTTCGGGCCACCCAACAAAAAAAGCAATCTAGACCGGGGACAACTTAATTAATCAGGCAATAAGATCTTAACATTATTGACTAATTCGGCACAACGAAACATGATCTCCGAAAGAATTTTTTTATGCTTGACAGAGTGAGTCTGAAAGGGTGGGTTGCCAAAGGAAAGCAAACCTTTGAGGAATAGAAAGGTACATAGTATTGCTCATTCAAGGTCTAACTTAATTATACCTTATGAACGACACTGGGAGTGCCTGCAATGGCTGGGATTCCATGAAGCTCCTGTTCTAAAGGGGGCGTCCGTCAACAGTTAAAGGCTACGTAGTTACATTACCTTAAAAGTCGCACTTGATTGAGTAAAAGTGCCAAAATGGCCCTAAGAGCAATCCCGCTGTCTCCCTTACTGTGATTCCTGCCTATTCGAATGACTGTGATAACAGTAGTGATTATGGTCTGGGCTAAGAAACCATGCATGCAGCAGAGATGCAGTAATGTCAACCACCACCCATGGCAGCTCACTCAGCATATTAATCCAAATAGACTCGAGCTGCCATCGCGACCAACCGGGGAATACAAAACCCGGCAGGGGTGAGAGGGGAGGGGGGAAGAATCAAAGATGATCGAATTATAAATAGTAAAATGGATTAACTCAAAAGTCTGGTTCGGACTCCACCGTGCAGTCGCCTCCCAAGGGTGAATCCGACTATCAACCAGTAGTGATGCGTAGCAACAAGACACCGCGACACTGGCCGAGTTTCCAAGTTCGACCCATCGCTTCTAGAAGCTGGGGATTTCCCCGAGCGCCCTCCAATAAACCGAGCAATAATGCGACAGCCATCAGTCACCCCTGAGTTCTGACTGATTCGGGCGGGGAAAATGGAGAGGGAGAGCGAGGGGAGAGGAAGGTAAATCCACCAGTCAACTACCATTGACATGTTACTAGGTGCATTGAAAGACTCATTGGAACTTACTCCGTATTGTGTCTGCCGTGTGCCCCTCTAGGGCAGCTGAAGACAACAGGGTGGTTTATATCTCTGCAGCCCCACCAACACAACCAATCTGGTAAAGCTCATCTTTGGCTCTTCGGACCCATGCATCTGCCAAGCAGAGAGTAGCCCAGTCCATAACGTAAGGGTGAGAGGAGGGGAGAGGGAGAGGGGAAGGGGGGGGGGGAAACTAAAGTTGGAAGAGAAGCTGTCATCTTCTTTCATTAGTTGAGTTAGTGAGTTACCTTAGTTAACTACCCAACTATCAACTACCCAATTACTAGGAAGGTAACTTCTTTGACTTACTTTGTAGGTTGTAAACTTACTCGCACAGTCAATGTTGTTGGTAGTTACAGTAATTGTTCCCCCTGAAACGGGGCCGGCCCCTGCAGACTGCAGACCTGCAGCACTGCAAGCTGTAATGACGTTACGGGCAGTGGCAGCAGCAGGAAGCGTGGAGACTGCCCAGAACACCGGTTCTGGTTTGGCGATCGTCGGGGCGTAACAGAGTTAGTAGTAGTAGTAACCTCTGCCACTCCCTCCCCCAAACTAGTCTGGCAGTCCATCTTTCTTTCGATTCTCCTCCTCGTCCTTTTTTCTCCTCTTACTCTTCTCGCTACCTTTCTGTATTGTCGTTGTTGCTTTTGTCTGATCATTATCCTCCCCTCTCAACCACAATGCTACCTTAGAATCTATCTCTCTGTCTTGACATTAGTTACTACGACATACCACTGTCTACCACTTCATCAATTCCAATAGACAGCCTCCCTCACTAATTGTCACCGCCACCACCATCGCCGCTGCCGAATAATTAGCACTCCCCTCCTCTCCTCCCGTCTCGGTTCTCTGTCGTTCGAATCCAGGCCTCGTCGCTTGAAACTACCCTTTCGCATCTGTCTCCTATCGCCGCCGACTGATCCCTCTTGCTCCGAATTCCGTTCCACCCCACGGGGCTGTCATTCCTTTGTGTCGCTTTGTGTCGTCCGCCTGCCGCCCACAATCTGTCTCGCTCCGCACGCATCCAGCTCGATTCTTTACAGATTATCATCAGCTTCCTGTCGCTCGCCCCAAAATTTCAAGACTCATTGTGGTATTACTGCGCTTTCGCGATTTGGTCCAAACTTTTGTCAGATTCTCAATAAGAGATCTTCAATTAATGGACCTGATTGGCTCGCTAGTGGGAAACCGAGCTCTTGTGGTGAATTTTGGATGAGCAGAGCTCTGTAATCGCAGCAAGTGGACGAACTCTAGGTACAGGCATGGCCCTCCGGCCTAGATTCGGTGAGATTCGCTCCCCTTCCCATGATACCCTCCGCAGCGGGGCGCCCTCCCCGCGCATTGAGCATTACGATGGTGAAATCCCTCCCGCGCTCTCCCCGCTCGACGCCTTTGCCGCCCAGGGCCGCCTTTTAGCCCGCCAGTTGGAGGAATCTGCCCGGAGAAACCGTCGAATGAGCCGATTGCCTCCATCCAGTGTGGCACGCTCTCTTTCGCAACCTCGACCAGGCTATTTCCGATCGGCGTCTACCAGTGATGCTCGCGGAGGAAAGCGCCATGAGTTATCGAGACGGCCAACGCAGAAGATGAACCCGGAGGTGGAGGAGCCTAAGTTCCGCCCACAGTCCGAGCATCCACGGCTCAGTGCCATCTCACACCTGTCAAGTGCAGAATCGAAAGAACTAGAGGCGCAAGAAGTTGAACACGAGAAGATGGAGGAAGAAATAGACGATAATACTACTCCGCGACAAGAATTGACCGTCGATGTCTTCGTTCCGCCACGCTCCGAGTCTCCGGACAACATCTCTGCCTACAGTGCCCCCGAAGGGCCCCGTCGCTTTTATTCTGTTGCTCCTTCTCGTGCCCCCTCTGAGGGTCCTACGCCTCCGGCAGGGGTTGTGCTGATGCCCCCATCTAGAACTTCGTCCACCGATTCAGCTTCTCACTTGAATATTCCGTCGCGTGGGTTGGCCCCGCCTGCCTCTCCTCTCTCGCGGCCACCGAGCAGTTCCCGAGGTGGTCACTTCGAGAGCTCAGATGATGATTACAGCAGCTCAGCTGCAGGCTCGACGTTCTCAAAGCCACGGAAAATGTCCTCCAGTAGCGCAATGTCTATGCCTTACTCGCCCATGTCTAATGCCCAGATCCGCTCACATCCTCGGTCTCCGTCTATGAGCTCAGAAACGTCCAACTACGGATTGTCCCGCCCGTCGTATAATTTCTCTCGGCCCTTGAGTCGATCTGGCACGAGTCTCTCGGCCCCCGGACCGGTGTGCTCATCTGAAGGGATACAAAGCACTATCAATCGTGGACACAAGCCCAGTCCTATCAGGGTGCCATCTCCAGCGGATTTGGCTTTACACCCACACGAGGATCCATCCTCGGCTGTTTCGTCTTATATCCACACCAAGTACGCTTTGCCTCGGGGACGCGCTGTCTGTCGCGACTCGGTTGTCTTCTCGGGCCTGCAGACTCCTCATTTTGAATGGCAAGAACCGCTGTTTGAGAGTCCTGATCGCCAGGCGGCTGCGGAACCTTCTGAGTCTCGGCGGACTCCATCTCCATCACCATCAGGTAAAGAGTCTGTGACTTCCAAGTCGCGATCTATCCGCGAGTCGCCCAGTTCGTCTCGGAGACTATTGACACCTGAGCCACCACTACCACAAGCGAGTTCTCTCTTGCCCAGTGATGGCCCAATACCTCCAAGGCGGACATCCACCGAGTCTGCTACAGCAGAAGCTGCACCATCTGAACCAGCAGTGAGCAAACCTGCACCACCGACGCAGACAGAATCCGAAACGTCCAGAAATGACAATGCCGATGCTACGTCTTCTGCTGGCTCTGAATCCACTCTGCGCCCGCAGACGGCCAGAACACACACGACTTCGGCCCCCATCACGGCAGACGAACACGTGACCAGAGGTATTGAGTGCCACGAGAAAGGATCTCTCAATGAATCCACGTATCACCTTCGTATTGCGGCAAAGCAGAATCATCCTACGGGGATGCTGCTCTATGCATTAGCTTGCCGTCATGGTTGGGGAATGCGACCGAATCAGCAAGAGGGTGTACGGTGGTTGCGCAAGGCTGTAGACTCCGTGGGACTAGAGCTCATGGACGACTCTAACCCGTCCATCCCTGTGCGTATGAGAGAGCTCCAGAAGGCTTATCGCGCTCAATTTGCTCTCAGCATCTATGAGCTCGGTGTGAGTCATCTGAACGGGTGGGGTATAGAGCAGGACAAATCCCTGGCCTTACGTTGCTTCGAGATTGCGGGTCAGTGGGGTGACGGGGACGCGCTCGCAGAGGCCGGGTTCTGTTACGCAGAAGGTATCGGCTGTAAGAAAGACTTGAAGAAGGCCGCGAAGTTCTATCGCCAAGCGGAAGCTAAGGGGATTAACATGGTTGGCAACAGCTGGTACGTCTATAGACTGTCCTTATGGGTAGCGAACGATTTAGCTGACTATTCATACTTTCAGGATATACAAGGACAAATATCTGTCAGACGACAACCATAATGCCAGTTCTCGTGGTCGTGGCCGCAGTCAGCGATCCGGTAGTACTCCTGACAAGAAGAATCGCAGCAAATCTCGCACTCGCAGCCTCTTTCACCGGAAGAAATCCGTCGCTACCGAGGCCTGACTTCCTGCTGCCTCTATGTGCTCGCTATGCAAGCCTCCTTTAGCAAAGCAAAAAAAGCTATGTCCTATCTTCCCAGCTCACATGTTGCATCATTGCACCTGTTTACCTCGGCATGTCACTCCATCTTCTTCGTTACATATTCCACTTTTCTCCCGTTTCTTTCTTTCGAGTATCTACTTTGCCTTTCCCGACATTGACCCTGTGAGGTTACCTTTCACTCCTTTCTGCCGTCTCGATTCATTTCCTTTCTCAATTCTTTTCATGGCTCGATCGTCTTTTTCCCGGTGTCGATGTTTACTTGCGACTCGCAAAGGATGATTATCGACTCGGTCTTCTGCTTTTCAAAGGCCATGATTGTGGGTCATTGTCCTCTCTTCGTTTCACCAAGTCTTTTCTATCTTTGAGCAGGCCTTGCCAGCTGCTCCGAATTCTGGCCCAGAGATCGATCTGCTGCATTGGCCCTCTGAACCAATTTGCGGGCATCGCAATTCGTTTCTTGGATACCCATCATTAGCCCCTAATCACTGTGTGATGTTCAATTCGTGACTCTCTTTTGTCTGACTGACCCCGGCTTTGAAACCTTCTGGTTTCCACTTTCGTTCGACCCTGTTAACTTTTCCGATATTTTTTTTTCTCCACACAACCCTGTTTATATGCCTCAAATAGTTGAGTGAGCGTTATCGGCCAACGTCAAAGCTGGTGAAACGATAATCTTATTGCATTGGATGTCTCCAACAGTTCATCTGCCATGGGTGCGCATGGTCCCTGCTTGGCCCCGTGTTTTAAATTAACATCTGAGAATAGTGCCTATCTTGGCTGAGTAGGGCTGTGGCCGTGGTTTCAAATTCAAACTGGGGACTGCAGAGAAATATGAAACCACCTTCGAGGCAACATTTTGGGACCTCGACTGAGAAATGGGGTTTTGTACTAGCATGAGACACACATACACACACACACATAGACACACACATGGCGACGACAACTCAAATGAGAAAATCTTTGGGTTGGACGAACCGGGTGGGAAAAGTTTGAAAGTAATGGGCGGTCATGGGAAGGGCTGGCCTGGACTGAGTCACTACCTAAAAGTTAAATACTAGTAGTTAATGCCGTAACGGTGGATGGCGGGAAGGGGAACTCGGGCGGGGTCATCCGCATGCCCGCTTACTCCGTACATTCTTTCCAGTTTCCCTCCCTTCGACTTTTCCTTCTTCCCCCGCCCCCTCCATTTCATTCTTTCATTCATCATTATCATCATCATCATCATCATCATCATCATCATCATCATACTTCAGACATCTACCAATTCATGTCTGTCTCCCACTCGTCAATATATCTCTCATTCATCTGATTGGTGATATTCACTGCATGACTTTCCGGGGATTCCAAGACACTCCGGGCCATCCCTAGACTTCAAGTCTGGTCATCATTGGTTGCAGAGCGCCTGGGCCATCGGAGCTGTGGCCGAAAGCAGTCACACTACTCCAAGGATTGTCCTGGGATTGTCATTTCTATTGATTAATTAGGATACAGCTGAATTTCCTCTAGCAGTTTTAGTTGCATCGCTCCGGCGAATCTGTCCCACCACAGTTGGCTCCAGCAAAGGTCCACACCCCCAGCAAGCACCCCCAGCAAGCAAGCCCTGATCGTCCGGGGGAAATTGGGTCTTCCAGACTTGCAGTCCCCGTGCTCCCCCCCCCCCCGCCCAACCTTAGGCTCACTTTTAGTCTTACCCCGACTGGCCTTTTTGGTTGTTTGTGGTTGTTTCCCCCTCTTTCTTCCCCTCCTCCCGAATCGCTTCCTTCCTCCGACTGGATCGAAGTTCAGAGATTGCTATCTCACCCTCGGTTCATCCCTATTGCTAGAAGCTGCAGGTCGAGAATTGCATCCGCACATATATTCATTGTAAGCTTGTGCGGCGAGCGCGTGGCGAACAAACCTCCATTCGAGCCTATCTCGATCGACGGAAGATACTCTAAGTTCGGCACAGGGAGTGTTCCTGCTGGCTCGCTTGTTGCACTGTTACATCCAACTAATTGGTAGCGGCGCCGCCAGCTGCATAGTCTTAGCATGGCTCCGCCTGAAGAAGACCCGCGGCCTTCCATTCTGGTCGGATGTATTACTGTTGTCTACAACATGTGAAGATCGCGCAGCATCCTCCGAAACCCAGACTTGTTGTCGGGGTACGGAGTACTTAGGGGGGAAAAGAACCGCTGGATGTTTTGTGTGGTCTTAATTCCAATTCAGTTTCTGGCTGTCATCCCTTGAGACTTTTGAATTGTCCTCGTGGGTTCCGTGGTTTTTTGTTCAACTTTAATCTCCCGCTGCCCCTGCGTGTCACTTGACTGGAAGTTGAGGGTATGTACCGCATCATTCCAGATCCATCCCCGATAAAAGCTGCTCCTGTGCCGTTGCGGCTGAGACTGATCTTGCAGCAGTTGTATCGATCTTTGCTTTTGAAAGACTGGCAGACGCTGCCGCTGTGCAACTCCAAAGGAATATCTCCCTACCTCAGCTCGCATTTCTCGGGTCGGGCTTTATCATATTGCTTGGAGGTGAAATCCGCCGCTTGTGTCACACAGACATCATTCCATAATCAGCGAACTAGCCAGACACGAACAGCACCATATCAGCATGGCTAGTGACAGCAAGCCCCATGTCATTGAGACCGGCACTGTGCCGGCCACCGCCGCAGCCAAGCCCAGTTTTGGCCGTCGCGTTGCAGCCCATTACAAACGATGGTGGTGGGTGCACCTCATCATCTTCATCGTGGTAGTTCTAGTGGTGGTGCTGCCGGTGTATGTCGTTCCCTGCCCATACATTGATAAACATACAGCAGAATACTGACATGATTGAATCAGAATCTACGTTGGATATCCCCACATCGCCCAGCATGATATCAACGAATCAACCTTGAATATCACCAGCATGGCGATCAGTGACCCAACGCCGAATTCTTTCCACCTGCGAGAAACGCAGGTCATCGGATCTGACAGCGCTTTCAAGCCAAACATTTACTCGTTCGGTGCGGCCATCAGTCTTCTGGGTGGAGCTCCCTTTATCACGGTGCAGATTCCCAAGTTCAAGGCACATGACGGCGTGGAGGTCGATGTTGATCAGGACGTGAACATTACCGACACGACGGCTTTCGCCGAATTCTGCAAGGCGGTCTTGCTCAACGAGGAAATTCAGATGAATGTCTATGGTAAGGCTGATCTGAAGGAGGGAAGCCTGCCCGAGACGAAGATCACCTACAACAAGACAACATCCATCAAAGGTAAAGCATTAGCCCCTCGCTTCAAGGCAGTGGTGGCTTACACTCAAAAGGTCTCAACAAACTCGAAGGCTTCGAGCTAGTCGACCTTTCTATCTCAACTTCGGCGACAAGTGGCAACAATGGCAAGGGGACGGTCTACATCCCCAACCCATCTCCATTCACTCTCACAATGGTCGGGACTCCAATTTCATATCATCATGCCACTTCCAAGGTTTATTTAAACTGATACCTCTACCAGGGCAATGTCACCCTTGACCTTTCCGTTAACGGCACTGCCATCGGCAAATCCTACCTCACCGACCTCACCATCTACCCAGGCAACAATACCCTTCCCATGGCGGCTAATGTAAGCACTCTCACCGTGGCGGGCATGCTGGGCAGCTATCCCACCTTAATGCTCCCTGTCGACATTGTCGGTAACTCGACTGTCTACAACGGCGAGGAACTGCCGTACTTCTCTGAAGCTCTGGCTGCCAATAAGATTAGCGTAGAGCTAAACGTCACGAAGGCGTTGGGAAGCGTTCTTTAGGATAAAGTTGTTCCTTGGTGTGGAGAGGTAGGTTGAAAAGTTGAGACTGAAGGTTATCTATCTTGCTCTCAAAGGTGATTCTGTATATGTTAAATTAATGATTTTTCTTGGTGATATGTTGTTCCCTGACGAGGGCTGACGATTGGTATGGATATTATGCGAAGTCACTATATAATAAGCTCGACTGATATGAGGCTGAAACGGAGACATGTTTTCTGATACTAATAGCAGTCCACACTTTCCGTCCAGCAATCCTATGACTTACACGGCACCTATGACTTACACGCCGGCTGACCGTGTGGGTCTGTCGCCATCTAGCTTCAATGTCCGGTTCCAATTCCGCCACCACCACGGGGGTTGACAGCCCAAAATATCTACAAACCTTAAGCTCGCTTGTGTGGATCAGCTCGCCATCCTCCCCGACCCCGATTCCTGTGAACCTGGTTTTGGACGGCGGGTGCTACCATAACAGTAGTGTCCCATGCTGTCAGTCCATGATCAATCGGATTGTGGGGACTGTGCGCGCCTAGAACCCCATCTTATGCTCCATCCGCCTCCGTAGTGAATCACTCTCTGGAATTGAAGGCAAACGTCACGTACGGAACACGGAAGTGACAAATAAATAAGCTCTAGGAGGAAGCTAAGTTGTTAACCTGGAGCTAAGTAGCACTTACTGCTTGCTGAATATCCTCCGTTTTGTGGTTAGTGTTCGTCGCCTTGCTGGATCTCCCCGAGCGGCAAGTCCCCTTTGCTCATTCTGAGTATGACATGTGCATACCTCAGCTATGTTGCTTGTCACATTGGTCATCATCCAATTTGTGATGTGGTGTGTGGAAGACGGGCCAAGAAGATGGATTGGACGGTGATCGCTATGAATGATACATCATATGGGTCTATGGCAGTCGCTGGAGATTCGTAGGAGACTACTAGATAGACTCCAGGCCATGCTTGATGTAGTACCAGGCCTGAGGGGATAAAATCCTAGTAGAATGCTATGGCTTAGAGCATAAATCATTGTAGCAAAGCCACCTGCCACCAGATTTCTACCAGGATTCCCTTGGGCAAGAATAATGCTCGCCAGCTTCTCGCTCATACCACACGATATGCTATAAATCATACATGAAATGTGTGTCCGTGCTCGAGTCTCTCTTTGAAATGCAAAGATAATTTCACATATCATGCAGACTCTCGTATCCGACTTCTATCAAGCTCTTCCCCTTGCCTCCCTTCTTATCCCCACCGATATGCCAGTAGAACAACCCCCCCAGCTTCATTCTGGTCACAAACTTTGCCTTCATCTGCACCGTCCGCGGCGTGTCATACGTGACAAACCCGCCATCAGTTCCGCCAACACAATATGCCGCGCCGGCTTCCTCGTCGACTACTTCCCTCGCACTAGGTCGAGGGAGATCACAGTAATCGAAGATCCCGTCTTCGCCACCACAGCCCGTGTATGGCTGGCCTGGACCGGAACAGCCCAAGAAGGACCGACCATAGACTGGAATTCCCAGCAGAAGCTTTTTGGGATTTATAGAATGATTGGTCAGGATATATGAGATACTGGACTGACAGGACAGGATATTGCTGGAGTTGGGTTGGGTATTTTGAGGGATCGTTAGCTGGGCGTGGTGGCCAGTTTCTGACGTCCAGGGTCCCGTAAAATCGTAGGTCATGATGTTCAGGAGGTCCAGATAAGTTTGGGCCTTGAAGATATCAATATGTCGCAAGAACCAGGGCGAGGCGGGGAGGGCCGAGGTTACGAGGTAGCGTGGGGTCGGGAGAAACTTGCGGATCTGGGAGAGGAGGCGCACATAGTCGGCGCCTTGGTGGGCATCGGAAGGATGCTCCCAGTCCACTTCGAGATCGTGTTAGCGACTGCAATGGAAGAAAATGAGGCGAGTGCACTCGAAAGTGACATACCATCGATACCATCGAGACCATACTCGTCCACCAGTGCTCGTGCGGTCCGCCCAAAAGTCTCCATACACGAATGACTGCAAGCCACGCGGGCGAAATTCTCGCTTCCTTTGCCGGCCCCGCCAATGGAGAGAATGAGTTTTAGTTTGGGATACTTTGGTTTCAGCTGCGCGAAAGCCCGGAGACAGCCGGTTGTGCCGTCCACAGGCATCTGTGTGTCGGCCCATTCGTCGCTCAACTGGATTGAGTCAGTCAAACCCGTGGAGATGATAACAACAGACTCACATAGACGGTACCATCTTCTTTGACCCTACCGAAAGAAATAAGAGATTGGTTAACATCCGGCACAGGCATTGCCATCCCAGAGGGTCAAATGAGGGAGTTGGGTAGACTAGTACCAGGCAAATGCATAGAAGATGTGGGAGACGAATCCCAGTCGTAGCGACGAAGGGGACTGATTCTGGTAGATGCGCCAATTCGGATAGTAGGCTGCATTCAAATAGAAGGGCACTTCGTAAGAGCTGCTGCTCGAGCGTTCGACTGCTTTGCGCCGCCAGTGCGGGAATAGTGCGGAATTGGAGATCATATCGAGGTGAGGGCCCGCAGAGAGCAAAGAGGTCGCAAAAAGAAAGATGACGAGCTTGACAAGCCCAGACAGATGACTGCACCCCGCTTACTCGTTGAAAAGACGGATAGAGCAATTCAAGAGAGCGATGGCAGAGGATGAGGACGAATCGACTCAATGAGGATGGCGTCACGTGTGTCGAAAATGGGCAGCGAGAGGCCGGTGAGACGATGGTTTGTGGAGCTTCGCGTTGCTTTTCTAGTTCTTTCGTTGTCTATCTGAACAGGTTGGCAGGGTTGGATGGATTGCTTGGCTTCTATTCCCCTGCTGCCATATTCAAAAAGTATTCTGGAGGATCAAATCCCGCACTGGACGTGGGCAGGAATAAGACAGACGGGAAAAAGGGTCAGAGTCAGATAGCAAGACCGAGCGAAGCGTAGCGACAGAAGTACAGAATCTCCTAAACAAGGCAACCGCAGTAGTTCTGCCGTTTTAAGGAAAGAGAAAAGAAGACTTTCGGCACTTGACCTTCCCAATCGTGTCTTGCCCGGTCTGCGAATCCATTCTTACGACCGATAATTACTAGTAACAACTTGGGGGCTCGGGGGACCTATTTCTAGGGCTTGCCTGCTAATACATATTGCGGCCGACAAAAACCACCCACCGGCCCCCCATTATGATGCTGATTATACCCAGAAGTGAACTAAAAAGTCATCTCACGCACGGCCCATCCAGGCAGACAAGCAAAGTTTCAGGCCCCAGTTGCAATTCTGTCGTTCACACTTCGTGTTGGCTCGTCCGATCATGACCAGCCCCAGACACGGTCCGAACGTCTGGCTGCTCCCCCTCCTTAGCCTATGGCAGTTCCAGGTCGAACGACCTACTTAAGCCATGGTGCGGCTCATTGGCTGCCTTCGAGGCTTCGATTTCCCTCCAGCAAGATAATGGCTCCGTAAAATATCTTCAGTACTCTGTCCTTCGACGCCCTGTTTTGAGAGAGATTTGGGCTCCTTCACCCTCCGGCCTGGTGCCAGTACTTCGATGCTGGGTGGATCAATGACAAAAAATGCGACTTATTCCATGCAGCCATGAGAAAAAGATCGACGATTACTGAGCCCCGACGGCGAATCAGCATTGCAGATGTGAGGCAATATTAGTGCCCCTCGGGCGACATGGGCCGCCGCTCAACCATCCATCCCTCCCTCGACTCCGTACTCCGTACAGACGACTCTTCGATCGGTCGTTCCGGACCAGACCGGAAGATCGAGTTCGTGGGGAAGTGCATCCATGTTTTACTTTTTTTACTTTTGATTATAGGTGATCGGGCCTGACCCCTGCTCTACGAAAGCCACCGTCGCCTTTGTTCTGTAGGGGTGATCCTTGCGCAGGGTAAAAATGCTGACTGTCGTGGAGGTTATACAGCCACAAAGGGAGGAACGGGCAATCCGAAGAGCCATTATTCTACCCAAGGCATTGTAGAAGGGGTGAGACGAGAGGTGACATGGGCTGTCTTAGCGTGAAAGACGACGTATTCTGGTCAGCGACCAGCGTGGTTGCACGGAGTGGATGGAAGGCCTTTGGAATACGAAAGGGACAAGGGAGAAACACAACATTTGTTTCTGATTCTACCCCGGATTCCAAACCCAGATGATTCTCCGGTCTTGAAGGAAGCCTGTAGGTTCAAGGTAGCGAGCCATATGATGCTGGATGCGTCAACAATGCTGATGCTCGTCATATGCAGGGGCACAGCCCGACGCTTCTCCGGGGAAGACACGGCAGATGCTCCCCAGGCAGAGGGAAAGAAAGCCATGACAATCTCTTTGCCATTTATTTTGACTTCGATCTGGTTCCACCGCACAGCTGCTGACTCATCGGACGGCCACCTTTCGCCACCGCCTATCCCTCTAGATTACTGCCGCTTCGGAACTGGAGCCGATCTCAGTCTTGCCTTTGTTGCTGCTTCATTCCTCCTAACAACTCCTGGCTCACTGTTCAAAGCAGCAACGTTTCAGCTGGCCTGGATTGCTCTTCCTTACATCAATAAAAAAACGCGGTCACTCAAACCAGTCTTCTACACGAATTGCTTGGCCAACGACAGCTCTCCCCATCTTTCCTCTCAAGCTCATTACCATGGTGACAGACGTCGGCTACGTCGCCTCGCGCATCCTGAACCCAAATACCCCTCGGGATCCCAACTTCGATGAATTCTCCTTCATCTCATTCCTCCGCAGTGGCTACGGCTTCGGCCTAGCCAGCGACGTTCCCGAATGCAAGGCTTTCCACGAGGGCCACTGTCCGCTGGGGCCTGCCTGCCCAGACCGACACCCGACGCCTTCACGCATGACCACCTCAATGACAACCGCCTCGGGCGTGGCACCTTCCACAACCCACGGATCGCTCGTCTGCAAACACTTCCTCAAGGGCCTCTGCAAGAAGGGAATTAAGTGCGAGTACCTCCACGAATACAACCTGCGGCGCATGCCGGAATGCCAGTCCTTCTCGCGCTCCGGCTACTGTCCGAACGGCGATGATTGCCTCTACCAACACGTCCGGGAGGAAGCCCGGCTGCCGCCGTGTGAACACTACGATCGGGGCTTCTGCGAGCTGGGCCCGCTGTGCGCCAAACGCCATGTGCGCCGCCGGCTCTGTCCGTTCTACTTGGCAGGATTCTGTCCGGAGGGGAAAAACTGCACGGATGCGCACCCCCGGTGGGTGGAGAACCTGCCGCGCCCCACGATGCGCGTGGAGAAGACAGAGGAGGATCTGGAGCGCGAACGGGCTTTAATACGCGAAGAACAGGAGAAGGAGAAGGAACGGGAGCGTGAATGGCGCAATGAACGAGGTCGCGGTGGAGGTTTTATGCGGGGCCGGTTCCGCGGCCGTGGGCGTGGTGGCTAGAGCAATTAATGCAGGATCGAATGTGTGAGATTGAAGATACCCAGCTGTGTTTTTTGTTTATGGTTTGATGTGGCTTACGCAAAGCGCGCATCACATGTATGTATAATACTATGCGAATATGAAGAGGCAAAGATTAGCTTGCAAATAAGATTTGCTGATGGGCTGACTGCGTGCTGGACCGAGCGAAGGTCTAACGCTGCCGCTCTTCATGCGCAGTGGCGTGGACACATGAAATCTGATGATATTCGTCTTGACTCGACCAGATACTGTTTCGCACGTGACATTTCATGTTACCTGGAAAAATACAACGGGTCTTCTCCGCTTGTCAAATGATCCTTGGCATAGATACTAACACCTCGGGGGCCCGAAATGAATTCACAGGATGTATCATAAGTTCATCGTAGTCAATTAACAAAGTCCAACAATAATCTTCAACCCTTAGGAAAGTCCTTAATTTTTCCACTCAAGCTGCCATGATGATCGTTCACTCATGTGCCACGCACCAACCTCCAACCCATCAGCACTATAATCCGCTTGACTGCCCAAGCCAAAACCTGTCCAAGGTCAATAGCACGCGCGGCACCGCAGAAGCTATCCCAGAACATCAGATGAGCCTCAATCCAGTCAGAAAGCACCATGGTGACAACGACAATCATGTCATACTGGCGGCCCTAACGTAGTTTAGCAAGTCAGTCCGATTACAGGGATGGAGATCAATCTTACCTCAGCTTCATCAACGGCTTCCAATACCCTGAAGAAACCATCCATAGGCCCTGTCTGATCGGTAAGCGGCTGCTCAGCCGATAGACAGGTGTTGAATAGGGACGAGGGCGCTCCGGACTCCTTCCCGCCTAGGCCCCGGCGTGTAACTTCGCTCAATGAGCAGAATTCGTGGGCCGCCCGCTCTCCCAATGCACTGAGATGTAAAAATAGGATATTTCGGTCGAAATAGGCCGTCGGTTTTGGATAGTCAGCGCTATGCTCACAGACGAGACTCAAGGCTTAAATGCTGAAGCTGGCGTCTGACTTATGCTTCCAAGATCCGGTCTCGTCCAGCTTCATCAACGGCAACGTATTCTCCCTAGCCAGAGGTGTCTCTTCTAACGGTGGCTGAACGATCAATATGCTCTGGAACTGGCAGGCGATGGTAGCCTTACTTGCGGCTAGTTTGCCTGATTTGCTACATCCCAGTTGGTTAGAGTTGGAAGACCAGGTCGCCTGCGAATCCAGCTGATAGCCGGATGCTTCGAGCGTGTATGGTTCTGATTAGAAAGGAGCGGTGCTGGCGGCCATCTTCCATCCCGGAGAGATGCACCGCCTGCAGCGGGAGATCGTCGCGGTGGGGGATGCCAACCGGCGCCCGGACTGGGAGCACAGAGACCGCATTCTCGGGGTAATGGCGTTCGTCTATGAGGCGCTACGGTGGGACGCCTTCTCGCCGCTGGGGGCGCCACGCGCCATAAACAGAGATATCGAGTACAACGGCTACGTGCTGCCAGAGAGGCGGGCGATGCTGGTGCTAAACCAGTGGGCCATGGCCCACGTTGAGAAGGTCTATGATGATCCTTTCACGTTCCGCCCGCAGCGCTGGATAGACAATCCCAACCTACCCCCATGTCCTTTTCGGCTTTGCGTTTTGAAAATGGCAAGAAGGTGGAGCTGGATCTGTACGAGCTGATGCAACCCCGTAGCGGAGGATCGGCCTTCAGTCAAGACCCATCTTTTCGGCGTCGGTGGTGATCCGAAGTGAGGAGTAACTAGCGCAACAGCTCCGGCTTTAGGAACGTGGGAATGAATCTGGCAGGGCTCGCCATTTCCCCACCGGCTCATGTCCACCAATGTCTGCCTCAGGCTTAAAGGCTCGTTTGCTGTTCCGTTATGGTCGCCTTCGTCTCCTGGCTCTATCCCCAGGCAACCTTGACGCCCGCGATCATGAAACACCGACATCCGGCCAAACCCGCTTGGCATCACACTCTGGACTTTCGGATGAGAAACTGCGCTCAGCGGCCTTATCGGTTGGGTAATGTTGTAGTGCTGTGACTTGCAGCAAGGCATTCAAAAAAATAGTACTACTGAGTACCTACTCATAGTACCTCCTCACCTCCTGCGTATCCCGAAAAGGGATATGGGTGCAGGAAATCCAGACTGGAGTAACACTAATGGCTGATTAACAGATTAACAATACGGGCATTCAACACAACTCCACCGGGTGGTGCGCAGACGGAATCTAGACGCGATTTGTCACCGTCCCGTAAGATGGCTCTGCAGTTGGTGAGTGGCTGCTTTTGCTCTCTTCAGCTCCACTCACCCCACTATATCTGTTCTACACCAATCAATAACCATCGGGCTCAGGGTCTGTCATTGATTACGGATGCTTGCCAAAGCAACAATTCACACTGGACTGGAATGGCGAATTACTACCATTCAACATAATGGAAGAGGGGATTACCATCCTCGACATATAATAATTGCGCCTGCTCTTGCCCCCCTTTCCACTGCTTCCCTCTGTTTCTCAGACCTAGATTCCTCCAAAGACCGTTTTCTGCCATCCTTTCAGAACCCAATTCATACTCCACCAGTCACCATGGCTCCCAAGGTTGCTATCGTCTTCGTATGTGTTCCCTTCATTCTCAATGGCATGGCCCTCGTCTCGTCCTGTTTGTTGACACTTCGCTCTGGAAGAGATGGTCGCTGACACTTGACTATGCAGTACTCGATGTACGGCCACATCCTCAAGTTGGCCGAGGCCGAGAAGAAGGGTATTGAGGCCGCTGGCGGTTCCGCCGACATCTACCAGTAAGTTCTATGCTGAACAATCGATCGTGTAGTCAGCGGCTAACACAACTACCTAATTTAGGGTTGCTGAGACTCTCCCCGAGGAAGTTCTGGCCAAGATGCACGCTCCTCCCAAGTCTAGCTACCCCCTCGTTGAGCCACAGACTCTTCTTGAGTACGATGCTGTCCTCTTCGGTATCCCCACTCGCTACGGTAACTTCCCTGCCCAGTGGAAGACTTTCTGGGACAAGACCGGTGGAATTTGGGCCACTGGTGGCTACTGGGGCAAGTATGCCGGTCTCTTCGTCTCCACCGGTACTCAGGGTGGTGGTCAGGAGTCCACGGCTCTTGCTTCCATGAGCACCCTCGCTCATCACGGTTTCATCTATGTTCCTCTCGGCTTCAAGACCGTCTTCGGCCAGCTGTCCAACCTCAACGAGGTTCACGGTGGCAGCGCCTGGGGTGCCGGCACTTTCGCCGTAAGTTACCAAAGTCCTACATAGCGTGCATAAATTCCTGTACATCCACTAATCTCCCCATCTAGGGCCCCGACGGATCTCGCCAGCCTTCCGCTCTCGAGCTCGAGGTTGCTGAGGCTCAGGGCAAGGCCTTCTACGAGCACGTCGCCAAGCACAACTTCGCTTGACTACATGGTAGCGAGCAGACCCAGTCGGAGTCGCCTGCTGCCGCTCAATCACAGCCACAGCAGAAAACCGAGACGGAGAAGCCCGCGCCTCCCCCCGCAAAGAATGAACAAAGCACCCAGGGAGCAGCAACCCGGGAGGAGAAGAGCAAGGAGGGACCTTGTGGCTTGCCCAAGAAGTGTATCATCCAGTAGGGAAACTTTTGCTTGAAAATGCTGACCGGTCTTGTTTTCTTTAACTGGCTTGCTTTTGTTTCTGTTTCGGTTGGTAAGGCGTTGGTTTTTGCCCGAAGGGTCCATAAGTACATAATATGCGTGATACACAGACGTCGATCAACATATAGAATGAATGATAAAATAATTTAGTTACTGTGAATGCAAGGCATTGGCTGTTAAGTTGGAACGTAGCATAACTACGGACTACTTGTGTATGTACATTCACTGAGGAAAACATGGTCAAAGCGGTGAGGGGCAGCAGGTTGGTTCCGGCAGCCGATGACGATAGAGCTTCGCTGCCTTCTTCTTCGCCCGCTGGAGAGCTCTCATTCATTCTCCGACTATCGTCCTCTTTCTCTCCGCTCAATCTCCAGCCTCGGTCTTTTTTCCCGCACACCTCTAACATGACCTTATGAATACGATGAAGCCGTGAAATTGAAAATCTGTGAAACCAATAACGCTATATCCTAAATCGTCTCATTTCTCTCCCCCAGCTCCTCTTCCGCCATCATGGCCTCCCGGTCGGTCATTTTGAGGTTCGAGAGCCGCAACGGCCAGTTTCGGCTGACAGTCAGCCCTCAAGATCTGTTTCCCGCTCTGCAGGAGAAGGTGAAGAGTCCAGTCGGAGACTGATATCATAAGAATCAAGGGACTAACTCGAACCCGCCCTAGATAATCGAGCATCTGCCTCCCAAGACAGACCCCGCATCTATCGTTCTCTCCAACAAGCCCATAGGTACTGGTGGCGAAGAAAGGCTGCTGAACACCCTTAGTGGGGTGGCGATCGAACGAGTTGGTCTCAAGTGAGTTCGCATCGAATACCTGTGCAGCACGTTAGCTAGACTCGACTACCGAGTGCAGCGGCTAACCGCTCCTCCGCTGGAATTAATCAGACACGGAGACAAGCTTTTCCTTGGGTACAATGAGACACAAGGACAGCAAAATGGCGCGATTAACGGTTCCTCTGCCATCCCCGAATCATCACGTCGCCTAAACGGAGCACCTGTTCCCCAGAACGATACCGTCACATTCCGCCCGCCTCCACCGACTTCCCCAACCACAGTGATAAAGAACCCATGGGATGTGGTACAACAATCGCCGCTCGACAATGCACTGGATAAGAAGGATGGCAAGATTCATAGGCCCCGCGATATGAAAATGTGCCGCCATGGTCCCAAGGGCATGTGTGACTATTGCATGCCACTTGAACCATACGACCCCAAATACCTTGCTGAGAAGAAGATAAAGCATCTCTCCTTCCACTCATACCTACGAAAACTCAATGCTTCCACCAATAAAGCCGAGCTGAAGAGCTCTTTCATGCCTCCACTCAACGAACCCTATTATCGCGTCAGACGAGACTGTCCGTCCGGACACCCCCAATGGCCGGAGGGCATTTGCACCAAGTGTCAGCCAAGTGCCATTAGTCTACAGCCGCAAGAGTTCCGCATGGTCGACCATGTGGAATTCGCCCACTCTGAACTTGTCAATTCGTTGCTCAATTTCTGGCGTAAATCCGGGGCGCAGCGCTTGGGATTCTTATACGGGACGTATGAAGAATACGCGGAAGTCCCGCTGGGTGTCAAGGCTGTGGTGCAGGCAATCTACGAGCCGCCACAGGTAGATGAGGTCGACGGAGTCACGCTCCACGATTGGCCTAACGAGAAGGAGGTTGATGAGGTGGCGCGGCTCTGTGGTATGGAGAAAATTGGCGTGATTTTCACGGACTTGCTTGACGCAGGCGCTGGGGACGGCTCAGTGGTTTGCAAGCGGCACATTGATTCCTATTACCTATCATCTCTCGAAATTGCTTTCGCAGCACGCCTACAAGCGCAACACCCTAAGGCAACGAAATGGAGCCGGACAGGCCGTTTTGGATCCAACTTCGTCACCTGTGTCCTTAGTGGAGACGAAGAAGGAGCGATCACCGTTAGCGCATATCAGGCATCCGTCGCTGCCGTTGAAATGGTCCGCGCTGACATCGTTGAGCCGTCCGCTGAGCCGTCTGTGATGCTGGTTCAGTCCGAGGACGACGACGAACAGAACAAATCCCGATACATCCCCGAAGTCTTCTACCGCAAGATCAACGAATACGGCGTTAGTGCCCAGCAGAATGCCAAGCCGAGCTTCCCTGTGGAATATCTCCTTGTCACCTTGACACATGGTTTCCCGACTGAATCCTCCCCGCTTTTCACTGACAGCACATTTCCCATCGAGAACCGGGAGATCATCGGCGAAAGCCAAGAGTTGCGCGACGTTGCGAAGAAATTGGTCTCGCATGGCGATCCAGAGAAGGCAATCCGTTCCGTGTCAGATTTCCACCTGCTGTGCTTCTTGCACAACCTATCCACCTTCAGCAAAGTATGGCCTGCTACTATATTCATCTTACCTCAAAATATGGTGGCGATTTCAACTTTATGCTAACCTGGCATTCCTATCCTAGGACGAAGAAACCCTTCTCTGCCGCGTCGCAACGTCCCGCAACCCCGCTGATGGTATGCAGCTGATCAACACCCCCGGCTGGGCGACACTGGTTACAATTCTTCAGGAAAGTGGTGAGCGGCCCCCCAAGCGCCCCTGGCTGAGCACGGCCACACTGCCTCCATCATCGTCATCTTCTTCACAACCAGCTGGATCTGAGCTCCTTCTCCCCATGAGAAAAGCCGGACGACGCCCCTTTCCCTCTGCTTCTGCATCCTCCCGATCCGCCTCTCCCAAATCAGAAAGTGAACAGCTTGCTAAGAGGTTTAAGGGAGCTAGCCTAGAATGAGCGATTGGTTCTGGTTTCGATGTCGAACGGAGATGATGCCTTTCAACTTCGGTCTCACCGCAGTATGTATCCGCTGTGCCTGGTGCTGCTTTCCCTCCTTCCGCTCGACACGCTCCCGATTGTGCCCTCGTTCTCTCCAATCTGTTTCGAAAACGTCTGGTTTGTAGAGTAAAATCTGCAACGCAACCAACCTTCAGCATCCGCGCGCTGTTCGGTATTGATCCCATTTGGTTTGGGTTGATCGGCTTCGAGGGCAGGAAAGGACGAGGAATGGCCAAGCTGAGGGACGGATCGGCTCGGGTATTTTGGGTTGTATTATATTAGGTGATAGACCGGAGGGGTGCCTCGGGTTGCGTGATATAATGCTCCGCCTCTAGAATATGATTCCAAGCAACACAACGTTCAGCTCCATCGACATACGCTCGTCTTCCATAACAGTCATGGCATACCTACCTAGCATAGCCGGCAATCCTCTACAGGGGGGAGCTCGACGTAGTAAGAACTAATTACACAAGTACGATTGATCTGGAAAGCTGGTCACAATAAATTTCTTGGGAAGCTGCGATGCAAACCCGCTAAAACTCGAACTTCTTATGACAAAGGCGGGGAAATCACAACGCGTATTTCCGATGGATTCCCTTTCGATATTTCTTGGATTCAGTGATTCAAACCAGCAGAGAAAAACAAAAGGCACCACCGCAGATGATTTTCCATTATCGCAAATTAAAAGATATCATACAGCATAAGAATGTCAAGAAGTTGTGTCGTAAGATCATGATGGCCCAATTTGTGAGACTGCAACAAATGCAAGAACGTAATATCGAGAAGGAGCCAGTATCGAGGGAAAAAAAAAAAAAGTATTGACGGATACACACCTTTGCGAGAGAACGTGAGAACTGAGAAGCCCTGCCTCCATGGAAACATGCGAGATGGTAGAAAAGGGATTAAGGCCGGTAGAAGTGAGCGTTGGAATTAAAATTCCCTCGACTCTGTCTCAAGCAGCTCACCCAGTCTCTTCTCAAGTAGTCTTCTTCCCTCGACCGTCTTCCACACCTCGTGCGGTGCCCCGCTGACTATATCCCAGTTCTTCAAGTTCTTGGTGATTTTGGTCAAGTCCTCCTGCGTCTGCGCCCATTTGTGGCTCCTCCGGACCTCCACACCCGAGCTGACGACAACCAACGGCGTTTCAGACATCTGAATATGACGGGCGGTCTGGACTTCTGAGGCGGTCATAGACTTGGCGACAAGATTTTCTTGGAGCTTGGCCTTGATGTATTTGCCTGTCTGGTAGGCACTGCGGCCGTAGACGCGGTCCTCGCGGGTGCGGCCCTTGAACAGAGCGCCGGCGATGCGGTCGAGGCCTAGCGGCGAGAGCACCCCTTGGAGCCAGAGGCCAAAGCCGCGACCGGGTGAGCCGAGCTTGGGAAGATAGTCTTCATGAGCGGTATCGATGAGCAGGATGCCGGTTACCTCGATCAGGTGTCGGCTGGCGAAAATGCGACTGTAGATTCCACCGGCACCGGCGGAGACAAGAACCCAGGGTCCCTCTTCGCCCGCCAGGGCGAGCGCCTCAGAGAGGGCGTCGGCGGCCATGCCAGCAGAGAAGGGGGAGGGTGCGTTGTCAGACCAGGCAAAGCCTGGGCGATCCCAGTAGCAGTAGCGAGGGACCAGACCGCTTTGGTAAGCATTATCAATGAATGGTTGGAGAGTATGCTCGACCGGACCTTCACCACCCTCGATAAGGACAGTGGGGACGTCGTTGAGGTATTGGGTTGTTGCGTTCGGGCTGCCAACACAGTGGAGGTGGACTTCGTAGTTGTTGCTATTGACAAGATATCTCTTGCCTGGCGCAGCGAGAGAGGCGTCGCGGGCGCGCAAAATCAGCGTAGCAGTAAAGAGGATAGAAACGATCCCAAAAATAGCCATGAAGATTGTCTGAAGCAGGACAGCGATCCATTCGCGCAGAGGGCGGCGGCTCTCAGGACGGCCTGTGAGACGTTCCTCCTCTTCGCGCTTACCCCATTCTACAGCTCGATTCTGGAAGATGCTGTAAAGGGCGATGAAGGTGGCCCACACCACGGAGGCAACACCTACCCAGCCCTCTTCGACTCGAATGCGAGGTACCGCCAGGGTGAGAATCATGTCGATGCAGAGAAATACCCCAATGATGATACCCCAGATAGTCATCGGCTTGGACGGTACAGCGAAAAAAAGCAGGCTGATAACAAGGTAACCAGTGGTGAGGGTTGTATAGGCGAAGCTGAAGAAGCCAGACCCGCGACTGTGCATCATGGGAGGACTGACGAACAAAGAGACAAGAAGGAAGGTCCACCATATGAAGCTCAGGGCCAGGAAGAGCGAGGATAAGCCGCGAAGCGCACGGATGCTCCAGAGGTTGTACGGGGAGACCTGGAATTGGCTACTATGAGCAAAACCCTCTACTGCATTGGCTCATTATGGGTTACTAAATCAAGTGAAATGGACACTCACAGCAGGGTCATCCGGACTCAGATAGGCTGGAGGATCGCGCGGCAAAAGTCGCGAGCGTTCTGTGGGTTCTGGATGGTGCGTGTCGTCTCCTTCATTGTCTACCCTCTCCTGACTATGGGCATCATCATTCCGCCCAAGTTTGAGTGAAGGCATGGCGATATAGTGAGCCGCTCAGGGTCAGGTTCCGCTGTGACTAACTTAATGGGGGACAAGAGGGGTTATATTCACGTCCACGGATGAAATGTGGAAAAGAAGAGTGATCAAGAAGCGATTGAAAGATGTAGGAAATTGATGCATGGCAGGCAAGGGAAGGCAATGAAGATCGTGGCATCTCGATAGCTTGACGTCACAGGGAACAATGGGGAAAAATCCCGTGATTTTCCTCCAGAAGCCATGCCACCTTCTGACGTCATGCAGAGTTCATGCCAGTTCTCACCGCTACCTCTAACAAAGCTGATCCCTGGTCGAGGGAACTACTGTGTATTATCGTTGCAGTGGAAGAGAATGCAAACGAGGGCGAGAGAGAGAGAGAGATCGGACGATTTGTGAGAGAAGATGGAAGAGATGATGGTGAGATTAAGCAAAGGCGGGGGAGAAGAGACAATCAGGTGATCCTTCATCTCCTTGTCTCGAGTCAATTGGAGTAATGAGCAAGTGTAATTGACTACATTAATAACATTCTACGAGTATCTCGGATCAGATCAGATCAGATCAGATCGATTCTTTGCCACACAGTATATTATTCGAACCGATATAGTTAGTCTCCACCGGGAAATACTTGAAACAGAGTGAATTGATACGTGCAGTGACCCCGCCGGTGCTCGCTGGCAGTGGCTTCTTTGGCAATGCAACTACCAGGGATCATTTGATGCATCAGAACAATACCAATGACCCCGAGTCAATTAATCTAAGTAGAACAATAGCTCGGAATTATCAACGTGCGCCTATCTCCACCCACAACTTTTCTGCCTTTTGCCGGCCGCTCGACCTCTCCACAATCCACTCCACCGCATGATCCACTCTGCCGTCAGTTGCTGCTGGGCAATATATCCTGGTCTTACTTAGTCGAGCCTTGACAAAAAAATAACAATCCCAACAAAGGCACACCCCCCGATACAAACTCAGTCATCTTCATGAGCGAATTGCAGAAGTCCTTTGCCAAATCCAAATTGGCCAACAAGCTTTCGCGCCGGACCCCCCCTGACGCCCTGTCCGCGTCTCCATCCTCTCCCATGTATTCACTCAACGAGGAACAGGGAGAGTCCAGCCACGATGAGGAGTATTCTTCAGCATCATCCACTGGCACCATCATTCCTTCTCCTAGCCGAAATCTATTTGCCAGACCCAACGGCGGTCGCGGGTAAGCATATACTCATGCCCTCATCATCCCCACAAAGGCAGCATTCGGACACAGAATTGACACCTCTTCAGATCCTCCCAAACAAGCCTGAGCTGGACCGACTTCTTCACTCAAGACCTACATCTCACCCAGGTCGACTCCAGCACCAAGACTCGCATCACCCACCATGTCTATCTCACGCCCCCTGCCGACTCCGGCGGTCCGCTCTTCGTCATGCACCACGGTGCCGGTTCCTCAGGGCTTTCTTTCGCTGCGTGCGCCGAGGAGATCCGCAAGCTCCTCCCCAAAGCAGGCATTCTATCTCTCGATGCTCGTCACCACGGTAGCACAGAGGTGACGACCTGCACCAACGAGGGGAAGGCCGACGAACCAGCCGCCCAAGAAGACTCATCGGCTCTTGATCTCAGCCTTGAGACGCTCAATCGGGATCTCGTTTTTGTGGTCCGCGAGACCCAGCGCAAGATGGGATGGGACCAGCTTCCGGATTTGGTTCTCGTTGGACACAGTCTAGGAGGAGCTGTGATCACCGACGTCGCCAAGTCAGGCGACTTGGGGTCCAAAGTGTTGGCCTATGCGGTCCTCGATGTTGTAGAGGGTACGTAAACGTTCCTTACGAATGCCTCACTCACTACTTCTGTTCTTCCTCCCAAAGCAGGTAAAAGGGTGTACAAAGGAAATGAAACTAACAATCTGACCCCCTCAAACCCAGGCTCCGCGATGGATGCCCTCCAAAGCATGGAAACATACCTCCTAACCCGCCCCTCCCGCTTCCCTTCCATCGCATCCGGCATAGAATGGCAGTGAGTCAAAGCCCTCTTCCACTTTCAATTGTCACCATCTATGAAACTCCTGAAACCAATCCACCGGGGATGGCTAAACCCAATTACAAGCACCCGCTCCCGTACAATCCGCAACAAAACCTCCGCCCGTATCTCCGTTCCTTCGCTGCTCTACGAACAATCCCCGCCCACAGACCCCACCAAACCCTGGATCTGGCGCACCAATCTGTCCGCGACCAAACCGTTCTGGGAGAATTGGTTCATTGGCCTGAGCCGGAAGTTCCTCGATGCGCGCGGCGGCAAACTACTCTTGTTGGCGGGCACCGATCGACTGGATAAGGAGTTGATGATTGGACAAATGCAAGGTGAAATGCCCTCAGTCTCCCTTTGCCTTCGCCTTCCGGGTCCTCCCCGTTGCGATGATGTAAGATTGCGATCGAGGGTTTGGGCTGGGATTCAACAAGTCTTAGAACTTACCCTTAAACTGATACGGGCCTTAGGCAAATACCAATTGCAGGTTCTTCCGGAAGCGGGTCATTTCATTCAGGAGGACCAGCCGGCAAAGACGGCGCAGATCCTGGTGGACTTCTACAAGAGGAATGATCGAAGTGCGTTGGTGCTGCCGCCGAAGGTGGCCGACCTGCAGGCCCAGGCGGCCATGAAGAAGGGAGATGGGGTGGGGATGGGCTTTGCGGCTGGGAGCATGAAGAGGGTGTGAAGGTTTTTCAGTGCTAGACTATATATGCCTTGAACATTCTATCGATATGTGTACGAGTGTACGTGCGACATGGCCGTGGAAAAAAAGGAGTACAGATACAATGAATCCTGTAATATCTCGAGGTAATTGTTTCCCTTTCCGCAAGTTCTCAACCAAACTTCAAGAAAGAAAATGCATTCTGCCAAATAAACACCAAAAGCCGCCGGCCATCTGTTCGCATTTCCCATCCAGGACGCCGCCCAATTCATCCAACCAATTCACTAACGAACACGTATGGCAATGCAAGCCGGGAGGAGACAGATCATCTCGACGGAAGAGCAAAAGAAGGTGATGATATAAGAAACAGAAAAGAAAAGAGAAACGGGTATCTGGCGCCACTGTGCATGCAATCCACTCCACCCATCCCCTCCGTCGCCCTCTCTCAAGGAAGATAAGCACCTCCAGCGATGATCAAGTTCATATTTGTGAACTTGACCTTGTATACAGGGCTCTTCTTCGTCGGGAACGCACTGATCTGATCAGGCGTGACCACCACGTCCTTGCCCTTCTTCTTACTGCCCATACCGGGTCCGACGGAGCTGGAGGCTTGCGCGCTGGCCGCAGGGGGATTGCCGCCATCGACTTTGGTCCCTGCACCACCCTCGCCAACAACCCGACCATGCGACGGATCTTGCGCAGGACCAGCAACGTCCCAGACACGAACCGTACCGTCAGCACCGCCAGACACTAGGATATTGGATTCAACACTCCAGCTGAGCGACCAAATGCCACCCTTGCCATGGCCGCGCATGCGCTTGAGAAGTCGTCCTGGGGCTAGATCCCAAAGAAGAATCGATCCATGGTCATCGGCTGATGCGAGAAGCTTTCCGTCGCGGCTACATGAGAGAGCTGTGATGTTCCCTGTGTGGCCGGTGAACATACGAACAGCGTTGCCCGTAGTCACGGCCCACATGCGTACCGTGTGATCAGAGCTGCCAGTAAAGATATATGCCGAGTTGGGGTGGAAGCAGACGCAGTCAACATCCTGGTCGTGTCCGACAAAGATACGTTGTTGGCGGATGTGGTCTGTGACCCACAGGCGAGCTGTCTTATCATGGCCACCAGACACGAAATAGTGGCCGAAGGGGCCCCATTGAAGATCCCAAACAGGTTGGTCATGGCCCTTGTATACTACCATGCATTGCCAAAGATCCAAGGACCAGAGACGGATTGTTTTGTCGGCTGAGGAAGAGAGCAACCAACGGGCGTTGGTCGGCGCAATAGCATTGTCGGCACGTGTGATGGAAGGCGCAAATGCCACAGAATAGACTGGTCCAGCATGGCCAATCAGACGACGAGAGTTTGATGGGACATCATCCACATTGTCGTAGGTCGATTGAATCTTCTTGCCATCCATGCTCCAGACCCGAATATAAGACTCTTGCATACCAGCTGCGACGAGCATGAGGTCATCAGAAAAATCCAGGCAGTTGACGCTGTAAGAAGTCAGCCAGGAACAGTCATAACAAGTACAATGATGATAATTACTCACCCGTCGTAAGTATTGTGAAATGTAAACATGCAGACGCTGACGGCAGGCCCGACTCCTCCGGTCCTGCCTTCTATCCTAAACCTGTCGCGGTTCTCTTTGACCTTCTGGACCTCGATTGCGACATCTCGGGCGGTCGACGGGGGATACGGAATATCAGCGCGAGTAGGGGCTTCTTCGTCGTCCTCTTTCTTGATCATCTGCTCGAACTCTTGTATCAGAGTATTTTGCCCTGGGCCGGGAGGGTGCTTGGCATCCTCGTCCGCGAGCTCGCCCCGTACATCAGTCTCCAGCGTCGACTCAAGTGGTAGCTTTCCCAGTTTCAGTCTTGGCAAAGTCCCGGCCATGTTTGGATTATCCCCGGTATAGGCGGATCCGGGGTGGTGACCAGGAATACCCTCATCTTCGCTGGGAAAGGTTTGTGTGCCATCACTTTGACCGAGCATTGCGGCGAAGCTGAATCGGTCGTCAGAAGTGCGCTCTTTCGTGATGATGGTACAGTAACTGCTGAGGATCGCCGTCATATCAGATCCACCTTCTTTCTGCTTGCTCTCTAGGAACTGCATGAGGTTGGAAAACGCCGGATTGCTCAGAACCAAGCGGTACTTGTTTGTTCTATACAGCTTGGCGGTAGCGTTGTCCTGAACATGTTCGGGGAGACTGATAGGCTCGAGTGCGCGGACGTCTTCTGTGTGTTCCGGCAAGAAGAGGTTCTTGTTCATATCAAAAAATTGTTTCGCCTCTTGAGGCTTGAATGAGGACACCATGTTGATAAACGTGTAGACAAAGAGCGGCCATAGCACACGCCTGAGCTCAGGCTGTTCAACAACGTAAGTATTACCCGATTACAGGTCCTGATATGATGGGCAAACCTTGTACAGATCCAAATTGTCCTCAACCCAGACCTTGAGCAAATCTGTGACAATATTAGCCGCCGAGGACTATCCATAATATATGAGACGAACTCACCGAATCCAAGTCGATACTTTGGACGCGCATCTTCTCCAAGAGGGGGCATAGGCGGCCGGCCATCGATCTCTTGATGCGCCGACTCTATGCGCAGCATAGCCTCTGTGCGACTATAGCCTTTCTTGGCTAAGTAATCAATGACCTGTTTTTCATTCGTTGTCATTAGTAATCGACGAAGCACCAAGCACGACCCGTGTTTCAAATGCAATGACGGCTGTGGCAGGACAACAGGAGCTTTCGCTGTCGAGGGGGCAGCAATGCCTGAAGCTCAAAAGACATCCAGAGCCATGCGTTCACCAATGACTCTGGCCCCTCTGCGCCCAAACAAAAGCCGCACCCAAACAGCGAGCAAGCTTTAGCGGCTTCAAGACATCTTCATTGCTGCGACATCTGCAAGTGCACAATGACATGCCTGGACCCGCATATCAACCCCTCCTCCGCACGAATCATCTCCCGCAGCACGGAAGCACAACACCCCAGAAACGGGAGATGTAAACATACTATTTGATTGAGATTCTGCTGCGACATAGGCCCCCCCGGCGGCGGCGGCGGTGGAGCAGGTGGACCAGGCGTCACAGGGCCGGTGTTGGTCATGGGTTGCTGAGGAGGCATCGACATCCCACCTGGACCGGGCCCCATACTTCCACTTCGCGGAGCTGGGCTCGGGGCCCCGCCTGGCGCAGACATGGCTGCTGAACGGTGGACAGGGTAATTTGACGGGGCAAATAACTCCTTCCTGTTGGCTGGAGAAGGAGGTCCAGGACAGGGGAAGAATAATAAGCGATGACGCTCACAGAAGCAGCAAAGAGAGGAAGGAAAACCGACACGCGGACGGGGGGGAACGCGGTTCGAGATGCGATTCAATCCGGAGGTTTTGCGAAGTCCGCAAGCTCAAGGACGCTATCCCTTGTATGTACTAGTGTGTGGCTGGCCGTGTGTTATCACGTGATGATACGCTCTTCCAATGGATGACTGAGCCATCCATGAGACGATCACTCTTTAATAATGGTTTACTGCGACCTCACTCGTGCATCATTCTGTCTACAACATCATGGCCGAGACAGGAAATAGTTCCAAGTCTCCAGATCAAGTCTTTACTTCAGCAGACCGCATACGGCAGCTCAACGAGATTGACAAGGTGAGCTAGATGCCATCTCAAGAAGCTCAAGCTTCCCGTCAATGGACATGCGCATCACACCTTCAGATGGGATTCAAATCCTTTACTGCCATATGTCTCACATTAGACTGAAACATCACTAATTCAAGCTGTATGAAGGATGTCGCTAAACTCATTCACTCCGCCGGCCTGGCAATTCAAGCTCTCACCAACACCCGAACTACCGATTCCCCTCAAGAGGACAATTCCTTAGCCTCCCACAAGACACGATTCAAAGAAGCAACATCGCAGTACTTTGCCCTTCTCTCATCTATTGATGTCCGTCTGCGACGACAGGTGTACGCGTTTGAGGAAGCTGGAATTCTTGCGCCGGAGACGGCGGCGACGGCGACAAACCCCCGAACAGGCGAGTTGGCGGGAGCCGCTGCGGCAGCTGCGGCAGCCTCGTCGAACCCATTGGACATTAGTTGGCTCAACAGCCGGAAGGACACAGTCGGAAAGGACAAGGAGGCGGAGCTGTGGGCTGCAGCAAGGGAATTTGCCGAGCAGCTCACCCTGCACAAGCCTTCGTCAGCACTTGCGGGGCAGGAAGCGAAGCCGGAGGATGAACGGGAGGACATGGATGTGGATTGAGAGAGCAGTTGGAAGAAGGAATACTTGCGTACCTGAGCTCAAACATGATCGACCGATTGACTATTGCATAGTGGTGTCGATGGTGGGAGAAATGTCGGTGGCCATCGAGCGGACGATGGCTTGCTGGAAAGACACGAATTTATGATACCCAAGCTTATATATGCAATTCTTTTGAAATTGCAAGACAGTTACTTTGGCATGACCGAACTAACGTAAGACCTCTACAACGAAAGAATAAACACAATAGAGAGCCATATTTAAGTTATAATCGGATCCCCAGGAGCCTTAGACTACATACAATCCAGTGAACAGCAAACTCGCAGGATAAACGGTCAAACGTCTAAATGACGACAGATAGAAACATTCTTTCGCTCTTACAAAACCCAGGTAAACATTTACATCACCGCTGCATGGATCTGATCATCTCAGCGTGATTAGCCCGCTCCTTGTTCGCCTCAGTCAAGGACGAAAGACCTGCAACATGTCAGTAAGATCGTATCGTGCTTTCTTCACAGCAGAGCAGCTTACTACGCAGTTCACCCACAACATCCTTAGCCTTGCCGAAGTATACCTCCTCTACAAGGATCTTGAGTTAGCCGTTATCCTGTACAAGCAGGAATGCTCCTACCGGTGAAAGGTGCGGAAAACATACGCAGCAGGTTCCTCATCTTCAACTCCATATCCTCCACAAGCCGACCAACATTTGCAACGTGGCTTGCGTCTGACTCAACAGGTAGATCGACCTCCACCTGGCGGGTCATGTTCCCGCTGAGGTCCATCTCTCCCAGCGCTTCGGACTCATTCGCCAGGTGAAGAATGACCGTACTGGTCAATTTGTAGTGAGACATGCGAGCCCGATCGGTGGCCTCGAAGACGTGGATGCTGTCCCACTCGCCTGCGCTCTTCGCACCAGGGGTTACTCCTGTAATCGAACCACGTCGCATTAGCACCAAAAACACAACCATCACATGCCACTTCGTGCTGCCAAGCCCTAGCAAGCCTCTGGCTTGCCAAGTAGCATGGATAAACGGAGTACAACACACCTTTCTTTAAGAGAATGACACCCGCGAACCCGTCGTCCAGATCCCAGAAGTAGACGCTCCCCACGCCGCCCTCGTAGTAAAGCTCCCGGTACACATCAAAGGCCTCGTTGGCAGCGACCTCAAGCTTTCTCACCCGCTCACTAGGCACGGTTCCGTCATCGAGCGGAGGGTCGAATTCATTGCTCCAGGGTGACCGGTAGCTATCGCCATCGCGATTGTAGTCGCAGAGCAGGTAATCCCGGTTCGTCTTGGGGCAGCGGCGGACTTCCAACGGTTGATCTACAGAAGACAAAAGATCCTCAGTCAGGTCGGGAACAATGGTGGTAATGGCCTGCAGATTCTGCTTGGTGTCGCGGGGGTTGAGGCGCCGGAGGAGATCCCTGGAAGCAGCACGATGGTTGTTAGCGGGATGCTGCAAGCGGGGTTGCACGGCGAGGGGTTGGTCTTTGCCGATGGGGGGTTATGGGAGGGAAGAGCTGAAATGTTAAGAAAGGAGCCTGAACGATGCATACTTACAGCGCACTATCGTATTGCGCGTCAGCCATGTTTATGAGGAGTTGGTGAGGATAAATGCTGCTGTGTTTAGGTTGCTGTTTACTTTCGTACTCCGTATTACCTTCCTCTTCGGCCCGGGGGCTGGACAGCGGATTACTGTAAGCGGTGTACATAGCTGGTTCAGAGAAAGTGGGTCGATTAAGGCTTCCCCTCCCCTTATCAACGGAGTATACAACAACCTCCTAACATAACGATACATGCCTTTCAAATATAGGAACTTCTGGGAAGCAATGCTCAAATTAGCTCCGCTTGAGCCTAGCTCCCACAATTAACTCTCTAGGAAGTGCAATACAAAGCAGTGCCACTATATATCTGAGAGTTCTGGCCAGAGAAAGGTGTGGATTCTACCTGAATTGCACCTAGAGCACCGCACTGAGAGAAGTCTCCATCAACGTCACCACAAGCTCGTGATCGCACTGAGACGTATTTGTGAGCTCAGACGGTCTCTAACACTCAGTGATATTAGCTACCGGACGGTCTTCAGCCGCCTTGAGAGGACCTTATTCAACACTCGTCCAGAACACGACACCACAACCGTTTATACCCCGCGAAGCACGTATTGACGTACGTTCTTCCACACCCTTTACCCACTTCGCGCTGATGCTGTTCGAACCAGCTTTCAGATTTATCTTTGGTCTAACTCAAAAGCCTCCACTTCTGATCTACTAGTCAAATACGTTGCGTCCAGACAAGAAAGTGATATGATCATTTTATACCAATAGAGGGGTATATCCTGCCGAAATTAACGTCCTATGGAACTGGACTTCTAATCAAATGGAAAAGACCGTATCAGCCATCCCTATCATCACTCATGACAAATTGATGACTCCGCCACTTTTTCTCAACGCTCTATCCAAAAGAGTTGACATGTCAGGGAAGTCTTCACCTATGTCATCCGTCATCTGTGAACAAAATAATGAGTCGTCTGCTGTTTTCGCCACAGTCGAGACCTGATTCCCTGGAGTTCTCGGCTGCCCATCGGGACCAATCCCTTCCCCATTTTTCCTGCGTTTAACGGGGAGACCAAAATCAGACACCTTGCGTTGTGATCGTTTGTCAAGCCTTTCACTGCTGCATGTGGTGCTAATAGTATCCTGAGGTTCCTCTAGGCTTACCGCCAAGACACGCCTGTACTGCTGCTCACAGTCTGCAGAGACTCGGTCCATTTTCTGCAAAGCCCCAATCATCCGACGAGTCAGAGACCCATGCTGTACTGCTTTGATGGGCCGAGGGGTGAGTTGGAGGCGCGGAAAAGCGTCAGTCCTGGGATTGAAAATCGACGGCGCATGGGCCTGACCTGCCTTGCCATAATGAATACTGAGCTCGGTTTGCTGCGCTGATGTAAGTAAGACATCTTCGAGCGCCGGGATTTCGACTGGCTCCGGAGTCGGCGTGCGAGCTCTGCTCTTCTTCGACCCCCTACGTTTACCGCCTTCAGCCAAACTGGACGCTTTTGTAAAGCCTGTTTCCACATTATCCGGCATGTGAAACTTCTTGGGCGGTCTCTTGGGAGCACGGCCTCTTCGCTTAGGCTCGGGCAGCTCTCGCACGGTGTTCTCCGCAGGTATTTCAATCGCCCGCTTGTTAGCTGTGGGTCGGACGCCCAGGGGAAGGATGCGAGGGGATTGGTCTTCATGGAAGGCGAATCTAGTACCACTGGCTATCATTTGTTGCATCTTCTCGTAATTATCCTTTGCCTTAATATATGATTCTTCTTCCTTGCCTTGCATAAGAAGTAGCACGATGTTACCCGCTCGCTTACGACCGGTACGGCCCATACGTTGAAGCATGCGAATCGGTGACGCGGACGAGTCGTAACACACAATCAGATCGACTTCACCGATATCAAGACCTTCCTCACCGATTGAAGTTGCAACAATCGTGTTGTATGTGCCACTTTTGAATTTCTGCACAATGTCCAACTGGGTTTTCTGGTTCATACCTTCCGAGCCCTTGGCGCTACTCTGCCCAACGAAAACATGGGGTCGGATCATCGGCTCATACCTGCTGAGGACCCGTGTCACCTCTTCTGCACTGTCTCGAAAATGCACGAAGATCATGACTCTTGTTGCCGCTTTCCCCTTGTCTTTGCCGGTACCCGCACCCTCACCAGCGTCCATGAAATGATTAAGGACAACCTGCTTCAAGTATTCCAGTTTTGGGTGGCCGATGAACTCCGGGTTTTTGGTCCATGGTTGCAGGTGGTTCATTAATTTCTTGAAACTTTCATCTTGAACAACTTGTCGCTGATATTTTCCCCCCTTCTGTCCGTCGGTGTTGGATTGGAAGTGTGCAAGGTGGCGGTAGAATGGAGTTATCCCGTGATATTTGAGAAGGTCAATTCCATGGGCAAGGCTAGCAAGAACGCTGAAGATAGCATTTACTTTGCCCTTCAATCCAAAGTGTGCATTTCGGCCAACGTCTGACATCATCCATTGTTGTCTCGCTTTAGTCAAGCCAAACGCAGTGAGGCCCATAGGATCACGGCCCCAGTAAGCATTCAGACTTCGAAGCTGGTCAACCAATGGTTGAAGTGTCCGGGTCAATAGGTCCATACACAGGACCATTTCCTCCGAATTCTGGAAGGTTTGCACTTCAATGTCCTTCGCGTGAACATATTCCCGGATGTCAAGGGACTGTTCTGTGCGAATTTCGACCCGGGAAATATCCAACCCGTCGATCACTGCCTGGACAGCCTCTACCGTCGAGCCAGGAGTTGCAGTCAATGCGAGGACACGAAAGCTCTGGTTGTAGCGTCGAAGAAACTTGACGACTTCGACGTAGGCATAGCCGCCTGTCGCGCGATGGGCCTCGTCTACAACGAGCAAAACGATGCGCTTAGGGTCTGCGATCCCGGTCTTTAAGTCATTGATTAAGGTCTGGGGGGTCATAAAGAACACGCGTTTAGCCTTCCATTCCTCGGCTCGAATGCCAGGGGCAGCTTCGCCTGTTAGCATAGTGGTCTGGGATCGTGGAATTCCTGCAATATGGAAGCATGCATCGATCTGTTGAGCGACCAGCGGCTTTGTGGGCGCAACGAAGATTATCTGAGCATCTTGGGTCCATCTAAACCAATTTAGCATGACGGTGGCTGCGATGAATGTTTTACCTAGACCCGTGGGCAACGCAACGAGCAGGTTATGGAATAATCCTTGCTGGGCGATATTGAACTGGTAATCTCTCGTCTTCCCCAAATTGGTGGGATAGATCCAAGTATCCATTGCTCCCTGGTTCAATCTATGCTGTGTTGGACGTTCGACCTTCTCAGGTGGTGAAATATACTGCTCACCACGTGGAGGCTGATTTGCTGGGCTCCGAGCTGTCATGTCAAATAGAGTTGTCTGACGAACTCCCAGTGGACGATTTGCACTCTGCGTAAAAGTCATTGAGACTGGTCGACTGTGGGTTGGAGGAGAGGGAGATAATGACAAGTCTGAGTCGAAAGCGTCGTCAGGTATGTCATTCAGAAAGTCTTCTGGGACATCCATAGCTTCGGCAGAATGTTCGCTTGAAGTGCTAACAAATGACGGAGGCTGAGGGTTATTCGGAGGTTGGGCTTGACACTTGTTAGAATTTTCGTCTTCGAAGGATTGCAATGAAGCCTCAATGGCCGCTTTGAGTGCGTCATCATCGTCAAAATCGTCATTTGTCCTATTACCATCGCCACTTCCATTGACTGCGCGTGTTGCCGGACTGACGGCCAGAGGGGTAAATTCTGAGGCCGGCTTCTTCCAGCGTGGGCCCCGAATCATTTCCGGAGGTGATTGAGGTTGCGTGAGTTGGGTGACAAAGATGTTTTCCTGGACATTTCTGTTCTTCGGGACGAACAATTTATACTTGGATTGCGCATCGGGCTCCGGAGCACCATCGAAGTAATGCGACGTTTGATATGGGGACTGTAATTCCTCATCCCACTCTTCGCTAGCAATATCCGAGCTCTCCCGAGTGTTATGTCGGTCATTTTGGATCTTTCGACGTGATGAGGTTTGCTTGTCAGCCTTTAGGCGACGGCGCTTGGCTGGCCAGGGAGATCCCCGATCGGTCGAGGTGGCCGCAGCATCAGAGTCATCAACAACAATAAAATCCCCGAGATCATTGTCAAAGTAGTCAGAAGAGTCCCCTTCCAGGCCAGACATGTCGAACCCAACGTGGTTCGCTGAGTTTTCCGCCGCTGCTTCGAACTGGCCATTTCATAACGCGACGCGTCGGATCCCAATCACATGCCTGCTTAATCATCTGAAGTCCATAACTTCCTGATCAGGTATAGCCTCACGTCCTCTAGGCTCAGCATCGATTTTGCGCAGAAGTCCTACAGGCGAAGTCAGCATCAAACAACAAATATAACGATTTATGAGCCCTCACTCATGAGATTGTGGCTTATAGTACTTTCAAATAGAGACAAGCCGAACTCGTATGGTGCGAATGCATTTACATGTCCACCATGTTGTGGAATTTGACCGGGCGCACAGTCCAGGACAGCTTCGGCACAAGCAATTACCACTAACTACTAAGTGTTAAAACATAGTTTAGTTTTCTATTGAACAGTCCGAGTCTTCACAGTCATACTCATAACTCTAAGTACTCTGGGCCACACTGAACCAACATAGCCGATAGGGCAAATTGGTTCTTGACCGTTATTGTTGCCAAGCGATAGAGAAATAATATGAATGTGTACAAAGCTCGAGCCATAATGGGGGCAAACAATATGATGCCTCGCGACTCTCGAAGGGCTAGCTCATCTTGCAACGAAGTGCCGTACATACGGTATTGCCACACGACTTGAGAACACAGACCGACGAATATATGATGTTTCTGTGGGCGTCATTCCTAGGGGATAAGTCATGAATTGAAGACTGTGGTGTAACACCGGGTTCATTATTTTGTCGGGATTGAGGAAAGGCAACTCCAGTCAAGCTGGGGGAGTTGGGGTAATAGTGTTGCAGCCACGGAACTTAAATCACATTGATGATTCCGAGCAAGCGCCCTCTCATTTCCCAAGCAGGTCCTCCGTAGTGTACAAGATACGGAAGGGTTATTATTAGGATCTCTGCACTGTGCAGGAGGGGGTCCTGCAGGCTACTGCACTCCAGGGAGATTTGACAGACCTCTTCCGCATGACCTTCACTCACTGCCACCGTGACTGCCACGAGCAATGCGCTTATTGCTCTCAGCCGGCCAAGCGAGGAGCTGAACTCATCAGCGCTCAGTCTTCCCTCTGTGAGTGGAGCAAGCCAGCGAAGAGGCGGATAAGAGCTTTCAGCAATGGCTGGACGAAGAGGGAGACTAAGGAGGGCTAAAGTCAGACTAATAGCGAGGGTAGTGCCACTCCAGGGTTATTTTTGGCCGATCCCTCCTTGGAGCTGGCTTGGAGTCCCCAGATTTTCCAAGGGTCTGTCCACCCTTTGCGCTGGCCCGGAAAATTGTCTCCTTCAAGCAAGTCTAGGGGATTCTGAGGGAGAAGTAGACTCGAAGTGGAGCCTGTGACTCTTTTCGATTTGTTGGCGAGTTTGGGCCACTTCCGTCACTGAAACTATCCATCTATCGAAATATCAACAAGTTTGGTCAGTGATCAGATCTTGTAGAATTAGGAAGGGTAAGTTAGAGACTCAGGAAAAGAGAAGCAAAAGCAATCAAGCATGGGGCCGTCTTAATTGCCACTAATGTAAGGGTGAGGGTTAGGCTATTCAGTTCAGTCGATCAGTGAGTTAGTGAATCAGTCATTCCGTCCGTCAGCCCGTCGGGTGAGGCCGAACAGCGCATCTTAACCAAGAAGTTGTTGCAAGACGAGTCGTGCCACTGGATACAGAGAGGACCAACCACTGGCTGAAACCCCGCTAATCACTCCTTTACTGTGGTACAGAAAGTGACTGGATTAATAGGAAGTGACTTAACAGGCACTAAATTCAATTTCCCGCCACTGTTTTTGTTCTTTTTTTATTGTTTGCCTACTTTTTCTACCAACTACGAACTACTTCTTTCTTCTTCTTCTCTCTCTCTCTCTCTCTCTCTCTCTCTCTCTCTCTCCTTCTTCTTCCTCTTCCATTTCCTCCTCAACAGTCTTTCGCTTTTCATACTTTGCGCTCGCTCGTTACTCGCTTCTTTCGAGCCTACAAAAAGTAATACAAAGTCTGTCTTTACATCACTCATATCATATCCACAACCAAGATGAAGTTCAACAGCGCTCTCGCTCTCTCTTCTCTCCTGGTGCTCGCTGTGGCCCAGGACTCTACCTCCACTTCTACTTCTACTTCCAGCGCTGCCAGTGCGACTGCCAGTCTCTCCGCTCAGGCCAAGTGCGCTGAGTCCTGTACGTATTCATCGAGCTCATATCCTTCCGTTTGCTTCCAAAAGGCTGCCTAGACAAAATTGCCACATTCTAATTCATTGTTCAGGCGCCTCCAGTGACATCTGCTGTATTGCCAAGTGCTACAATGTTCCCTGCCCCAACGACTCTCAGGCCAACGACACCACCAGCTGCGTTGCTGCCTGCCCTCAGGGTAACGGCTCTACCAGCGACACTAACGCCTACGCCAGCTGCCAGAGCCGCTGCGTGAGCAGTTATTTCTGGTCCAGCGCCACTGCTACCGCCGGTTCTTCCGCCAGCACTGCCAGCTCTAACGATGGTACCACCACCACTGGCAGCGGCAGCAGCAGCTCCTCCACTGGCTCCAGCAGTAAGTTATTTACCTCAATCCTGCTTTCTCCCCAGTCTTGGTGTTCACCCCTTGTCTAAAATCATGACACTAATCTCATTCCTTTTTCAGAGTCTGGCTCCTCCAAGTCTGGCTCCTCCGACTCGACCAGCACCTCTACCAGCACCGGTGCCAGTTCGAGCGAGACCTCTAACTCGGCCGCGATCACTCAGCTGAAGATGGGCGTCTCCACTGTCGGACTTCTCGGCTTCGTCCTCGCCGCCTGGGCTCTGTAAATCTCAGTCAATTATGCAACTAGCGGCTTCGCACTCTGTAGGGGGTTTACTGAGTCTTTCTACATCTCAGCCACAACAGAAGCACGAACCCACCAACAACGCAAAGCACACTCAGCTTGTCTCAGTACATATGGGAAATTGAATGGAATGAGGGCGGCAGGAAGGGAACCACGAGTCAAACTAAACAAACATTAATGGGATATCACACGCAGCTATTGCTTTCTTTGTTTTCATCATGCGCTTTGTTTCTTTCCATGCTTCCAGTCAGTGAACATGGATGTTGTTATAATCACTACTACGTTAACTGTCTGTCACTAATACTACCCACAACGCGCTTTCTCTGGCAGCATAGTATTATTGTATACAATCATATCACTCTCACAGCTTGCTCTATCTTCCTTGCCCGGAAATCCTCTCTTTCTTGATGCCAGGATTTCCATCAAGTCTCTTTATTGTTACAAAAAGATTATTTCCCACCGCCAGACACGACCAGTAAGGAGGTCTTCGGCTAAGGAAATCGTCAACTCGCAATCTCATGAAATGAATGAAGAAGTTCTGTACCTCCTGCCATAGTCCCATCCTCATTCTATGCGAGGAGCGCGCTTCCTTCGAGTGTAAGACCAGGCGTGGATCTTTGGTAACAAATGCATTTCATTCGTGACAAGTGATGGCCGCATTCTGACATGACGTTGGTAAGTGCAGTTCGTCGTACGGAGCACTCAGTTTAGTCCATGTCGATCACGAATGGGTCTACAGGGCAACTCGACTCCACTGCCGTGAAACTACTGCCACTCAGCATAGGTACAGTACATCGCTCCCCACGATCTTCCCCCGCATTTGTCAGGTACCCGCGAATGATTAACCAACCAAGCTAAGGTTTGTCATTTCCACGAGTCCCCGGTCAACCACAGTATCAACGCAGACTGGTCTACCCACCGCGACCAGATTTTTGTCAACCGGCTCTATCTTTATCAACTCACAGAGATAACAACTTTCTGCATCACCAAAACCTTGTTTCGACTGCAAAGAGCAAAGAGGACCACAACAAGACCACTAATGCCCATCCAATTCCCATTCTCACTCATTTCCTTAATATAAGCTAGCATGGGTCTATATCTAGATAGAATCACAGTGCGAATCCTGATACTATTATGCCAAAGTTTTACGTCATCTAAGTCCCGGGGAAGATGAGATACGTCGCTACTACTTCCATCTTTATTTGTAGATACTTGGGTGATTTGCAACGTCAAAGTCATTGCCATTTGCAACCTTGAAATATACATGTCATGAGTTAATGGCCGAGCACAGCCCTTATCTATCTGATTGGAAGTACAGTGTGGAATATGAAACAAAGCCCAGAGTGCACCAATACCTCGCGGGAGAAGCAGACAATGCCGGGACAGTAGGAGTAAGCGCTCAGATGGAAGCGATGAATCAGAGTCTGACTAAGATCAACGGTCCATGATGTTGAACTTCCCTGAGTGGAATTCTGGTGTAGACGTTTGTGATGATGCTAAAGGATAATATGCAATGAGTGACGTCAAAAGTGTGGAAGAGTGGAAATCGAAATCCCAAGCACGCCAACGCCAATTCCAATGTAATGTCTAGCTATTTGAAGATTAGTCATTTCTCGAAGTCGCGCTCCGAAACCTCAAATGTATAGCCATAGCTATCTCAAACCCGGTCTCGCGCAAAATCCAAAACCTCACAATCGTCCTCAAAAAATCCATCGTCGACTCCACTTCCAGAGGTCAAGGCCGAAGTTGACTTTTTCTTACGACGAGTTGTGATGACCACTTCCTCGATGTTTCCGGTGCTATTTCCGAGGCTGATTAAGTTCTCCATTTCTCCGCCAAAGCCCTGGTGCTGCTCGCGCAGTAAATCATCCTCATCATCTTCACTGTGGGAGCTGAAAGGACGCACATGAAGCTTGGACGTCGGCATGGAACCGCCAAAGACCCACTGACCATTCGGGACCGATAATCCAGTGTCATTCGTTTCCGAATACACGAAAAGGTTTACCCTCTGATCAGTGTGAAATGGCTGGTATGGCGTGTTTGTCTCAATTTCTGCCTGCGAGAGAGGCTGAGACTTGAGCTTTGACGATGCGGGGAGACGGGCTGTGGAGGAGGGTAGAGCCAGGGTAGCCCAAACATTAGTTTCCGCACCTAGGCTTCCAACGGTTAAAGGACCGCAAGGTGTCTGCAGGTTCGGAGGGAGTCGAAATTCCAATTCCTTGTCCCCGATCACCGACTGCAACTGCCGGTTCCTGTTGGCAGACACGGAACGTTTGATTCGATATAGGCGAAAGAACCCTCCATCCAATAGCCCCAGAGAGGGCAGGCCCTTACTGGTTACCCAAGTTACACGAGACGCAACTGGGTCACGGGAAAGTCCGGACAGGTGCAGGCGGTGCTCACCACCATGCCGAAATGTTTTGACTGTTTTGACCGTGCCGGTGGCGGCAGCACCCATTGATTTGCTGAGACCGGCAGCAACGGCCTTTCCACTAACACCTGCAGTAGAAGGGATCGTAAATCCGCTCATTGAGTTGAAGGCTGCACCAGTGGATGGTGCACGACCCCTCACTGCTGCAAGGATGGGCTGTGTCTTACCCCCGACTATTTTGAAGGCTGCCGACAAAGGATTCACGGTAGCCGCCCGGTCATTCAGTTCCTCGGCTTGAAGATCATTGATAGGGGCCTTGGTAGGCTGTGGTTTAGCTCGGCGGAAAGGGGGCCATTGAAAAGCGGATCGTGGCAGGTCGAACACATGCACTGTGGGTTTACTGGTGATGATAGCGAGCTTGTCACCAGATGGCGGACACCATACCACGTCGATAATCCGAGATGCTGTCAAGCGTGAGAACCTCGCAACTTGCCGCACGCTCGGATGTGCAGTTGTAGGGTCGTCGGATAGAAAAGCCCCTGCGCGGCAATATTTCGCCTGCAGAAGATCCCAGACATACTGTACATCACCCTTCTTGCTCACCGTAAGCAACATCAAGCCGTTAGGAGAAAAGGAAAGGAAGCTACAGCCATTCGGCACCTGGAACGTGGTCATGGAACCGAACAACGCGCTCTTGGTCTCTGGACCCTCTTCTAGTCTTTGCAGATCCATCACCGAAACCAGATCCGGCTCAGCAGGAGATGCAGTCTGAGTTTCCTGAGAATGGGTTGGAGGGAAGATGTTGTAGCCCTGTGGTGAGAAGTCCATTAGGTTTGGTGAACGACGTGCTGGGACACCTTGTGCCTGGTCCTTGTTCCAGTAATTGTTCCAAGCTTGCATTCCTTGATCACCCATCCAGCGAGCACCGCGCATGAGCTCTTGTGTCACGCCTCTTGCGACTTTGCCAATAAAGCTTTCGCCTTCGCCGACGTCAGTAGCGCAAGTAATTGCTGGTCGCGACGGTGGACTACGAGTCTCGATTCCAACAGTCTTTCCTTGTAGGAGCATTGCAGGAACAGTTGCGCGAAGGGACGCTCTGTACGTGGCAGATGGCGGAACAAGGGCCAACCACCTCCCTTTAAGAGAGATGATCGGATTGTCATGGTTCGGAGGCCCGTGAGGTGAATCGGACTGTGAACCATCCGGATCAGTGGAGTTAGAGGAGGTTGAATATCGTCGAGATTCCTTCGACTGAATACTCGTCCACAGTTTCCCAAGGCAATTATAGCTGCCAATGCCGTACACATACACTTCTCCACTTGACCCAGACGCCACCACGACGTAACTGCCACTAGCATAGAGCTTCAAATTGCCGGCAGGTGGCGGGGCCAAAGACGGCATTCCCGGGATACTGCCCAAGCACTGAACTGGTGGTGTCGTTAGAAGCGTCGTGATATGCTCCCCATTTCTCAGAGAATAAACATCAGCCCGTGTTTGGTAGTATTTCACCTCGTCTTTGTTGATCCGACCACCAGTCATTGACGGTCGGCCAGCTGGAATCTCGTTGGTTTCGGATCCTATCGAGGAGGCGTGGCCCTCATCATCGGCAAAAGAACAAAGACCATGTGTAATGATAGCGATATGTGGTCTGGATGCAGACTTAGGGTCATCCGCCGAGGTACTGGTTAATAACTTAGCCTCGATCACCCGACCAGTCAGGCCTGTCAGCTTTCCCACCAAACGGATCTTCTGATCTTCTATAGTGAGAACATCTAGAGCACCGTCTGTACCGACAAGGAGAACGTTGCTTCCTATCCTGGAGGTCTTAAACCACGGGCTTAAGATTGTGTCAAATGCACAGAAAGAGTAGCCGCCATCACTAGTGGGCCTACTTTGTGCAGATGATATAGGTAAGTCGATATCGGGTGCGCCATAAAAGTGGGCTTGCGGCAGATGGGGCAAGGGTATCTGGTTGTTGAATGGACTGCTGACAGAGTTGCTCTTTTGTCGATCTGCGGACTGTTGCCTGGACGTATTACTAGTAGAGTATCTGTGTCCATAACTCAAAGGTCTTGTCCTGCTAGAAGGTGATGCCGACGAGGGATTGCTAAAACCACCTTTATCGTGATTCGTGAGAAACCCAAATGGCGAACCGCTAGCGAATTCACCATCTGTCACGTCATTTGGAGGACTCTTGCCGAACGGAATGGATTTGGTCCAAGTATCCGTTCGGTAAGTGACATCATTTTCAGGGGTGTCTCCCAGCGAGTCCAAGGAGTCGAGTACTGGGGAAACGATGTTGTGACTAGTCGGAGGCTCTATTGTAGGATTCGGACAGGACGACGGCTCTGCCAGCAGAGGTGGTGAGAGTTCCTCTCTGTGGAGTAGGTCACATAGTTGTCCTTCATTAGCTTCAATCCATGTGATAGAACGACTTATATCCGATGATACGGGGCGTGTCAGACTTACAAGTCGCCTGGCGAGGACTTAGCCGCTGCTTTCGCCGCTTTAGCCTTGGCCTTAGATCCGCTTTTCCCTTTCTTCTTACTCTTTCCCCCAAGTTCATGCTCCAGATTTGAACGAGTACTATCCTCGGGAAATGAATTGGTGTCACCTGGGGACCGGCTCTGCTGGCGAAACAAATCGTCCGAAGCTGCCGGTGGCATTCAAATGGAGAGGCTGCCTGCTCTGAGGCAGTAGATTTCCCAGGAGGTGACCGCTCTCAGAGACCTTAGTAAGGTCTGAGAACGGATCTGACAATATGGTTGACCTGCAACGAAGGTCGCGCCCAGGCCGGATCGAGAATTGGTGGAGCTGGATCTTCGGAGGCAACACTGAGATCAACAAAGGGTTATCAGCATGACTCATCCGCTAGACGAGGATGTGCAGACGCTCGAGGAGTCTTCTTACAACTAATTTGAACAGGCCGCAAGGGTATTAGAGGCCGAAGACGCGTAGGAAGCGTGTCGAGTTGTCGCAGCTGCAACAACAGGCCGCGACCAGCAACAGACGTATCTAGAGCGGGGACCCGTTCGCTGATACGCCAGTAGATTGATGAGATATAGGACAGTTCGGCAGCACAGCTGAAGCCGTCCAAGAGCAAGAATAAAGTAGTTGTCAAATATGGAACCTAGCAAAGAGATAGACAGATAGCAATAAAGTCACAGTATGGGTAGATCGAGGAAGAATAGAAAAATGTTATCGTTTTGGAGGGAACAAAAGTTGGGAAAGGAGGGAAAGGAGGGGGAGGGGAACCGGGTCAGGGTCAGGAGCACTACTCATAGTATGGATGACATCTCCATACGGGTTAGTAACTTATCTCCTATCAGTAAAGTTAACTAAGTTAGTACGTACGGTAGTCGAGGTAGGTAGTTGTTGCAGTTCAGTTCGTCCGTAAGGTTTCCCAATCGACTCAACCACATGACGCAGAACAAATGATCATTGGTGTACCTACTTGAGTACTATTGAATGATTAGGTATGACGGTCATAACATGACGCAAGCTGGTAATGGTCACGAAGGTACTCTCGACTCGGTACCCCATACTATCTGACTACCGCTCAAGAGTTGTCGGTCTGCCTCCATCAGGTTCTCTTTGTGGTTAGCCGATGATCTGCAATGACCGTACAATACGAGTATAATTTTCCCTCTTGCCTTTTCTCTCACGGTACCGGGTATGAAGCAGGACAACCAAGAAATACACAATTACTCCGTACACGGATCGGACTCCAGTGGTCCTCCAGTGTTCCGCCTTCTAATGAAACGCCCGCATGAGGGGTAATAAGTGCAGTGCCCAGCTCCCCTATGCAAACCCGACAAACGTCGCGAGCCCGATGCGCCGAAGAGCGGGTCCCCCTCTATCACGTGACTGATGGCAAAGGACAGCGGCCAAAGAGCCATCACCACCTGGGCATGTGTTGTTGACCATGGATGGACTGGAACAGTCCTTACCTGCCTTGCAATGAACCAGGTCCCATGGGATTCCCAACTTCGGCTGTATTCAAGATGAAGAGCATTGCCCGGCCAGGAGGCTTGGGAGAAAGGCGGACGGGTTGTCTGTCTACTCTCTCCAGAGGCCCAGAGTCACGGGGTCCCCCGGCTTCAGCTGCACTGCCATCATCTGCAAGGCCCCCACCGGTCATTGGCACGTCCCTCTCCCCTCCTCCATCCCTCACAGGGCTGTGACTGGAATCTTACGTGGTGGCTACTCATTCCCCCGGTATCAGCCATTCATGTTATCTCGGAATACTGAGTAGAGACTCCCCCCCCCCAGCAAACCCCCCCCCATACTTTCCAGGAGTCAACATGACCCTGTCCCCCTGTTTCGGTGGGTATCTTCTGAATCCCTGGGAATTCAGCAAGCAGTGCCTCACCGGTGACCTGCCGTATCCAAGGAACTCTTTCCATCGAATGATCGCACAGTTCGTCATCGGTACAACTTCAATCACCACGCGGTTGGCTTGCAGGGGACCTGAGGAATGCAGCTGAGCTGACAGGGAACCCGGAATCTACTTCGATTTGAGGACAAAGTGTTATCACTCGAGAATGATGCCATCTTGTTGCCAGACTGTCTCGGGCAGCATTCCTTCCGCCTCGAATCATTCATTCTCCGGCTTAGTAACTGGAAGCGAATCATCTGACGGCATTTCTTCCAGTCATTGGCATCGACATTGGGAAGTATCCAGTGTCCATGGTATTCTCTGAAAGGTCGTTCCATGCTTTATGAGGGCGTGCACAATGGATATTTGTTACAAAGCCGGAAGAAACATCTGGGTCCTGTATTCTCAATGGCTCATATTAGTTATTTGAAAAATTACCATAGTCCTTCTGAAACACTGCGTTCTGCAGTTTCGTGTACTAAGTAACTCGTTTCGATCAAAGGTCAGATAAACGATTGCACTTTCACTGGGATCTCGACCGCGAAAGTGACAACGCACCCGGCTCTGCAGCTCGCTTGTTTACCATTGAAATGGAGATTCGCGTTCATAAACCAGCCTGGTTCGTCCGTGATAGCTCAATTTCGACAATATGTCTACCTGACGTGAGGGGCTTTTGTTTCCGTGATACGTAAGATGAAGCAATATCTGCGAATGAGAAACACCACGGGGTAGGCTACCTTGTCCTCAACTAATTCTCCATCAGTTCTTTCAGTATGATTTCAACGAGGAACACTTCCTCTAAGTGTATATTGTTTACGGAGCACTGCACTGCAGACTGTATCTAGACACACTAAGCGGTAATTGGCCATTCAACTTAGTGTTAACTCGCACATCATGCTGCGCTATCATAACCAGCCTGCCCATTTCTGAGATACTGCGGAGTCAGTATTACATGCGATACTGCATAATGTACGGGTGATAGGTTACAATGCGAGACTCATGTTACAAGTAATCCATGAGACCAGTAACAGAGCATAAGCTCATCGAGCTAAGCATGTTTCATCAGTGCGGGACTTTGGTTGCCTCGCTTCATCTGGTACTTATGCTTATGCTCTAAGTAGGACATTCTACAGCCCTAGCCCATCGATCAGATCTAGGCCTACCTTGCAGAGTAGTGTGAATATCTCTGTTCTAGACCAGGAAGGTTGCGTCCGACCAGGAGCATCCGTATATCGCTGGCGATTGTTTCTAACGCCTCGAAAGTCTACTTCAGCAAATGCAGACCGCATCCTATCGTTGTCCTTATTGACGTTCTGTAATCAACGAACAGTAACTAAGTCAGCATCGTTAATGTAACCCCAGCTTCGAGCACGTGATATTTGTCTCCTTGGATCCACTCCTTTCGTACTCCGTACTGTACAGTCGTAAGTGAGTTTTATGATTTGTTTGAGCCCCGAGTGTTGGACCAGTGCATTGGGTCATAAGATAACCAAAGCCCCAAGCTTGAAAAGTGACAACCCCATAGCAGAAAGAAAATTAGATAACTACTTTCAGTAATGCATGCCTTCTTGCCCAGAATCGAGTTGATCGACTAGTCCTTCCCACCCAACTTGTGGATAGCCTGCATTTGAGACATAGAATTTGATTACAGTTTTAGCCAAAAGTAGCTGGTCTTGAGGCCTGCTATTGGGTGCGGGTTCGAAGTTGAAAGGTCACGTCGAAATTGTAATGCCAACATTACAAGGAATAAAAGTACAGTACAATTGAATCGCAATTCCTGCCACGTAGTCTCCAGTCCCACGACATGAAGTCTCAAGTCTTCTTCTTGGCGGCAGCTGCCTGCGCCTTGGCAGCCTTCTTCTTGTTGCTGTTGATCATCACAATGCCTATGAAGGTGCCGACCACCGCGGAACCCAGGAGAGTGAGGAAGACGGGGATGCGAATAGCCCACACGCGCGGAGGGAAAAGGTCGTGGAGAGGGTGACCGGGATCAACGAAGGGCTATCAGATAGTTAGGAAAGGACAGAGGCATGGTGTTGGAAGCAGCATACCATCAACAGAGTCCAGGTGGTATAGTAGAGGAAGATCGCGGTCGCGACCAAAAGCATGGCGGATCCGACAAGAGTGCCCAGCTGTGACGGAAGAGGTAGTTAGCATCTCACAAGATACCCAGAGAGAATGGACTGTATCACATACCATAATGAAGATCAATTCTGACGTTGCAACGTGTTCAGGTCAGATCGAGAGAACCGAAAAGGATGACGGAAAGTTAAAGATAGCTTCCTCCCAATCGCCCACGGCAGAGACAACCCGCGGGCCGGGCGCCAGCCTGGCTCCTAAATCGCTCTCACGTGACGGCAACCTGTCGCCGCGCTAAGACTTCCCTTCTTTCGCCGCCGCCGCCCGTTAACGAGAGCTCCGACAAACGTCGTGCTATTTCGCGGGTCTCACCCAACGGTTTTTTGTCAGGTCAATCCTGTAACTCGACCGCGAAGGAAGAATGACGGATCCCGTTGTGTTACAGTCTGCGGTGCGAGTACCGACTCCGCCTCCAGGCACCTCGTACTCTCCGCAAGCTTCAGCATCTCGGAAACGCTCTCCTCCCTCGCGATCTCCTTCGCCAAACCGTCGCCCTTCGCCACCAGGTGATTCGCACGACGGCAGCCTCGAGGCGCCGCGTATTGATCCGAAGCGCGCCATCGAACGAGAACGCCAACTAGCGGAGCGCGTCCGACAGCATGAAAAACAAGAAGCGGCCGCCAGAAAGCCGATGACGGAAGAGGAGAAACAGGCGGCCGCCAAAGCCGAATATGAGAAGTTACTGAACATGCGGTCTGGCGGTACCTACATTCCTCCTGCTCGACTTCGTGCCCTGCAGGCGCAGATCACCGACAAGACCAGTAAGGAATATCAGCGGATGGCGTGGGAGGCGCTGAAGAAGTCAATCAACGGTCTTATCAACAAGGTCAACGTTTCCAACATCAAGCACATCGTTCCGGAGCTATTCGGCGAGAACTTGGTTCGTGGCCGCGGTCTGTTCTGCAGGAGCATCATGAAGGCTCAGGCAGCCAGTTTGCCCTTTACGCCCATCTACGCTGCTATGGCAGCTATCGTCAACACCAAGCTGCCGCAGGTAGGAGAGCTCCTGCTCAATCGGCTGATCGTACAATTTCGAAAGGCCTTCAAACGGAACGACAAAGCCGTCTGCATATCTTCCACCACCTTCATCGCCCATCTGTGCAACCAGCAAGTTGCCCACGAGATGCTCGCTGCCCAGATCCTCCTTCTCTTACTCCACAAGCCCACGGATGACAGTGTTGAGATTGCAGTCGGACTCACACGGGAAGTTGGTCAGCACTTGGAGGAGATGAGCGGGCCCATTGCTTTGGCGGTGTTCGATCAATTTCGCAACATCCTTCACGAGGCGGATATCGATAAGCGTGTCCAGTATATGATTGAGGTGTTGTTCCAGGTTCGCAAGGATAGATACAAAGAAAATCCAGCGATTAAGGAAGAATTAGATCTCATTGAGGAGGAAGATCAAATCACCCACCAGGTCGGTCTCGACGACGAGATCGATACGCAGGATGGACTGAACATATTCAAGTACGATGCCCAGTGGGAGGAGCACGAAGAAGCCTACAAGAAGCTGAAAGCGGACATTCTGGGAGAGGGCAGCGACGACGAGGACGATGACGAGGACGAATCCGAGGAAAGCTCGGATGAGGAGTCAGAAGAAGAGCGGAAGATGGACATCAAAGATCAAACCAATGCAGACCTTGTCAACCTCCGAAGAACGATCTATCTGACGATCATGTCCAGCATAGATTTCGAGGAGTGTTGCCACAAGCTCATGAAGATCAATCTACCAACGGGCCTAGAGTCCGAATTGCCGTCGATGGTTATCGAGTGCTGCTCCCAGGAACGCACTTATTCCAAATTCTACGGCTTTATTGGTGAGAGATTCGCCAAGATCAACCGTTTCTGGTCCGACCTCTTTGAAACCTCGTTTGCTAAATACTACGACACGATCCATCGTTACGAGACCAACCGACTGCGCAACATCGCCCGCTTCTTCGGCCATATGATCAGTACTGATGCGATTGGGTGGCATGTGTTGTCTATCATTCACATGAATGAAGAGGAAACGACGTCCAGCAGCCGTATCTTTGTCAAGATCTTGTTTCAGGATTTGGCAGAGCATATGGGGTTGCCTAAGCTGCAAGAGCGTATGAGAGACGAGATTCTGCGTCCCAGCTTTGAGGGTCTCTTCCCAATGGACAATCCACGCAACACTCGATTCTCGATCAACTACTTTACCAGTATCGGTATGGGTATTTTGACGGAAGACATGCGCGAGCACTTGAAGAACCTCCCCAAGCCCACAGTGCCCGCTCTGCCTCAACGCGACGGAGGCGACGAATCAGACGCAGACTCTGTCTCATCGCATCCCACCAGCTGCTCGACTTGCACTCCTCGCTCTCGCTCGCGCTCCCGCTCTTACTCCTACTCCCGTTCCCCTTCGCCGGGCCGCGGACGCAGACGCTCTGTGAGTCGAGGCCGCTCCTACAGCCGGTCTGTGTCGGGCTCGTCCCGCAGAAGCTACAGCTACACGCCGTCGCGGTCTCGATCGCCAGTGTCCAAGAACCGCGAGCGTTCAGTTTCATATAGTCGATCCCGATCCCGATCTCTGGCCCCCCGGAAGCGCTCGTCCGTGTCGCGGACAACCCCTCCCCGCCGGGCACGCGATCGCTCCTACGATTCCCGCTCTCCTAGCCGAAGCGTGAGCCCCTATCCGACCCGACGACCACGCTCTTTCTCCCGCTCGGTCACGCCACCTCGTAAACAGGGCGGTGCCGCTCCGCCTCGTCGAGACCGCAACTACACCAGATCACCCTCGCGGTCCGTAACCCCGCCACCTACCCGCCACGGAGGCCGCCGGTACTCCGACTCGCGATCGCCTTCTCCTCCCCGCAGGCGGGTTGCCAGGAGCGTATCGCGGTCTCGCTCACGAACCCGGTCTGTGTCGCCTGTTCGTCGTGGTTGCGATGCTAGCGGGTCCCGATCGCCAGCACCACCGCGGACAGAAGGACGCAAACGGTATTCGGACTCGAGATCACCATCTCCCGTGCGCCCCCGCGCATCGCCTTCACGGACCCCGCCGCGCCGAGGCCGTGACTAGTGTATCAAACAGTGAAAGCGGGTAGAGAGGGAAGTGAATGCAATCTATTGTCATGCTTGTGGGTTAGCTCGGGGCCGCATGGGAAAGGACATACCGTAATTCGGGGTTTCTTTGAAATGTAATCTAGTTTGGAAGCGCTTGAAAAGACAAATTTCCTGAATTTGCTATTCGATCTATGGTCAAGAACCCACTAATAAATGCTGTAGCTACCTGTATGTGCAAATCAAACGAAGAGCGCCAGTTTGAAGTAGAGCTATCAATCCACTCTCTTTTCCCACCAAGTTATATGTACCTATATTTCTATGATATACATAATTCTTTGTACCAACACCAAGGGGGTATTTCAAACAAAGCTCTATCAGTCGCATCACAGTCTAACCCACACACCAGCCGAACCCAGGAAGCACACTCTCACCCCGCAATCGTAAGACTATCTATTCCAAGATGGAAAGGTAGATCACATCTCCCCGGCCTCAAACCGGCACCGCTCACACAGACAGAACCCGCCCAACGCGCCGCAGGCCCACTCCCTGCGATCCTTGACCCCGAGTCCGATATCACAGTAATGGTTCAAGATCTCCTCGTCCTTCTTGATTCCTGCGGCCACGCGCCTAGACTCGGGCGTCCGATCCAACGAATCCCCGGAGGGGTTACTCCAGACAGCTCTCTCGTCCTCGGCCCGTGCCACGAAGGTGATCTCGCCGCCCCACTCCCAGCGCACATTCGGGTCGCACGAGTGGTTTGCCAAACACCACAGCGGGTGGACTGCGCACAGCTCGGGCCCGCCATCCCAGGAGGAGAGGCGGCCGGAGGCGGTGCCCCGGAACTTGGCGTACAGGGTGTTCAACACCCAGGTGTCGTAATGGCGGAGGTTGGCGTAAGGGTCGATCTCCATCTCCTCCAGGAGGCGCATAGGTTGGAGGATGTTGAGCTGGAAGGAGAAGGGGAGGGTGCCGCCTCCGCCTCCCATCTTGCCGGCATCGGCGTCAGCATTATGATCCGACGGCGCCGGTGTAGGGGGTTGGTAGTCTACGAAATCCCCCCAGATGTACTTGATCTCATCCAGCTCCAAGGGATGTACCTCCTGCGTGGCGGCCATGGCCAGCGCCCGTCCCAGGAGCAGCAGGTACAGATAGTCCGCCTTGTCTTTGGGGTCGGGAATGTCTTTGCCGATGGATTCGAGGTTCTCCATCAGCCCGCACACGGCGCCGTGGTACACGCGCTGCGCTAAGTCGTGGCACGCCTGCGAGCAGAAGATCGTGTCGTCGCAGCCGTTGGCGCACGCGACGGGCGGGTCGTTGGCCGACAGCTCGGGGAGCGGGGCGTTGCAGGCGTCGCACAGGTCGTCGTGGAGGCGGTTGGTAGCCGTCAGAAGCGAGGTTTCGCGAAGGATGGTCTCGCCAGGGAGGATATCTTCCTTGGCAAAAAGGCCGAGTTGGATGCTTACTTGCCCTTCCCCTTCTCCTTGTTCATCTTCTTCTTTTTCTTGTTGTTGTTGTTCGGCGGAGGATGTGTTGGTGGTAATGGGTTTAGTGGCTGTAGTCGAGTGGAGAGCCGGCAAGGCCACAGCCCGGACCTCGCACTTAGGCGCCACTGTCCGTAATTTCTCGTTCAGAAGGTCCAAAGTATCAGGGGCTTTGCGGTCTGGTTCGTGCGTATTCCAGGGGTAGAGTATGCGGCGCGCATATCCCTGCGCTGGCAGGGCGCTGGGGTCGTCGATTACGATAGCTGTGGTCGGCGAAGAGAGGTTGCGTCGCCGGGCGAACTCCCGCTGCAGGATGGATAGTTGTGCTTTTAAAGTGGAGTAAGCTTCGCGATCGGAGGAAGTGGTGTTACCGTCGCTACTAAGGTTCAATGCCTGGGTACAAAATTCATATGCGTCACGGAAGCAACCACAGCTGACGAGCGTGCGAACTAATAAGGCGTAAACGGGATGAATGAGGGTATCGTATTCGGACTGCGTTAGTGGAGAGAACTGGTCCTCGTCGTCACTGCTGTCATCGCTAGCTTCATCGTGAACCTCGGGCTCAGTACCCTCAACAGATCCTTGTAACCGGCGTCGAGCGTGGAACTCGCAGCCATCCGGGTCGATGACCGAGTCGAGGAGAGATAGTGCCCGGTACGCATCGGCCGACGCTAGGTCGGGGAACCCCAATTTCTCATGCGCGAGGCCTCGCTCGTAGTAAAGGTGCGGATTGTGAGGATCTTCGTACAGCCGCCGCGTAACTTCCGCTCGTTCCTGCAGAGCTTGCATCATCTTCAACTGTCGCGGTATTTTTGAAGCGGTCGTTCTATCGAGGCGAAGGGGGAAAATTTTAGATCGGGGGACGGAAAATGCGGGGAAGCGATACAAATCCGATCACGTGGAGATAGGCTCATGATCTCGTCTACATATCAGAACAAACTTATGTACTGTACATACTACGACTTTTACTTCGAATTCAATCAGTGTTTTGAAGAATCTGGCATGAATTTTCAGTGTTCAAAATGCTTTTCTCACCCGAAAAGTGTTGAATATCGTAAGAATAGTCGTAGCCAAGGAATAGGCTGTAATAGGCTGGATAACCACAATGAGCTAGCTATAAACCAAGGAAAATAACGATTTGGGAATCGAAGTTGGGAAGGAAGGACAAGGATCAGTCAAGCGGGAAGAGTTCATCGAGATGGTAACCGATTCGGTCACCATGTGCGACATGGTATATATTGGCTTTATTCAATTCCACCAATTCACATGACCTGCAGGAATATAAGCATCAGCCATTGTCCGATCCGACCCACTCAGTCTTAACTTACATGACAGCTATTTTCGTCCAAGACCAGGGTGGCATGCTCCCCACTTCCACCAGCCTCTACATTGTAATGCTGATCCCGTAAGGTGGTAGCAAGACGCGCCAGCATATGCCTCTGCATGAACATTAGCATGGTAAATACCAACACGAGGGGCTGCACGTACGGTGATCGACGCCTCACTCATCCCGCCTTGTCGATCAACATCGTTCTGATTCATGATTCGATAACTGTCATGCAAGCGTTTCCGACTGCTCAGACCCCCAATCCCTCTCACATGAGGTCCAAGCGTATTGGCTGGGTTATCAGGGTCCAAGATATTAATTCCACGGCGAGCATCATCTTGAGCACGGCGGTCCGGCGAAAAAATCTTGATCGTATTGTCAATCCCAGAAGCGGCTATAGTGGGTTCATAAGGATGTCCTGCAAAAAGACTGTCAGTTCCTGCGCTTGAGAAGTGCGAGTTTTGTTCAAGCTTACCCTGGACAACATTGACGACTTCACTGTCACCCTCGAGAATATTAACTAGCTGGCATGTTTTCCGATCCCAGATGAAGATATGACCAGAGTCACTTCCACTCACGACATATTCATCATCCAGTCCGTAAAAATTGACATCTTTGACTGTCTTGACGTTGCAGTGACCGCGGTAAACGCGAGTATGCGGGGAACAAGATACATCCAGATGCACATACTCTCTTTGTCTAGGGTGAAGCCCATATTCCCTGAACATACGATCCTCAGCCTCAGAGTCGTCGCTGTCGCTCGCCAGACTCTCAAGGTCCAGTTCATACTCGTCGTTGTTCCCCTCATCGTCGTCCTCGTCGTCCCCGTTTTCATCATCATCATCGTCCCGTTCGTCGCCAAACCCATCCTCTTCATCCTCCCCCGACTCGTTCTCGGTTCCACTATCCATGTCCATCCACCCGGGAAAATACGGTACACCAATCAACGAAGTCTCCGACTCCGTTGCTTCGCTGGTACCGTCATCGAATGCTTCTCGGGTGCGTTGCGACCCTCGTAGTACTTTCAAACGTACGTCGCGAATAGGTTCCTCTTCTATATTGGTCTCCAAGTCGTTTTGTGATCTCTCAGGATCGATATCCGATTCAGAGCCAGGCGTGATCGTGGTACGGAAGCCACCGAAGGCTCTATTAACAAAAGCATAGTTGACACCGGTCCCGCTTTCCATTAGTATACCGCGAGCCACTCTCAACATCCAGAATTGCGTAAGCTGAAATAAGTCGTGGCTATGCAAATGTGGCCCTGTAGAACTCCCATTGTGGGCGGCCCCATTGTGTATAGCACCATCGGATGATCCGCTGTCAGCCGAAGATCTGGCGGGGATCCTGATCATAGCTGCAAACGCAGCAACAGCTTCCCGTTGAGTCGAAAATAGAATGCGGGCCTCGTCGTGCTCGAACCTAGATGCATCAACATTCACCACTGGAGCCTCTCCTGCCAGGCGCTGCAGATAAGGAATAAGGACTGATTCAATCGCACGATCGTCTGCGGTCTCGGGGATGGGAAAACGATTGACTGGGTCGCGACGAACAGGACCACGCTTGAAGCCTGACAGCATGGCTTCTCGGCCCCCTTCAATGTATAGTATTATAGCTTTGATAAAGTCATAACCGAACTGTTCCTTGCGATCAAGCGCATGTTCGACTTTCAGTGGCGTTATCTGCTGAAACTGCTCCATTTCTCTGTCTACGTCCCCAGGTGTGTCTTGAATCTCGCCACCCAGAGCTCGAGCTATCGTACCTGCAGCTTGGACAAAGCTCCAAGCGGACTCACGATTGCGGCGCAGGGTTTGCTGAAAACGAACCATATCCGGAGATGGATTAAGTGGATAGCCCCACGTGCGTATGACTTCACTCATCTGCGGGAGACAAATGGCCGCATGGGTCAATGCCTGGGAAAAGGACTCGCCAAACGGCGCCAAATCTGCTGCATTAGCCGATTCGAGCTCTTCACGCGCCGGCATGTCAAGCGAGAATAGAGCCTTGCGCAGCTTGACCAGCTCTTTGGCAATACGCATGCTCAGCCTCTGAGCGTCACTGAGCACTGTCATTCTCGATTGTTCAAGCAGATCTCCCGGAACATCAGCGCGACGCTGCGTCAATGATGGAAGAGGAATATCTTCCGACTCCCCGTTACCGTAGCGCACGCGAAAGGCCAGCTCTCCTTCATCCTGGCAGTCTCTGGGACGACGTCGCGAAGAAGGCTGGATACCACTCGATTCGGATGACATGGACGTGCCGGGATGTCGCTTTCGCTTGCGGTCTTTGCTGCCGCGACGTTTTCTTGGTGCCGGTGTTTCTCGCACAGATGTTTGTCGCGAAATAACTTCTCTTGCGTCCGGGCTGCGAATGAGGTCAAAGCTATAGATGTGGTCACCTGACCAGCTGACCACCATCTCATTCGGGTTTGCATCGCTGATCTTGCAGGCTGTGATGTGGCCATCGTCCCGGGTCTTCATTCGATCCTGTCCATTAGGCGCAAATCGGCGGACGCATCTTGTCGCATCGTCCAATATGTCCCCTCCTTGGCTACTACTCCCAAAGGAAGCATTTGAGCCTCCTCTCTCTGCGATAAGATCACGACCCAACATGCGCCGATCGTGGAGGAAACAGTGAAGATGAGCGCCACCCAGTGCGATATAGTGGGGTTGACTTGGTGAGCATGAAATGGTGTTGAGGTCCAGGCGGTACTTTTTGTACGAGATCAGCGGAGGGGGCACATTGGAGTCATCGTGGGCCTGACCCGATCGAAACGCCATGTAGCCCTGACCTCCCAATGGCTTGGGGTAGGCCGAGGAGGGTTGTCGCAAATCCCACTGGCGGACCTCTCCGTCCTCCGAGCAGGTCAGGAAGAGATGCGGAGACGACTCCGTGACGATGCGCTTGACGCGGTCTGCATGGCTACGATACACTTTCGCATTAGTGGTTCGCGGGCTCAGATAATGGGACGTATTGAAGAAGTTGTGAAAACGCCGACCTCTCGCCGAGGACAGAGCATTCGAATTTCCATCCAGGTGCCCATTGCTACTAGAATACTCGATGTCAAAGACACGGACCTGGGAGTCACCGGCACACGAGACCAGGGTTCGATCATTGGAATGTGGCATAAACTTGACGGAGAAGATATTGGCGGTGTGACCAGTGTCGATGGTGGTATTCAACGTAAAGGGAGCAGCTGAGGAGTCGGGTTGATAGGCGTAGATGTTTAGATGCTGATCATCCGAACCCGAAGCCAGCAGGCGGCCAGACCGCGACCAACTGTTCTGTGTTAGAGACCGGGAACGTCATGGTGCATTAGACTAGGAGTACGATGGTAAGGGGAATACGGAGATTACCGGTCATAAACAGACAGTCATACATACCTCAAGGCATTGACACAGCCAGAATGACCCCCGAGTTCGTTCACAATGTCGAGCTCCTTTACCCATTCTGAAGCGCCATAAAGGCCCTGAATACTGGCAAGCCGGGACAATTCCCCGGATTCTCGACGCCAGATACGATCGTAGAGGGACTCCTTCATTGTGGAGGAGGTAGCAGCCGGGAGGGGTGGGTTTGGTGCGGTGGGCGGATGGCCTTACCAGACGATTACCAGGTGTCAGACGGTATGATTACCGAGCCAGAGTGGATCATTGCGCGCAGCGGGAATGTGAAAGAAGGGGGGAGGGTGTGTGGGCGAGTGGAGGGGCTGGTGGAAGAGGCGTGAAAGGAGTTTGAACCACTGCAGCTTCAATGACGTCAGATGGGGGTTCGTTCGCACAGAAAAAACGGCGATGCAAAGCTCTCAGTCGCTAATCCCGGCGTGAGGCGAGATCAGACATAAGAAGTAAAAGTTGAACACAGCCCGCGGAGATCCCTCTGGTGTCCGGTGATAGATAGATAATTGTCGACCAGTCTGCAAGCCCTCCACACCTGGCAAGACAGATTGCTGCAGTTGAGAGTGTTCCCGAGGGTCACCGTCCAGGCAACGTCAAGTCGAGTTGAGTCGAGTGAAGGGGCGAAAGAAGTAAGAGTAGGAAAGAGAAGAGACAACCAGAGTGTGCAAGACGGACGGATGGGGTCCAGATGGTTTGGGTATATGAGAGAGACTGTGAGAGGGAGGACCTGACCAGATTTCGGACGGTGCACCCGATCTCTTCCAACACGGAAAAAAAAAAATACCTAAGGTGATTTCAAGCTAAAAAGGGAAACGAGTGGAGGAGGAGTGAAATGTAGGTATATGGTGTGGTGGGTGCGGTTGATACTAGTCGTTAGTGTCAGGTGGTAAGTTGAAGGAGGAGGAAGGGGAACAAGGTAGAAGAGGATAGAGCGATGACGAAGAAGTCGAACATGACGGGATACAGTAGCCAAGCCGACTGAGACAGCAGCAAGAGGTACTAAAAGGGGAAGAATTAGAAAGTCGATAAAGGGAAAAAAGGCAAAGGACATGCACAAAAGAAGGAACCAAAGATCCATTGGGTCCAGAACCACAGGTGGCAGACAGTAACCGTAGTATGAGTAGGTACTTACATACTAGTACTCCGTAGTAGCAGTAGTAATGTTAGCACATGAGACATAACTACCGGATACACAACATACTTGCGTACAGGCAGAGGCAATCAATGGGTACTAATCTATTATTGCAGTGTCATATTAATGACGGCTTGTTATTCAGCTTGGCTGGTTCGCCCCCCTTCATTTTCTTGTCATTGGGTGACTGAGAAGAGGAAATTCACTGAATAAGGAATTAAGTGAGTGACCACTATTCCGTACAATAACTTACAGCCTCTTCACTAGACTAGGCCTGGGGAGTCGGGACTCGGTCTACAGCCTCTTTCTCACTAACAACCATCGTCAGTCAAATGCTTACCATACCTAAAGGAGGAAGGTCACCGATCTGAGCAGACCCGCGATCCCCCTTCCCCTCTCCCATCTACTGTTCATGACTTGACCACCAGGAGAAGAGAATCTGCATATGGCGGGAATCTTTCAAACAAATGGTTTGCTGGGCGGTGCATGAGGGTAGGAGACAGAGGGAATGCGAGATGGGCAGCAAAGTCAGTAAGCGAGCAAGCAAGCAAAGCAAACAAGCAGTGACACGAGATCTCACGGGCAGAGAGATGTAAAAACATTTCTAAGCCCAGTGCGGACCCCATTGAAGAGGGTCACTGCCGATTCTTCTCTGAGCTATGGGAAATCATTTTAGTTACCTACTGCTGCATTGAAGTGACTATTTGCGACTGCGAGTAGGGTGGTTACACGGCCAAGGGGAGAGTGGATATCGCCCTAATGCGAGGAAAGACAGTTGACTGCTCTCGCTCGACTTAAGCTTGACACTAGCTCTGCTATGCCAGCCAAATCACGAAGTAAATAGGAAGGGGCCAAAAAAAAAAATAAAAAAAAAAAAAAGGAAAAGAAAGAAAAGAAAATTTTAAAAAAAAGGACTGAACTACCCCTACCAAAAGTTTTCGACTGGAATGACGAAAAAATAACTACCCACGTTGCTTAGTCACTGTTACACTCCCCCAGAAAAAGTTGGGTCAGTTAGTCGGTTGGCAAAGCCGAAAGCCAACAAGCAAAATCCACTCTATATAAACCTCATATCTAACCCATCATCCCCTCTCGGCTCACCCAATCGTGACTGGCTACTTTCCCCATTGCAATCCTCCCGCTTGGACGCGGTGAGGTTCCTCTTTTCCAGGCCAGCAGCTGTGTTGAAGTCGGATTGTTCGTTCATCTTCGCTCATTTTCCAAGCCAATGACCAAGCTCGAATAGCAGTGAGCAAAGCAATCATCCACTGGAGCACAGACTCCGTGATCAACTAGAGTAGCGCACGCAGCGTTCATAACTGTACAGTATCTTCTGTCCTATCTCATGCTTGTTCATGGGTCCAGTGTCCACCTGCTCTCATTTGACATTTCAGGGGAATGGATTTCTCTTGCTGAGAATAAGAGGGCAAAAAAAAAAGTTCTAGATTGTCTTAAAGCCTAGTGAAAGAGACGACGGGTAGTATCGCGCGGCCTCCCAGGTCAATAGCCTTCCCGGTCAGGGGAGAAAAAAACCGGATCCATTGCTATTCCCCTCTTCCCACTTCCCAGTTTTTGCAACCCGTCTCAGTAAATTCTCTGGGACAAGGTGGAGACGATTGTCGGCTTGACAGCTCAACAAGTGGTTCATAGTGGATATCGTTCGCTCAGCTGCACTTGACCTCTGCTTTTTGGCTCAGGTGCAAGGAACACGAATGAAGCAGTGCAGTCTTGCCGAATTGTTTCCTCCTTTTTCTGACAGGCCTTTCCGGTCCGCCAAAGGGGATCCGGCTCAAGAAAGCCAAGGTCTATCTGTACGCTACTGTCGGAATCCCAGCGGTGAAACATGACCGCAGGGTGGTACAGGCCAACCACCAGGGCACACAAGAATCGCCCAGTGGCTCGCCAGCGCACGAAACACTCATCATCATCGGTGGATGAATAACTGATATCGAGCCGGAAATGTGTTGATTGGGGCACGACCTCCATGTTTTGCGTCTTTGAGGCCAAAACTCGGTAAGCAGGGCAGAGGTAGATCAGAGGAAGAGAGATGACTACAGGAAAAAAAGTTTGAGAAGGACTAGTGACTAGGTCCCGGGTTAGCCTTGGCCAAAATCAAGGTTCCAAGTGTAGCAATGCCTACCTTCTAGAATCGCAATAGGCCCTTTTGACAGCCGGGTCGGTTTATGCAGAAAGTCCTGGAAGGGGGTTGCCCGATCGCTTGCGACGCAAGGCAGCCATTGAACAGGGCTACCTAGTGTAAAAAATGAGCCAACCCCTTCCAATAAGCGGCTGGGAGCATGTCAGAACCGGTTTTCGTCCCTTGATGACCCCATGATGCATCGCTGGTTAACCCCCCCACACCCCATTCTGTTCCGCCAGATGTACGGAGTATACATGACCTAGCAACGCTTACGGCAAATCACTCCTTCTCGAAATCCGGTACAATATTTCCAGATTGCTTGCTTGAGGACAGAGTTGATTATTGCGCTCTTGCTCAGTCAGCCATAGTTGCAAGAGATTTGCCATCAGAAAGGGAAAACCGTCCATGGATGATTCATCATGATTGCATGGAAGCCTGTTTCCAGAGTCCCAGTCGTTGTTTTGGCGGTGGCGTGTCGCTCAGCTGCCGAGCCAGTTGACCAACATATGCCCGTTCCGCTCTTACGACTTCGCCTTCAATCTTACGAATCGCTTGTAGCTCCTCAGTCATCAGGTTCACCATCTCTTCGAGGTTTCTGGTCATGCGGAACAGCGCAGAGCTGTCCAGTTGCTCGAGCTCTCCATAGCCCAGGATATCTAGGCTTTGCAGTTGCCGCGAGCAATAATCCAGTCGCGTAGATAAAGCCGACACTTCTTCTTTCCAAGCACGGTCCGAGGACTCAATGAAAACGTCCTGGGGCATCCCTAACCCCTGATGTAACCGATGGTGCTGAATCTCTTGCACCTGCTGAAACCACTCTTCAAACTCCCGCACGACGACCGTGTACCGCCCTTCCAGACTATCCGCCATCGAGTACATATCTTCTGCCACTTGTGAAAGGACCTTAACCTGCGCTGCAAAGCCCCTGGGGCCATTGTGCTCATTGGAATTTCGAAACCAGCAATGCAGTGCCTGTCCATTGAGACTGCTCTGATAACCTTGATCAACAGCGAGGGCAACACGGTAATCACTGGCCACGGAATTGTAGTCGATCCGGAGTTGAACTGCGGCATCGGCTGTCCAAGAACTCTTCTGTTGGAGCGTTGAGGAGTGTATGAGGCTTAGATGTAAGAGCTCTATTTGCAGAGTCGAAAGCTCGGGCCAGGACGATGTTCTTGTATCCCCATTCTCGGAGGCGCAGGCAGTCGCGTGCTTTGAGGCTAGATTGACCGACTTTTTCGACTGCAAAGCTTGCGGTTGGGATGCAATCTGGGCCTTCGGACGAATCGGAGTCGTCCTGACCGGGGATTGAGGCTCCAGTTTTCCCATAAACCGACTAACATTAGGCGTAACTCCCTGGCTGCGATGGCGCGCGTGGCCCCGACTGGCGGGCGGCGCGCTCAAGCTCGTCTTGACTGGCTGTCGTAGCGAAGCGGATCGACTGGGTCGTAGCGAAGGTAGAGGCAAATCTGATTTCTTGGGAGACAAGGGCCGTGCATCCTGCCTAGGGTCTGATTCTTGCTTGGTTGGTGACGATGGGCCAATTGCAAAAGTGGCCTGTTTGGGAGTCGTTAGCCTAGCGGCTGGCTTCACAGGTCCAGTAGGTTTGAGCGGACTAGGACGAATGAGGCTCTGGCGACGACTTGCCCCGGTCGCTTCACGTGTAGAGGGCTCGTCTTGCTGTTGGGGTCCCCATTCCGTGGTCTTGATCAGGCGCTGAGACGGGCGGGTCTCCACTGACTGTTGGATACGAGAGGATAGGGCAGAGCGACCATCGTCACGGACCGGAAGAAGGCTCTTGTTTCTTGTTGAGACGTTCTCATTTCCGGGGTAGGGGTGAGAGGATTTGCCGCTGACCGCCGTCGAAGTCGTCGAAGGGATAGACTTGGTTGTAGTGGAGCGCCCGGTGGTCAATGGCTGAATAGCTTTGTGTCAGCATCTTGGGGAATAGTAGGGCGGAAGAGACAAAAGGGAGGAGGGCAATGGCACTGATTCTTCGAGGTTACTCCGGCCACTTAAAGGAAATGCAATTAAGGGGGATGCCATGCGTGGCTGGTTGATGCAACTAACCTTACTGGTACGGGGCTCACGTAGGGAAATGGAGCGCGTTGGAATTGGCATTTCGATGGGGTTTCAGGACATTTGCGGGCGCTGAATTGATTGAAAGACAGAATGTAGTCAGGATTGGGTTTCGTTGGCAGGACATAGCCCCTTCTCATTACCAATGTAAATAGTTAGTGCTTGCGCAAAGTCGCTGATGGGGTGGAGGTCTGAGTTTATCAGGAGGCGGCAATTCGGGACGGGGGCAGCTGCGGTGAAGATTCCGCATAAACAGTGGAAGATTGGCTTGGCTCGGTAAGTAGACAGCGAAGTACGTATAGTTAGTGCTTGGCTACGCAACCACTACAAAAAATTCGTCGTACCTGTACCTATAATTGCTATCTTCTTATAAACTTGGACGTCCAGTCCCTTCAGAAGATGCCTATACGGGGTTCAGAGCTCGGCTGTTGAGCACTGGTGCTCTTCCACGTGATTATGAAATTAGTCCATTCATTGGGAAGCGGTCTGCGATATCCACAGGATAACAAACAAACTTTTCCGTAAGTCTAAAGGGGAAATCCGCAGAAATCAGAGAATCAGAAAGGCGGGACAACTCATCCAGTCTCAGCGACAACGCTCACTCAATTCCAGTCCCAAGTATTTCATTCATCCATGCCCAACAAAAAGCGCAGGAGTATCTCAGACACCGGTCATAAGCGCATCCATGACATAAGCTTGCTGTAGCCGCGATGTTTTCACAATCTTGCTCATTACCTGCACCTACATCTCTGGTTCGATGGAGGTGGTCAGACAGATATGCGGTCATCGCCTACAAACTGCCACGTCTGGGGAAGGCAACACCTTCAAGGGCCGCATGGTCAGTGAACCAGCTGACTTTCTCACCACCACCCTGGTTGACCAAGGAAGACGGCAGGTCTCTTCCTTCTTCAGCATCAAAGATCTGCTTCATGATATCCTTCTTTCCGCCTCCAGTGGCGACGAATGCGATGTTTAGAGCGTGCGTAACCACGGGCAAAGTCAGGGTGATGCGCTTCGGAGGAGGCTTGGGAGAATCGCTGATAGCTGCGGTCCAAGCATCCTTTTCTCGGAGGAGCTCGTGTCCAGGGAAAAGACTGCATGTGTGACCATCAGGACCGCATCCCAAGAGGATAAGATCGAACACGGGCAGCTTCACGCTGTCTTTGGCGGCAAATGAGCGCATGAGCTCTTCCTGGTACAAGTCGGCCAGCTCCTGGGGGTCTTCGTCATTGACATGAGCTGGGTCGATCGTATGCACGGTTGGAGCGCCAAGCTCCGCTGGGATCTTATCGAGCAATTCATCCTTCAACAAACGGTAGTTGCTATCCTCGTGATCAAGGGGTACGGCGCGTTCATCGGCGAAGAAGATCTGCCACTTGGAGAACTGAGCAGTATCCTCCTCGGAACCATCTCCAGGCGCGAGGAGAGATTGTGCCAACACCTTCGGCAAGGAACCACCAGAGACGGCGACCCGGAAGGTGCTGTGACGACTTAAAGCCGAGTTCTGGATGCGGAGGACGTAAGGCCGCAGTTGCTGGGCCAAAGCATCGGTGTTTGCGAAGCTGTAGAGGTTGGGCGCCGAACCAGCCATTGTGAAAGACAGCTTGTAGTTTGTATGGAGACTGGTGGTGTAGGAAGAGGGTGAAGAGGAGAAACAGTAAAAGTATGATTAGTGAGAGATCCTGAGGTGGTGGTAGTTTTCGGTCAACAGGTTCAGGGCGGGGTGGCGGGGCAAAGGGAAGGATGGATTTGGGTTAGTAGTACTAGTACAGTAGCCAGTTCGTTACTGTTGAATTGCTCCGTTCCTGCCGAAAAAGCAAGAATCACACACGGGCGGGTAAAGAGGAAGCCACGTAGTAGCAAAGAGCTGGAGGAACAGATGAAAGGTTGATAACTCAGTGCAGAATTATTCTATTCATTCCAGTCACTCACCCCACCGATTCATGATGCTTACCGCATGGTGATGGTGATGGTGATGGTGATGAGAAGGAAGCATTCAACTATATGACGTCGTCGTTGCCATATCCAACGGTTTCGTAGAGATTGGATGGAAACATTCCATCATCCCTGGTAGTTTCCCTTTCCCCAACCAACCGTACTGCGTAAAGTAAGGCCTGCTGATAAGGACAGAAGTCCGGAACGAACGGCCTCATCTTATTTCTTTTCTACTTGCCGTGTCGAACAACGTTGGGCAGGAACTGTCAGTAGTTTTTATTACTCTTTTGTCCGCCTTCTCCACCTTCCCTCTCCCTCTCTCTTATTGTGTTGGAGCAGGGAAATAGACCTTGATTGATTGAGGGAAACCCGCCGGGATCCGCGTCGATCGATGAACACACTTCAAATTGACAAGCATGTGAAATGATGTCAGCGTAACGCTCCGCCTGCCTGTACACTGCAGCGTTCCCCCTCTCCCCCGCTCGGTTCTGACAGGCTTAGGATACTGATGGCCATCTGCTAGTTACTCGAGTAGCTTTAATAGCGATTTCCGCCACGATCGGATTAGCGGCCTCTCTAGCATCTCTGTTGAGTGCCAATAAGAATAAGCAAGATTTGCTTGAATCACCCGTTGTGGTGATTTAGTGAAGACCGAGCGCGGCATTACAACATCATGCAGATGCCTGAGATTAAGTCTTGGTCAATGGTCTTCGCACCTGATGACTGATTCTAGTCTAGCGATCTGGGTTGTGCGGGTTAGGTTGAGGTCCCTGCGCCAGCAGAGCGCCGCTGAAGATAGACTGAAGATGGGGATTTGTTAATGCCAGTGTCACCCTCAGCCATCGCTTTCAACGCGTGCAACCACTCTGCAGATGGCGCATATCTCGCACAAGTGCCATGGCAGACGTTCCCATTTCTGGCAGTGTGTGTAGCTGTCTTTCGACTCTTTAGGCTGTCCTTTTAGCCATGTAAGAAAGAAAGGCGAAGGTCTCAGCGCACAGGCAACTGTAATGCGTGAGCTAGGGCGTATGTTGCAGCTCAGAAGGTCTCAGTGCCATATTGAATCACAAGTTAATTTAGCCTCTCCATGGGTAGGACATACTGCGACATACCGGTATTAATGCAATGGTCGGAACAAAAAACCTGGTAGGAAGCAATGTCGGGGATAAGAGTAGCAAGTAGTTATCCCTTACGTGAAAAGCTGTATTCGTCGTGAGGAAACTGAAATTCCCCAATTGCCTGGAACGGCCAAGATTCCCGTTACCGCAATCTAGGAGTGCCGGAGTGTTGGTGTTTGAGGCTTCAAAGGCGAGGTGTTTGACACTAAACTGGAATCATAGGATTGGCAGCGGGTTCGGAGACTAGGAAAATGCCTCACTTTAGTCGGTTTAGGGAAGAGAAGGGCTGCAACATAACTAGTACTCCGTACTGTAGGTCCAATATCTCGTCTTCTTCCTAATATCGCACGCGCGGCAGCAACTTATCCTCAATTGAGCTGCATGCAAAATGTCTCTAAAGAGTCTACATGTCCGTGATTTTTCGCTTCGCTTCCCTCCCTTCTCCACTCTCACAAATAAGAGTCTCCCAACTGATTTACTAGCGAGTACGTAGTGAAAAATGGCTTGCCAACCACAGCCAGAACGCTTCGCTCTCTTTTCTTCTACACGGGTTCACAATCCACTCCCGGTAAAAATTGGAGTGTACCAAGGGCAGTGGATGAGGGTTAGAATTAGTGGCCCCGGGGTGCAGCGGCGATGAGACCGATGGTGCAGAGAATAACGGAATTGAGTTCCGTGGGAAATCGATGACGGTGTGTTCTGTCTAGAGGAGGGATAAAAAGCTGGATGAGGATGCAGTGCAGTGGCTTGACTGCTGACTTGGTTCCTGCCTAAAGACAGGACCTTAGATTCATCATTCTACATTTACAAGGCGCTAACAGAATGGAGAAGTAGATGTCAGGCAGTCAAATGAAGGAGATTATGGGTTGATAGCAGCAAAAGAATGGAACCCGACGAATTGGGCGACGGGAGCAAGATCAACCGTCTCCCTCATGTTCGAGTCTGACAGAAACCGCTGAAACACTCGAAGTGGAGTCCATCCCAACAGGCCGCCTCACGACTCAAGAGGCTTGGAGCGGCATGCAATACCGCCGTCGCTCTCACGCACGAGCCCAAGTGCTGTAGTGGGCGAAGAGAATCTCACAGCAGCATTACTTACTGCCGGCAACACGACCTAAATTCATAGGCATGTGGAAGTCGAGGGCAAGTGCCGGAGTATTCCAATTCATGAGCTTGACACTTTTTTGCCAATAGGAATGGCTACCATTTGATTAGTACAATTCCGATAATCTTGAAGGGTGGTTCTACTGTGTAAGTTATCAGTCGTCGTAGTCATCGATGCGGGATTTACCGCCTGGATGCACTACCAGGTAACAAGATTGGCTGGGCGGGCGAGCCTGAGTTTTGATGACTATCTTAGGTTCCATTGCTCGATGACAGGCAGGCAGAGCAGCCATTGGAACTGAATTATTACTCAGTATTCAAGGGGGGGGAGAAACACAGTTCCCTCAAGACTCCAAGAGATGAGAGGCAAGCGGGGCCACCTACTCCGTCCGGCTAATGGTTTCTGGTCCATAATTTCAATAGTACGCCGCCCCTCGACAGCCAAAAAAAAAACAGCAGGTGGAATGGATGGAAGGAATGGAACGGAACGGGTGGAGTCTCCCAGCAGACGGGAGCCGATACAGATTGATTGTCAGATATACTACCCTCATAGGTCGAACCACTGACAGTACCAGGCCACGAGTGCTCAGTCCCTGAACGGTCAGAGAAAGGATGACAGATCCCGAGTCTGAACCATACCATTCTAGTGATCGGCCCCATCTTGCACCCTTTCAGCGCTCGTCATGACGACATGACCCTATGTGTCATTGCAGCAGGACAAACCGGATGCAGGCATTAGTCTTATAATCCTCCATAGAGAGGGGAGGAAGGAGGGCAGAAGGGGCTGTGAACGCATCTAATCAAGCCTCGATTAACTGCAAGAGTGTTATTGTGGCTTTCTGCAGTTGAGATCAGGATGGGAGGCACTACGTAAGTAGTCGTAATTTATGACTGGGGGAAGAGGGGAGGGAGGGGGGGAGGAGCAAGATGATACCTACTGCAAAGGTCAACTCCATCATCTTCATGAACGCCTGAGATTAATAGGCTTGGATAGTATGAAGCCAACTGAGACTCAAATGTCAATATCAGTGCGATGCGCTTCAGAGCAACAGGGGTGGTCAAACAATCAGATCAAGTAGCTGAGAACGAGGTGAGGCGATGATGCCACAGGAGGAGAAGTACAGTTAGTATTTACTCCAAAGAACTGGAAATCTCTCGCATCATCGGTTCGTTCATATCCATGAACAACCAATCAGAAAACCAAGTCAAAACCACTCTATAAATTAGATTGACCGTTTAGACTCGGCAGGAAAACCAGCCAACCACTTGAAAGTCATGAGAGTCGGCTGCCGCTTCTCCGGCCCAAGCAATTGAAGCATTAATCATTAAACGCATCATTCCATCACCACCACCCCTACATTGATTGATGCATTGAAATAGGACTCGAGCAGCTGCCTTGCCCAAGAAAACAATCCTAATTGTTTCCTCCTCTGGTTGACTGACACAGTAGACATCACCAAGTCTGAAACCCGATACCCACATTCCGTGCAGCTGCTCGACCATCAGCTGCCTTACTCCTTATGCGGGTTCCGACTTGTTAGCCTCGTTATTGTTATTGTTATTGTCACTGTTGTTATTGTTGTTGTGGACCAGGCTGTGGTTATCATCTAATTTCAACAGCTTTGCACATCCTAATCCCTGGCTTATCATTCGATTTTAATTTTCCCGACCCCGAATTTCGAATTTCGGTTTTTACCATTTTACCAGAGGCAGTCACTATAAATTACTACCACGTACTATTTTGCTCCCGCTAAACCAGACCGGTGCAATTACGGAGCGAAAGAAGTGGAGATCGATCTGACCCTGAGGAGTGAGGACTCTCTTTCTTTCTTTCTTTGGCGCTAGGCTTTGTCATATAGAGATAGTTCCAGCAGTTACAGTCCAGCTGGAATTCAAGCCCCGAACCTCCTTTTTGATCTCTCCTCTCTTGATCGTCACCTCAATCACTCTTATTTTATACCTACCCGTTCCGCAACCTGAAACCATTGCGAGTCACACCTACTACTACAACTACCACCATCACCTGCTATCTATCGGAACCACCAGCAACTGCTTTGGCCTCATCTTTGTGGTCGGTTACTGCTGCCTAGAGATTCACGGAGAGAAAAGCATCGGAGTTCGCGATTTCCTCCTACCATCATCCACTCTTGCGCATCGTTTACATTTGATTTTCGCTATTCTATTTGACAGTCAGCCGGCACAGCCACTTAGTCGAACTCATCTATTATCCGCCCTTCCGCTTTATCTTTGCTCACTGTTCCAGAAACGACTGGTTGAGTTTCTCCCCTTAACTGTATCGGCACAGGGCCGTCACTCCCGGTCGGAGAAAATGAGTTCGTCCTCTGTTCGAGTCCAACACCCACCCACTGGAACTCCTAAAGGGGTTGTTACTTCTCCTACCAGCCCCAGCTCTATGAATTTCGACATTGTCCGCTGCTCGCGATGTCAGCGCTCTATGAGCCTCGAGAACGAATCCTCCCCCGGGGTGGTTCGTTTCGGCATGAACTCCTACTACTGCAGCCGATGTGCGTCCATGGTTGGCTTCATACGTTGAACAGTGGATTTGATAAACTCCCGCTCGTGATTTTCCCGCGGATGTACCGGACAATATCAACCTGAACAGACCTTTCGTCGCCTACTCTAACCGTCTGTACCCGACTCAGTACTGGGACACAAGGTCGACGTTATCATCGCTGAATTTCCAAATGATTGACTCAACTGTATCCGAACCCTCGCTCCAACGATACCATTCGGAACCGCCGCTGTGCGGCCTAGATCATCTATCACCGTTCATCGGCATGGACGTGCCTCGGTGGAACTCGATTGTTGAGAAACATATCCCTAGACCACTTTGGGTGGCCTGCGCCCGTTGCGACGAATTACACATGAATGGCATCAATGGCATGGAAGAGCTTGCTTGCTCACGCGCCTCATCCAACACTCGGCTCTACCAAATAAGGCTATTGACCATGAAAAATGACGAATTCTCGGTCCTTCTCTCTCAATTGCTACACCTCCACTACATGGAGGAAGAAATATGCACGATTATTCACTCGCGATTCTTGCGTAAGATCGAGGAAGTGCATTCTGGAGTCTTGTCTGAACATCGTTACTATTGAAACCCTCGGCCCTGGCATGTAGTATCAGAATCCCTATGTTCCAAGAATTCGTTGTGTTTGTTCCATTCCGCAGCTTCAAGGTTTAGGCCCGCGGGGCTTTTTGCGACCGAGTGCATTAGCTACTTTGACTTCCCTTTTTTTATCTTTCTTCCCTCGATTTTTCGCATGTGCCAATAGCCTACTCTGTACATATGCACTATCTCAAATGCCTACAAGTTCAATAAATTTTGTGGAATCAACATTGCTACAACCGATTACTGCCGTAGACCATGAGGTGCTGTTTTCAACCTTGTGCTGATAAGCGCCGATCTCCACTGAATCTGGTACGTAGTCGGTAATTTGGTATTGTCACGAATAGATCAGGAGAGGTACTCCGTACTCTCTGTTGATACCTGCAGTCGCATGCCAACGTTCCCTGTCTGTGATCCTTCAACCACCGCCCCCGCGATATGGGGTAGAGAAGTCAACAATCACCCCGGACAGGATGACAATTACGTATACCTGGCTGCATAGTCACTGAACACCCCCTTTGTCTCCATACTTGCAGCCTGCTCGTAGTCCGTGCAGATCTTCTAAAGGTGGGATGTGTGTGATACTCGCAGTTGTCGTCTGCTTTCTTTTTTCCATTCACTGTGGTAGTCTTCCCTCTCTCTCCCTTCCCCGCTCTGCCAAAACACTAAACCATACCCACCAGTCTACACCAGGTCCACCAAATCAACCCGCAACATGCCAGACACTCTTGCCTGCTTCCGCAGCAGCAGCAGCAGCAGCAGCATCCGCACATGCCCCGAGCCTGCTGGATTCCCCCCCCCAGGAATTGACTAGCGCTGTCTCTCCTCCTCTTCACTCACACACGAAATGATGTTCCCGCCTCCATCGTCATTCCATTAGTACGATTTAGCTACAGCATTTATCCCACTACTCTGTGTCCGCTTCTCAAGCTAATCCAGCTAAGGCAAGACTAGTCATCTGTATTCATCTAGTGGCCTATCACAATACCGCGACTTACTGGACTCGGTTTGGTTGGGCTTAATTTTAGTAGTGGCTTTTAGTCTGCCATTCTTCCTTCCACCTTCCCCGAGTAGGATAAGAGAGCTTTTTGGTTTTGTTTTGCAAGGTCCCCTTCTACCAAAGTTCATGTTGCCAAACACGCCATGTCCGGCTTGCCAGGGGCGCGTAAGAGGCGTTTATTTTTTGGTTGTTGTGCTGCGCGAGTGCGCGAAATTGTACTATTGTTGCTGCTGCTGCTGCTGCTGCTGCTGTTGTCTTGGTGAAGTTTAGTGCGGCAATAGCGTGACTCTTTCTTTTTCTATTTTCTTCCTTTGTCCCTCAATCTCTACCCCTCTCACCCCTCTCTTCCTAGCTATATTTTAGGCGTCATGTTTTCTCCGCATATGCTCCGTACTACGGAGCACTTCCAACGAGCTACAGAAGCTCCTCCCCCGCCCTCTCAGCCCCTTACAGCGAGGGGAAACTCTGCCTAGCGAGAAAACACAGCTACGTAATGCGTCTACTCGCTAGCTCATATCGCTTAGCTTTGCTGATTGGTTCTCAGTTGAGTTGGAAAGGATGTCGTTGAGCTCTATTTACTATCTCCCATAACACAGTATCAGATAGTCCGAAAGGTTAATCGCACAAACCTCGAAGATAACCGAAATATAATACGTAATAATCCAATGCAGCGGAGCTTTGACGGTTGAAAATGAAAATCTCTTCAGCGCTCACGCCATTTGGCCGATTAGTCTACGGAGTACGAGGCTCTACTTTTCTCTGTCTCTCTGCTGATCAGTGGGTCGGCGTTCTACGCAGTAAGGACGCCGTGGTTTCATCGTTCGTCTCTCTCTCTGTGCCTGCCATGGTTCCACTTGGGCAGGCTGTCAACTTGTCCGATCAGGCAATTGGGCAAAAGGGGAATGAAGCGAAAGGATGGAGGGAGAGTGGTGGGTATTTGATCCGTGACGATCATAGTCTATAGAAAGTTTGAGTAGCATGGTCGGAACCAATTGTAACTTAATGTATTCCGGAGTACATGCAGCGGTGGTAGTAGAATTCATCTATCTGCACGACGGACACAAAGTATGATCTGCCATGTGCTCTCAGGAACGCGGAAATGTCAGATTCTCATGGATGCCTCTGAGCTACTACCTGGAGTCTTGCCCGACCTTCTCGATTGGTACAGCACACTTCTCACCTTGGTCGCTCCATTCGAAACACTAGGCTCTCATGAAAGAATCCAGCAGGGTTGCCTGAATTGGTAACTCAATCAGTTTTATCCTCTCCACAAATCTACGAAGCTATTCGTCGATGTTTTCTTATTTCTTTTCTGGCGGATTCTGTCGCACAGTGGTCTGAAGGTCCAAGGGGAGAATCCAGTCCGAGGTGAAACCGTGACACCATCAAAAGCTTGGTCCATGCGACTGGGGGGCGACAGGACCCTGGCTCTCTGCACAACCCATTTTGGAATATGTACAATACCTCGACGGCACTTACTGAGGGTCGAAGAAGCAGCGAACGATAGATCGCGAACCCGCTCAAGTTGAAATAAGCTAATAGCGTCTCCTCCCGTTGTCTTTAGACGATCGATTGCTCTGTTAGCGGAAGATCTTACCAGAACTACGGGACCCGTGGAGCAAAGGAGCCTGGGAGCGGATCTTGCCTATCGATCGATCGCTCAACTATCGATTTCTCCCAGAAGTGAGGTGGGCGAGATTCGCTCCAGTCATTCTGAGCTCTCGGTCTCGTTGGTGAATTGACCTATCTATCGGCTATCCTAATCGATGACCGATGACTCCAGCATAATGATCTAGGCTGGGATTGCAAGTCTATTTAAGTAGGCTGGCATTTAGTCGCAAGTCGCCACGGATGGCAGCCTCTTGGCTAATCCTGCGATCTGACTGCTGCACCACAAAGCTCATGTGAGTCTATTTCATTCTCTGCTTGTCTTCCCTGAAGACGAAGATCCCCCTATCAAGGCCTCAATCGTTCCGCGCCCAATCTAAACCATCGACTTAGGTGTGTACATACGGAGTACGGTATTTCAGCTGTCCACTCTCCACTCTCTCCGATTCCACCTCTTTAGGGGTATCACCTCGTTAGGTCCGCTTTCAATTCAGCGACGACGGACCTGAAAAAGAGGCGTCTGCCGCCCGAGCATTCGGTGTATCCAGATCACATCCCGAGCTGTCAGGCTCAAGACCCCTGCAGTGCGACCGTCGTGAGATGTATCCGGCGGTGTCCGAAGTGGCGAAGTCGGGCCCTAGGGGAATGATGCATCGGGAACTACTCCGTACACAATTTCAGAGTGGCTCGGGCGACAAGTGGGAGGATCGAACAATATGATCCTTCAGATGCAGGTCGCTCGCTACCCACTATCCAGTGTCATCCTGATTCTTCGATCGTCCTCGCACTGAGCCAAGGGGCGACCTGGGGTCCTACAAGGACAGCCCAACTGCGATCTATCCTCTGATTGCAACTTTCCGTCCCGTGGCGGCTGGTCGCTGTTCAACCATGTGTTGTTGATTTTCCTGTCTCGGCAGCAAGTCACAGTAAGTTGAAGTGAAGCTAGTATGGCCGCTGACTAGTTCTCGTATGGCCTTTTCACCCATCGATGGACAACAGTCTCAATCAAGTAGAAGAAACGTCAACGAGTAGCCAAGACAACCAAAATGATTCGAGGACACAGCCACTGAACGAGTGCTCGTTTGCCAGAGACTAATAATACCGTATCAGACATGAGATGTGTCACGGCCAGCTCCACCTCCTCAGTCAAGGCTGAGGTTATCTCTTTCTGGTGTGCAATCCAGAGTAGGCGAGTGAACAAACTAGACAATAGGGTGTACAGAGAATTAAAAAATATAGGGAAAAGAGAAAAAGCAAAGGTGCGGTGACTCCTAAGTGGCTTTGTGTCGATTTCCAAAACGACCATCCTAGTTTCAAGAAGTTAATTGGTTGGAGCATGAGATTCTTGTCTTGCCCTTTGGCGAAGACTCTCCAATGCAATCGGCCAGGAGACCAGACCATGCGGAGCTGTCTGCTGTCTGCTGTCGGTGGCTGCTGCCCTGAGATCTGGCGGTGTAAGTCCAAATGTTAATGATATTAACTTATGGGGAACTCGATAGATGTACTGTACATATGGCAGCAATCAAGGAACAAAAAGAAGATAATTGCATAAATGAATTCCAGTCTTATATTCCACTTATTCACGCAGCATATGTTCTCCACTTTCGTCAATGGTTGATTCTAATGACAACTTTTCTTACATGACTTGTTTTTTTTTTTTGAGATATCTCTATCTATCACAGTAGATCATGCATGACATATCATTCCTCCCACCCCCTCGAAGTAATCATCCTTCTCCAAACCTGACACATCTCCCCCTCTTCCGCCTTCAGCCTATCCACATACATACTCCTTCCAGGAAGTACAACAGACATTTCGGTCTCTGATGGTCAGAAAAATCGGAGAAGACCCAGCCTCCTTCATTCGTCAGCGGATGCATCCCGGGCTCTCGTTTATTCCTTGTTGGGCGGATCTGACCTGCTCACTTCCGAGCTCCATGCATCTCCATCTCCCATAGTATTTTTAGTTCTCCCTCACACTAGTGATCTATTGCTGCTGCTGCTGTTTTTACTGTCACTGTTGCTCTCTCCCTCTTTCTGCCCCCCTTCCTGATTCTGCTGTCTCATTCGCACCTCGAATCTGCCGAAGGTGGTTACTTCTGCGTCAGTCTCATTCTCAACGCCTCAGCTGTCTCCGGAGGGTGGGACATCCTCCATGTAGACAATCGATCGACCCTGCTCCGGTTCTCTGCTCGTATCGCTTTAAATCCCACGACGGTGCAGTCATCTCAGCTGGATCGCTCCGCTGCGGATCGGGACATCTTAAGCAGTCCGATTTGACTCGTTCATCTGTGCGACCGGAGCTTCTCTCTAGCTTAGCAGACTTGCTCTGGACACTTTCATCATTCATTTTCTATCACAAGACTACCGGTCAGCTCTGACTTAGTATTGATCACTGATCACTGATCACAACTTCAGGATCAACGAAGCTTAACTCTATTGTCACATCGCCCGTTGAGTTCCGAACGGAGTCCCTCTGGGGGCCAACCCAAGGCAGCAGTCCCGTGTGACTGGTCCACTAGGTACCGAAGCTCGATCTATATATAACTTCTCCCGCCGGAAGTTGTCCCAGAGCCTTGGTCGCGACGACAGTACGAGATCATGCCTGCACCTACATCAGCGCGCGACAAGGGGCGAACGGCGAAGCAGGGAAGGTCAGATGAAGAGTTTGTCCTGTTTCTTCAAGGGGTAGGTTCCCTTGACCGTGCTTGCTGTGTTTGTATCTTGCTTATCTTCCCTGGAAACTAGATTCCCGCGCATTGTCGTTGGCAAGAGCTCAAAGACCTGGTCCGCCAGACAGCGCTACACATCCGACAGGCCATAGTGTACGATGATCAACACGGGTTTCCAACCGGGCTGGGCCAGATCATTGTCAAGAACGAAGACGAAGCATGGCGAACATATCGTGCGTAGTTGAGCCTCCCCTCGTTGAGACCAGAGCCGCATGACGGTCTGATGAACGTGCAGTGATTGATGCGGTGTACTTATAGAGAGACTATCGACGAATGGCTGGGAGGGCCAAAGCCTTGTGGTGACACTGGCTCGAACCAGCTCCCCTACACGCCCTGTCGCTGGCCCTACCAAGAGTCCCACGTGCGTAATTCCTGCTACTTATGTTGCGGGCTATTCCACGCCGCCGAGGGTCACGCAGAACATGGCCATTCCCCCGTCCCCCATATCTCCTGAGTAGGTGAAAATAGCCAGGAAGGCCGTGGTTCGACTTGAGCGTTCGCACTAACACGCAACAGACCCATTATCGCTTCCAGTCCAGCGTATCAGAACTTGGAGTATGGCCCGGTGATAGATCTCATGAGCATACCGCACCAGCACCAGCCCTACCTGCCTATGTTCACCGATTCCATCACCCAACACGCCATTTCCACCATACCACAGTCTTCCGCCCCGCTTCGCCATGCCTTCGGTGATGCCCTCACCATGCCCATCCTCCCCAACTACCCCTTGCCCGCCGTCCAGCCCTTCCTCGACAGCCCCATGAGCACGCGATTTGGGCCAACCGGACGACGAAATCTTTTTCCTCGCAAGTCGGTCTACAATTATCGATACCCTGACAACCCAAGCTTCTCCGCACAGGCTTACAACCACCAACCTAGCAACGCCGCAGACGCCAATCCACGCTCCTCCCCCCGTCGCACGGTCTTCGTGCAAAATCTAAGCCCAGCAACGAGTACCCTAGCGCTCCGTGACTTCCTCCAAAACTCGGGGGTCACGGTCGAGTACTGTGAGGTGCCATTGGACAGGGAGACCGGGCGCTGCAAGGGCTACGCGCGGGTGCGGCTCCAGTCTGCCGAGGAGGCCAAACGCACCATCGCCCTCTACAGCGGCTGCACCTTCCTGGGGGCCAGGATCCGCGTGAAGATGGACCGGGGTGTGGTGCCTCATATGGCTCCCAATCTTCCCGCGGGCCTTGCTGCTCATCTCATCACTGAAACCCAGACGACTCCCGCTAACCCTACCCTCACGCCCGCTACCAGTATCATCAGCAACTGCCATGTTCCTCGACCGCAAAACGAGAATGATCTCACTATCCCAGCCATCATACCCAGAGATCACTGTCGTCCAGGCGCAGAGGGAGAAGGAGGAGGCTCCGGACGAGTATCCTGTAATGAGGAGGCTCCAACAGCAGCCACAACCCCAACCCCAAGGGAGGTCTTTCCCCCGTCGTCACCGTCCTCTTCCTCTACTTCCACGGCTGCGAAACAGGCTGCCGACCGGTGTCATGGCCCGCTGGTTGTCAATGGGTCCGGAACCGGACGCAATGGCCTTGCGACCTAGTACCGGAGAGTTTCCGGACAGACAGGGGACAAAGCTACCCGATTGCCCGGTATCTTCTAGCGTGCGACCTTCCACCCCCAGCCAACTTGTCAATGTGATTCAACCTTCTGCATTGACAATCTCTGGGGTTCTTTTCACCACTTGCACAGTTGAGGGGCGTTGGGAGTGTGACTTCCTACGTCAGTTGCATGTAAGTTGATGCATGTTTATGTTAAGTCTTGTGTTTATTTCCTTTTTCCATGTCCTTTCACCAAAGGAATAGGTAGAGAGGCGACTAGATAGGGTAAGGGATGAGGATAACGGAGGGTGTGGTTCTTGCAGGCGCTTTTGTATTGGGATTTGGGAATCTGCTGCTTATTTTGGAGTAGTCAAAGAGGATATTGTGGACGGGTGAGTGTTTGCTAGAGGAAAAAAGTACAGTATCATCGATCGGTTCATGGCAGAACAATTGCACTCATTCCAGGTTCATTACTTCATCTCATCCAAAAATGCATGTGGCATCTATCAAATCTAATCCTGCGGGGAGGAGGTTGATTATCTCTGAGGCCCTCAGCAGTAGGGAGGGCGGGCCAAAATCAATCAAAAGAGAACTATCAACACAGAAATATCGTTTTCTGGATCTTCCACCCACCGGGAGAAGTGGGCGAAGCCTCATATCACCATCATAAGAATCATCATCATCAAGGAAAACAAAGTATCATCGATCCCCAGTTCATCAAAGCATTCATCATGGGGGCGGCGGCGTCATCAGTCCATCAGTCAGTCAAATCAAATCAGAAAGGCAAATTGTATCACAAAATCCAATGCCAACACCACAAATTACCGTCACCAAATTGAGAAACGTACAATACATGTAAGTCAGCATCGATCAGGCAAGTCCAATTTTATCGTGAATGCATGCCGTGAAAACAGGATAAGAGACATCCAAGGGTGGCGGGGAGGGAGTCAAAATAAGCGATGCAGTAGGCAAGCAGAGAAATTGGTTAAGGCGATAATAGAAGTACAGACGGGAAAAGGTTGATTCTCCCCATCAATTCCTTAAGAATGCAGGTGGAAGTTTAAGAAACAGAAGGCAAGCAAGCAAGCAAATAGGCAATCATCATGGCATTTCGTCGGAACTCATGGCAGTAGGTATCATATGTGTTTGGTCAAGTTGAGTGGGGTGGGATTGACTTCAAAGAGGCATCGTGGACATTCCAGTGGGAATGGGGAGAGAAAGGGTGGGGAGTGGGGGGTAGGGGGAGGGTGGTAGCCAATGCATCGGCCCATGAGTCTGTGACAGGACCCATTGGGAAGGATGTGGTCCCGGTTCGTATTGCTTGGTCCTGAGCAGGGCAACGAAAAGAAAGCTGGAAAAGCGCAGGGGCTTTATTTAGCGTGGTCGATTAGTTCGGCGTAAAGCGGTTCGGGAATCTTGCGAACCAGCAGGACGGTCAAGGCGATGATCTCCTTGGCGTCGAGTGGAGGGAAGGATCGGAGGATTTTATTGGGACTGTCATGTGGGCAATGGGAATTAGCTCGATGGGTCTTTGTCAGGCAAGGGAGGCATGTGGTGGTGATGTAATGATGAGGTCCTGGCCAACACACATACCTTGGACTTTCGAGGATCATATCCCGCATTCGGATCAATTGCGCAACGATGCAAAGAATATTCAGATGTGGCCCATAGGCGAATAGAAAGTCCCACAGGTGCAGTACCTCTGGGAGAGGTGGCGTGCACGCACACAGGGTCAACACAGAGGGGAATGCATACAGTTCCGCCTGTAGACCCTTGGAGAAGAGATAGGCGGCTAATTTGGGCTCAACAATCTCTAGACATCGATCGACAAGCCGCAGGCCTCTGTGAACACCGTCCATGGCTCCTCGGATGTAGCCCGGGCATTCCCGAAGGGTGAATGAGTAAAATAAGGCGAAAGCTTCCACTTCACTGCGGGCGGCGTAGAGGAATGGTGCACATAGCACATTCATTCCCTGCACGTAAATGGCGGACTCGTTTGTAATTCCAGGACTGCCAAAAGCGCTGCCGGTACTATTGCTCATCACACTCCCGGGTGTGCTGGTGATGGGGGAAGGCTCTTCCGCTATGCTTGGGGATGTATGGATAAGGAGCTCCATCTCGCGCCGTCGGCCGGTCGAGAGCCGCGGACGGTGGTGACGCTTGTTCTTCGCATCGTGAAGCTTCCAAGCAACGGCGTTTAGAAGTCGTATTAGACTGGCCTCCGTGACGCGCCGCTTGAAGAGAGGATCGGTGGCCAAGGTGCGAAAGGTATCATTGCGAATCTTAGCGTAAGCGGGGGACCGGCCTCGGTGGATCAGTGAGAGGTATTCGTCGGTCGATACGGGCGGCGTATCGAGGAGCACGAGCCAGAGATAAACACGATAGGTAGACTTAACACACATTTATATGGTTAGCTGACATGCTTCTTCTCAAGGCGACTCGTACACGCAAGTCACAATGCATAAAAGATAGATCCTACCATGCCATCGGCGTCTGCTTCAACGCGCGTCGAGAGGACAAGATAACGCAGTTCTTCTAGACCTTCTCGAATGTTTCCATGTTGCGGACCATCGCGCAAAAGCGACTCGAGCACTGACCGCTTGACTCCGAAACCAGACCCAGTTTTTCTACCTGGTCGTCGCTGCGCGGTGATAACGGGTGGCTCGCGGGAGGAAGTATCACTGTTGGAACGTGCACGGCGATGCGTGCTGCGAAGCCGCACGGGGGAATCGAGCTGGGGTCCGGGCGCGGTGAGCTCCTCCGCGCCGGCCGAGCGGCGCCCGGAGGACGAGGAGGAAGGCGGTGGCGGATGAGAGGAGAGGATCTGATGAGACTTGAACTTGCGCAAGCCTCGCATGGTCCGCGGTGACGATGGGGACCCGGCCAAAGCAGCGAGGTTTAATTGAGCTTGGGTTGGCTGGGGGACGACAGCAGATGAGGAAGACGGCGAGAAAGGTCGTGTAGAGGAGCGAGGAGGAGGAGGAGCGGAGGGGGAGAGAGATGAAGAAGTAGGGGAGGGCGACATGATTAGGGGGGGTCGGCCGGCCGAGGAAGTCGAGGAGCAGCAGGAGGAGGAGGAGGAGGATCAGCAAGGACGATTATTGGGAGGGCAGCCAACACATGAAACCATCTTCCTGGTCAGAATGAACAAACCAGGGAAGAGGCTGGAGAGGGGGAGGGGGAAACGAAGGCAGGAAGGAAGGAAGGAAGGAATGAGGAGAATGCAGGTTGTTAGTGTTGAAGATGAAAGAAGGTAAAAGCTGAAGAAAGATGGTGGTGGTGCTGGTGGTGTATGGGGAGAGTCCGGATTGTTGTTGGAACTGAACGCAAGTAATTTTCTGGTAGAGAATAACTTTAGTTAACATGAGTGACTACTCCGAGTACAGTCAATTCGAGTCAAAAGACTTGGCGAGATTCCACTGACTGGGAACTAGTCTTTTAGTTTCCCTGAACTACTGTTACTACTACTGTACCTCCGTAGATCCATCCACACTTCCCCCCCCCCCCCCATATTCTCTCAATTAAATAGTGATTAATTTAAATTTAAATCAATAGTTATGGATTGCACGAGATGGCTGGCCCTCGCATGCCAACTTTAATTTTACTGAGTAAATGAGCATCTCTCCTCTTCCCCCCCCCTTGATTGACAGCTTCTCGTGCCAGCCTGACTTAACGATGAGAACCTAAATTCGGGCCGAGGTGGAGACCCCATCAATTCAAACTGATTTCTCTATTCATCCTCACGCAAATCATGCACATTCACTATCATCTCGTCTAATCTACAACTCAACTAGGCCAAACTGCATGGCTACCAGAGCCTCTGTCTGCTGTAAATCTCATGCTTCGTGTCTCCGTACGCCATTAGCCAGAGAAATGGAAAAAGAAGAGGCACACACAAGACAAGAGCAAAGAATGGAGAAGGAAAAAAAAAAAAAAAAAAAAAATCAGGCATCGCGTCGTGTCGATTGGTTCGTCTCTGTTCCACCCACCAGGCCACTAACAAATTCTTGATACCGGAATACTTCACCACGCTTGCCCCCTCCGGGCCCTCGTGCGCCCTTGCCCCCAAATGCCCGACGGCCTGTGAATCCATTCAGCACCTCACGGATCTCCCGGTCGGTCAGAGATTGATCTCCGTCCTCGGGGACGGTATGCATGAGAGCGTCGCGCAGTTCCTCTACGTCGATCTGCCCGCTGTCATCCTCATCAAAAGCCGCCAGGGCATTCAGAAGTTCCTGCTGGGTCGACAATGGGGCCAGTAATTGTGAGAGAGTATTGAGGAAGGTAGGGAAATTGATAGTAGAGCGTCCTCCGGGCGGGAAGAATTGTGAGAGTGCGGATGCATCTTGACCTTCACATGGATGCTTGTCAGCCATGCTATGAAAGCGGAAGTCATGAAAGCTACTTACCGATGTTTACCAAGACATCGGCCACATCATCCTTGTCAACAAAGCCGTCATTGTCTCGGTCCAGAACCTGGAACGCCTCGCGTATTTCTCGCAACTGGGCTGGTGAGAGGCGAGCGGCTGCATCCGATGAGGCCGCCATCATATGAGTCGCCTTCGTCGCCATCATTGTGTCTGGGGAGGTAGCCCCCCGCGTCGGCGACAGAGGCACCTCGCGTGTCGTGCGCGGTTGAGGGACAGGGCTGCGATCTTGAGCAGGCGATAAGTGAACTTCATCCTCGTCTGTGACTGTGTAGGATTCCTTGAGTTTGCTGGGGGACGTCACCGGCGTGTATCCGCGACCGGGCGAGCTGCCGGGAGTGCTGGGCCGCGCTTGCGGAGGTGAATTCGAGGTGGATGGACGTCGAAACGGGGAAGCTCGAGGCGAACCGAAAGACAGCGGCGATGGCCGAAAAGGCGCATTGGAGGTGACCTAAGAGGGTGTCCGATAAGCGGGAGATTGGGATGGAGGTTGCGTTGAGCATGGACACCTACCATGACGGAAAAATTCAAGGCGACTGAAATGGATCCAGTCCGGGCGACAGTCCGCAGGATTGAATCTGACCGGAACTGCAGTTATCAGCAAGAAAATGAAGGCCGGTACGGTTGGGTTCAGGTCAATGCAGTTCAATATGGTATGTAGAGATGAGTAGGTAGCGCCCGGGGTGATGCAACACTTTCCCAAATAGGGCACTCACCCCAAACAAACAAGACCAGGCGGTGAGTCGGCCCGGTACCGCCTTGGGAGACTTTGTGTGAAGAGGGGCGCAGGAAACTTCTGCTTATGCTATGCTATACCTCAATTTGTTCGGCACTGGTCTTTTTAGACATCTACTGTCTGGCTTGCTAGTTGTTGCCAATCTACTATCTTTAGATGCAGCAGTTGCAGCGGCCTCAGGCCCTCTTGCACCGCAACGGAGGTAAAAAAGTTGCCGTCCTGGACAGAACCGATCGGATCCATTTTCGGGTTCCCCACCGTGGGGATCGCCCGTGCATAAAACTCCTTGTCTCTTGAAGGGTCTCGCTGCTGAATCTAGAGGTTGACATACTCTGACCGCAGTCATCAAGCAGCCTTGAAGCAGCTTCCAAAGATATGACACATCCTTGTCTACTTGCTTGATGCACCAGCCGTCTACCCTGTCTCACTGTTCCTTGTGTTGAGCTGAACCATTCAACAAGGTCCAAGATTTCTTCGTGCTGCACCTGTATTATTTTAATGGCCGCAGATATAGAAGCGAGTATTGAGATTAGGTATAAACATTAAAGTGGCTATATGACACAAGGAATAGAAGGAATAGCTCCAATCAAGGTAGCTGTATGAAGCAGGAGTAGAATAAACGAGGCGAATAGATGGGGTCTGCCCGAATATGAAATGTGGATTCTAGTAATCGTTGTCATCATCCGAAGCCGTATTTCGAGCACTGGAAAAGGGGGGGGGGGGGGGGAACGACCACCAACAAGCCGAGCTGGGAGCCGAGAAGAAAGAGGAAACAGTAATGCCAGAGACGTTGTCCCCCGCTTGCATTATACGACCTACAACGCCAGCAGAGAGGCTAAACATAGACTGAACATAACGAGGCCCCAAGATGACCAATGCGGCAGTGGAGCCATGAAACCAGAGCCGGAGCTAGCCTTCTTAGAACCGACAGTAATATTAACATTGGCAAAGCTCTCACCACAGTCAGAATTGATGGCCTCTGCAGAAGGAATATAGGAGTTGACAAGAGGCTGTCCGTCAACCTCGGCCCAGGTTGCAAAGAGAGCTAATGTAGCCTGGAGGCATTTATTGCAGGCGGGCGATGGAGAGGCAGCTATGGTGCTTCCATAAGCCATGAAATACACATCATAGTCAGCAGAATTATTGGTATCACTGATCGCATCCACGAAGCAGTAATTGTTGGTCGCCGGTGATTGAAGACATGTGGCCCGGTAAAGTGGCTCATAGGTGATCATGTCGGTGTACGCATTCGTAACAAGAGGGTTGCCGGCAGAATAGTCCTTGCCGCAAACATCTTCGGTGAGAAGCTCAACTGCGAGCGCAGAGAAGATAGACGCGCAGTCAGTGACATTAGAAGCGCATGCAGTGTCCAGGAGTTCCGAGGTCAGTGTATCGGACGTGAGAACGTGGAAGAACGAGCTGGAATCGCGGAGGAGCATGGAAACGGCATGACAGGCGGTGATGGTGGAATTAGAAAGGAAAGACTCGAAAAACTTGGGGCAGGTAGTGGTCGTAAAATTGTTAGTGAGGCTGGTATCGAAAGCAGTGGGAAAGGAGTCCAAATCGGAGGATGCTCGAGACAGAAGGTGAGTCTTCTCTTGCCGAGAGATGGCAGAGTTCTCATCGTCCGCAACAAGGATTGAAAGACCGGCTATGTCGCGGAGACTGACGGTGACGGTTTCTCGGCTAACATGCTGCGTTTGTCCGGGAAGTTGTCCACCAGGCAGTATGTCACGGAAACTCACTCCATCAACGGAGGCGGTGCTGGAATCTAATGACGATGCTGGGGAAATGGTTGGAAAGAGTGGATCATCTGCCGACAAGATCGTTGAGATAACGAAGGAACTCCATAGGATAAATAAAGGGAGCAGTGTCGGTTGCGATAAGCGGTAACCCGAATGCATGTCAATGCGTCGTCGTGACCATTGGGCCAGGTTAGATTGAAATCCCATATTGATTGATTATATTAGATGAAAAAGCGAGCGTCGCAACCCTGAATGGGCGCCCAGTTTCGGGGAATAATTTTGCTATTGACTGGCACAAATCAAATCGTGAGAAATAAGTCAAGTAGCACCAGAAGGTAAAGTACAGAACGTGCGGTGGTCATCGAGAAAACATGGTCTTGATTTCTGAGATGGCTGGGCGGACTCCGAGTATAGAGACACACTGGACGCGCGGAGCAAGGAGAAAGTCAGTGGTTTGCCGGGGAATATGCGGAGAGCGGCAGGTAGGTGATTTCTTTAAACCATACTGCAGTAGACCCTGGAGAGGTAGGTCTGCCGCACTTGGATCTGAGCACAATGGTAAAATATTGATGTGAAAGAGAGAGACTGGGAAGAAAAGAAAGAGACGGGGATGGATCAATGGCAGCCAGGGGTGTGTGTGGACTGCGTGCGTGTGGCTGCCGCGACAAGAGGAGACGGCGTGCCTGGCATCAAAGCCACCATCACCGGGACGGGTTGAAGGGCTATTGCAGCGTGCAGATACCGTCTTTCCTGCAGTGGGAGAGAGAGCCGAATTCCAGAGGACCCAGAGGACAAGAGAATAGTCTGGACCGGTCGAGGGTTATTCTTAGCTGCGGGTCTCATTGGACCATGCCGAGTCAGTGCGACGGCATGGTTTTCACTGGCAGAGATGGTCTGACAGAAGGTTGGAAAGCGGACAACACTATTTAGGAATTCAGTATCTCCTGTCCAGCAATTGAAAAAGGGTTGGTGGAAAGAGAAAAGTGTTCATGAATGTACTGTACCATAAAGTACATGTACATCCTCCCCTCTGCTGACTGCTATTGCCTGCATGGCTTCAGAGATGGTGGGGGGCCAAAGCTAGCTTGACATCAACTCATCATAGAATTCGTCCAATAGACAAGAATTTCAGCAATGCACTGACAGAGCAGCGAAGTGAGAGCTTGGTTCAACTGATCGAGGTTTCTGTCAGAGCTCGGAGTTCGTTTCCAAGGTTAAGTGGAAATTGAAGGGGGAAAGATTAGAAGGCGGGCAAGATTAGCCGTGGTTGGCACGGGCTCCAGGTCGGCCTCAGGAACCAATCGCTACGGCGGCAATGAGGAGGGACCTCCGCCGCTCCGAGGTCGCTTATCGCGCGACCCAGTGCCAGAGCGGATCTCTTCACCATGATACATCTCCATCGTCCGAAAACCGAACCTTGTTGAACAGTCCCCTACCCCTCCTCCACCGGTTCTCCTTCATTTCCATCATGGTCGCAGATCTCTTTGTTCCTGAAACGCGGGTCCTCGCAGTCGCTAGCCATGTATGTGATGTTCAATGTCTCCCACCTTTTTCCTAGGACCCTCGGACAGTCAGCTGACCCAGCCTGACTAGGTTGTCTATGGGTATGTGTCATATTACCGCGGGGAACAATTGATAATGACTCCCACTTCCAAGCCTGCCCTCTATATGCACTCTGATCATGGTACTTGTCGCCACATAGCTCAAGGCTGACTGAATAGACAGATATGTTGGCAATAAAATGGCGAGTGTGGTCATGCAGCTCCTGGGCTGTGATGTTGCCGCGTTGAATACAGTGCACTTCAGTCAGTTGTTCCTATTGTCTCATGGCATCATCCGAGCACAAGACTGATCCGGTGTCCAGGTAACCACACGGGGTACAGGCAATTCAAGGGGACAAGAGCCACTGCCGAAGAGATTACCACGCTGTACGAAGGCCTGACACAAAGCCATCTCACCGACTTTGACGTTATGCTGTCGGGCTATGCCCCCAGCGCGGCCGCAGTGGAGGCTGTTGGAGCTATCGGTATAGATTTGCAGCGCAAGGCGGCGAAAAAGCCAGGCTCTTTTTTCTGGGGTAAGCTAGGTCAGCCTTCCCCTGGGAAAATCATCTAATTGTGCGCAGTCCTGGACCCGGTCATGGGTGACCAAGGTCGACTTTATGTCAACAATGATGTTGTTCCTGCATACAAGAGAATGATCCATCACGCAGACTTAATTTTACCGAACCAATTCGAAGCTGAGTGAGCTTTCTTCCTTAGTGTGCCATTTATAGGAGCAGTGGCCTAATGTCCACGAACAGGGTCTTATCCGGTGTCAAGATCACCTCTCTCAGCACTCTCGCAGAAGCCATCACCGCCATTCACGCTACCTACAAAGTTCCCCACGTTATCATCACATCCGTCCAGATTTCCAATCTCTCACAAGATTCGTCACCGGCATCCACTCGACCATCCGCAAACACTCTCACTGTGATCGGCTCTACCACCCGCTCTGATGGCTCCCCGCGTCTTTTTCGCGTGGACGTCCCTGCATTAGACTGCTATTTTAGCGGGACGGGGGACATGTTTGCTGCCCTGACGGTGGCACGGCTCCGCGAGGCTGTCTTTGCTGCTGACCCCGCCCTTCGCACCACCAAGTCTTGGGTCTCGCCAGATGATGTTTCCGCTACCGCTTTGCCATTGGCACAGTCGACTGTCAAGGTCCTCGCCAGTATGCACTGTATCCTCGAGAAGACTATGGAGGCGCGCAACGCAGAGCTGCAGGCGGCAGTCATTTCCAATGGGGAAGTTTTTAGTGAAGAAGAGAGGCGAAAACAAGAGCACCTGCGTGAGAGCAAAGCCGCGGAGGTCCGAGTAGTGCGCCATGTACAATTACTACGCGAGCCCACGGTAGAGTTCCCAGCCCAGGAATGGAGTAAAGATGATCTACCATCACAATTCCGGTGATAAGAACTTCTTCCATATTCACCGATGGGGCTTGCATAGATGGATTATAGATATTGTCCAGCATTGACGGAATAGAAACTCGGGGACTGTATGCAGTAGACCGCTATTTCGAGGTTGTCTTGTTAATGAAAGCGGAAGGGATGATGTAAACTAAAAGTCGCAAAATTGCGGATAATATATTTCCACCAAGATCTACTCTTGAAACTCTTCTTGGTTCGCTATTTTCTATGTTCCAAATATGCACAGGTATATCAAGAGTTCTTTTTTCTGCCCCTGCACTCATCATCACATCAATTTCATGTTTGTTGTCATTCAGTTCGTACCAGTACTGCCGAACCCACCAGCTCCACGAACACTCTCCTCCAGCTTCTCCACAACAGTCACCTCAGGTGTGTAGATCTGCGCAGAAACAAAGCATTGCGTTAGCTCATTTGTTGAGATCTCTCAATCCAACTGATTCTCCATCTTCTCCTCCTTTCGACAGATCATTTGGGTAAAATAGGGTTTGCTCACCCTCTCCAATACCAACTGTGCCACCCGGTCACCCTCCTTGATCTCGAAATCCACGTCCGAGAAGTTGAAAAGCAACACCTTTACCTCACCACGGTAGTCAGCGTCGATGACACCCGCGCCGGTGTCAATGAAGTGCTTCGAAGCGAGACCGCTGCGGGGAGCGATGCGGCCATCTAGAGAGTACATGATTCATGCGGTTAGTCTGGATACGCTTATAGTCAAAGCCTCGCTTGACCGAGTTTGGTCTGACTGCGGACAACCGAGGCGGGAAGAGGGAATATTTGCGTCCGAGACACGAAACGTTGAAGTCAACACCTACAGGTTCCTTCAGGTACCGCAATGGCAATACCTGTGTCTACGAGGGCCTTGCCCTTGGAGGGGATGACAGTATCCTTGGCACTGTAAAGATCGTAGCCGGCAGCGAAGGCAGAGCCGCGCGTCGGAGCGCGACCCGAGGGGGTGAGCTTTTGGACGAGGAGGGTGGGGAGTGGATTAGCGGTGGAGCCCATTGTTGATGTCTGTTGGGATTGAGGTTGTTGTTGCTGGCTTTGTTCGTCGGTGGTGTTGGATTTTGTGCGTTTGGCGAGCGGGGAGGAGGGAGCGGAGGGAGGTTCGTGGTTAGATGTTGCGGTCGTAGTAGTAGCGGTGGATTCGGTGGGGAGAGGAGGGGTGGTCTCCTTGGTCATTATCTTAAGGGTTGGTGTAGATGATGTAGGAATTGATGTTGAGAAGAAGTGGCTAGAATTATTGCTTCCTCCAGTGATTCTCTGAGGAGGAAGAGTAGAAGGAAAAAATGCGATCTGTCGAGACAAGCGACGAAATGCGAGGGTGAGGGGAGCTTTCATGGCGGGAACGCGTCTGGCGCGACGAGCGCGTTAAGTGCTATGTTCTGCCTCTGCTTTTTCTTACTCAACGGATATCAGTTTGCACTGTTTGATTGCATGACAAAAAGGGTTGTACCCGCGGCTGGCTCTCCCTCCGCCTCCAACCTTGAAGGTTAAGCCGACGCCCCGCAAATCATGTCCTATGGAATGCGGTGCGCTGCTTAGCCTCGGCTGGAATTGACCTGTACCTGTGCCTTATAAACCACCACCGACTGCTCGCCCTGTCAAGCATGTTACATATTTTCAGCTCACGACTACCCAGCGTTCTAACTGACAGGGCCAAATTGTGAGCTAACTGCATCGTCCATTGTATCTTCATCACCTCCATCCATTTAGACCGTCGGGCTATGGCTGGAGCCGTGCGTCAACCGATTGACGTTCCCTCCTTGGAACGCTACCTCGAGCAGAATGTTCCGGAGATCAAAACACCAGTAGATGTGAAGCAGGTAGCGAATTTCCTGACTAGCTCACAGCACCGATCATGAAAACTTGTTTTACTGATCCCTCGGTCAGTTCGGTTTTGGACAATCCAATCCTACCTACCAGCTCACAACCGCCGACGGCAGCAAGTATGTCCTGCGCAAGAAGCCCCCAGGCAAGCTGCTTTCCAAGACGGCGCACAAGGTCGAGCGTGAATACAAGATCATTCATGCTCTGGAACATACGGACGTGCCCGTACCCAAGGCCTACTGCCTGTGCGAAGATAACGCTGTGATCGGCACACCTTTCTATATCATGGAGTTCCTGGATGGTCGCCACTTCACTGATCCTGCTATGCCCGGCATTGACCCCGCCGAAAGGACTGCACTGTATGTTATCGCCTTGTTGCTAGTCGCTCAGAGGCCTGCAGGGTTTCCCTCCCTTCGCTAGTAGGTCCCTCGAGCTAAGATAATGTAGATGGCAGGATGCGGTCCGGACACTAGCCAGATTTCATCGAATCATTCCCGAGCTGGTTGGTCTGGAACAGTTCGGAAAGCCGTCGGGCTACTATGATCGTCAGATTGCTACATTTACTGCAGTGTCTCGCGCCCAGGCCCAAGCGGTGGATGTGGAGACCAAGGAACCGGTCGGAGAACTGCCTCACTTCATGGACATGGTGCGTTTCTTTTCCAATAAGGTCACCCAGCCCCAGGATAGGGGCACGCTCGTGCACGGGGACTACAAGATTGATAATATGATTTTCCATAAATCCGAGCCTCGTGTCATCGGCATATTGGACTGGGAAATGGCCACGGTGGGGCATCCGCTGTCAGACCTTTGTAATCTGACTAGCCCATACTTCCTGGAAGGAACGGATCATAAGACAGACCAGTTCAAGCCCAACGTGGTCCCTGGGTTGCCCACGCGAGCTGAATGTGTCCAATGGTACCAGGAGGTGTCCGGCTATGACCCTACACCCGACATTCCATGGGGAGATGCGTTCTTTTCATGGCGAAGCTCTGTCATTATGCAGGGCATCAAGGCCCGATTTGCACTTCGGCAGGCCAGTAGTGCTCGCGCTGTTGAATACGCGAGGAACACCAATCCATTTGCCATGAAGGCGTGGGAGCGAGTCAAGCAGGTGCAAGAACAGCTGCAACAACGGGCCAAATTTTGAAAGCGTGATTTCTGCCCATTCAGCCCTCTTCACTCGCCTGCTCCTTGACATTCAGAATATATAGCGGGACATCATCGAAAAATAAGTGCATTATGATGAACTGGCGTAATGTTGTGATCCATGTCTCGTACTCATGCAGTTCACGATCTTTAGACTCATGGAGACCTCTCTCATGCAAGATGCCTCGTCGAATCCAGCGAGCCGGGGACGGGCTGTGACATCTCGAAGAGCAGATGCACTTGTACGTGTGCACGCTTGAGAAGAGCATAAACAAAAGAATCCAATGTCAGTGCGTCAGTCAGCATGCACGCTAGTGCCAATGAATAGTGTGGGCAGCAGTAGCCTCAGAGTGCACGGTCAAACTATATTATTTGATCTCTTTTACATTTTCCCTCCGTTTTTCTTAATTTCTCCCCGTGGGTTTTTCTTGTTCCTATAGGGAAGCCAAGCGAACTTACTAGTTGAGCTAGTCGATTAGTGAGTGGGATGGGATAGTAAGATTAGCTGTAGGTAGAATAAGAGCGTGAGATTGAAGCGGATGACGCCGGATTTCCTCGTATATGCGCTTACTTAGCAGGGAACAGCACCCGGGCCAGCAACGAGCGTACGCCTCTTTGGGTGACCAAATGCGAAAAGTCAGCAAAGAGGCCGGCACCAACGCATGAGGTCCCTGGTTGAGGCAAATAATTGGGTGCGGCTCCCTGTGAGCTAATGCACTTAGGGTCTCCGTCTTTTGAGCAGCCTCAGCTTGGATCCGAGGTCCTACCCCCTCTCAAAACGCCGAGGAGCGCCGGAATCAGTGTGCTTAACTGTACACATGACTGTACCATGCGAACGGAGGCCCTGACTGCGTTGCGACACACAATCGAGACACAATTGTACAGTTCAGTATCGGTACACATTGGAGCTTCAATTATAAATTTGCCCCGCTTTCGCGATTGCAGCTTCTCTTTGAGGTAGGAGCTGCGATAGCATACACACCCTACACACCATCATGAATCAAGAGGTGCACTCCCTGTTCTGGGTTCTGACTACTTTTGTTCTCTTTTATTCGCTGCGTGGTCCATGCTGTGGGAGGGCCTCGGCAGGATTCACCTCCCGAACGAACGTCAGTGGCTCGTGGAGTGGGAAACCGGGCCTCAAAATCAAAGTACCATCAACTAAAATTCCGAGTATATACACGTTAAGTATCTTTCTATTCGCTCGTCACTCCATTCACCCCCGCACGATGTGATCACTATTCTCCTAGGAGACTACGTAAGTACAGGAAACCGAAAGGTACAGGGTGGCAGATCTGACATCCATATATTAGGTGGAGCAGCCTGTGCCTTTCAAGCTAAGACATTACGTACTAGGTACTAAGTAACTCTTAACTAGTATTTGAATACCCACTGCACCACTGCAGCTTACTCTTACTAGATAGCTATCTATCCTTGCTCTATCTGGCAATGAATCGCCCCCATACCGCCGCCCATAGGTACCTACTAGCTAATGGTCTATGGAAGCAGTAGGCCCGTAGCATGTATCACGGGGCAACATGCCAACTCTACTTCAAACGCACTGTACTCATCTATTACTACTAGTTAACCATGAGTACCCAACCTCCTCTCCGCACCGACTAAACAAACAAATCAAGATTAGAAAGCTCACTATACCACCATCGACACCGTGTCGCCGGTCAACGGCGAAGTCTCAAGCATTGACGCTTGACAGCAGCCACTATACTTGTATCATTTTGCTGTTCAACAAGCAGCGGGAGTTGTGTACATTGTACAATACTCGGGACCATCGTGGTTTAGTACTACAGTAAACAGTTCGAATTCCTTCCCGAAAGATTCGGGAAGTTTAAAGGGATTTAGGGCAAGGTGAGGGATGTTGTCCGAGGAATAACTCTGCTTGTTTTATCATACTTCCACCGTCGCCCGTCGTATGTACAGTGGATATACACGGGATCTGAATCCTTTGACTAGCTGGTTAAGGTTAGTCGGCTAGTCTAGGGGCCGGATAGGATATTAAAGAAGAGGTTGAACCGAGCCATATTATTACTTTCCTTCTCGACGTGGGAGTTTTGTCTTAGGTGAGGAGAGGTGAGAGGTTTTGGTGGGCGCGGAGAGAGAGAGAGAGACAACCGTTGAAATTTAGTTGGCAAACCGTAATCCGCCCGCCTTCGATATAACTGGCATTTCCTCCCTTAATTTCCTAAAGTTTTCTAGCTCCCTTCTTTTGCCGTCTTGATGTCGATCAAATTGGGTGATGCAGACGAAGGGGGGTCGAGGTGTGAAGTGTTACAGTACATTCATTTGTTGGTGGTAGGAACCCGTTGACGACCAGGACCATTATGATGCACAGATTGCGGCGGCTGTCTTGGCCTTTTGACGATTGATACTGATTCTGAATAACTAATATAAGTGAAGTATCTCCCTCTCAGTTGCATGCGAGCATGTTTTTAATTTTTGTTTGTGTGCTGCTTACTGCCTATAACAACAATAATAAACAGGGCTAAGGCCACATACACACACATACATACACACATAGTAGTTACCTGGAAATTATAAGTACCGCCGATGATCCATCCGCGCATTGGTGAACTGAACCGTCAGTTTGCTTCGGCGCGGGCCGCCTCTAGTCCCTATCCGGTCGATTTCATCGGATGACATGTCGCATCTTTGCAAGACCTTCTGTTTCCTTGTTTCTTTCATGTTGTTCCTTTCTCTGGGGGTTTACTCGGCTTCTCAGGAGATTTAGAACCCTTGAATCGGGGCATTTCCTTTGGTTGGTGTTTCTCTTGTTCTTGAGGACAAGTTGGCTTCTTCATGGTTTCCGTCGTGCAGAGTAACCATTCTGGAGTTGATCTGTGCCCATTTGAGAGTTACCTGCTCGTGGGCCGTGACTCGAGCATGATGACTTTCGCTCTATGGATTGGTTGGCTGGGTTGACATGATAGAGAGATTTATGTAACTAAGTATCTGGGAAGGTGGTACTTGAGTGCCCATAGTCAATGTCCCACAATTCGACGGCGAGAGACTCCTAACTGGAGCAGCCAGGCAAAGATGGTTGTGCAGGAAGCAAGTGAGTGCCGCCGTAAGCCCCCTCAAGAAACAACTATGTATCATGGGCACGGTACTTTTTCCTTGGGCGAGGTAGTCCTCCTAGCGTGGAGCAGAATGCTGTGCTGGCAGATTGTCGGGTACATTATCAAGATAGATGGAGTAATGAGTGTCTTCCCACTATATCTGGAACGGGATGAACAGGCTTAATCAAATAAGCAACCCGTTCCCCCCCCCTCCCCCACCTCCGAGCACTGGAAATCATCACAATCGAAGAGCTTCAGAAAATCCTCATCGAAGGGCAGTGTCGTCATGTAAAGTGGATTCGGAGACGTTAATGTAGGTGCGCTATCTGGTCAGCCCTGCAGATGAATAAATGGACCCCAGCACGAAGTGATCCGCTGTTAATCCTCAGTTGCTGGTCGCTGGAGTCGGAATCTGCAGGCCGGTAGTGGGAGTAGCGGTAGCAGACTAGGTAGCAGTAGCCGCATCAAGAGAGAGCTTTTACCGCCTTTCCTTCTTCCTTATGGCCTGTTGTGAAACGAGCCTCGATCATTCGGTGCACTGACAACGAGGTGGGGAGGGGGAAGAGAGGGGCATAAGGAAGAAGAAAAGGCGCGTGGGGCCGGGGGCTGGCTACAACCCGATCATCTGCAGAGTGACAGTTGAAAGTCTGACCAGAGTGACCACGCCTGAATTACTCCGGGTCTTAGCCACGGAACTAGCACTAGCACTTCTAGGCTAAGGAGGGGGAGGGGGGGTGGTAAGAAGAGGAGGGGAGGAACTGAGGAGGTTGAGAAAGGCGCAAGAACCACTAGAGAATTGTACTTACTCCCTAGTTGTTTGTAGTACTACACCGTACTCTGTAGTTTTGTCAGTCAGTCCACAACACATAGTTAACTTCCTGTAAGTTTGTCACTAAGTTACAGGCTCAGCCAGTCTCCGAAGACCTGCCTAATTAGGGATAGAGGATTGGCTGCATATCAGAGCAAGGATTGGATGCGAACAAGGGGGTACGGATGGGCATCAAGCATGCTTCTTGTCCTTTTTTTTTTTCTTATATTGGGCGGTCTTGGTTATTTCTTCTTTGCTTCTTCTTTCCTTCCCTTGCGATTCTTCCCTGCCCTTCCGGAATTGAACTCCAGAAAGCCAAGCGTCGAAGGGACAATTAGGTCTCTGGTTGAGCCGAAAGAGGGGAAGAGTAACTTTTAGTCGAGTGGCTAGCCACTGGCTAGTTATAATCATCACTACCTTAACTCAGGTCCGGTCCAAGGACTTTTCCTACACGGGGTTAGTTAAAGGCTCTGGTGTAGATAACCGTTTCCCGCCCAAACCCCCCAGACCCATTCCGATTCATGGTTCTGGGACTCAACGGGTCGAAAAACCAATGCCGAAGAGGTCAAGTCTGCAATCGCCAACCGTCCAGAATACGAATTCCACTGACATTGTTGTCAGTGATGGGTTTAGTTCTTGAACGATGATGAGATGGCCATGCGATGTAACTGGGGGGAGAACCGGAAGAAACAGGGAGTGGTAGAAGTGGGACACAGCGGACTTGATGATAATGATTATTATTCCTTCTTTCCCCTAGCCTCAACCCTTACCATATTCCTCTTTGTACTCGGGACTCTGTAGTATGCTCAATCCTGCCGGCGGCTACTGGTCAGGTTCGAAGGACGGGGGCAGTCAGATTCGGCTCAGCTCGTTAGCGGCCACTAACAATCACTACTGGACCTCAATCAATCTATTTACTACCTGGTCAATCATGTCCGTACGGAAATCATGATTTCTGATTTGAACTCTCTTGTTGCATCATCATCAACCTCATTACTATTCTTCTTGAAGATTGCTCGTTCGTCCTCAATGTGACCTGTTCGCAAGTGCGGTCGCGACTGTTTGTTTTCATCGCCGGGTCCCAAAGGCTGCTGCCTCAAAACCCTGTTCTTCGTAAAAAATTGATGAACATCCCTGTGCATGATGAAGGGATCAGTGGATGACTGTATACCTAAAAAGCTATGCCGTGCCGTCCGTGTTACCGAGCCAGAAGGATTTTCTCCAGTAGGGCCAAGTGGAGGTTGCGAAATCGACTGAGATTCGTTCCGAGGCGGTCAGCCATCATCATCACCATTAATCAATCGACTGCACGGCAAGCGAGCCCCTCCATCGCCTGAGGTACTGTACGGAGTACAACGAGAAATGACGGTGATGTCGATCAATTGAAACCAACTATGCGCGTGCGTGGCTAGATATACTCAATAACTACTAGAAGGGAGGGAAGGAGATCGATCGAGAATCTCCTCGATTTGCGACGATCGAGCTGCGTGAAAGAAGTCTGTGAAGCGCAAGCAAGTGGCAGCGGCGGCGTCAGCCTGGAGAGCAGCGGCGGTAAGTCAAACACACCTTTTCCCCTCGCCGCCAAGTTCTACGACGGTTCTGTGCAGATGAACAATTCAGCCTCTTCACCTGTGCCCGCCAATGACTACCAATCATTGAGTCTCATGCAGAGAGCCTCATTTATGTGGAGCCTCTATTCGGTTTAGGCTGGCTGGATCAGCCTCGTGGACGTGGCATTATTCTTCTTTCTTCTTGCTGTTTTGACTTTATGTTATTTTCGTTGCGTGCTCGATCAAGGTCAAAAGAAAGAAATGAAGAGAGCGTTCAAGGCTAGCATAGATCTGCAAGGTGATAACCACATGGTGGTTCATTCATAGGTAGTAACAGCAGCATGTAACTAACTAACGGTATTACTAACTTACGGAGTATTAACTAAATATTGGTGAACGAATGTCCGCCTCTTGTTGTGTGAGAGAGAGGGGCGAGGGACTCACCCCACCTGCCTCTGTTTGCCTGCTGCAGTGGCGCGTCTGGGAGTCAGCGTTCAATCAGTCACTCGCTCAACGTCTTCTTCAGGACCTCCCTCTTGCCCCCTTCCCTTTAGATGCTGGTGAAGACTTTCAAGGTGAATCTAGGACATTGTTTTCAGGAAATCAGTGTTCTCGGGTATGATTCTCATGACTGGCAGTCAAACTTTCTTGCGAGAACCTTACCCACCAAGTCACTCAATCAGATCTCAAAAGAGACAGGGGATGTACCAGAGACGGAGTCTAGGTCAGTACAGAATCAGCCAGCCCAGCCAGGCAGAAAGATAGAAAGAGGACCATTGACGGTCAATAATAATCGGAACTGGAATGGTAGCTGGGAAGGGAATAACTGGTAAATACGAGAAGAAAAAGGCAGGGAAGAGAGAGTATCACTTCGAGTTTCCTGCTCTCTTCGTAAGCTGATAATTTTTTTTTTTTTCTCTTCTCCATCTTGATGCTACTAGTAGTAGTGTCCAAGCCAGAAACCTGTCCTGTCGGCTGTCTGTTCTGATTGTTCTCCACCGCGTCTGTCTGTCTTTTCCAGCCCGGGCTGTCTGTGGATCGACCTTTCAGTCCGCGGGTTTTCCTACGGTTCTTCTTCTCCTCAATCCCACTCCGAGTACCACGGCTTTTTTGTGTGGACTGAGGTAAGGTAAGAAGGTGGTTAGGTTAGGACTTAGGTTAGGTAGTTCAGAGGTGAGTTTAGTCTACAGTTCTCTCCGTCTCTATTCCATCCCATCTCCATCCCCATTATCCACATCTCCATCTCCGTCTCCATTCCAATTCCATCCACTCATCATCATCCATCCATCCATCCATCCGCTATTGTGTGGATTTTCCCATTCTTGTCGTCCTTCTTCCCCTTCTCTCCCTCCCAATTCTTTCTCCTGCTTCTAACCGGATCCTTCCTTTCAATTCTGCCATTTCCCACGCTCCTGTTGCTGCTTTTGGTTTCCTGACCGCTCGGCCGTACCCTGACCTGAACCTTTTTTTTCTTTATCCTTTTCTATCTTATCCAATTTTATTTTATTCTTTCGGTTTCATCATTATTGCTATATATTTTTTTTATTTTTCTCATTGCTTCTTTTTCGGGTTCTGCCAAGCGCGTCATAATCCCGTTGGCTCGAACTATTAGCTTTATCGGACACTATTCCATCGTGTCTTAATTACTGCCGGCCCACCATTGTTCTGACTTTAGTTACCTTACCTTGTGCTTCGTTTCTTTTGTGTTAATCCTTTACATTCTAGCCCTGGTTTCATTCTGCTACTGCTGCTGCTGCTGCTGCTGCTATTCTCCATTGCTTATGGACAATCTTACTACATCTACTACGGCTACTGCTATCACCACAAGTCCCGCTGTTGCCGTCGCTTACTCCTGGCGCCGTTAGACGATGATTTTCCTCCCATGACCTGATGCTCGCTTACCTGCTTCTCTTCTACTTCCATCTTTTGCCGGGCCAGAAGTGACATTGTGACCTTTTCTTATCGTCATCCCCCGCTCTTGCTTCACTGAACCAAACGACTGTCCTTCCGACTGGGAGACGATCCAGGTTCTCTCCAGAAGTCTGTTCCCACGGCTTCTCATCCTGGTGTGGGCAACCGATTGTTTCATCTATGCGCACAGTGCAGTGCAGCCTTTCTGCGGAGTGGATTTCGACGTGCGGTTGATTGACTTCCGCTTGAGCCTCATCGCTTGGTTCCTGAGGCTACCCGACTTGGGTTCCGTGACAGCAGCAGGTAAGCAAAGAATAATTACACCTGCCCCGTTTTCTCTCTCCTCTTTGTTCTCCTCGTCCCACCATCCTCTATCACACAGCCAACAGATATATACATGTAAGATGTATATTAGCAGGGAGGAGGACCCTTGCTGTCATGTGAAAACATGACAATCCTGCCTTCTATATCCTTGGTCTCCATTCTGTTTCTCTTCTCTTTATTTGCCTTCCACATCTCCTGGCTGTCTTTTGCTAGATCTGCACCCCACACTCACTGCAACGGGTCCAAATGTGGTGTTTTCCCGAAGTGCTACAGATCGGATCTTAACCCATTGGTCCGATCCTCTAACCTTGCCTGTTCATTGCCTCGCTGTTTGTTTCCATCTCAACCTTGGACTGTTCCAATCCTTCTCGCTGGGCCATGCTCAGGTCCTGATTCATGGGGCTATAGCTACTGCGATTTGCTCGTCTCATCTTTCTGTCAGCTGCATCTTTCGTGTCATACACGCCATTTTGCTTGGGCTGTACCCGCGCACATACTAATCAGATGACAGTGCATTCTGAGCCCCACAGCACGACTGGCCTGCTGTGCCCGCTGCAGAGATTAAAGACCTGGATCCCACTGCTTCTGCCGTGTGATCGCATCCTCTCACGCGGCGTGGAGCACAAGAAACCGCCGACAAGCAATAGGCTGGCGCACCTGATGCGCCTCAAACCACCGCCTTCATGACAGAATCATACGATCCCGATGAAATGCCCGGTTCTCCCGGGCTGAAAGTCACCCGGGTCGATTACTCACTCAAGGATTCGCCTCCGCCGTTCGGGAAACCGCCGCCTGAGGGAGACGATCCTAAACATGCTGTAGACGACGTGGCGCCGTTTTCGGGCAGTTCCCGTAAGCGCCTGCCGGAATCTCCCAAGCCCAGAACACTCGAGGGCAACTCGGTGCTGATCAGACATCTAGAGCCTAATCGACCTGATATAGCCAACTTCGAATATACTCAGGGCTTCTCCCATGAGGCAGACTCGGAGGAATCCCATGATAAGATTACTAAACTCAAGTCTAAGTTCGAGAATGCTTTGCCGCCGGATCAATTCAAATCTACGGACTCAGACAACTTAAAAGCTGTGGATGCAGCCAAACAAGCGCTCGATCTGTTCAAGGAGGATCCCAGGGAGAACGTCCAGTTTGGATCAACGCCAAAAGAGCCCAACCAGTCTCCAGAGCAACCTTCTCCTAAACAAGAACAGCAGCATACGCCTGCCAATATCTCGTCATTACTGTCGGATCCTCCTCCACCCCAGAGGAAGCATATTGAGCAACATGATTCTGACACCCGCCTAAAAAATCTGCTGTTCTTCAATCCTGCGACATCTCCAGGCCAGGTTCTGCCGGCGCTTCACTCGACATTGACGGGCAATGCTGTGGACCATAGTCTTCCTTCTCTTCAAACTGCACTAGCAGCAGTCTCAGATGTACCGCCGAATCCTGCCGTACGCATCAATAGCTCAACTTCGTACACTTTGCCTCCAGTACAAGCTTCGTCTCCAGTTTCGAGGGCGGACACCCTTTGGGATCACCAGCGGATGGGACAATTTGGACCCCCCCCTCAAGTGCCGCCCAGCCCATATTCACATCTGTCTCCTGCAAGCTCAAAGGAATTGTCAACCATGCCATCTCCTGCTTCACAATCACCGTACTGGAGAGTAAAAGAGATACCTTATCTGGCTTCCCCATATGAAGTGGCGCCCTCCACGGTCAAAAGCCCGGCGACAAGCTATCCTACTCCTACGGATCAGACGCCCACAGGAACCTGCGATCGACAGTTTAACCCTCCTGCGCACACTAACGGACCTGTAACAGCTGGAACCTATAAATGTCGTCATCCTGGATGCACGGCACCTCCATTCCAGACTCAATATCTACTCAAGTAAGCGCCTATTTGACCCCTTTCGATTCGAGACCACAGACTCAACGACTCTGCAGTTCTCACGCGAACGTCCACTCCCAAGACCGTCCTCATTTTTGCCCCATAGAAGGCTGTCCTCGTGGGCCAGGCGGCAAGGGCTTCAAGAGAAAGAACGAGATGATCCGACATGGCCTTGTCCATAACTCTCCCGGTTACGTCTGCCCTTTCTGTCCCGATCAGCAACATAAGTATCCTCGACCGGATAACCTTCAACGGTAAGCTTTATCTCTAAGAGAGGGCAGTCTGAGTTTGCGACTCACATACTTCCAACAGGCATGTCCGAGTCCATCATGTTGATAAGAATAAGGATGACCCGGCCCTCAGGCAGGTCCTGGCTCAGAGGCCGGAAGGAAGCAACCGCGGTCGGCGCCGCCGCACCAACCCCCAATGAGCGTTCCTCTTCATGATTATTATGAAGGACTCCCCACATAAGTGCAGGTTTACTATTCATATGATATTGCATTAGCGAGAGTGAGCGCGTTGATTTAGTCCTCAGAAAAGTGGCTTTCCCAAACACGAGCCTGATACTTCATAAGTCATGCTGAGAATCACGCAGCCACTCTTGCCCATGGCCCGCCATCCGATTCTCCGATTCTTGTATACTGCACATGCATTATGAGCTCGTCCCGTCCGTCTTCTTGATACTCTTCTTTCAGTGATACCAAATGTTCTTAGAGCCGCTTTTGATTCTCTGCCATCATTTTTCCCCTTGACTCGTTTGCTCCAAGCCATTCGTTCAAAGTCGTTGCTTTGCATATACTGCCTATCCTCGTCCGTTGCTGAATACCTTCGCGCAATATTTTTCTTTTGTACAAGACTTTTTTGGACTCTTCGGCGTTTTCTTATTTTTTTTTTTTGTGCCAAGCTTGCCGGATACCTCTTTTTCCTTGCTGTCTTTTCGAGACCTTTCTCTTCAAACCTCATCTTCGTTCCTCTGCTGTGCCTGATTTCTCTTCTACGCCTTTTTTTAAACAGTTTGCAGTCCATCTACCGTAAATTATCCCCTTACATATACATATAGGAGCTCTGGCGTTGATCGAAGGTCGATAAGCGGCTTCCTTCAATGAATTTGAATTTTAAACCCTGCTAATCCTTAATGGGTGCGCATCAGATACCAGAGGCATGGAAGGAAAAGTATTGGCACCCAATGAAGAAAAACGAGAGGCGGGGATTAATTTTTTTTTCTTCTTTTTTTGATCTTAAGAGTTCTCTATTGAGGTCTCTTCTTTTTTCTAACTCTTCGTGATTGTTTTGAACAGATTCCCCATATCGCATTTTCGAATTTTCATCTGCGCAGCCAGCCAGCTAGCCTCGGCAATGCAGTAAGAAAAACAGGAGAGGGGAAAGAAAAAAAAAAGGAGAAAAAGTGATATCCCAATAGATAACATTCCAGATGAAGAAGAAAGGTGAAAAGGAGGAGGAGGAGGTAGATAAACAGAGGGCACAGAGAGAGGAACAAATTCCTATAGGTCTTGCGGGCAAGGATGTGGAAGAATGGTAAGTGGATAGAGTACACGAGTGAATCAGATGTTCCGGAATGCCCTCACTGACCTGCAGTGACCTTTCAGATTGTGTGGAGCAGAGCGACCGCATAGTGGGATTTAGTGGACTTGTCTGGAGTGGATGGTATCAAGGTAATCATGGGGTGTGACTTCATGTGTTAAGAGACGGGGTATAAATCTAGAAGGCGAAGTGTTGATAATGTTAGTGGAGTGGATGCTGTATTGCCCGTGCATTGTGCACCGGTAATCCTCCGAAGGTCTGTGTGGAAGCCAGTTGTTGTTTCCTGGTTCCATGGATGGTAAGTTGGATCGGAGTTTGCGAGCATTGATCCTTCCTGCGACCAAAAGCGAGGGCGATGATGGTGATGATGATGATGATGATGATGATGATGATGATAAATACCTATTGATTAGCTTACCACACCTTTTTGCAAAGGTGGGTGAGACGAATGGGGGAGGTGCGCGGGTTAGGCTAATGATGACTGGTAAGCCAAGTCCTGCAAGCACGCAAGCCAAACCCGGGGCCATACGTCTTCCTTCCTCTTTGGTCGAGTCATGGGATGAGGCTGAGAACAAAAAAATATCTTTTTTTCGTCAGCGGAAGGGGAAAGGAGCACAACACTACGTACATACTTTGTAGCAGAACGTATGTAGTTATGTAGGTGTAGCTGACCAGTCCGTTCCCCCCAGAGGATTCGTCCCATGGGGGCGAGAGGGTTTGTTCGAGAATTTGCCGCCCTCCCTTGCAGGATATGGGTGACCGAGAGAGGAGGGCGAAAGGCGGGGGCGAAAGAGAGCTTCTCAGGTGTCTCGCCTCTTGTGAATCCTTTTAACATGATCCTTCATGTTGTCCATTCGACTGAAGACCCGGCGGCACCCTTCCCATTCGCATGGAATCTCGGGGTTATGTTTGGCTTCGTGTCGATCTCGGTCCTTTTTGCTCGAGAATCCACCCCGCACGGCCTGTGGGCAACCCTCGTAGCGACAAAAGAGGTGCTTGCGGTGTCGATTGTAGTGTTTGCGGAGGTCGCAGCCACGACGGAAAAGGGCTTGTGAAGAGCACCCTGGGAAAGCGCAGCGCCATGTTCCATCGGGGTTCGGGATGCCGTAGTTTGTAAGGTCGCGATGAGGATGGTGGCTGTTGGAAGGGTGTTCGGAGCGCGGTGGTGAGGATGAGATTGATGAGACCGTAGCGGCGGCGTTGTCATGTGGGAGAGGGTGTGGAAGGTGTGTTTGAGGATGAGATGGAGGCTCGTCAAGGTCGAAATCCAGATCAAGATCGAGATCCAGGTCGAGGTCAAAGTCGGCCGTTGAGGTGGATACGGGGGTCAGTTGCTGCTGGGATAATGTTGGCTGGTGCTGATGAGGCGTTGTGAAGTGATACTCGACTGCTGCGTTCGGTTCTGGGGTTGGTGTATGTGCCTGTAGTCGCGTCTGCACCTGCGTCGACCAACCTCCCGGGCGCACATGGTAAGCTTGACTAGATGTGCTTGCTAACGAATGTGCTGACAGTGGCATATTATGCTGGGTGGAAGACGACAGGTTTTGGCCCAAGAAAGGTTGCATGTAAGGTCCTTGCTGGAAGAAGACAGCGTCCATTCCCGGATTTCTGCCGTGGGGTTGGTTGAGCGTATATCCCAGGTTTCCAGGCACCCCATGAATGGCTGACAGAGAGGCCTCGTGGAAGGTTGCCGCTGGAAGAAGGTGCGGCTGCATTTGCAATGACATGGTACTTGGGACGAAGGAGCCGGGGACAAGCAGCACCCGGTTGTCAGTCATAGTTCGTGAAGTCATCATGGAAGGCTCTGAACTAGCAGACACTCTATTGTAGGCTGACTCGTGCTAAATATGGGTGTCAGGCCTGATTCTCCACGAATGGAATTTCTCACTTACATCTGTACCCTCTTCCATGGACACGTTCCTCTCTCATCAATGAGTGTGATCCTCGTGCAGGATAATTAACAATCAGTATCATCAGGCTCAAGATTCTGGTCAGTGCTTCTTCATCGTCTAGCTTCTTTCGAGTTGCCTATGGAGGATGTTGCAGATCAATATAAATCACGGTCTTTCTGGACATACTACTGATCTCGAAGGAACGGTTCTGGATGTCAGATGTGGCTATGCATGTGTCGAGAGCTGACGGTCAATCCGGTTAGCTGAGCGGGAGTCATTCCGAGTCTCTGCTTAATAAATCCACTCTTGAAGTTTGATACCACTGTGTCATTGGCTTCGCCAGACGTTGACGCCGTCAGCAGCATTCACACTAGCTTTGAAACTCGTGATTAATATAAATCATATCCATGGGGTTGATGTAAAGCGGGGAGCATTGCAAGGTGCATGATGTAATCGGTCATTCCACTGCGTTTGAATTCCAGAATCGCAGCTGACTTCAAAGTGCCAGCCGGTAAAGTCCGTATGACATCTTTGGTTGGAGTATGCATAGATAACACCAAGGGCAAGAATTTCAGATACCAGCCAAGAGCATCCCAGACTAGGAACTCGGACTATTGTTTTCTGGGCATTGTCTCATTTGTTCTTTTCAAAGCAGATCTTCACCCCTTGTGCAGACATAAATATTGACCGTCATGGCTCAAGATTGGTTACCTGATAGGGCTGAGGTGCATAGCAATCAAATGAAATCAGCCACAGTGCACGAATCAGAAGGATCCGTATGCATTGTCAGAGTCAGGAATTCACTATGCTGTTGAAGCATGGCTCGAAATCTACGCCAATTTCCAACCCAGTAACTACTACAACGCGGTCCTCTGCTGACAAGATAGCTTGGATTATAATATTACTTCACAGGCCAAGGCTATATTTGCGCGGCAGTTTAGCATGCAGCATAATATGCATGCGGTATTCGCGTGTCGTCGAAGAATCCTTGTCCGGGCCAGAGTCTCAGCCTCAGGGCCGGAGCGCTGCGGGCTCTGAAATTCCAGTCGAAAATAGCGGGAAGGAAAAGAAATCACGAAGAAAAGGGGACATAGAGGACGTATCACAAAATGAAAACCAAAATTGGAGAACAAATATGCGAGAATTCGAGTCATGGTTCTGCACGATTCCTCTCGCCGTTGCGGGTGGGACGAGGCCGACAGGCTGACATGAATGGCTGTCGGTATGTTTAGGCCCCCCACGCTTGCAAGGCTGGCACATCTCAACTAATCGGAACGGGCAATCAAGTAGGCGCTATTGAAGATGGCTGAGATGCAGATCTCTTCTGCTTACCGCCAGATGGACCATAAGCCTCAAGGAGGACATCCCTGCTGCAGCATGGAAGTTCATGCCATGTTGCCAGATTCCGCAGCGTGGCGATCCCCAGATTGGCGGGATTGTGGAAGGGTAGCCGCATCAAAGGATTGCAGTCAGCGCCGAAGGCTGATAAAGAGCGGTGTCGGCACCGTCGCTACTATGCATGGTATTGCTTTCACTGCATCCAACCCCCCAGGCTGGCCCTGATCGGCCTGCAGATCTCTGCGGTTGGAGCGTGTATGCGTGCGTAGGTGTGTCAAGGTCATGTTACATCGAGATGATGTATGTGCCATACCCTGAAGTGAAACACAATTCCAAAAATAATATTCTATCCATTTCCGAGGACCAGCAGTTGAGTCATCTCTTGGCCACCTCGGTCGCGAAAGATGCTTTCAACTACTCGGTGCTCAGGAGAACGGCTTCTCCGCCATCTGCTGCGACGGAAATTCTAGTGTTGTGTACAAAATCCAAGAAGATCTCCAGCCTCGGCTGTGATATTATCGCACGCAAACCCGAGGCGAGACAAACAAAGCAAATTGCAACCGATACAGGCAGATACTCGCAACGCGAAGGTCCAGAAAAAAGCAAAATGAATTAATCCAATCCTCGTGTCTCATACACAGACACTGGTAGCTCACGGCAGATCGTTGGTCTGAGACAACAGCGGCGTTCTATCGTTCGCGTCCTGGCCCTTATTGTTTTTGTCATTTGCATCCTTGTAAAGGATGTAGTGCTGCACGATAAAGATGACGTCGAAGAAAATGGTCACATTGGATAATAGGAACTTGGCGGGATTTCCAGTGATGCCACTCCAATCACCTTGAAAGCTGGAGTCCATTATCAGCTGCGCTAGAGACAGAACACCGCCAGAAAAGTCGAAGAGAATCCCTTCAATACTCCAGCCATATGTGGACTTGCGCTTGTAGTTCACCCACGCTTGAGGTACGTATTTCACGATAGTGATTATCAACTTCACATATGAAATGGCATAAATCTGGCGGAGTTAGTCATGTCCATACTGGCCAGATGAAAGTGGATTGCAATATTTCAGGATTGCTCACAACATCGATCCATGCCCACGAAAACGGATCAAGTCCTCCGTTGGGGCTCTTGACAAGAACAATCACAATGACGACACCCACGCCGACGATAGAGCCCCAGAAAAGACCGGCGACAGGTTTACTGACCCGTTGGTACCGAGAGACTTTGAAGCCCCAGATGAAGGGCCAGAACTGGGAGTAATATATGACGCTGAGAATGACAGCGTGGATGGCAAAAGCGAAGTCATTAAAGCGCACCGTGGCGTCTTGCGCGAGAGGGTGACGGGCAGCATATTGATGGCGAATGACCGGAGACCAAAGGAAAGCAGATGTATAAATCGTATAACAAACGAATCCCAGAACGTTTATCGTAGGGAAGTCAATAGCTAGACCTGTGGTTGAACGTCGCCGAAAGTTGTTGAGCGGTTGGGGATAGAACGATGCGGACCAGCAAAGCGTGCTACGCCAATCAATAAGCCACTGAATAGGGATTTGATAGAACCTGACAGAGGTAACTCCTCTCCAAATTCGGAGGTGGGCTCAAGGACATACTAGATCCAGCCCAAAAGGCTATGTTCCAAAGTGTTAGTGACATTTGACTGAGGGCGGTCGACCCCTGCATCGATAAGGAGAACACTTACCGGGAGAGAGCTTTGACGAATATTTCGAGTTGAGAGGCCATAGTCTCCGAACTATGCACCGTTCAAACAGCCATAGATAGAAGAAACGAAGATTCAGGGAATCAGACACGGGGAAGAGACATCATGTCTTTTATCTTCGCTGGGAGGGGTGGATCACTTGATGATCCAAGAGCGGGCGCGATAAGATGGATAACTAAAGACGAGAGATAGCACGCGATCGATGGAATGCGCAGGCGGTCCGTGCCGGCAGAAGGGGTCGAGGGCCACTGAGTCAGCAATGGTTGTCCGGGATATGCGCTGGCGCGCTAAACCCAAGATAGAAAACAGTTGTTGCTCGAGTCGGTGGTGCCCACTGCCCAGTGCCTGCCGTAACGGAGTATGAGCCGCGATCGCATCGCATCCCCAGCCATCCGTAAACTTAGCGGTAAGCAACCCAGTCCACTTGGTTAGTAACTGGTAACTTACCCTGCCTGCATTGCATCTCGACCGCGTTTGACTAGACTCGTTCTTGTTCTCCCTCCCTGTTCTCACACTCTCCTTTCCCCCCCCCCCACCTCCATTGTTCATTTCTCTTCGTTCCTGATTCTGGCCCTTGTCATAGTTTTGACTCGTGGTTCTCTGCCCTTTTGACGACTCTCTCTAGCTGTATTTATCCCGATTAGTGCTGCCACTCACCGCTTGCGCTTGTTGCACGCACAGACAGAGCTGGGCAGTCCTTCGTCATATCTCCCTAAGAGATTCCTCAAGCCACGCGTTTTCCCCCGACAGCTTGTCCACCGACTGGAGGACAAATTAGCGATTAAAGTCAATTCCAGTCTTTCTCCGTCGGCGCATGGTGCATTCCTCGGTGTGGGGGATCTCGATAGATCTCCTTCGGTAGTTCCGACATTCCACAACATCTAATCTCGCCATTTGAAGAGCCAGCATCGATTTCGGCCTGACATCATAGGAGAAGCGACTCTTCTATAGAACAATGGCGGCGGATTCAGGTCTCACGGCTCCAGGGAGCAGTACGTATTCTTCGAATACGCTCCATGTTGGGGATGGAACATGGGACTCGGAGCGCGATACATTTCTGCTGCCCAATCTGATGGGTATCAATTTTGACACAATGCGATACAATGGTAGGTCCAAGTCAGTGACCTTAGGATTGGCTCAGCTGTCTTACAATTGACCTTAGGAATGGGGAACAGATTCAAAGATATGCCCGAATACCATACTCTCATTGTCGTCCACGGGGTCATCGCTACGATCGTATTTCTCGGCCTTGTTCCCATCTCAATCTTGATCGTTCGATATTACTCGCGATGGAACCCATACTGGGCATTCAAATTGCACGTCTGGTGCCAAGTATTGACGGTGATGTTGAGCACCGTTGTATTTGTATTCGGCTGGTTCGCTGTCGGTCCCAGACGTAGTTTGACCAATCCGCATCATGGAATCGGCCTTGCAATCTACGTTTTGGTGTGTTTTCAAGTCTTATGGGGGTGGCTAGTTCACAAGTTTGAGAGGAACAAGAGGCGCTTTCATGTGCCTTTGAAGCTTGTCGTAAGTGAACATGGCTTCTATGAGTGCCTGCATCAATACTGATCAGTTGCTAGATACATCGATGGATTGGCCGCGCATTAGCGATCTTAGGGATTGTGCAAATACCACTCGGTCTCACTCTTTACGGCTCACCTAAAGTACTTTTTATTCTATACGCCATCGCCGCCTTTGCGCTTCTAGCAACATGGTTTGTATTGTCCTACCTATACGATACTGAGGGCTACCATATGGAGGGCGATTTTGAAGCTCGTCGTAGCTATGTGTCCGGGCCTTCTGGTCACGATGGACGACCCCCTGGTGTTCTAGGTCCTATGGCAGGGGCGGGCGCAGCAGGCTCGGGATTGGGCTCACTTTTCAGAAGACGCTCTCGGGACAAGGAATATGAATATGAGGATCCGCACGCGGTTTACCCAGAAGAAAAGTTCTCCGATGAAGGACGACGCCGGGGACGCTGGGAAGACACTATGCTCAAATTGGGAGCTATCGGTGGTGGTGCCTGGCTTGTGAAGAAGTTTCTTGACAGGAAGCGCGATCGGGACGATGATACAGAGTCTGGTCGTTATAGCCGTGCTCATGCACGAAGTGATAGTATGACGGAAGAAAGCTTAAGTCGGCTGGAGCCAACGCAGCGCACTCCTTTAAATCGCCCTCCCAGTCAACCGCCAAGCCGACCAGGGAGTAGACCCCCAGGCAGGCCTGCAAGTCGCCCTCAGAGCCCAGGTTCATCATACTACTACGACAGCACGTACCTATCTGAGCGACCCGAACGGAGACCATCACATACACTTCGAAATGCGGTTCTAGGTGCCGGGGCCTTCGCTGCACTGAAGGGTCTGTTCTCCCGTCGGAACAAAGCGAATGATGAGCAGCGCCGATTAGAAGACTTGCGTCGTCGCGAGATGGAAGACGAGAGGTTGACTCGCGCAAATAGTGGGCGACGGTACCCCGGAGAAGCCTACTACCCGCGAGGAAGACCAGAGTCGTTCACTGCCACTGATCTCTCGACGGAGTTGACTCGCCCGCTACGCCGTCCATCGCATGGAGATTCCGTTCTTTCTGCTGTGCCTATGGCATCTGGGGCGGTTGATAGAGCACGCTCAGACCTGCCTCCAGCATCTGCTCCTCCAGTCCCACACGATGTGGTATCGGAAGCGCCTGCTCCACCACCTCCTCGACACGATTCAGGCAACCTGGCAGCTGGTGTAGCGACTGGGGCTGCTTTGGGCGCAGCTGCCTCCTCTGGCCACCGCCACCGCAGCAGAAGCCGGCGTCGTGACGATCATGTCGACTCCCCTCCTGTATCTGTCAAATTGAAAATGCACAACGATGGCCGCCACGTCACGCTCAGGAGGTTGACCGACGAAGAAGCTGCCGCTAGCCGGGAAGCAAGGCGTCGAGAAAGAAGGAATTCGCGTCGCCGAGCCGGCAGTGCAAGCTCCTTATCCGGAAACGAAGGGGGCTCCTACGATCGGTGGCGTCGTGTCGAAGAATTGGAGCGCCAACAGCAGGAGCAAATGCAACGAGAGCAAGCCGCGGCGGCGGCTGGTCTCGGGACATCGGCGGCTCCATCAGCTAGTATTCCTGCAACCTACTATGCGCCTCCGCCAAATGCGAGCAACTTGCCCCCTCCGCCCCCGCCCCCTGTACCTTCCAGTCACCCATACGGCGCAGCCAGTATCACATCACCTGGCACTGGAACATTTACCGGAACCGAAGCCAGCGAATACGCAAGCAATCGACGTCGAAGACGTGCGGAACGAGCTCGAGCCCGTCAAGAGCGACAGCAAGGCGTTGAATTCACCTGATAAAATGGGCACACTTGATTCTTGTTTTTCTTTTTCTTTTTGTATAGCAACGATATGACTCTGACGATCTCATGTGGTAAGGTTATATCTCTGTTTGTCAGTTTTACTAGCTCTTCATTGTTGATGTTGATCTTGATAATTTGATGTACATGATTTTTTTGTGTGTCCGGGCCCCTCATCTGGTTATTGTGATGGGTGCTGTTGCTTTTGTGATTACAGTAATGAACGCACGCACGTACGTGGCTCGGCCGGTCGAAATATTCGATCTTGGTCAAATGTGAGTGTAATGCTGAAAGTTTGGTAATCATAATGTATTAACTTATGATGATGACCCCTGTAAAGGGTTTCTTTGGTAGTCCATCACGTTCAAGGCCGCAGCGGTTGCTTGGTTGGAGGCTGACGCAATGCATCAAAGCAGAACAAAATAGATACTTTGAGCAGGTGCTTTGTGATGCAGCCACTGGGCGCAGTCAACACAGCGGCATAATCGAACCACAAGGGAAAGATTGAGGGACATTACAGCCCGTACATACAACTAGAAGTTCAAAGGCAGTCGCCGCGCCGGCTATGCGAGTTGACTGGCCGAAAATTACCGGACTTGCTCGGTTGTCAGGAAACAGGACGAAGGATAGGGCAGGTTTACCTCCTTTCAATAAGCGGGATAGTAGCCTGAGCGCGAGACCACCTTGTTCAGATTGGACGAAGAATCGAGTCTCCTCAGACTAAAAGAGACCCCATATCGGGATTCGTCGACACACCTACTCCGAACACGGCCATAGTGATTCAGGCCTGGGGAGACTTCTCCTGAAATACAGAGTTACAACTGTTTCTAGATGCGTCGGAGGTTTCTGGTCTCACGCGTCACGAAGGCTGAACATAAGGTCATTTGAATCATATTACTTTCAACTTGTGATGAGGCCGGCATAGAGGGGATATTGGATGTCGTTGTAGTAAGGATCAAGGCTACCATTCTTTCCTCAATGACACGGAAGTGACCAGTGATTGGACTAGATATGATCATGTCACCACCCTTTTCTAGACTTGTGGCCTTGGGTTCATCATTTGTGTAAGGAAGTACACAACAATCACATGCTATGATAGAAACATTTCAAGTAGCCAGCTCCCAATGTGCTCTTGATGTGCCGGGCCCCCCCTCCTCCCGGCGAGTAAAGCTCCTTGGTGGCCACGGCTTTATGCTGGGCCATTTGGTCAGCTGCACGTGCGTCTTATACCACTAGGACTTCAGACACTATGGGCCTCCCTGGGTTGTATAAATACATTAACACCGGCTGTCTCTAATAGAAAAAGTAGGACCATGACGAAGAAATGAAGGAGAGCCTGAAGCGGATCAATAAGTGCACAGAGAGCTGCAGACCTTACGACCTTGAGGAGTGCGGCCTTCAATGACCAAATCATGCGCAGAAGAAAAAGTGGAACAATGATGTCAACCCTGAGGAGGTGTGCCGTAGACATGGAGGAAGGGACAAAGGCATCCTTGAGACGACCACGATCTCTAGCAAATGGTTGTGCGATTGGCCAATTGACATGCACATGGAACGAGCATGATTTCGACTGAGATAAGAGATGCTGCTCGGATCGCTGTCCTATCAATAAGCTGACAATAGCACACTCATTCTCCTTGATCCGTAGCCATGTCGTTTGGAGGGGCTTGCATATATGCGTGTTCAGAAAGTGGCCAAACGAACGTTCTCCCTGTGGCTGATTCTGGCGAAATGCGTCAGAAGCAGGAAGCTGAGTAGTGTCGCTCACGTTGAGACCGAATGATTCAGTGTCATGCTGGAAAAACGGTTCATCTACCATCGGAAAAGGTGCCGGCAATGGCCGTTTTGAAATTTCATTCAAGGCGTAGGCTGTCGATTTCGGATATTGTATAGGGCGCGAAAGTAACCGCGACGACGAGGAACTATGACTGGTCCAGGGCTTCTGGATTTGCTTCGGTGCTTCATGTCCCTGATATCGTCCCGTCGATGATAGGTTGAACAGACGCAAAGAAAACCTTTGTCCCTCCCGTGGTGCGATGAATGGAGGATCTGCGCCTATTACGTTTCTTTTCTGACGTGTCGTTCCGGAATCCATGACGGGGACTTTCTCAGACGCAGGGGAAGTAAAAACTTGTAGCTCGGATAGGAAAGCCGGCTTTGGGGGCTTCGGAGGCTTGTGAACGGACTCTTGGCTGGCACTTCCAGTAAGGCTAGAGGCAGAAAGCATATCATGCAGCGCGCTCACAGTGAGCTCGTTCGAAGTCAACTTCGTGGACTGTCCGCTTCCAATGTCGCATGATACATCCTCCTGGATTGACCCGGGTATCGGAATCGATGAGCCACGTTGGATTTCAGGGCCGGTTCCCCGCTCAAATGTGCTGTGTGCCGTGATTGGAGGATTGTGATTGTCAACCTCCATAGGAAAAATCTGAAACGTATCGGTATCACGGGAGTCATTTCTCTGCAAAGCTGCGGGCACGGGGCGGTTTTCCAGTCCACTGGATATGTCACGATCGGGAGATGATTGAGTGGTTTTCATAGACATCAGGTCCGAGATAAGCGGCAGGACGTTGGAATGTTTGTGGCTGCCGAGCTCGGCATCTTTGACCGCAGAGCTTGAGCCAGGCACCACCGACTGCTGGGCCATCATGAACGGATTTTCTGCAAGCCTGCGCACTTAGAAGTTCCTTGATAGGTCGCCAGACGGTGCTTTGGCGAAAGAAGCGAGAGGGGAAGAGGTCAGGATTCACGGAAGGCAGAAAGAGTGGGTGGCTATTCAGCTGTTCTACCATTCAGCACCTAGATTAGGAAAGAGCGGCGTGGGAACCGCCCGCTGTAACTCATCCGGGCTGGTTAGTAGCATTTGTCAGTGGAACTAATGTCAGACAAGGCCTTGGCAAAGGCTTTGGCAAAACAACATCTCAGGAGAATTTGCTTAATTCTACAGGGTCAGGTTGGAAGTCGCGACTGGATATGTACATCAGGTATCTATTTAAGGTGTGCCTGGAGGGTCTCCAGAACCTGGTCACAGCGTTAGTAGACAATCTCACAATACAGAGAAGCGGACTTGACCTACCTCAAGCTCGATCTTAGCCTCGGCAATATCCTGCTCGCTGCCGCTGCCGCTGGCGATCTTCTGAGCCTCGGCGATCTGGGAACGGACAGCCTAGTATCGGGAGGATATTACATGAGCTATCCTATTGCAAGAAGTTCCAGTGCGGGGAGAACCTACCTCAACGCTGAAGTCCTCAAGGGGGAAACCCTCGACGGCGTTGATGCTCAGCTGAGAGTCGGGCTGGACAACGGCAAAGCCACCGGAAACTGTACAAGAAAACGATGAGTCAGCCAGATCTGAGAGGTGTGACAAGCGCCATCCAATAAGGTATATTTGGGGTAGAGATGACGCCGGTTTGTTCGCCGGGGCATAATCGGACGTACGGAAGAACTTCTTGCTGGCACCACCCTCCTCGACGACCTCAACGAGACCGGGCTTGAGCTGCTCGATGGAGGGAACGTGGTTGGCGAGGACACCCATCTCTCCGGACTCAGCGGGGATGTTGACCTGGACACTGAATGGAAAGATTCGTAAGTACGGGGGCGGTCAAGGTCGAAAGAGAATCGTCCAATTGCTCGATGCATGGAAGGGTCAAAAGGCCACGTACACGCCGGTAGACTTGAAGATAGTCTATGCGAAAGTAACATATCAGTCACTGAACATCATGGCGAACGCAGAGGATTGCTCAATAGGGTCGGAAACGTACCTGGTGAGGAAGGGTCAACGAAAGCTTGATCTTGTCGTTGACAGCCTCGGCGTAACCTCTGCGCTGAAGAGGAACGCGGAAAGCAGAGGGACGAGCCCTGAGAGCAGAGCGAGCGAAGCGAAGGGAGCTCATCTTGCAATGGACGGAATGGAGGTGGTGGTAATAGTATCCCTCTTGAACCTGAGTTGAGAGTTGCAAAGGTCGAAGTCGGATGCCGGTTGTTCCCTAGCGGCTCTTTCGGTCACGTGCTGTGCCGCGCGACAACAACCGGCAAAGAACCATTTACCAAGTATGTTACTCCAAACGCCGTGGTCAAATGTGGTCACCAACTACAACGAGAACGCTACTGATACTATCTATCCGGTCATAGCATACTTCGATACTATCCACATATATCTTCTTTGTCATTTTGTGTTTTCCACAAATCCATCTGTGAACAGCGAGCATCAAGTAACGTTCCAGTCGCAAAGGCGTAAGAACACCCTGTTATTGACTACCTGCTGCGGGCATGGTAGTGATTTGCATTTTCAGCATAATTGTTCAAACGGACTATCTACCAAGCTACCAATATGAGCGCAAGCCAAGATTTAGTATGATGCGAGATCTTGTCTATATCATCACGTGATGTTATGTCGGCCATTGCTTAGCCACTGAGACAATGCTTCTGTGGCGTCTCAGGTCAGTCACCGACCGATGTCATCGTAAAGCGATCAACCACGAATTGTCTCTAACTCCCAGCTCATCTCAAGAGTTGTCACCTCGTGATCTCTCTCTGTAATATGGGTATTAGAATTGAGTCTTACAAAAGATGAGCTTGTATAACTATGTCACGATATCTCGTTAATCATCGATCACGGAGTCTGATGCCTTAGGTACCTAACGATCCTATAGCGCAGCAACGTTTACCCCAGCTAATTTTCTATCGCTATCTCAATTCAAACGATAGAGAGACGTCAGAATTAAGTGCAATGCGTAATGTAAATTGTTCAGGTATCGCTCCCTTCATCTGGGGAAGAGTCAAGCAGTGAAGATATCAGGAAGTAAATAGCTGAGGCCGCGACGCTAGCCGTGCTCGGTAAGCGAAATCCCACACTGAAAACCAGCCCTAGCCGAACCTGCTTTGGGGACTCTGGCCTTCCGCTCAGTTCAGGATAACCTCACCCGCCAACTCCTCGTCAACCGTCTCCCAGTTGCGACAAATCCGACAAGATGGCGAGTATGTACATCCTCCTGCTATGTGAAATTTTGTTCGCCGAAATATGCACAATTCGTGAAAAAAGCCAGGAGCCTCTTTGGGGCTGTTTCCTATGCTTCGCGGGAATATTCGGCAAGCGTGATGAAGTCACTGACAGGATTTTTACACAGAGTCCAAGAACGCGTCTCAGCACCACAACAGCCAGAAGGCTCACCGTAACGGGTGCGTACCCTCGAATCCCTGCCGAAAGAAGTCCTGAAGGAATCACGATCTACGATGTACGAATGGAATGAGGGCGGGGTGGTCGCTATGCTATGTTGGATACAACGCGAGTTGGAGGAGTGTTTCCATGTGGGAAACATGCGCTTTGCATCCAACAAGGCACAGCACTGCCATCGTCACCATATCCATGAGATCATTTGAGTGGGAAATCAAGAATGCAAGACGCTGACCATGTCGATCCTTCGCCGCAACAGTATCAAGAAGCCCAAGACCAACCGTTACCCTTCCCTCAAGGGTGTTGACCCCAAGTTCCGCCGCAACCACAGACACGCTCTTCACGGTACCGCCAAGGCCCTGGTACGTTGACCTGACGAACCTCTCGGTTTTCGCATATGCTTCCTTTCAAATGCTTCATCGGCCTCCGATCTCAAGTCAGCCAGCTAACAATTCGAACAGAAGGAGCGCAAGGAGGGCAAGCGCGAGGTCGCATAAATCAACTAATATAGAAACGTTTTAAAAAGAAATGAAAGCGATTTGAGTTGGTTGATCTTTCTTCTTCCCACCACGTCTCCGCGCAGCATGAGTGGGATCGTCTTGTCTTGTCGGATTTAGGCCCAGACTGGTCTTCGCCTCGGCTACATGTTTTCCGAAATGGTTGTCACATAACGAGGGAAAATTGACTGGTTCTGCGGGTATACATGGAAGTTACAAAGTGTTCTCAGTTCTACTGTTGCTTTTTCCTGCTGGCTCACATGGCAGTGGGTAGCAAATCTCGCACCGGTTGGCTTTGAATCATCCAAGCCCGAAACTGGAGTCAGAGGGCAGGCATATGTGTGTACAGCTTCGTGCTTATTTTCCCATGCGCGCTTGCTGAAGGATTTTATAACGTGCCGAGAGAAGATCCCATGCCCTCCCGATTATTAATCACCCTTTGCCTTTGTTCTCCATGGCTCTAGGGTGCTTAGACGGAGTGTTACATGCCCAGTAGACTAATGTAGAGCTACAGTCAAAGAATTGAAACTTGCATCATCATATGTTTCTTGTTAAATGTGTATTTTCAAACCTGATATGGGCCATTCAATCACTTCACAGAAGTGTAGAATGCAGCGACTACACTATTTTCCAGACCACAAGCCTCTTATCGAACCCCCCACTAACCAGCCACTCCTCCCTGGCAACTTCACCTTTGGACCCTGGAAGCTCAACCCACCCCGCCCAGATGGCCCTGATCTTACAGCCCGGCTCGTGGCCTTCCTTCAAGACCGAGACAAGCCTCCCCGATTTTGCCTCCAATCCCCTGATAACTCCATCATCCCCGTTGACCCAGACGCCCGAGCCATCCGGGCGCCACACAATCTGCGGGGTCGAATACGCCGTCTGCGGCGCGAAAGTGTTCGCCTGAACCATGATCGCAGCATCTTCCCGATTCTGCAGCGACAGCGCTGCAAGCGCTTGCGTGGCCTGCGTCTCCGGGGCCCCTGCGCCCGCAACATCGACACTCTGAGTCTCCGTCGCAGGGAACAGTAGCCGCACGATCATGACCTTCATGTGCGGCAGCGTCGAAGTCGCGATTGCAATCAGGCCGGGGTCATGCGGACTGAGGGCCATGCACGCAGGAGAGAAAGCGACCCAGGCGTTCGAGTGAGGGGCCAAGTTCTGTTGAGCGAGAAGGACACACTCCCTACTCTGCTGTGGCGGGGTGTCTGTAGTGGTGGATACTCGTGACTCCACCTGGTAGTAGTAGATATACGTCGAGTCCCTGCGCGAGACGAGAAGCAGGAGCTCCTGGGTGTCAACGTGGCGGACGAAGACTATCGACTCCGGGTTCGTCGGCAGAGAGATCTGCGCGACCGGCTCGCCGATGGTTACGGGGCTGTCACCATTCAACAGGCTGCTGCGGAGCCGATAGACAAAGACCTTCGCGTCCCAGCCGGCGGTAGCGATCCAGACTGCCTCGTCTGCCTCGTGAGCGACCACTTTGACTGCGTATTTGGCATGGTCTTTCCTGCGGTCGACGACGTTGCTCCCGCGCTGGAGGAGCAGCTGGCCCGACATGTTGGTCAGGAACACTAATTTGCCCTGTCGGATCAGGGTGTAGGACAGGATGGGTGACTCGGATGTGGAGGAGGACCGTACGAGCTCATTCCCCGTAGAGGTCTCGAAGAGATGAAGCTGTTTATCTGCGCCCGTGGCAACGAGGAGGGCCTCGGGCTGCTGCTCGCTCTCATCGCCATGTTGCCATCTTTCTACAGAGCAGCACAGCAGATTGGACGATGTTGGCGTCTGGATTACCGTGGGGCTGGACGGTGCTATACATTATGCATTAACATCTCTGTTCTTGCTCGAGTGCGGGATTAAGGGTACGGTGCCTGGTTCACTCCAGAAATCCTTCTCTTTGTCGCTTTCATTGTACCGTTCAAAGTTCACGCTCTTGTCGAACGCTCGTTTCTCGGCGAGCACGCCTTCGATGGTCCAGGAGTCATCCTCCCCCCTGCGGGACTGCCCCGCGGTGGCCGGCAATCCTGCCTCACGGAGAAAGACATCGAGTGTTTCCGTGTAATTGTGCGTGCGCAAAAAGCGAGCTACAAGCTCGCTCGCCAACGATGAGCTTCGCGCTTCGAGAGGCATTGTGTTTCCATTGCTGTGTTTGAGGGAATGTGGGGCAGGGTCAAGCGTGAGGGGCAATATATTTTCTGACATAAGTCATCCACACGGCTAGTTAGAGCCTTCTATCATTGCAATGACAGCATCAGTACTTTGACATCTACATGATTGCGCTCTTTGCGCATAGATGCTTTCGTAATTTCACACACGCATTGCCAAACATAGGATTAGAAGTGATGAATGATTGCTATCAAAGCTGGGATTTGTCATTGTTTGCGAATTGAGACTCGCCATGGAAGGATAACTTGATAAGACTAGAATGTAATGATACTACAAAACGGAGATGCAAAAAGGCATCCTTTCCTTGCAGGGGTATTTTCTAGTGCGAAATGCAGAATGCCTCAGCTGAACATATCCTCCGCCCTCCGGCGAGGACCCCCTCGCCCTTCAATCTTGTCCGAAAACAGCTCCTTGCCGGCGTTGGTATTAAACTTGGACGGGAAAAGCTCCCGGACAGATGCTCCCCGTCCCTTAATTGACATGCCTCCTGCTACACCGCGAATAGACATCCCCTGGTCCCGCCCCTGGCCAGCAGCCCCGCGAATGTTGAGCCCGCTCGAATCGGAGCTCTCAGGGAAGAGCTCAATGTCCTTGTTTCTCCGCCGAGGCTGCAAGTCCTGCGCTCCATCGACTAAGGGCACGGAGACCCTTCGAGCGAACAGATCTGCCGTCTCGTCTGCAGCATCTATCGCATCGGACCGGCGATGGTTGCTATGCTTGCTTGGAAATAGCTCTTTAACTGTCTTGTGTGGGAAAAGCTCTCGCGCGTGCGAGTCGCTATTTCCGGCCTTTGAAGAGGGAAAGAGCTCCCGGCCCTCGTTGCGACGGCTGGGCGGCGGCGAGCGCTCACGGAACTTCCGACGAGAGCTAGAGCGATCCGTCTCCACGTATCCATCTTCCATCAATGTATCGCGGCCCGGTGAAGCACTGCGGTTGCGCAGACGTCCCGAAGGGCCTCCTTCGTCCTCTGGGAACAGATCCCTAGGTTCTCGTCTGCCACGTCCCCGAGATGGTTCAGAGCGATCGGCGCTGTCAACGCCCGCGTCATCATACATATTAGCGCTGAAACTATCGTCGGCGTCGCGGTCCCTACGTCGCCGCAGTTCCCGACCATCAAATCTCCGCCGCCTGTAGTCGCCATCGCTGCTGTCCCCACTGCCGTGTTGACGTCTCTCCGCAAGCTCGCGTCGTAGGCGCTCTCGAGGGTCATGCTCAGGGTGCATGAGATAGAATCGACTGGCTTCGTGCGCACGTGGCTTTTTACGATCCGTCTTAACAGCTGCTCTGACCTGGAGCACGGAATCAGGGTGCGAAGAGAGGAGCTTAGCCGACCGTAGACGCAACGCGGGGTATTGAGTCACATCCTCCTCTTCATTTGGTTGTGTGAGTGCTGCCAGTGCCTGGAGGCCGACCTCTGGCGATGAGTACAGCAGATTTGCGGATGTGTCATCGATCCACTCGACACGGCTTGGATCCTCGAGGGCGAAGTTTTCGTGGGCAAATCGCTTGATATCATCAGTCGTCAGTTCGTCAACACCGCGTATGTGGACCTTTTCGTATTGTGCGTCCGAAGAAAGGGCATCGGCGGCTTCGTCGGTGGTAGGTGTTGCAGCTGTTTGTTCCTGCGAACGTCGAAGGGTGTTAGGACCAATGAGACTCGCAACGACTATCGACCAACGAGGACAACTGGGCTTACAATCTCAATGTGATCATCGTCTGGGAGGGGCCCGAGATCAATGTCCATATCAATGTCCATGGAGGCCATAATGGTGTCGGAAGTGGGTGTACTGTTGGGGACTTGGGCGTTATGCAGAGGAAGGTGTTGCGCAATGGCGACCTTCAGCAAGGGGGCGATGGCAGACGTGCAAGATAATTCGTATTATTTGAGGAAGTATAAAGCTAATCTCCCTCGTTGCAATAACCAATTTAGGGGAAGTAAAGTGGAATGAATACGAGCAAAGAGGAAGTCAAATTGGTCGCAAACTGAGGCCGACATGAAGTTGACCTCCACACCGCCCGGGGAATCTGTCGGCGGAGCTGCGCCGCAGCCATCCGTACTCAATGGGCTGAAGTTGACTCTGTACTCCTCATGTCTTTTACTTTCGTTTCAATGACAGCAGCAAATACGCCACTCTGCTTCGATACCGACTGTAGTACGGCTCTTTCTGGACCTAGTCCCAGGCCCAATGAACACAGACCTTTCCTTGATACTGAATATAGTCTCTATACATAGCATCGACTTCACTAGCATCAGCCAGACCGGGGTGATGCATGTAGTCCTTATTCGGTGTGCCTGGAATGCCTCATTTCAAAGCATTATATGCTAGAGGTATTGAGTATAACTGTGAAGAGGCGATTGATGCATGCTAAGAATGGCATAAAGCATAGCCTTCAAAGCCATACTTACTAATTTCCTCTCACTTAGTGCCAGTCTCTTTTACAAAGTAAGCTGTTGGATAGTTCCCAACTTACTGATCAAGTTCAACCAAATCCTTGAGACTATCAATGCAAATATAACAAAACCTCGTCATTGCGTATACATTTAAGATATGACCCAGAATAAGGTCTACTGCTAATTTCAACTCTCAACGGCCATTCCCTCTCCAAGATAAGATCAACTCTGACACATGCAAGCTGACGGCTCAAGACGTGGATATTGGTCTTATATCGACGGAAATCATTTTTCGCAGTGTTCTTCTTGCACAAAAGCCTAGGGTGACTACTCGATAATCTAGACTGCAGCAACGTGTGAAACAAGGTATGAAAGGTCTAAGACACAACACGAAAGCTGCTTTGTTTCATACGAAGAACTGAAGCAGCACGATATTGGACGAGAGGGAGGTAGTGAAAGTCATTATCCGTATTAGCTACTCCATACGTGTAGCTACAGCCTTCCCCGCTTCTCGTCTGCCATGTCTCTTACAAACGCCCATATTTAGGCTATTTCCCCTCTTTCAAGCCAATCGGCACCGCACACGGATTCATATGGCTTCATCCAGACTCTCTCCACAACGAAAGATTTGCATCCAGCAACAATGGAAGAGTCCTCGATATACCAATGACAATCCTGGTGACACTCAATGCAACGATGCGGCCACCGCGGAATACGTTGTGCGAGCTTTTCAATTGGGCCATGCCTGAGAGGCACGGCGTCACTTCAATATCCCGGCTATTATGGGGAATTTGCAGCTGTGATTGCGGTATGTTAAAGTCTGCCACCCCGCTACCGGAAACATCGACTCATACTGTGATTTCGCTCAAGGACAATCCTTCATTCTTTCGTTCCCCGGGTCTTCAAGCGAGACCTGACCAGATCGCGCTGTGATACTTACCATGCTTTACGCCGAAGAGAATAAACTCGTCTTTCGATTCGATGATCATGTTCTCTGGATAGAACCGTGGAGCGAGAATGCCTTCCGTATCAGGGCCACGAAGCTTGCATCCATGCCTACTGAAGACTGGGCACTGTCTTTAGAGGTCCAGTCCCCGAGAGCGACCATTACAATCTCGGAGACGGAGGAAGCAAGCATCGTCAATGGTAAGATCAGAGCAACTGTCTCCAAACGCGGCAAGATAACCATCTTCGACCACAAGGGCAACAAACTTCTCGAGGAGTATGCCCGTCATCGCCGGGATCCAAAGGACCCGAAATGCAGTGCCTTGGAGATTGAGGCGCGAGAGCTACGGCCCATTTTAGGGGGCGATTTCCACCTCACAATGCGGCTCGAGTCGCTAGACCCTCGAGAAAAGATATTCGGCATGGGTCAGTACCAGCAGCCGTCACTCAATCTCAAAGGCTCGGACCTCGAATTGGCCCACCGCAACTCTCAAGCCAGCGTACCTTTTGCGCTTTCCTCGCTCGGATACGGATTCTTGTGGAATAACCCTGGTATCGGGCGAGCCGTGCTGGGCACCAACATAATGAGCTTTGAAGCGTACTCCACGAAAGCGCTCGACTACTGGGTTATTGCGGGTGATAGTCCCGCGGAAATCGAAGAGGCTTACAGTGGGGTGACGGGCTGTGTCCCGATGATGCCGGAATACGGACTCGGGTTCTGGCAATGCAAGCTACGATACTGGAACCAGGAACAAATCTTGAATGTGGCGCGCGAGTATAAACGCCGACAGGTCCCACTGGACCTCATTGTAGTGGACTTCTTCCACTGGCCACACCAGGGAGAATGGAAATTTGACCCCAAGTTCTGGCCTGATCCAGGTATGCTTCCCCCCAGGAAGAGCTCGAAAACACACTTGGCATCAAGTGGTCAACAGCATTAACGCACATTCAGACACAATGATCAAGGAGCTCAAGGATATGAATGTGGAAGTCATGGTCTCCATCTGGCCGACAGTCGAGACTGCATCCGAGAATTATCCCGAGATGCTCGAACACGGTCTTCTCATCCGCCATGACCGCGGGTTGCGGGTCGCCATGCAATGCGATGCTGACATCACGCACTTTGACGCGACGAACCCCGCGGCTCGCGCTTTCGTCTGGAACAAGGCCAAGCAGCACTACTACGACAAGGGTATCAAGGTCTTCTGGCTCGACGAGGCGGAACCCGAGTACGGCATTTACGACTTTGACATCTATCGCTACCACGCGGGCAGCAATCTGCAGATTGGAAACATCTTTCCTAAGGAATACGCGCGGGGCTTCTACGAGGGCATGCAGGCCCAGGGGCAGACAAACATCGTCAACCTCCTCCGCTGCGCCTGGGCCGGCAGCCAGAAGTACGGCGCCCTGGTCTGGAGCGGGGACATCGCCTCGTCGTGGCCCACCTTCCGCAACCAGCTGGCGGCGGGCCTGAACATGGGCCTTGCAGGAATTCCCTGGTGGACGACCGACATCGGGGGCTTCCACGGCGGCAACCCCGACGATCCGGCGTTCCGAGAGCTCTTCACCAGGTGGTTCCAGTGGGGGGCGTTCTGTCCGGTGATGCGGCTGCACGGCGACCGCGAACCCAAGCCGGAGGGCCAGCCCACCGCATCCGGCGCCGATAATGAGATCTGGTCGTACGGGGAGGAGGTCTACAAGATTTGCCGGAAGTACATCAACATTCGCGAGGAGCTGCGGGACTACACCCGGAGCTTGATGAAGGAAGCGCACGAGAAGGGGACCCCAGTGATGCGGACCCTGTTCTATGAGTTCCCCGACGACTCCCGCGCTTGGGAATGCGAGACGCAGTACCTTTTCGGCTCAAAGTATCTGGTGGTGCCCGTGCTGCAGCCCGAACAGAGGACGATCACGGCCTATCTACCGGCTGGAGCGTCGTGGAAGCTGTGGGATGAGAAGCGCGATCAGGTCTACCAAGGAGGACGCGACGTCGAGGTGGCTTGTCCCATTGAGACAATGCCCGTTTTTATTCGAGTATAGGCGGCGCCCAAGCTTGACTGGGGTAGAATCGCCAGAGACTCTGGCTGTATATGCAGCTTCAGACGATGAGCCAGAACGCTGGGTGTCCCCGAATTAGATATAGTATGCAACACAGTCATCCAATAGACATCGGACTTGGTATCTTCCAGGGAAAAGAAAAGGACTTTTGGTAAGTCTCTAGCATCAATTCTAGAAAGCTCGTTATGGCGAAAGACTGAAGTGGCGTGGCGTGACCGCGATTATCGGTTGTGATGGGGAATTAGAAGTTGCAGAGGGGTCGATATTCGACAGTCCTCCTGCTCGATACGTATATACTTATGGAAATAATCTCACTATAAAAATCGATATAGGTTAGTACCTTGGGTAACAGTAAGCAAGTCATCTTGCTGTATAGTCATCACTTGTTCTTCTTTCCTTAATATACTGATATAATGAGATCCTTAAAGCATATTGGGTTTCAGGGTAGACGTCTAACCTGGGAACAGAAGAGATGGCAACCTCGAAGAAAAAATGACATAATCTAATTGAGAATAATATATAATTGTGTATTTACAAACTGCATGCGAAGCAAAGACATGGACCTAGGGAGAGAGATGAGCTCCACGAGGAGGGGCGACACAAGAACGCAAGCAGGAAAGAGCGTCCTTGCCTCCAGAATACGTTGATGTAGCCCGAGGCAGCATAATTAAGCGCGGGGAATCTTATACTCGACAGTAACCGGTGCTACTGTAGGCTATAGCCTAGCGGACTCGAATTATGCGACGGAGTATGTATTGAGATGTACTCCGTCCCCGCTTCCAGTAAGTACCCAAAGCCCGAAGATGTAGGATATGGGCTTGTACTGTATTTCCGTCAATGATGATTACCTCACAGTAGAACCACCCGGCTAGCATACTTTTGCTGGTTGGGTGCTTTGGTGGTCGAGAGATTGGGTAATCTCTTGATACAAGAAGTCCAGACATCCGGTTTTGGTGTTTCTTGACTATAACTAGCGTGTGTCTCTGCATTGCAGACGAATTAAGGTATGATTCGCCCTGGCGAAGCACACTATCGAAGGCTAAAAAGGGATTTCTTCCCAGATAAGCGCAGTTGTCGCTGAAGCAAACAGAGCTGATCTGACTGAGAGATGCCTGCTAAGATGTGGCAAATGATGGGGGAAATGCCTGCATGGGAAGACACATGCGGAGCAAGGCGAGCAAAATACCAAGTAAAGCTGAATGCTCGGAACAGAATATAAAAAACTCCGTACAGCACATCTTGAGAGGCAAAAGTCGAAAAAAGAGAAAGAAAAAAAAAAAAAGAAAAAGAAAAAGAAAAAGAAAAAGAGAAGACATTACAGCCACAAGATCGAAGCCAGAGGCCTGAGCTGAGCCACAGCCACATTCCTTTTTACCCTATCAGGTACTTAGTCTGTATCTTCAGCAGTCACTGAACGATGCATAGCAAGAAAAGAAAGAACAATTGCAGGGCTCTCAGCCCAGCCGCAAATGGATTGCGCATGCATGATTCAATGGATCCTTTTCTTCCCACCATCATCGGAGCTATACTGTATGGTACTGAGTCATCGAGATAAACGATTCCAAGCGGAATCGAGATCATTCAATTGGCGTCCTCGACTCAAAGGAAGATTTAGATTGCTTGATTTCATGAATAGAGGTGATGTGATGGACCTCACGTTTGACTAGCCAAGGATAGGAAAAAGTACCATGAACTACTGCTGCAGCAGCAGCACTCCATCAGTATCACAACACTGGTAGCATGCTCAGCGTGATACTAACTAACTTGCCCCTCTTTCTATCTGCATGATCAGGTTTTGGCGAGGATGTAGCAAGCAGCATCCGGATAACCGCTCTCCCTCGCCTTGGTTCATGCAGCACAATCCAGACATCAATCATCATCCTTCCCGCCTCCAATCCATCCTGACTAGACTACATAAGTCGTCTCTGCGTACAGTACAGTAGTAGGTGGCCATACACACCTGGTTCGTAAGCAGCGGAAACATGGAACATACTCTTTTACCCCAAAAGAAAAACGGAGATGGTCGCTAACGAGGCAGGGAGCCTGGTGACCTGGTGAGTTCCTTCCACATTGGGAGTCTCGGCAGAGTATAAACCCCCCCTCCCTTCGTTTTCGTCTCTCGCCTCTTCAACCTTCTCATCCATCCATCCTCCACATACTTTGCCGTAGCACGATACGTACGTATTTATCCAGAGAGATAGACAGACCACTCTAACATGGTCTGTGTAGTGCCTATCCATCCATCATTGATGGGAAATCCTCCGATGGCAAATCGCTCACCAGATATCCGTCAGCGCTTGACGGGCCATTTGACGGGCCATTCTACTGCATGTACAAGTATTTATCCACTAAACCCCAATCCATCCTTCCCCTTCCTCTTAAACGCTGCTGTCGTACCGCTGCACCCTCCTCGTCCTTCTGTGCTGTCCTCGTGGGGATCGAGACGGTATTTTCGGAAACCGCTAGACTGTTTGAAGACGATAAAGAATGACAGGGGCTGACGGCGGAGCAGAAGAGCTCATTGAAAGAGGATTCGTCGGATCTGCGACGAGAACATGGCGGAGACGGAGTCGATGAGAGAGAAGGGGGGTTCCGGTCTGGACTGTGGAGATTCAGTTCCTTAAACGTAGCCACTATAGACCCAGTCTAATGTGATCCACGATTTGCGATGGGGAATGGGGATTAGAGGGGGGGCGGCGGGGGAGATTGGGAAAAAGTAGTAGTCAATGCATGGGTGTACTAGAGCCTGATCAGTGATGAATAGGGCGCTCGTACGCGCACGGCTTGTGCTTGATGGAAGAAGGAGGGAGGGGCGAAGGACCCTCTCTTCATTTATTTTGACATCTCCTGTTGGTGGTCGTTGGGAGGAGATCGGGTGGGTTCTTTCGTGCGGATTGACTCGCCGACAAGCTTGTCTCCGTCCTTCGGGTAACAAATCTGAGAGAAAATATGTTTATTATTAGTGTTCAGTGGGTTAGCAGTTGGGGACACGGCTCCCCAAGCCCCGTCGGGGAGTGGTGCGACAAATCAATCAATACAAGACCTGCTAGTCTCAGAGTTTTGTTTTGGGAAGAGGATGGACCCCAATTTGCTTGATATTCATAGACGGATATCTGGGGATGTACATAGACACAGTTATCATGAACTGGGGCTAGATTAGAGTGTGTGAGCAACAATCAGCTGGTAAGAGCAAATCATCCTGCTGTTGGTGTAATGTGATCGTTGCCAGAACAAAAATACGTATGCTCCAGTGTCGGTCAGATATAGTAGTGGAAGGATTCAAACTATTGGCCATAGAAAGATTTCCAAGGATCTGCAGCCTCTTTCCGTCTATCGGGAGAGGGAGGAAAGAGGAGGCTATGAAGCTCCCGAGCTCATTGGTGCTAAGGACAAGTCACGGACGGGACGCCCATGCCCTTTACCTTAGCATCGGGTCGAGATTCACTCGATTGAGTTTTTTTCTTTTGGGGGGTTTAAAATCCGGGTAGATTAGGTTGATTATTAAGTTGGGAGTGGATTGTTCGTTCCCGTCTGGCTGGACCCAAAAGGCTGAACTCACCCGGTATGGTTGAAAAGAGCATACAACTACAGACAAACAATTGAAAGGAAAAAGAAGAATTGAAGGGAAAAAAAAGCAAGACGAGAAGAAATAAGCAAAGGAGGGAGAACTGTAGAGCCCACATCCAGCCACTAGCCCGGTCGATTATCGATGTTGACTGAACAGGGCCAGAGAAGCATATCGCAAGTCAAACTGAACTCCGAAGACGGTGAGGGGACCACTTCTCCTCCCCGGAGAGACGTTGATTGTCCTTGATCCCCGTCGCCAGAACCACTCTTGGGCCTAGAATCCCGAACCCAGGCTGCAGGTGCCCTGTTCCGGTATGCTTCTTCTCCCTCTTTGCCCTAGCCCGGACACTGGCTCGAGCACAGGGAGAATAAACTTCCTTGACAGCGGAACATCCGTTATGAATGAGGTCTGGTTCGGGATTAAGGGCGTACGGTGTCAATTCGTTAATGGAACAGTTGGTCCCGTACACGATTCCTCCCTGTCTCTCTATGTTGGCGTGGGTGGCCGCAGAGAGCGCGACGTAGAAAGGGATATAGGCTTGAAAGTTGAATAGTTATCGGGAACTGAATCATTAGCTACTCAGCAATTAGCAATCTGAGAATTTGTCAGACTTGCGACACCATTGAAAGTATAAAGACCTGTAGGCATCAGGTCTCCAACCGAGGCAATAGTGCCGTCGCATCACATCTATCTGCACTGGCCCAGACACACAGTCACCACTTGGAATGGAGCAGCAACTTCCTCTCGACGGCCAGCTGCACCGCGGCATTTGAGAATCGAGAAGCAGGCTATCGCGGGTCTACTATCCAACCCTCCCTAGCCCGTGAACTTAGTGCTGCCAGAGGAGGTGGGGAGTGGTGGTCGTGGTTGTACGAAGGAAGCCTATTCAGACTAGGCAATGCATGTGCTCGAGGGAGGGGGAGGAGTTGAGGAATGAATCCATCCTCTACAGCACAAGAAGAGGAGACGTCAATCACGTATCCACCACGTACGACTTATCATCCTTGCATGCGTAGCTACGCATTTGGTAGAAGGGATGATGTTAGTGCCACCTTCCCTTCTTTATCAACCCTCCATAGTCGTTTATCAATCATCATGGTTACGTCGAGGTTTACGATCTACACAGGTTGACAGGCATTCTTGTCCACAAACAATGAGGGGAAGAGTAACAGACTGTTGTGCAGCGCTTGTCCCTGCATAATCCGATTCTGCATTAGAAGACGGGGGTGCAAGTGGAAGGGAATGAGGTAGTGAATACATGACTATATTGACTTGGTATGGTAGGAGATTAAATTACTCTACAGATACGTAGTGAGCTAGTGCAGAATTACAGTAGTGTATGTATTTACTCCGGAGTGAGTCGTGCTTAGTTGCCCGGTGGATCCTAGTCAGACAAAGAGGGGGGAAGGAGCGGTTGAATCTACCCTAAACCCCAAACAGACAATTCGAGGGGACAGCCCAGCCGGGCATCTGGAAGGGATCGGGGAACCCACATGGTCCCCGAGGGAGAAAACATAAACCCCGATCAGAGAGGGCATCCAATCAATGGCTGCATGCTTCCCCGACTGCAGCCCGGTCGCAAAACTCCCCTTCCCCCGGCGACGTCATGGTCACTCAAAGCTATTGAAAGGTACCACCACATTCATCCGCCATCGGATATCGACCGGCATAGAAGCAAATTTCATCCCAGATCTGGATTATCTCGATCATTAACCACATCATCAACAGAATCGAGAGAATCATCCTGTTACTGTTATCATCGGTAGGGAGCAATGGCCATTTTTCGACCAAGGAACCTCAGATGGTTGCCGGTATAGATATTTGCATATTTCCATGAATGCGTAGAGCTTGCCTTTTCTGGTCAGTAGCTGTAAGCCTCGCACATCCACCGAGATTCGACGTTGAGAGCCCTTCCTACCCAGCCGTATGAACACCTGCATGAGCATTCTCGTTTTCCCTGCTGGTGACGAAGATACTGCATCCTAGTCCGTGCCTGGGGAGCTGGGACTTGGTGTACGACTATCCTTGGAGAATCCGACCTGTCTACCATTTAATCATGCGCGCAAATCAAGGGGAGAATCCTGTCCCCAAGCAGGGCAATACTCCAGGAAATTCCTGTGCCCGATTATAGGTTATTATCCAGCAGAATGAGAGGTGAAGATGTAGAACCTGATTGTACTGCATTCCAGGGCTTTCTTTTCTATTTTTTTTTCCTCTCTTCCCATTCTGGAATTGATTGTATTGGATAGAGTTTCTGGAAGTGACTGACAGCCGGTGCTCGGACCCCTTGAGGTTCGCAGCCTTCGAGGCCCGACAGTCAGGATACAGCGGCGGGATGCGAGAGCGCCGTTCGCTCCACCCTATTCTCCATTTGCTCTCTGTCTCTCTCACACACACTTTCTTAGCAACTAGCCTCTCCCCAATCCAGACCTACCTACAGACAATCCTTGTTCAACTCTCCCTCCAGAGTTGCACTGCATTGCATGGCGCGATGAATGAGAGACAGGCCTTATGAGGGCTTGGTCTTTGTCTATCTATCCTATGTGCCAATTTTTTCCTTTGCGTCCCTCTCTCCCCTATCGCTTTCAAGTATTACAGTGATGAGACAGCTATACTTACTAAGTAACTTACAGCTGCTGTTTTCGTCATATGCGTCGATCCGATCTAGGATTCCGTCACCCATCGTCTAGAATCAGCCGATTTCACTAGGGGTAGGAAAGCATGGACGGGGCGGCATAGCCCCCAGGACAGGCGAAGATCTGGTTTAGCATTGGGTGAAGGGAAAACATATACACTCCTCCTACTAATGCGTATTTCAACTTATGATCAAGCGGCGAGCTGGAGAATCAATCTACTTCAAGGCGGCCAGGCGCTTTAAGTTGATATGAACGAAGTGCTTGATTTAGGCAAGTGGCAGGGCTGATCTTGAAGAAGAGAGAGCAAGAGAAGAGAGACAGGAGACAGAGGAAAGCTGCACGCTAAGCCTCTAAAGTGGCAGAAATTGACCAGGGTTTATCTCAAATACCTTTCTTACCTCTTGTCCCTATATGCTGTGATTGGACACCCAATTCCTAAGGTATCTACCTACCACTGGTGAGGGAGGGTCGGGGAACACACCTTTTCGGAAAAGACTGTACCTAGTGCGTAATGTACAGTACTAGCATCAACTGATCGTAGCATTGTACTGCACAGTACGGCGTACATCTCACGCCATTCCCCTCCCTCCCTTCTGCTCCGGTTTAGCCTCCGCTGGACGGGACGCCCGCCCCCCTTTGTGACCATTCAACAGTCCGGAGCGGTTGGGAAAATGATCTTTGAGCGGCGTCCTCGTTCGGGCCGTTGGTTACGCGTTACGACCGATACGAGATACGAGTTTCCGCCGAGTTTATAGCGGAAAGCATTTCCATCTCCACAGTTGCTTGAGGATAGGGAGTGGTGGCAGTCTCATTATCCCGTTCATGGTTTGTCTGGTCAGTCAATCATTGAGCTTCTTCGCAGTATGTATGAATGAGGTGGCTACCATTCACAAGACAGGAGCACTACTGAATCAATTGGCAAGTGTATATGTACACTGCAACGAGCGTACGCACAGTACATATGAATTTCTCGGTATTTGTCCATACGAATGATAAAATACTGTATGTAAAGTATGTATGTATGTTCTGTATGTCCCTCCGCTCATCTCACCCTTCCGTACCACGAGGTAAAGGAGGGAGGGGGTAGAGAGGGTCACAGTGTTTAGATCGCCAGGTAACCTGTACGTAGCCGTCCACATGGCAGTCTTGCAACAACAACCATCTTTTCTCCCACGACGTAAATGGCTGTTTCTCCCACGGGTTTTCAATAGTCTTTATTGATTTTAGGCTTTCCTAATGCAATTCCCAACCAAGCTCAGCCCAGATACGAGAAGGGGGCTTCATGGACAGACTTGACCCGGGCACCACTCCCCACCAGCTTCGGAAAACGTTGAAATTTTTTCTACCTTTTCGCTAGGCTTTTCCTTTTTCTCCCTGGGACGAGCGGAGACATCACGAAGGGGGCAACGTAAGGGCATAAAAAAAGGTTGACACTTTTGACAGACGTTGAGCAGGATTCCAGGATTCAAGGGGGAGTGGGCAGGAAGAAAGGCTATCGTTCGGTTTCCTGCTCCACCGTTAACAGTCGTACCGAAAGTCCAGAAAGTAGAGTCCGTCTACAATACTGACTTACAAGATTAATAGAAATTTGGTCGCGACACTCCTGGTTCTCTAGTTCGAGGATGGGACTAGAGCCGGCTGGTTCTTTGAAAACCGAAATAATATGATTGTTGATTCTAGCATTTGTTTTGCTCATGGCTCATGTATTTACTTCTTCTTCTTCTTCTTCACCACCGTCTTATTTCATGTAGGTTTCATTCCATGAAAAAGCCCAAGTGAACTGAGGCAGGTACTAGGTACTGTAGTCTGTACCAGATGGTGTGGTACAGTAGCTTTTTCCCTAGTGCTCTCTCTACCTAATGGGTCCATGGGATCGAGATACATACATCCGATCTGAAGGCTTATGGATTCCCGTTTATCATTCCCTGATTCGGTCTAGCTCTGAAGGCTCCAGAATGACAAATATCTTTATACGGCAAACCAATCAGCTTGTGAAGATGGCTGATCGAAGCAATGGTTCGTCACGTCATGTGTGGCTCAGGGGTTCATGCATTCAGTTTTTCTGTCTAGTCTCCTGTTTTGCATTTTCGGCTCGGAAAACAAGCTATGGGTAAGTTCCTTGCAAGGTACCAAACTTCCCATGCGCTGTATGACGGGTAGGTAATAATGACATTCATCCGATCGGATAATCCATCTCTCCTCCTCTTTCCTACAATGGTTCAACGGTTGCCCCCAACTCGTGGCGTTCCCCTGAAAAGCGCTATCGTTTTGTGACCTATGCGTGGCTCAGCTGCCTAGCTGATGCTCGAGAAGATGGGGACACTGTCTGGTTGCGAGCTGCGACAGTCGCAAGTTGACTTTCGGTCAGAAGGTTGTCTCAGATGACAACCAGTCAGTGAGGGTAGATATCCATCTTTCGGTCGATAGACTGGACTCCAGCTAAAGAGGGAGAAGGGAAGGGGGATCATCCGCTGCTCTGTGCTGCAAATCTTTAATTGAGCACACAGGCGACCTCTAGGTAACGACGATCTCGCTTCACGGAGAATTTCTGTTTTGTCTTTTCTAGGTTGCGCCCGCGTTAAGAGTTTACCGAAATAAGGCTGGGGAAGGAGGAAATTTTTGGGGACATTCTATGGCCGGAGAGTGGGCGATGCGTCCTGTGATCTGAAACCCACGCGAACGGAGAAGAGCAACGATCGCTCTTTTCTTTTTTGCCGACTGCACTACCTCACGATTGCTCATGATTGTCGATGACAATGATGATGATAACTGCGCCATGATCTGGATAAGATCGACTCACCTTATCCACCTTTCTCCGCTTATATCCCACGCTGGTCCCACGACCGAGGACCATTCTCAATAAGCAAGCTTCGATCACTTCAGATCGACCAATTGCAATCATCATAGATCTTAATCGGACAATATTGGTATAGAGAACCACATCTTCGCCATCAAGCAGGTTAAAAGTCTTTGAGAAGCGAGGTGCTAGTGGACCATAGTTGCAAAAAAGGGTTGACGTTAGCTTCTTAGTCCCGTCAGCATGACAGCGGGACAGGCGCCGCCGCTTGATTAGAACACTTCCGATGCGTAGGCAACATCTCCTGAATGGCTGGCTGTGGTACTTCCGTCCTCCATGACAGATTTCAAATCTTCCGGCTTCCCCGGATGATCGTGGTCCCCGTATACTAGTTGCCGGTTTTATGTCTCCTGTGCGGCGGCGGCGGGGTGCGAGCGAGTGGGATGGAGTAGTATCCCTTGGTAATCAGCGGTGACTGCGTATGTCTTTCGCAACAATGTGCAGCACCGATCAAAGCTAGCCTTGAGATGGCAGGCCACTCGCAATCCTCAGGAGCCAGCCATACATGTGTCTATCACACTGGCTTAACGAGGGCCAAATAGGGGAAATCCTGGATTATTCGATGAGATCTATCATCCTTCGACTGCAGATGCGATACAAGAGAACATGCCCGAGAAGCTAAGGGGCCCGGAAAAAAGAACCCTGCAGCCAAACGTGAGTCATGATCCTGGGCTTGACTTGCTGATTGGACCGAAGCCGCCGGAAATATTGATTTTTCTTTTTCTTTCCTACTTTTCCTTCTTTTCTTTTTCCTTTCTTGTCGTTTGGGGGGAAGGCTTTTTCTTCGAGATTGGTGGTGGTATTTGCGATATTGCAAGCAGCCCGCTTCCCCACCAATTGTGCCCCTAAATGGAGGCATTCACCCGGTGCTCGAACCTCCACGACTAAAGTAAACTATGCGCCTGCATCGGAAAAGAAATCCAGCTATGAAAAGTACGACAGGTTGAAAAGAGGAGATGTGAGTGGAATTTAGTCATCGGGTATCTTCAAGTCTGCAGCAGTACGGCGTACCGTCAACCAAACATAACTGAACCAGGGAAATGGTCGACTGTCCCGTGTATTTGGCACGACGGGACGCCGGATCGAGAAGCTTACTGGCAGCTGTGCGTAATGAGCAGCGGACACACCGTTGAAACCAGGGGGTGAGCGGCATAGTTTAACCCACCTATGGTATAGGTTACCAAGTACCTGGTAGAGGAAGGAGGAACGGAGTCTTATGTCAAGCATGACTAAGGATGTGCTGCTGGAGACAGGATTAGTTAAGGTCCCCGAATATCTGTCTGTCCCAGAAATCATTGTGCGCGATCTGAATGTCGATCCCAGCCGGAAAAGGTATAAGACCAAATAAAAGGATTCCAAATTGTCAAGGTTGGTTTGCGCCAATCATAAGACCTCCACTCAAAACAGTTCGAGTTCAAGTTCTGGATAACGGTCCACGGGACAGAGAGGGAGAAGGAGGAGGGGGTGGAAGAAGTGGAGAGATCAAGGACGGAGCGGGAAGGAAAATAGATTAGTTACCTTTCAAAGTTGTTATTGCAGCGGCCCTGAAGCATTCTGATGGCTGGCTGAACTCATTGATGGAAGCTGGGTTCGATTTCCTCTTGCAGAGACATGCGCCTTCTGTTTCTAGGATGGTATTGATGTGTAATATCCATTCTGTAGCCGCCAATAACTAAGTAGGGTTGGTTGCTTAATGATTCAGTAATCAATTCCGCACCTCCCTACCAAAATGGCACATTCCCTCCATCAACTTACCGAATTTCAGTCCCAAAGGTAGTACGTACGTATCCCGTAGTAGGAAAAAATCCATCCATAGATTCATCCCTCATGCATGGCCCGATCTGTCACTGCCCAATATCATTAGTGTGGTGGATCCATCCTAATTCCGCTCTGCTTCCTCTGGGTTTCTTGTTTCGCCGACCTAGATTAACCCTGAATGGGCTCGTCGCCCATGATGTTGGCGCAGCAGCTCAACACCATCATTCATCATGCGGGCGGAAGGGGCAATGGCAGGATGCAACGATGGTTTCGAATTCTGTTCCCTGGTTTATTTTTACCTACTCCCTTGTTCCCTGTCAATCCTCTCCGCCTTCCTCTGGTCGTTTGTAGTTTGTTATTCATGGTCCCCGGAGGAGCCCGCCCCGCAGGATCCATGACATGCTGCATTCGACGTGTATGACCATCACTTGCCCCCTTCCTCCTCGCATCTGCCTGCTGTACATTTGGCCGTTTTCGCCGCCCCCGTTACTTCTGTCAGGGCCGCCTGAGATTAAGACAGGCGTGGGCCAATCTGCAGCTGCTCACTTCGCCTCAGTCGATAGATGGCTTATGATTGCAGACCGCCATGAGAGCGGAAAGTCTACCAAGTGTGTATGGACTTTTACATGGTAACTACTGCCAAGGTGGGGAATAGCGCAAAGTCAGGCCATCGATTATGTCAGGTGTCGTCCGACCTAAGCAGTGTTCTGGCTCTACTTTCTTACACTTTTGGAAACTACAACAAAAGGGGGAGAGTGAAAGAGTGATGAGGGTCCTGGACGGAGCTAAATCATTACCCTGGGATATATAGAACTAGCGAAGATCATATTACCAGGGTGTACCATGCGAGTAAGCGCCCCAGAAAGATATTGCTCGCAGCAAAGAACTTCAGTTCAGACAATGCTCAATGCTCTATGTAGTTGCTTCGCTACTATAGCGGAGCTCCTGTTAACCAAAACAGCTTTGCTCTAGATACGATTGAGGTGGATTTGTTGACACCTCCTGGACGTCTCAGGCGGTCTCTGCCTCTTACACGAGTCGGTCGGTGCAACAAGAGAGGAGGGATTTCAAAAAATAAAAGCAAGCGTCCAGAATAGAACAGAAGCTGCATAGAGCTGCAGCGGTGCCTCACTCGGGCCAGCGACAGGCACAGTCAATATCCCTGCTGCAACACCCGATCCTGTGGTAAAGCCCGTCAGTGTCTGGGATAGTGGCAAATCTTCCCCACGACTCAGAAACGCCAGCTGCAGCAGCAGCTGATAGCTGTCTTGCTTGCTTTTTCAGCCGCGTGGTTGTTTCGTTTCCCTGTCAATGATGGGTCCAATGTTTCCTAAAGAAGATACTGCAGGAGATAGTCCTTAACCGCTAGATCAAGGCCATCGTTCAAGTCCAGGTCAATGTAGTAATATGATCGCTTCTGTGTGATTATGGTTAGGTAAGTAGATACAATGTTTGTTGACCGGGACGAATGCTGTATATAGCAGGATGAGAAACTCGATTGATCAAGCGATCTAGCCTCTTTGATAGGTCTGTGCCTTAATACTAGCACCTGGACGAGCTCTGCCTCCTTGCCCGGTGGGCGGTGGTACCTGCCTAAGACTGACTACTGTTAAGCGTGTCGGATAGCTAGTGTAACTTACTCTTTTACCACGAGTAATGTATTACCATACATACTCGTCATACTTTTCGGTCAGGTAAGGAATGAAAGATACTAAGAGTAACAAGAGGGAAAAGAAAAAAAAAAGGTAAACACGAAAACCAAACTAAAATCGACAATAATAATAACCACCTTTTATTTACTGAAAATCTTTTTCTTTTCAGAAAAAAAATATAAAAAAATTATTCCTCCGATAACTGTCAGCTCCGAGATCTTGGATCAGATCTTCTCCTATAGCGTGCTGTAGGTGTGGAGCAGTAACCCATTTTTCTCTGACCCGTCTTCCTGGTCATTGTATCCTTCTGTTGCTGCTTGTTGCTATAATAGAAGATCGTAACCTTTCTCCAGCTCCTTCCCTCCTTTACTTGACTATTGTCAACCGTCCTTGTCAACATCTTTAAAGTCCCCTCGCATCCTATATCTACCATCTCAGGGACGCACCTTCGAACCTTATTTTCCTGAACAAACCATTCTCAAAGCCATTCAATCCCCAATCCTCTACCCTCTCACGACTTACAATACCCAGCTGCTTAGATCTGTGGCCATTGCTCCTTACTCCTCGCCTACTTTCCAGCGGTCCACGTTTGCTGTTGTTCCGTTGGTCTAGTCTTGTGCACGGCTACCACTTGACTACCTACTACCCAATACTAGTAGTAGTACTTCACCATAACTGCACTACAATACACCACCCCACGGTAAGACACCCTTCACTATTTTACTCTTGAGCCATCTCCCACCCACCCTCACCAGCACTCAAAATGTCTGCTCGTTTTCCTTCTCCCACAAGCTGCCTTTTGACTTAATCGTCCCAACACTCAAAACCATATTCTTCCTGATCCATATATCATGACGCAAGTCTAATCTCTACCTTACAGTAACTCAATCTAAAATCCTCTTAACATCCATAGCTAGCCGCCTCTGGCAGTTCCGTTCACAATGGCCCCTACTCATCGTCGTGGACCTTGGGTCCCTGAGGAAGATCAGCTACTACTGCAGTTGGTTCGCGAACAAGGCCCCAACAACTGGGTCCGGATCTCTCAGCACATGCACTACCGCTCTCCTAAGCAATGTCGCGAGCGATTTCACCAAAACCTCAAACCCTCATTGAACCGCGAGCCGATCTCGGCTGAAGAAGGCTTGATGATCGAGCGCATGGTGAATGAGATGGGCAAGCGGTGGGCTGAGATCGCCCGACGTCTGGGGAATCGTAGCGACAATGCGGTCAAGAACTGGTGGAATGGCAGTATGAACCGGAAGAGAAGAGGCCTGCCCACTACTGGTTCTGCTCTTTCGGGACGTACTTTTCATGGACGGGTTGAAGCTCCCTATGCGCGGACATCTTTGGGCTTGAGCAGCCCTGTTAGCCGATCCCGCTACTCCTCCATCTCTAGCGAGAGACCAATGACCTCCTGGACGAAATCTCCCTCTTCTCGCCGGGAATCCTTTTCAGCATCTTCCATGGACTGCCCCCGGCAATTGACGCCTATCTTCACCCTTCCCGCCCTCAATCGCCCGGTCGAGACGCCTCTGACTTCGCCCACATACTCCGACGCCCCGTCAATGGAGCCCCCATCAATGATGTCAGATCGCAACTCTATCTCTTCCTCGCCCAGAACCGTCGCGTCTCCTCAGCTTCTTCCTTTCCCGGTGGACATGAGACCTCTCTATGGTGATTCTCGCAGGCAAAGTGCATCGTCTATGCAAACCACCGATGAGAGCTACCTACCCAATTCTTACTACGGACCTAAGACACGGGAGTCTATCTCAGATCTATCTCTCAAGCAACGATGGATCTCCGACTATCAACCTTGGAATCGACCGACCTCGTTATCGCCTGCCTGGTCTGTCTCTTCAGAAGACAAGACCGGGTCGCCGCGCGATGCTCGCATGGGTCTTCAAAACCTACTCAATTGATCCACGACGGTCCTTTTGTTGACTTACTGAGAATGATCCCATGACTCCTTTAATTTCATCACGAAACCCCGACCGACCCTTGTCACTCTTTCCTGCATCGTTTTTTTCCTTTGTATCTATACCATGTACATTGTTTCTCATCCATGGTTCGGGCTTATCTCCACGGCGGGTCACGTGGCAAGCGACCGAACTGGCTCACTTACGGTACCAAAAGTCTTCGGGAGAACTCTGTTTTTTCTTTTTTTATCTCTGTTCTGTCTGTTCCTCTCCTTTGTTTACCGATGACTCGATAACTGTGGTGAGGATTTCTGGGTATAGAGCGGACCCAAATCTGAAGACTGTGTTTTGCTCTATGTATGTGTTGGATTTTGGTTCTTTCGGCCATGTTGTGTGAGCTTGGACTTAATAATACCCCATGATTGTTTTGCTTGTTACATTATGTCACGCGCAGGAAGAGCATTTCTACTACTATTATTACATCCAATAATACCTTAATACTAAGTACTCTCCTAAGTTTTCCCTCGTCTAAATCAACATTTCCACTCGGAGCATCGCGTATAATCGGATGATTTTGCCCGGAAATGTTCACTGGAAGCGCCATCTCGACCGTTGCGCGGTTCGAAGAAAGAGCGGACTTGCAACGAATGGGAAGGGCCAAGAATGCCAGTCCCGCAACACAGCTTATCCATCATCCAGGTGGCTGGCTGTCATCAGCCCATTCTTCGCCAGCCAACGGTCGTGGGCTCACGAGCTCACGCGCAAGGGGCGGCGCACGACTTACGAGGAGGCGACAAAAGGAAAAGACGAGGCAACGAGATTCGGGGAGTCAGAGCAAATTGAGCCGAGCAACCCGCGGGATGGATTACTGACACGACTTATGAACATTTGCAAATTCCGAGAATAGAGCAAAAAAAGAGACAGAACCCAAAACAATTGAATGAAGAGCAAGAGAAAGAATCCGAGAGGATAGATTTCGTGTACTGTACATCCTCCCCATACATGGTCTTTTGCAAGGAGTTGGGGATCGATAGGTCCATCGAGAGACGCAGCTGACAACCATCCAGAGCCAATCCCTCCCTCCACTTACCCCCTCGTCTTTTCAACTGGTCAATGAGCATATCTGTGAATGGATGGGTGGTTCATGCATGACCCGACTGCTACATAATGGCCGGATGCTCACCCGCTTCCCTTCTAAATGGCGAAAGTGGGTGTGTGGATTGGCCCCATTCAGGATGCTCGGGGAGGTAAGGTTGATAACCCAGAGAAAGTTTATCCAGGGACTGGCCGAACTGTGATTGACTTTGGACGAAAAGGCTTGGATGATTCGTTAGTGCCCCTCCCTGGCCATCCTTTTTCACACTCTACCTCTCTTGGTCGCTAACGTTTGGGAGACGGATCGGCCGCGGTCTCGCTCCTGCTTAAATATTGACCTTGATCAGATGGAGCGAACTGCATATTCGCAAGTGGCTGCATAAGATCCTATTTCCCGCTCTCAGCCTTGAAGGGAGGAGAAAGCATCCTAGCGGACCACGTTAACCTTACTGTTGTCCCTCTATCTCGGCTCAAGAACGTCTCAACCATTCATCCCTGTCTTGGTGGAGACATGGCATGAGCGACGTCAAGGAGAGTAGCAAAGGAGATGTACAGGGGACAAGTGAAGAATAGGCAAAAGGATCCCCGTTCCGCCACAGGAATGTCTCTTCGCACTCGGCTCTCATGTGCCACCACCCACCTGGCTGCCTCAACCCGGTAGCGCGTCCTCGTTATTCCCATTTAGATACGGTCCTGATAGACCAAGCATGGGAAAGGACATGGCTCCCTACCACTACCTGACTGACTCGCCACTGCATGGAGCTACATTCCCCTCAGAAACACACATTCGCTGACTGCATAATGATCAAGGAAACACCCTACGCCTGACTCATGAACGTCTGGACCTTTCTCCGTCCCCAAGTGGGGGAGCGGAAACCTGGCATGTTGACCATTGAGCCCGAGGTCCGGATGTCGTATACTTAATAGTCTGCATGGATTCTCCTGGCGGGGGCTTGCCCGTTGTCCTTTTCTCTTTCTGGTCGTCTTTCAACTTTGGTCCCGTTTCAGCCAGTCTGCTTCAGGCCAGTTAGCCTTGGACTGTGCACTTGGGAGCCTTACCGATATGATGATAGGTAAGTAGTTCATTCCATCTGTAAGTGTGCTTCGAACAAACTGCCTTCGACCCCCACCCTCCGCCGCCGTTTTGCCTTGAGCCATTTAAAAGTTGATATACATTTTTTGATGTTGTGTGCATTCCTCCACTTACGGATACCACCCCGGCTAATCGGCTTCAATGACTGATCTACGATAAGTCACTATCCCGCCCACCACGATTCGTCACCATTTGTTATTTGGTCTAGGCCATATCCAATTATTCCACCGCGTACACATGACAGTGCATACCTATACATTGTCTATGTTAGTGCCTCGTTATACCTTTAGATAAGCGTAGTAAATATTGCTGTCACGCAAGGTTCCTACCCATGTAGGTGTATACATAAGTTGACGAGGACACATCAGAACCGGGGTCTCGAGTAACATCTACAGTTACACGGGGTGTTAAAACATGCGAACCGCCTAGTGGGGGGGCATATATATAGAGAAAGCACAAGCGGGAGAAGAATGAAGAAAAAAAAAAAAAAAAAAAAAGCGAATGAGCGGAAAGGATAGAAAGAGAAGTGTCGACCGTTTGGAGTGAAATCCTTTTCCCTGTTTCAACAAAGTACAAATATAGCAACGGCAACAATGACATTCAGTAAAAGGTTCAGTGACAATTGTCCGCAACTGAGCACGAGCGGGAAAGCACTTCACAACCTGAAGAGCTGATGATTCTACTTCGTACAAGACAGAAATTGATCTCTGGTACGGAGTACATACATACTCCTAAGATACATACTGTACAGTAAAGTAAGTAGTCCAGTTACGTAGTAGTAGTTCTCTAGAGCCTTGCACGGCCAAGAGATGGGCTGCGCTAATTCCCGCCGATCCTCACAGTTGCAATTGATTTGGAATTCTCGAGTGTTAGCGCCGCACTTTCCCGTTTTAGGGAGAGAGAAGAGAAAACATGGGGTCGGTCGGAAGGAGGTGGTTGCTTTTTTTTTCCCTTATTTTCAATTTTTTTGCTATCTTGCTCTTTCGTAGCCTGCCCAGCGTGACGTAGTCTATTACCCAGGTTTTTCGTTACTCAGGCTTCTTCATCCACAACCCCCTTTGTGACAAATGTATTGTGTGGGTGAAGATAAGTAGGATCAAGTAAAGCCCATGTTTGTAGCTAATACCTAGTAACCTGAGTCTCCGTAACCTTACCGGTACTAATCATGACCTTGTCAAGTCCTAGTGCCTTGTGTTTCGATGGAAGAGAGGAATTGACTTGTTATCATCGGTGACTCGACACTTATCCACATCAACACAAGCCTTCTTGCTCCCTCAGTAACCAATTACTCAAGCGAGTGAACAAGAATAGCGGACAAAAAAGAAGAACGAGGCTGCTGCTGCTTGTATGTGGGGACTAGACAAGAATAAACCGTTACACGATTTCCCCTTGACACCCCACCCCTCGAAATAATGGCTGCTGTCACGAAATGACATGGCCTGATATGACAAAGACAACATCGTAATTGAGCGCAGTAATCTGCTAGAGTATGCAAATATATGATGTCTCTGTATCCATCAACTTCACTATATCGTGTGCTCTTGCTCCCCTTCACCCCTACTTGCGACCTCCTTGTCGTATTAACACGATATATTATTGTTTAATTTATCAAACTATATTAAAATGATATTGAAAGGAAACAGAGTGACAGCTGTCTTGATTGACTGTTAAACCTTCATTGGTCTTGTCCTAAAATTGCTAAACATGTAATCTATCTAAATTGCCCCATACAAGATCGAAGGTCAGCCTGACAGCTGAAACTATGTCCACCCACTTATGGATCGAAAGACAGAAAAACAAAGCCACATCGTCTGTTCTTTCAGCTTCTGGGGCATTATGACATATCAACGATAGTGACCCCAAACAAGTCCTAGTTCATGGGCTGAAGAACTTTGAAACGATCCAGAACCTTCCTCGGCTTCGGTCAGAATACGATAAGGAGGAAAGGGAATTTGATCTGTTTCGACCCGCCGCAAGAAACCCGAGTTACAACAAACACGATCTGCTTGTGGGCTTGCTGCCATTCTGGTCTTGTGCAAGCGGGTTTTAATCTATTTTGTGGGGTTCTAGTGCCCATATTCGTAAATTAGCAGCTCAACGAATTCGAGAGCTATCAACGTCTATGTCTGGGTGTTTGTCCTCATAGGTGGAAAAGGAGGCAGGGAGGAGCCATGAGTTGCTGCAATTACGGAGTACTAGTCACCATCAATTTATCATTGTTGGTGTGTTCTCATAATTCATTGGGAGGCGAAGAGAGGGCGCGAGCATTGAGGCTGGCGCAAATCTCTGTGATCGTCAGATATATGCAGCTTGGTGCATGGATCGGGGAGCTTTTCTTCGTTCCAAGTTGATTATCGGCGACCATAGTTTAAAGTTGTTTCGATCCATTTCTATTATCAATATTATTATGGCCCCCTCTTCGACAATTAATGTTCTTCCTACTATGACAGCCTAGACTCCTCTTCCGTACTCCATAGTGTAGCTGCCTGATCTGCCCGTCCCGACGGAAAGTAATAACAAACGGTTGTTATGCCTATCCCGAAGCAACAAAACCTGATCTAGACCTTGACAAGGATCTGACCAATTCATAGCATGCATTTGGGGGCTGAGTGTCTTGTGACTGTTATATTAGAGTACCTATAGTTGTTTCAATGCTCTATTCATGAACACTTGTGAAACACATCTGGTTCTGATGTGCGAATGACTCTGGACATAACGCCCAATTACTTATTTGGGAAACTGGCCCAACGTCCGGGAAACACACCTACACAATCATGGTTTCTTGGCTTCGTGGTTGGAAGATTAAGTGTATTTGACTTCAGCCAGCCAACGGCGTTGCCGAGCCCGACACACCACCTGGTCCTTATCTGCTGCTTCTTCTTCCTCTTCCTCTTCCTCTTTCGCTTTTTTTTTCCCTCTCGGTATTCAACTGTTCCGTCGTTGTGGGCATCATCCACAGTGACTGGTACCGACCGTAGGTCTACGTTATACGACTCAGCGAGTCAGCGCGTTCCACATAGTTCCTAGTAATGATCTTCCGGTGGCCCTAGCTTGACCGCCCAAAACCGTTGTCGTTGTCGGTTGGCAAGCGACCTCCCCCGGAAGGAGAATTACATAGAATTCAGAACCAAGAGTTGGACTAGTCCCTGATGTGAAACAGCCGCGTCAAATTTACGAGGAAAGGTTTGAGGCTAAAATAAGCCTAGGTATATCCCGGGTTATCCGGTTGTTACCAACGATACTATGGTAGACCTGGAGTGGTGGTTTGGGCCTTAGATATTCCCGCCACTCTTCGGAAATCGCGATTCTAGTCTACTGAGGCGGAGCCCCCCTGGTTTGGTTTGTCCATTGGTCCGTCGTGCTTTCGGGGATAACGATCGGGTTTATACTATACTCAGCTCTGGAATCCTGCTTGCTTGCTCTTCCTTTCTTCATGCATCTAATCTTCAGCTTCTCTAAGGGGGATAGATGGATAAGTTGGCTCTTGTACATTGAACTTGGAAATTTTTCTGGTGAGCGCGTCGCTGGCCTATCCGCAACTTGAACAGTACACTAGTCCCGGGATCGTTCCATATTTATATATCATCCATTTAAAGAGCATCGTTGAAGACGCGGAGTTTCATTGTGGGTCTGATTCATTTACTTTCGTTGCGACCCTTGGAATGCGGATATACCTTCCAGCCTTTCGTCTCGCTGTTTTGTCTTACCACCAACTAAGCTCTGTGCTCAATAATACTGGCTGATATGATGATGAGGAGGAGAAGGAGGAGGAGGAGGAGGAGGAGGAGGAGAAGGAGGTCCATGACGCACGATTGCAGGCATCTTGACTTGGAAAAAGGCCCATCATCATTTGCCTCGTGTTTGAGGGGTTGTTGTTCGCCCCTCGTCTATCCTGCCCGATTCGACATTGGCATCTGAATCTCTTGTGATTTCAAAACCTTGTTCTTGCGGTCCCTCTACGATTAGAATTTTGCCAAAAGTCTATGTCAAATCTCGTCTCGAGGGATGAAAAGTGGAAAGAAGCCGAAAGGATAACCTTGTTGACAGGCAGCCGGTACCATAGCGTCGGGTACATCCGATCAATTCCTACCTGTAAGGGACGTGCAGCCAGAAAACCAAGTTATACAGAGCATATCTCAAATATGTGTACCTCGTTCGAGGAACCACCTTGATGCCTGGGACCTGCCCCGGGAAGACCGCTTAACCCTTATAACGGGCGGGACTGATCCCGAGGTTCTGTTCTCCCCGAATCTAAGAGGAAACTCTTGTTCGTCCGCTTGAAGTCTCCCCCCGGTCCCAAGCAAATGGGCCAAGCATTTATCAATCAATCATCTATCAGTATAGCGATTAAAGATTAATTAAAGAGACCACTTGCATATACCTCATCGAGCATAGTCGCTGAATACTAGCATCATCATTCCTCTCTCGACTATTTCCTCCACCCCGGCTGAGGACGACCTGCCCGCAATTCCGATTCACTTCATTCGCTGTTTGAGATAATCGGGGGTTTGGGTTAATCTATTGGAATCGTGTGGCCCGGTCGGCACTTCGCCGCTCTTACCCCCTCTCTCGTTCAACGAAAAAGCGAACCCGCGGGTACGGGATTGTATCAGTACATAGTACAGTACCTGCTGCACAAATCCTGACACATAGGCGACTGTCGGTCAAGCTTTTCGCAGTAGTATCAGAACAATTTAATCTATACCATCATCCGCATGACAGCCAGCGCCCTCCCTGTTCAGCGAGTAAATGACCTCTCTAGGCAAGGATTGGTGTCTTGTTGTTACATAAAGGGGAAACTCTCCGACTAACTATTCTTTTAGTGATACGACTTCCTGATCCCTCTTCCTGCTGGTGTCCCAAAACGAATATGCGATGAGGAATCCATAGTGACGCAGTGCAGACACGGCCCTTCCGTCGCCCCGATCGATTTGTGCCCCATCGACATCGTGCCGTGAGTTTATCCGATTTTCTTTTTATTTTATATGTGAATTTTTTTCTTCTTTATTTTCCCCCTTTCGTGATTCCTGATAGGCTCGACTTCTGGGAGGTGATGCTCGGATCCATAGCTAGTCCACTGCGTCCACGGTATCGGTTTCCAGGTACGAATGAGGAGAAGAGCTCAATGACTATACTTGAGTGTCGGTATGGAAGTTCTCCGGTTTCCGTTTTGTTTTTCCCGTAAATTCAGTTTCTCCCCAGAAGAAGAGGGGGGTGGGAAATGGGAAACATGAGTAAGAAAGGCTGGAACAAGTGGACTTACTTACCCCTTCCCCATCTCTCCCCCCCCTTCATCCCATTGCTCTCTCTCAGCCAGCTGTTGAGGACTTGGGGTAGGTCAGGTTAACTTGGCTAACGGACTGGACTGGCTGGCTGAGTCGTAGACGGTGCAGTAGAAGAAGAGATGAGAGGGCCTGGCTTCCTCAGGACAGGGTTAGCGGCGCGCGTGGGCCCCACTGGGCAGGCACTTCTGATCGATGCCAGCCAAGGAGAGCAAAATCTCATGGGCCCCCCCTCCTCCAAGCACAACGTTGAGATCAGAGCTTCCCTGACAGCTCTCATTGGCTCTCGGAGCATCTCGGTGTGCACGAAGATCGACTTTGCTGGATTGGGATTAGGGTACCCGCCTTGCCGGTCCGCCCGTGATCGGCAGCAGCTTTTTTCAATTTATTTTTAATTGTCTGACTGTCTGTCTGTCTGTGTTGTTTTGTTTTGTTTTGGGTTTGGCCTTTTCGGCGATCCGATCGGATATGTGAAAGGGAAAAACTGAGACGTACAGTACTTCGCACAAACCGGTCTTCTGCAGACAGAAACCACCGAAATCAATATCACCTTATCATCGTAACGCCGATGTTACAGTATTGTCCATCGCAAGATACAACTCCGTGCTAGAACAAGAATACTGATGCATCCATTACAAGCCATGGACCTTGACTTCTACATGCAACTGACTTGTGATCATGCTTGACTCTGTCAATTCTTCTTCTTAAACTGGCCGACATTGAATTCTCTAATGTATTTCTTATATCAACCAAGATTCATAACTAAGTATTTGGTACTGTAAGCTGTATGGTCGTTGTTTACCCTTATAGCAAGTGATCGCCTCGACACAGAAGGGACCATCTCCGCAACTTCACCCGCGTAAAACTGCGCAGGGACCCAGAGGCAACACATTGCACCAATTACCAAATCCGGAAAAAACCAGCGAGAAATATATTCAATTTCTCAAGGGGAATTTGTCAAGGAGTTGATGTGAGTGGAGCTTTCCCCTAGCTGGGCTGCGGCTTGGTAAGATATTTCAAATCCGTTTCTTTTCTTTGTGGTACAGTACATGGTACGGTGCAACCTTTGATACGAGCTGAAACTGGTAATACACCGTCACATCCCAGCGGTAGCACAACATCCTGTATCATACTGTACTGTACTAGTAAGAGCGCACTAGCTCCCTTCTTACCACTTTGCCCGCGCCTTTGAGAGGAGGGGGTGGAAAAGGAAAATAACGAGGGCCAAAGCACAAACTGCTCTGGCGCAAGGGGTTCTTGCAAAAATTCTTTTCCACGTGGACTCGTCAGATACGGGCCGTTGCGGGCGTTCTCACGGTAATAGCTGTGGTGGTAACTTCACCTGAGCAGCCTTTTCCTAGTGAATGTTACCCTTTGCTTTTCTTGCTGTTTTCGGTGCTGGTACAAGGTGGTTTGGTTTTTTTTTTTTTTTTTTATCCCTTTTTTTGTTGCCATTTGTTGCACAATACCTCGTATGTATATCTTCACTTGCTCTTGAGTCTAACCTACCCGCCCCCTTTTGCACGGATTGATCCTAACCACGCTTGATTTTGAGTCTTGAATATCTCTTGGTGTCTAAGGATGATACAACAGTTGATGCGCAAGTTATAATAATAGCTAGTGTTCCAATGCAACTGGAATACTGCTGAGATGGCGTCCAATAATCATGACAAAATGATCTTCCCGCCGCCTAGACATACTTTGACTAGTACTCCGGATACAGGGAAGCAAGGCATTCACGTGGGTATTTCTTTTCCCTGTTGCTGCTGCTGTTGCTGCTCAATGCCACGCCACCACTTGATTGAACAAAGAAATACATGAGAAAATAGGAATAATAAATGTCATCCAGCCAAGTATGTCCTTTCAAAGCTGACGGAGCATCTGGGCCTAGGATTCAGATCGATCGGAGGCGCCGAACTGGCTCTTGCATCATCCTTCCCTGATATTTGATTCTAGTTCCTTTCCTTCCTCTTTCTCTGCCCACCCCCACCTCTTGTTCGATGCTTATGCGAAGAACGCTGTTGGAGTGGAGTGAAAGTTACTTCATGACTCGCGTTTTGCAAATCCATGTCAGGGGGCCGCGGGTAATGGCTTTGAAGTAGTTCATGGACTGAGTTGTTTGGAGCATTGAATATGAAGCAGAGGGGGATAGGAGCAGATCATTCTCAAGAGTTTCTGTTAATACATATGTTCTCCCGAGGCTGCAGAGATCGCCTTCATTTTTTGATATTATGTATGCATGACTATGATGGGCTCTTGTACTATGATGCACACCGGTCGTCACTTCCCAGGAAGAGCATTATAGAATTGTTCAACACGTCCAGATAGGTAGTGATTAGGGCCCTCCACTGATAATCCAAGTACGCAAACAGATGCAACTGATCGAACTCTACTATTCTTCTCTAAATCATTTTGGGTCCGCGTCTGAGTGGATGTCCCCTTCCCGACAAGATAAGTATAGACGAAACACCTGGCGGTTACAGTTTTGTACTCGGTTCCAACCTTCTCTCTGAACCTGCCAGGCGATCCTGAAAACAATGGGAGTAAAAGGGATGGGCTGAAACTTGTGACGGGAATAATAATAGTATCTGGTGCTTATTTCCATCGCACGAGGTCAACATAGGGGAGCCGTGTATGTCTGTCCTGACTCAGTCCTCTCTCCTCTATGGTGTAGTAAATGAAAAAGCAATATCGCAGCATAGGCAAACAGAGCTGAAAAGCGGTTTCGAGGGGCGAGCGAGACGGTATCTGATCGATTTGCCCCATAGAATGTAAAAGGAGTAGAGCAGAACACAGAGAAACAGAGGAAAAAAAGACACCGTTTCTGAGCACTCTATGGGGCTGGCTGTCTCTCTGGTCAAGAAGGACAGAAGCACTAACAACTGGGCTATGGACCTCAAGAGCGAGCTGCATGCGTTAGGGCGCGCTGTACTGTGCATATTTACTTCTTTACTTGGCTGGCCTACGGTACTTATTGGCTTACAGGATAGGTATATGGATGATGCCATCAAGCGAGTGCGTAACCCAGCCGATTTTGCCCCCTTAACCCATTTGCTTCAATCGTAATTAGAACAACTTTGCCACACGAGGTGCTCCCTTGAATCACCTTATTAGCCTGCCCGATGGCACTTACTGTATGCTCTATTCTCCGCTGCTCCGTTATATACATTTTGTCCTGCTGAACTAAGAAATCTCTCGCCAAGTATCACTTCATTCTACAAGTGCTACTCTTGCCTTATTGCTGGCGCTTTCCTGCCTTATGATTGTCGGACATGCACTGAAGGGTTGTCCCTATTGATACCAGGAACCACTGGAAAGATTGGTTCCTCTCAAGATCCCACTAGCTGGCTGGCTTGCTGGCTGGCTAGCTGGTCAACGCCAGGGCTATTTTCCAACAGCAACAGCAAAGAAGATTTCGCCCCTTCCCCTCCCCTCCCCTCAAGACAGTGCATGGCAGGATCCTTGGTGCAGGATGACGTTCGTAAAGCTCGAGCATCAGGATCAGACCTGTAAAATACGAGGCCGGCATGAGAAGACCTGATCCTGCAAATCGCAAGTGATCGGTCATCAGTCGTTTATCTAGTGGATCTTGAGTCACTTGTCCTGAGCCAAAGGCAAGGACAGGGTGTTGAGTAGTCGTTGCTTCGACCAGTAAGGGAAGTTGTTGTAGGTGGTGAAGATTGAACTGGCAGGTGCCAGAGGGCTTATTATGGTCCCAGCTGACGGTCCCAGCTGACAGTCCCAGGCTTCCCCCGCTGCTCCAGCAGAGTAGCAGCAGCAGCAGCAGCAGCAGCAGCAGCGGTTCCCGTCTAGCCTAGGTAGTGTCCATGTTAGTCACTCGGGTGGTTGGTGGTGTAGCGCTTGCTGTAAAGAGGGGAGGAGGAGGAGGAGGAGGAGGGAGAACCTTCCGACTTGCAGAAGTTTGCCTCAGATTACTACGTTGGATGCCCGCGCTATAAGATGTCAGTCAAATCATAGTGTTCCCCGAGACTTAGTATGATGTATATCTCTTGACTTGGCTTGCTTGTTTGCAATCTAGTAATAAAAGTGTACTATGCACAAGCTGGCTGTACTTGACCTAGTCATGCGTGAATGGGATATGATCACCCTTCGGTACAATTTCAAGCACAATGTGACTTGGATTGGCGATAACTATGCACTTGATGTATGCGCATATCGTCCGCTAGTCTTAGCACTTCATGTACAGTACCTACCATCAATCGAAGAGCTATGCCACTGCAACAGAACTACTATACAACTACCATCTGCCCTTCAGTGCCCTGCAAAGCTATGATGAAGGGGGTCTTCCCCGCCAGAATGACGCACGTAATCTCCGATAGAAGACGACAGGATCGAGGGTGATCGGATGTGGCCTACATTGAACATAGGTAGCCATCGCAAAAGTATCTGCCTACCTCCATCCCATTCATCGGAACCGTCTTTCTTCCTTCCTGTGCAACGCTTGCCAGTCTGCCAGTCTGCCAGTCTTCCCGTCTTCCCGTCTTTCATCAACACCATTAACAACTTGTCCACCTTCAGGTTCAGGGATCTTGAATTTGACTATCGGTTTTCGGAACAAGCCCTCGGAAAAGTGGACTCTGTCCATTTCTGCAGCCCAGCCAGCTTGATCGCCTTGACATGCTTAGACTCACTGACACAGGCAAACCGGTTCACCAGGTGGGGGACATGCTATATACAAATGTATTGTGAATACAAGAAAGCACTAGTCTATGTTGCTGATCGTACTCCAGTCCTGGCTGGCTACGTACGCCTGCCAGTTCACCATATTTGTCCACAATTGGAGTTGCGAATAAAGCAGAACATGATACAGATGTCATCACACATTGTGTGTCAAATCGTTCCAAATATAGGAAGCACATGAGCCGTACTATCCTCTATATCGTTTAGTCATTAGTGAAGTTCCCTGCTTGATAAAATAACAAGCATGAGTAAGACTTTAGACCCCCCTACACCAATGCCAACGCCATAACCAAAGTAGGTCCCTGTGGACACCACCATAGGGTTGCTGAATGCTGACTGAATAGACCGACCAAAAGCGGTGAAACCGAGACACATATGGAAAACAGACACCAGACCCGACCATGACCATCATCACATCAGTCGAGTAATACTATGCACATATCATGAAGCTACATCTCGTCACAGTTCGTCATGACAAAACACCTCAAATCCCAGTACAATGATTGAAAGACCAGACCAACATGTAAATTATAAGCCCTTGATAGTTCAACCCAGAAGACGAAACCCAGACATGTATCATGTAACCAGAAATAAGAAATCAAAAATCCAAAATCAATATAAATATAGATCAATAGCTCAAAAACAACCAGGAGAAGGACTGAAACAACGCTCAAAGGGGTATATTCAGAGAGAGGAATTGCATGGTTTATTATGTTGCAAATACAGGCGCATGGATCATAACCAAATATCGCCTTCCTCGCCGACTACCCATCGCTGCCAGACGCGGTCATATGCGTCCTCAAGATCCCGCACCCATCGAGCCGTATCAAAAAGTCGGCCTTTCCAGCGTTCCTGGAATAGCATCTTCCGTATTTCGGTGAGTCGGCCCGTAGGCGCTGTCTCTGCAGATGCGGTCCGGCGAGTATTCATGCTGAGACACATGCGGATGGCTTTCGCCTCATAGTCCTCGTCCGAGGTAGCAATCAATTCGTCCCGAGCGGCGCGGCCGGCGTCGGTGTCCGGCAGAGCGCTACTGAGTATACTGCTTGCCATGCGAGAGCACATCTTGTATTTGTAGCGAGGGAAGGTCAGGAGCGGCGTACCGCTCCAGAGAACGTCCGTAGCTGTGGTGTGGGCGTTGCATTCAGGAGTGTCCAGGAACAGATCCAAAACTCTAGCACGGGCAATATGCATGTTCTTGGGGGCAACATCCGTAAAAATGATTCGGGAGGCGGTCTCCTCGCCCGCCCAGGCGATGGCCGTTTCCTTAAGGTTGCGTTCACCAAGGTCAGGAAAGCGGAGAAGCCAAAGGACAGCGTTCGGGATGTGAGCGAGGATACGCAGCCAGGTACGGAAAGTTGTAGGCTCAATCTAATGATCATTAGCGGGCTGAAGAACAATGTATCTGAGAAGAGACACCCACCTTATACAGCTGATTGAAGTTCCCAAGGATGATGGTGTCATCGCTGAGGTTGGGGAACAACTCCTTGCGCATCCGCCATCTTCGGCTCTGCTCCTGTTCCCAAGCAATTTGTGGATCCTGGGCGTCGGGTGCACTCTGCCGGTGATCACAGCAGAAAAATGTGTCACGTGTATAGACCAGCTTTTCCCCGTAAACCCAATGTTCAAGATCCTCGCCATGATTTTCCTCCAGTAGTCGGTCCTCGATGCGCACATTGCGGCGACCCGGCGCTAATGTCTCTGGGGGAATTGAGATTTCATCTGCCAGGATGTAGTCGCACCACTCAGCTCCCAGTGTTCCTGCAAATCCCATAAAGGACATGTGAATGGGGGCAGGTCTGGCAGCAAAAACTTCGTTCCGGGCGCCGCGGGTGTAGCCGTTGAGATTAATCAGAATGTGGATACCATCTTCAACAATTTTCTTCACAAGATGGTCCACAGGCCACCCACTTGCATCGTAGAACACAGGGGCTTCTTTCTCGATCTGCTGTCGATGAATTGACCTATCACTGGCTGTGGTCGCATAGCAGTAAGCCTTGACACGCGACGGATTATGAAGACCGAAAACAGACTGCATCAGATGCGCAAGAGGGTGGTTGTTGAAATCGGACGACACATATCCGACTTTCAGATAAGGGTTCGGGGGTGGGGGCGGTGGGTAAACCGTGGCAGGAAGCCAAGGCGAGCGCAAGGTCGAGCAAGATATGCGAAGTCCGTTCCGCTGCGAGATCTGCCGGATCTGCTTGGCTGAGAGCGGGCAGGTGAAGGTGTGGAAAGGCAGCACGGTGGGCGCATTTGGCGCCGTCAGACCCGACGGCAACTGCGGGCGCCGATATTTCGATAAAGGGTATTCTTTGCGTTGAACGTAGCGATCCTGGTACCATTGCCAAGTGATGGACCGGATGGCGCGCTCCACCAGTCGTACCACCCTTGCTCCCTCCCATCGCTGGCCAGCCCAGGACTGAAGGATAGCCGCCAGGGAACTGGATGCCGGCTGATTGCGCATTCTCAACGCGGGAATCAATTGAGCGCACAATTGCTCAACTGCATGGGGGGTCAGCAAGCCCTGGCCCCAAAACTCCCCTTCTTTCAGTTGGCGGTCGACAATCTCAACCACCCGTTTGATCCAGCCTGCACCGGTGTCAGTGCTATACGCATCCCGGAGCATCCCTTGCTCATCGACATGCCAGCGATCTCGAAAACCAATGCCGTTGCCTACGCCACCACGACCAACCCAGTTGCAGACAGAGTTGAGGGCATTTGCGAGACCACACACTGCTTCGGCGAATTCCGGGTTCACCTTGACGGCCCGCTTGTAGTAGGCGATGGCATCATTCACGCGTCCGGCATCCTTGACCGCGTTGGCCAGATTAGCCAGGGCGATATCAAAGTTACCGTCGCACTGAACCGCCTGTTCGTACATCCGAATTGCCGCTTGAAGCTGGCCTATATCCTTGAGTAGACTTCCGAGGTTTGTGTAGAGGTGGGCATGGCGGGAATCGAGGTGCAGCCCGTAATTGTAGTACGCCAAGGCTAACGATATCCCTGTCCCGGGAACAACACCAGGAATCTCGGGGTGCTGCAGATCACCGTTGGAGCGAGGGAGGCTCTTTTTAGGGACTTTGTGGTGAATTCCTGCCAACAAGATTCCCACATTGTTCGCAGTCGAAGGACTAGGCTGAAGAGACAGGGAAAGGTAATAGAGGGCGAGAATATCCCGGACGCCCGGGGCAGCTTTCGGAACCCCCGAGGTCGAGATGTTGCCCATGCCATCCTGGTAAATCTTGGCGAGTGAGAGTAGTGAGTTGCTTGTCGTGGATATGGCGGCCTTCCTCGCCAGGCCTTCCGCCACGAATTTGATGCCCGGGGGGGTTCCGCAGGGAGCGAATACCAGTTTCGAGGTCTGAAGCGCCTGTTCAGGATACAGAAGAATACTCTCCTGGGGCCCCTGTAGTTCTCCGGCCGAATGCGCACGATTACCACCATGCATAAAGGCCGAAAAGATCTGCTTGATCAGATTTTGAATTCTATGGCGTTTGCGTCCGGCGGCAATTAGGATCGCATCCTCGAATGCTGCCGCTGCTCCCACATTGTCACCCAATGCATAAAGCATGTTTCCTTTGGCGTGGACAAGAGCTAATATACGTCCATTGTCGCAGCCGGGTATATCATATCCACTTGACCCAAACCCTGCGGTGCTGGCATCCGCTGCACCAGGTATTATGGATACAGATCGACCAAAGTCGTCATCATAATCAAATGTAGCTTTTTCGTAAGAGCCCAAATCTGACGCGCTTGAAGCTCGGCTTTCGGCGTCGCTTTCCGTCTCACTCGCATGTTCATCCGCTTTGAAGCATTCTCCACTTGGAGAAGAACGCAGAGAATTCTGCACAAACTCGATGATGTTGACCGCCTCCTTGCCCCGCTGGCTGCTGCACAAAAGCCCAATCAAATGTTCCACAGCTTCAAAGTAGCTGGGACGCAGTTTTACAGCGCGAAGCCAGTGCTGCAGTGCCTCATCGCGGCGATCAAGTGCTAAAAGTGTTGCGGCAAGATTGGAGATCGCCTCCACGTGCCTGGCCCTATGTTAGAGATCTCATTATGCTCTATTCATCAAGGATACTCACGTTGCATCTCGGGCGATTATCCGCGAATACCACCGTGTAGCCTTGTTGTAATCACCTAGACCATAAGCCAGACAACCCCCAAGAAGCATGCCGTCAATCCACTCCCAACCACTCTCCATACAGAGATGAGACAGCATCTCCAGAGAAGATACGGCATTAGCAGTTGTGGACCCTTCATCAAGAAATGCCACGCCAGGACGCGAGGCAGAAGTACTGGTAGAGAATCGCCCTGTGTGACGTATTCGATCAAGCATTTGAACGTCAGACACCGTTTGTGAGAACTGAGCCAGTGTAGGTCGTTCGAGGTGACGACTCGAGTCATGTTGTCCTAGGTGGTTACCAGCATTGGATCTTGAACCATTGTAATCCAATTGAACGGTGGGGAAACTGTTATGACGAGAGGGGGCACTAGACGCGGCGGTTGAGAAATCAAGTCCTGGCTGACGAGGAGGTTTTGGGTATATACTCGGCTTCAGAAGACGTTGACTCTGACCCTCAGTGGAAGAGTTAGATATGCTATTTCGTCGGGCTTGGTGTATAGATGCGAGGAGATCCACGTAAACTCCGTGAGCCCACGTCAACACCTTTTCCTTGAATTCCGCATTCGCTGCGCGGGAGCTGCCGATGGACTCCGTGTTCTGGAATCCCTGGTTACCTGCAGAGTTCGACCATGATGATGCATCGTGCGGTGGTCGAGGTGAAAAACTAGAGCTTGATGTCGGCTGACGGGTGTGAAACGGTAGGACCAATTGGTGTGAAGATGTGTCCAAAACCTTTTGTTCTGAGTGGCGTCGAGGAAAGTTATTCTGCATCGGTAACTCAGCATTGAGCATCCCTGTCGGATTCTGGTTCCAAGCTATACCCGAGTCAGGATGGCTGGCTGCTGGCAATCCCGACCGGTTCAAGGGCGGCTGAATAGCATCGATGAACTGCAGACCAGAAGAATTCCCAGCCTTCGGGAAAGGACTTAGGGAATGAAATCGGGTGTCCCGAAATGCTGCGGGGCGGTAAGGAATGTAAGCCCCGTCAGGCCAGTATGGCCCATACGGACCGGTCCCTGCTGAAGCTGTAGGACCAAGACACGGTTGCAAGGTTGCGGGGAGGACAGTAGGGATATAGGCACCATTGTGCCAGTAGAAACGCTGTTGCGAGGGCTGCATCGGCAATGTCTGATTCAGCACGGAATCAATGCCAGGCACGTAATTTAATGAACGGACCCAGCTTGCCCCATTGATTGCTTGACCTATCTCCCCAGTCAATGCGTTTCCTCGCGTCGCTTCATTCTTGTATACGGGCGGGAAGTTGAGCTGCTTTCCGGACGAAGCACGATCAAAAGCGGGCTGCTGCTGCTGCTGCTGCCACGAGTCCAACGCGAAACCAGCCTGTGAGGGAATTAAATGCCCTGACTCGAGAGGCGAAACTAGAATATGTTTACTCGCTGGGGGTTGAATCGTAGTATCTCCGGGCGTTCCGTCGTACCCCGCCGCCAGGGTCCCGTTTGGTGTCTTTCTCCGCAACGCATGCTCGCCCGCACTTTTCGAACTTGTTGATGGGCCCCCGGCATCTGGAAGACCCAAGCGCTGGATCGGATGAGGATATTGCAATCGTGTCCGAGGCACTGATTGAAAGGAGTTTTTGCTAGCGTCGTTATGTGGGAGGGTGGCGGAGAAAGCGGCATTCAGGTCGTAAGAATCATTCAAGCTATCGGATCCATGACGATAGTGCAGGTGGTGCGGTTGAACGGGCGGAAACGGCGCTACTGAGGGCAACATGTTGGCCACGGATAGCGAGTAGACCGCTCGTCTTCCGCTCAATCGATCGATGGATATTCCTGTGATTTATGCGAGAGAGAGAGAGAGTTGGAATGGAGAGGGTAGAGAGATCGAATGCGGAAGACAGGTAGCAAATATACGGGAATAAGAATAACGTTATGCGGAGCGACGTGAGGAGAAGGGAAGGCGTCGACAAAGAGTAGCTCCGATAGTTGGGAAGCAATCGGTATTGTCGACAGTCGATCTCTCGCTGGAAATTCAACAAGCATGCGCTTTGAAGCGTTTCCTACACCTCATCCTGGACATGAGTCGGCTCACTTGGACACTTCAGTGAAGCCCCCCACCACTTGTCTCTGGGCTCGACATGAACGCTGATGAATGGTATCCTGGTCTGGAGGTCGAACGTAAGGCGATCAGTACCAGGAAGAGGTGGGCGAGAAGGAGCTTATGCAGAGATCGAATCTTGGGCGAAGATACCATTCATGAAGACGCAGGATTCCAGAAGATAGAAAAGACACGCAGGCGAGGCACTCGGAAGTCGCTATTTGCTGCCGGATAGTCTGGGTGGGTGAAGACGCGATGCAAGGGAGGCAAGGGATTGAAAGTCACAACCCTTGTCAGCCTGGTCGAGCGCCCACACTGACGCAGGTGTCCGCACGGCGCGATCAGCCAGCAGCCACTCCTGCACTTGGCAGTAATGTTGTACTCGGATAAAGTGGGGGGGCGTGAGAGGTGATGGTGTAGGGAAGAAGAGGGAAGGAGAGATGCGACAAGAGTCACTGCGCACAAGAAGAGAGAGAGAATGAACGAGTGAACCGGTCGGGAGTCAAGTGAGATGAGTTGTGGTGGTTGTCGTCAGTAGGTAGAAAGTCGGGGCTGTGAGGGTAAAAAGGAATAGTGATCAAGGAAATTAATGAGAATAAGGATAATAACCAAAAAAAAGAAAGAAAGAAAGATTAATCAACCAAAAAAAAAAAAAGAAGAGAAAAAAAAAAGAAAGAGATTAAATACTAATCAAGAATATTAATGGGGGAGGAGGGAGAGTCAATCAATCAATCCAACAATCAATCAATCAATGCGGCAATCGAAATAGAGAACGGAGGAACGAATCACATCGAGAAAAGCCGACAAAATCCGAATCAGGGAAGCGATAGTGTCGTAGAAAGGTTGGACATGGCACCACTAGCTGATGACAATCCCTCATAGACAATGCCAATCGACAGGCACATCTACGGAATACTCCGTAGTTCTTTCTCTTTGATAGGTATCACAAATGATTGATTAGTAGGTGGAAGTGCCTACACGTATTTCGTAGTCGGTAGATATTGACAAGAGGGCTCCGGAATCCAGGCACCGCAAGGCTGTGGAAGCGGAGCTGATCCCAACGGCGGGCGGAGAGGAAGTTAACAAGATTTGAGACAGGAGGAGAAAGTGTAAGAAGAGATTCGCGGGTGGAAATTCAAAATGGAAAAATAAGGTCAGACTATAGCTCCGGAGTCAGCCAGTAGATGGATGATGTTCCTTGTAATAGAAAATTTTCTCCTTCTTTCTCCTTCGACGACTAGGACTATCTTGCTTGACCGGGATCTCATTCGAAGACGACAGAGCATAAAGGAAGCATTTGAATGCTGGAGCAGCAGAAAAGACGCGAGAGGAAAGGGAATAATGATAATAAAATTGCAATATGGAATTTAAAGCTCCAGTGGGCGGACCATTAGGTGGGTCTTGGTTGGACTCAGATAATCCACCTTTCTGTAGCAGACAAAGAGTCAGCCACCATTCATGACGGAGCGGAGCATCTCAAACGCAAGCCATGGAAGGCGGCAACCAAAAGGTTCCAGGTTCCTTTTTTTCATTTTTCTAAGAGAGTGGGGGAAGAAAAACTGCGAATGGACCAGCGGAAGTGGAGCCAATGGCTACTGGGGCTGGAACCTGGTGGGTTCTCTCGAGTCGTTGAGGCGTCCAGGATAAAAATGAGTCGGTGGGTGGCTGAGATAGACAGATGGGACGGGGGGTCAAATGGTGGCAGCCGCTGAGAAATGGAATGTAGATTGAGAGGAGTAAATTGTATATATGTATCTATGAAGATTGAATAGATGAGAAGTTAGGAAGCCAAAGCAGGCACAGCAATTTAATGTACATACGTAGGTAGTATCTTATTAACAGTTTTGTGTACTCCGCACCGTAGTAGTCAAGTAGATCACTAGCTTGGGTTTCCATGGGTGGATGGAGTCGCTCCTTCTTCAGCTCTCATTCATGCTTCATGCTTCCCTCTCCCCCTCTCCTCCCCCTCCACACCCGTCGGTCTCTCCTCTATCCAATATCCATCAAAAGGGATCCGGAGTAGATCATTCTATTGCACAGACAGTTAGTCAGGGCATCATTTTTATCCCCTATCTTTCCCTACTCCCCCTCCTGCTACAACCGTTCCGAGACAGCCTGACTTGTATACCACCCTCCCCCACCATCCCACACGGAGGGAGCAGAGGGCGGACCACAACCAAAGAACACGAACATCTTTCCCCCCCTCCCTCTCTTCTTAGGCTCTGCATCCCCACTTTCCCTCCCTCCGACCCACCTGAGGTTACGATCCAACGGCCAGGATGGTCTGGCGCTAGCCACTTGGGCGCAGGAGCAAATCCAGGCCTGTCCAACGTCAGTGGTCCAGCAATTATCAGCCATGGATGCTGGGAAACCCTCCCGGCCTCCCACCCCTCCCCTCCGTTTTTTATCCCCCGGTCCTAGTTGGCGCCCGCAGTGATCAAGCCTTGGAGGGCCTTTGGGGCCTCTTGGGGGGGGGGGGGGGGGGGCGGCTGCCTAGCAGTTATGTACGAGGGTCTGTTTGGTCCGTTGGTCTCGGAGCGATCTAGCACTTCGAGGCAGTGGATAAGTGGGAGTGGAGTCCATCCTTGTGGCCATCCTTTTGACGGCGGCGGCTGCACGCTGGCTTTGAAGGAGATTTGACAAGTTCCTTTTGCCTGGTAAGTTGAATGGGCGGGGGAAAGCAAATCATAAGATGCATGGATTGTTACAGCTATCTGAACTTGATATCCGATCGATGTGATTGTTGTGACAATGAGAACGGGACAGTTGGATTTATAGGACTTGCAAAAGATGCCGATGAGAGGGCTCTGAAATCCTGCATCCTGTACTTCGTCTGTCATATGCTAGTGAGCTAGGGAGACCTTGGAGAGCTGAATCAAAATAAACAGACGATAACAATACGATCGATGGGTAGCTGCACAAAAGTGAGGGCCGGAAATGCTGAGCCATCGTGGATGTTGCTCGCATCGGTTCTGCAGCCCCAATGCGCGAGGCTCAAAGCACCACGCATGCCACCTGTGATCAGGTGAGGAAAATGCTTGGATAAATTTGAGCCCCGACCGCCTATGCCTCGATGCTGTCCTTTCATAGGCTGTTTTCAACTTTTGACAGTGCCGGCGTGATGTAGGTGATCCCCTCGTTTGCCGAAAACATATATCAAGACACCCCAGCCTCAACCAACGACATATATATCTGGAGCGACACAGGAGCTTATGCTGAGTGTCAGGAGCCCAGCTTTGTTCCAGCACAAATCACTTGAACTGCTAATCTGCTCCACATGAATCAATATGATCGCTTACACAACAAACGTGGTTCACATAAGCCCGTGTCCACCCCCTATCCAGTCACAACGGTCGAAATCAGCCAGTCTCGCTTCGCTTGGCATAACAGGTAAGTAGGTGCGACGTTCTTAAGAAGAGGCCACCTAATCAAATATTCCTCCACGTAGGATACTACTTAATCATAATCGCCATTCTAATATACCTTGTCTATCATTGACTATTACCATCGAATTCTTACTAGATCTTCCCGACTTTGCTCTCTTCCCAGGACTCGTGGTTCTCAAATTCCGTCTTCATCTAATACATACCATGCAAAAGTAGGACCAATGTGTACGGAGTAGTATCTCGACTATGAATAACCTGCCCAGATCAGGCGAGGATGGGGCCGCTCTCTAATCCCAGAACGCTCGAATAACCCCCCCGCCAAACAAAGCCCGGACGTCTGAGTACAATTCACTAAACTAGGACCCTGAGCTCGGTCACCGGCCATAGTCCATGTCACGAGCCGGTCTGGAGGTGTTGCGGATCGGCAAAACTTAAGTTCAACCAAAACTATCAATCACACTTTTTGCGAGACAAAAATCGATTTGAGTAAACTGACGAGTAAGTGTCGTTCAGAGAGGTCCTCCCATTCTACATAGACGGATGCAATCTACCACATACGAATTGAAATGCATTCTGCACCTGTCAGGTCCTCTTACTTTACTTTTCCTTTTTTTTTTTTTGAGCCCTTCCCGTTAGGGCTTTTTTTTTTTTTTTTTTTTTGGCTTCTTGCTTTTGACATTCGTAAACCATTTGCTCGTTTGATGCCTCATTTCGATCTGCACCAAGTGGTGGAGGATCGTCCCGCCCTCCACCCAGCCCCCAAAAAACCTGGTGCGAGCCGTGATGTGTAGTCATGAGGTTTCAGATGTGGGAATGGAAAAGCAAGACCGGTCAGGCATCTTTCATTTCATGGGCCACGTATATCAACTAACCAGGCATAAAACTGACTCAGCTTGTGCGTGCCTGCTCATTCAGCAATGGTGGAACGAGATTCAAAACGGTCGTGTTAAGATCAGGACTGGGCAGGCAAAAGGGCAGGCAAAAAGCCAGGCACGGGGGTTTGATATACGGAGTACTACTACACCACGGTGGAAACTGCTCCATTTACATAATCTTCGACCTCTAAACCCAACCACAACCCCCCCCTCCTCCTCTAACGTGCAATCATAAGTATAGTACTAGCATTCTTGTGGGCTGTCAGGCTGCTGCCATGCTTGCTGGGAAAGGCCGAGGAAGAGGAGCGGGGTGTGGGTGTGAACTTGATCAGGGCACCTGCATGCGGGCGCGTATCAGGGACCAAATGCCACCGCGGTTTGAGATCCCCCTTCCGTCCATCACTTTCCCTGCATGTGGAGATGATGGGATTTTTCGCTGTTGTCCGGCGTTTTGCGGGAGACGCCCCGTCTTTGGCTGTTTGCCTTGGCCTCTGCTCATGGGTAGGATTGAGGCTTGTAGCTGCCTTCTCAATGATAGCACGGATGTGCCCGCATGCCGGGCAGCATTCCATGCTGGACGACAATCGGTATGGGGCGGTATCTTATTGCGAATACGAGTATGGAGAATGACTTTTGAAAGTGCTTGAGCTAGACAATTTGACACTTGATATTTGTGACTGATTCTCAATAAAGAGGTTTACGATTTACGAGATGTTGACCGTAAAGATGGACCACTGCATCCACTGTCAGAAGCCGAAGGCTCCCTCCAAAGATGCCGCGGTGAGTAACGGGTCATAATTTGATCTCCTCTGCGTAAAATAAGCCTATACCACGCTTGGTAAATGGTCAAATCCAGGCCCGAAGGCGGGAAGAGACGGTAAGGGCCAGAGTGTTGCAGAGGATCCGATGGCGGATTGAGAAGTTGTTGTCTTGACAGGATCTGGCTCGCACATGGAGGGCAGCAAGTAGACCGTGAAAAGCGAACAGGTGGGGGCGCGGGGGAAGGGAGACGGGGATTCGGACCAGACGTCAGAGTAAAACACTTATCATTTGTTGTCGAATGATGAAACAAAAAAGGGGGAATCCTAGTCATGACTCGTAAAGCAATTTTTGGTTTGTTCGTGAGAACAATGATCATATTAGGTATCTAGCATGCCGATACATCATTGCGACCGCCATGTAACATTGATCATTTACTCGGAGGGGACTAGAAGCTTATTAGCACGTTGTGTGGCACTGATCGCAGCTTGAATGACAACATACCGTCAATCTCGCCAGCCTTGATGTCGTCGGAGACATCCTTGGGGCTGCGGCCATCGACCTGGCAACCGACGGAGAAGGCGGTACCGAGGATCTCGAGGACGGTACCCTTGAGCTCCTTAGCCAGAGAGCGGTGGCGCATCTGGCGGGCAATCTCAACAATCTCATCGAGAGGGATGGACTTGTTGTGCTTGATGTTCTTCTCCTTCTTGCGGTCACGCGGGGGCTCCTTGAGGGCCTTGATGACCAGGGAAGAGGCGGAGGGCACAACGGAGACCGCGGCCTGACGGTTCTGGATGGTGAGTCTGACGGTGACACGGAGACCCTTCTAAAAACCCCAGAGAATCGATATTAGCGATTATCCTTAATGCCGCAAGCATCACATGGGCGGTGCGCCTTACCCAGTCGCCAGTGTTCTTGGCGATGTCTTCACCAATCTTCTTGGGAGACAGACCGAGGGGACCGATCTTGGGAGCCAGAGCAGACTGGGCTCCGACCTCACCACCAGTCACTCTCAGGTGACTGTATATGAATTAGCATGGAGATTTTTTCGCGCCAGACAAGGTTTTGCGATGAGACTTACATGATCTTCACCTCATTGGGGTCGAACTTGGGAGCTGCCCAATGGGTGTAATGTCAGTTCAGTCCGCCATATTGACACCAAGGAGATGATACTTACGCATGGCGAGTGCGAAAGGTGGTCGATCGTCCTTGGGAGTTGTCGGGGTGGATGGTACAAAGAAAGAAGGGTAACCGTTATCTGAAATGTGAAGGATATTTAGCTGCCGCCCGCACCTCCAATAAGCGAGCCTCCCAAAGCGGCTTGGCGCGGTAGGGCTCAGCCCGGTATAACCACGTGACCCTCTAGAAGGCTGCATTTCATGGTACAGCAAGTAGATGAACGATGCATAGCTCGTAAGACGCATAATTTTCATTACCAGATTCTGCTTGTGTTCAATGCATCTAATTTAGGCAGCTGCTATATTCCAGGGTAACAGACAAAAATAGGAAAAACCGCTAAAGATACAAACGACCCGACGACCAATGTGAACCGCCCATTGCTCTTGTTAATGGCCATGTCTCGTTAGACCTAGCTGGTTCCGGAAACAGCAAGCCTGGTGCATCGGATTAGCAACACTCATTGAGGATATAGCATATGCTGCAAACTTACTTCATCAGATGGTCCATGAAAGTCTGCAGCGAGACATCGTCGGTGAAGATCGTTTGCGACGTGACACCTCCGCCGTATCCTCCTGTCGCGTGCGTCGTAGAGGGGTTCAGCTTGGACAGCAGGAACCGGGCCTGGGAGCCACCGGCGTCACACACGATGAAACGAGGCAAGGGGAAACGGTCTGAGATCAGTTCCTGTGATTGCAATTAGTCAGCAGAGAAGCAAAGAATGAGTAAAGATGAATGTATACGAACCCTTGCATCTTCCTTTGGCTGTTCAAGAAGAGCCTTCAAGTTTTCATAACCCTCCTGATCTTGATAACCGGCCTTTCTCCATTCCGCAATGGTCTCTCCGTGGAAGATTAGGATGTGGAAGAAGGTATCCAGTAGCAGGATATGGGAAGGTTGAATGGAAGCAGAGTCCAGGAGCACCGGCTGGCTTCCTTCGTGCTCGAGAGAGTACGAATCGAGCGTGGGCTGAATCATGACAAGAGAATCGCCGACATCTTCGTGATTGAGGACATGTCTGTAGAAGGCAGTCTCATCAGGGGAGTTGTTGAATACTTGCAAAAATTGGCTGCGGCGCAAGTGGAACATGAATTGAGGATAGAGAGTGAAGTTCTTCTCCAACCGGAATGAGGTCGGGTCATCCTTCCGGTAGTCGGCAAAGCGAGAGCAAAGACGGATAAGCATACGATCAACCCATCTGAGCACATCCGGGCCGTCATCAACCTCGGCCTTGAATACCGCAATTCGAGCCATCAGCACGGCAGCGGCCTCCTGATCGAAAGATTGGGCAAGTGTGGGATCACCCGCTGGACCACTCAAATTCCGGGCGACGGTCGTCACTCGAAGGTGATAGTGCCCAGACGAATGCTGATAGTATGTGAGGAATTGCATCATCCCCCTTTGAGGGCCTTGCTGGACCGCTGCCGGGCCACCTTGGTTCGCAATCTCGAAGTAGATGCCGTAACTCGAGGAGGGATCGATTCCACACATTTTCCAGGCGCAAGTGTTGCCGATACCGCACTCCGTCTCACCAACCGAGCTCGACTTCTTGTTCAAGGACACGGCGTGTCCGATAAGTCCGGTGACCTTCAATTCCTTGGTGGTGAGTACTTCCAAGGATGCGTTGAAGCCCATGAGCAAGTTATCATTGACGTCCTTGTCAAAGATTCTGACAAACGATTGCTTGAACTGTGAGGATGTGAAGCTGTCCGTGAGAAGCATGTGGCCACCGGTGTAGTTGGCAAGGTTCTTCATCTCCAACATACCAACCTGGTCAAGGCATCCGGCAAAGAGGTCAACAATGTGTCCATTGTTAGCGGCACGCTTGGCCATACTGTCGTAGAACTAGGCGCGTGCATTAGTATACTGACAGCACCCATAGCACCCTAATGAAGCTTACCTTGACAGCCTTCTTGTAATACTTGATATTGTCTCTGTCAATGTCGTGGTGAGAGCGGATGGGCTCCTTCAGCTCAGGACCGACAACATGACCCGGACCCTCAGTGGCTGGTCCACTAGTGAAGATCATGATGCGACCACCGGCATTCTGGAAGGAAGTTTCGAGCAAGCCAACAGCAACGCTAAGAGCCACACCAGTACATCTGAGGGGACGCTTGTCGTTCGCAACCGGCCACGGATCGCGCTGCAGCTGCTCAAGCACATTCGTGATCTGAAATTCAGCCTGCTGAACCGGAAGAAGGAATCGTGCCGCAGGCCCAAGTGGAGGGCGGGCAGGCTGCTGAGGCATGTTCGGGCGCACGCCAGCCGCTAGACCGAGCATTTCCTGGACCTGTTTCGCAGCATACTCCTTGCTGCCGCGGAATACATAGGACTTGGCACACTCGGTGTAGCCCAGCTCATGTACTTGAGCCTATGTCTCAAATTAGTATTTGACCCACATAGAAGCCAGAATATGTCCCTACCATTGTACCGAATGTGATCAGACCAACCAAGGCATTGGCTGGCAATAGCGACAGACTCATGATCAGTGAGTCCTTCACAGCCTTCAGGCTGTCTTCATCCTGACAGGTATCGACGACATAGACGAAGATGGGAGGAGTGGGAGCGGGGCGTGCCAGTTGATACTCGATTGTCGTGCTCATAGGATGAAGCTCCGGGGGTATTGTGCTCTCGGTGATGTCCTTGTAGTGAGGGGGCAGGGGGTTGCGCATGAGACAGAAAGGGCAGATCCAGATGCGGGCGCGGACGTCAACATTGCTAGACGATGTCAGTTGGGGCTTTAATCTGAGCGAGGAAAATCCGCTGCGCATACGCATAAGGATTCAGAACAGCCCGACAGGGCGCTTTGCAGGTCACCGGTTCGTATTGCAGCAAAGGAGAGTCCGGCTTCTCCTTAAGTGGTGTGTAGACGGCACCGATAGGGACAACAAGTCGGGATGCTTCCTATTGAGGGGTAGCTTAGCGGTCGATCTGTGGAAGTTGTCGTTGGCAGGAAACATACCATACGAGAGCTCGGGAACGTGTTCCAGCTCAGTCTGATGCCGTCGCGATCCTCGACATCGCTCCATTGGTCCTTCAACGCTTCGTAGTCCATGTTGGCGGCGTGGTAAACGGGGCTCCGTTAATGGGAAAGTGAAGGAAGGTCTCCTTGAACAACAACTGTTCCAAAACCAGATAACTTAAACACCACAGACTAAATCAAAGAGAGAATACTCTTGTAGCAAACACCCGGTCTCGAAACGCGCAACGCCGACAGCTGCTGTCCTGAGATACTATGCGGGGGATCAGGAGACTGTTGTGTGAAGCGGCGGTGCTGGCATAAGGCCAGGTTGCAGCACTGTTGGTCCCTGGGGCCCGCCCTACCCCAACGCTAGTGCCCTTTATATAGCGGCTCCCTTCCCTCCACTTTCCAATTTTTTTCTTTTCTTCTCATGAATTTCTTTCTTTTTTCACGCCGACATCATCTTTCTCAGCTTCTAGCCACCTCAATGGTGAAGTTGTTTACGCGTCGAGCGAAGAGTAAATCTGACCCGTTGCTGGGCACCTGGCTTTGAAAGGACGTTTTGTTCCTTTTGGATAATTTGGGAATCAGCTGTGGTCAAATCCCTTAACCATCTACGTAAATTGTATGTGCTCCAGTACTGGACTGTAATACCTCATTGGTATTCCTTAGTGCAATCAATGTCTACCTGGAAGAATTGTGCTGAAGAGAAAAATTGTGCGCCGTATCCCAACGCAACAATCCTGAGCCTAACGCCTGTGGGACTAAAATTTCTGCAAGAGAAAGCCAAAAAGGCGAAAACACACATATCGTCATGGACTCCATGAAAGCTATCAAGAATTCTTGGACGCCCTGGCCGTTTGCTTCAACAAGAAACTGCGCTTGAAGTAAGTGTTAGGGTGGACGATGGTGTCCAGATCCGTTTGGTTCCAAGAGCCGTCTTCTTTGACTCTTTTGATTTCTGTCTTGTGAGTTGATTCGAATACTCGGTTGCACGCAATGTGGTACCGCATCTTTTCAACGTCTTCTCGCACTCCTCGGAGGACTTCCTTGTCATGGACGCCTGTGGATTGAAGCAACCCGATAAGATTGTCAATCGAGTAATGGCGGTAAGGGCATCCATGAGTCTGTCCAACCCCAGGGTTCGAATCGCCTAGGATTTTCTGGCACGAATATGGAGGATATCCTCGACCCCGGCGATTGACATCGCCTCCTACATCACCATACGCGTGACGGATGTTGTACTTGTACCGTGAGTTGAACTCGTCATCTGTGAAGCCCTTGAACGACTGACGCCAGAACACGATGCATTCTTCGAGTGACAATCCGATACCCTTCAGGAAGAGGGTGTATTGGAGACGGCCGTAATGCTTGAGATGGTTGTTCTTCCGTAGGTTCATGTGGAGACTCCGCATACAAAGTGGGAAGTGTTGCGATAGCTGGTCGATGTTGCCAGCAGTAATCGCTGCGCCGTCAACGAATCCTTCGCCTTCCGAATAAACCGACTCGGCGCTTCCAAAGTTCTTTGA